>NC_143132.1:62152500-62777500 GCF_059928025.1 Delphinapterus leucas | reverse complement strand
TACGGTATTTGTCTTTCTCTTTCTGACTTCACTCTGTATGACAGACTCTAGGTCTATCCACCTCATTACAAATAGCTCAATTTCGTTTCTTTTTATGGCTGAGTAATATTCCATTGTTTATATGTGCCATATCTTCTTTATCAATTCATCCGATGATGGGCACTTAGGTTGTTTCCATCTCCAGGCTATTGTAAATAGAGCTGCAATGAACATTGTGGTACATGACTCTTTTTGAATTATGGTTTCCTCAGGGTATATGCCCAGTAGTGGGATTGCTGGGTCATATGGTAGTTCTATTTGTAGTTTTTTAAGGAACCTCCATACTGTTCTCCATAGTGGCTGTACCAATTCACATTCCCACCAGCAGTGCAAGAGTGTTCCCTTTTCTCCACACCCTCTCCAGCATTTATTGTTTCTAGATTTTTTGATGATGGCCATTCTGACTGGTGTGAGATGATATCTCATTGTAGTTTTGATTTGCATTTCTCTAATGATTAATGATGTTGAGCATTCTTTCATGTGTTTGTTGGCAATCTGTATATCTTCTTTGGAGAAATGTCTATTTAGGTCTTCTGCCCATTTTTGGATTGGGTTGTTTGTTGTTTTGTTATTGAGCTGCATGAGCTGCTTGTAAATTTTGGAAATTAATCCTTTGTCAGTTGCTTAATTTGCAAATATATTCTCCCATTCTGAGGGTTGTCCTTTGGTCATGTTTATGGTTTCCTTTGCTGTGCAAAAGCTTTGAAGTTTCATTACGTCCCATTTGTTTATTTTTGTTTTTATTTCCATTTCTCTATGAGGTGGGTCAAAAAGGATCTTGCTGTGATTTATGTCATAGAGTGTTCTGCCTGTTTTCCTCTAAGAGTTTGATAGTTTCCGGCCTTACATTTAGGTCTTTAATCCATTTTGAGCTTATTTTTGTGTATGGTGTTAGGGAGTGATTTAATCTCATACTTTTACATGTACCTGTCCAGTTTTCCCAGCACCACTTATTGAAGAGGCTGTCCTTTCTCCATTATACATTCCTGCCTCCTTTATTAAAGACAAGGTGCCCATATGTGCGTGGGTTTATCTCTGGGCTGTCTATCCCGTTCCATTGATCTTTCTGTTTTTGTGCCAGTACCATACTGTCTTGATTACTGTAGCTTTGTAGTATAGTCTCAAGTAAGGGAGCCTGATTCCTCCAGCTCCGTGTTTCATTTTCAAGATTGCTTTGGCTATTCGGGGTCTTTTGTGTTTCCATAAAAATTGTGAAATTTTTTGTTCTAGTTCTGTGAAAAATGCCAGTGGTAGTTTGATAGGGATTGCATTGAATCTGTAGATTGCTTTGGGTAGTAGAGTCATTTTCACAATGTTGATTCTTCCAATCCAAGAACATGGTATATCTCTCCATCTATTTATATCATCTTTAATTTCTTTCATCAGTGTCATAATTTTCTGCATACAGGTCTTTTGTCTCCTTAGGTAGGTTTATTCCTAGATATTTTATTCTTTTTGTTGCAATGGTAAATGGGAGTGTTTTCTTGATTTCACTTTCAGAGTTTTCATCATTAGTGTATAGGAATGCCAGAGATTTCTGTGCATTAATTTTGTATCCTGCAACTTTACCAAATTCATTGATTAGCTCCAGTAGTTTTCTGGTAGCATCTTTAGGATTCTCTATGTATAGTATCATGTCATCTGCAAACAGTGACAGCTTTACTTCTTCTTTTCCGATTTGGATTCCTTTTATTTCCTTTTCTTTTCTGATTCCTGTGGCTAAAACTTCCAAAACTATGTTGAATAAGAGCAATGAGAGTGGGCAACCTTGTCTTGTTCCTGATCTTAGTGGAAATGTTTTCAGTTTTTCACCATTGAGGATGATGTTGGCTGTGGGCTTGTCATATATGGCCTTTATTATATTGAGGAAATTTCCCTCTATGCCTACTTTTTGCAGGGTTTTTATCAAAAATCGGTGTTGAATTTTGTCAAATGCTTTCTCTGCATCTATTGAGAAGATCTTATGTTTTTTCTCCTTCAATTTGTTAATATGGTTTATCACATAGATTGATTTGTATATATTGAAGAATCCTTGCATTCCTGGAATAAACCCCAGTTGATCATGGTGTATGATCCTTTTAATGTGCTGTTGGATTCTGCTTGCTAGTATTTTGGTGAGGATTTTTGCATCTATGTTCATCAGTGATATTGGCCTGTAGTTTTCTTTCTTTGTGACATCCTTGTCTGGTTTTGATATCAAGATGATGGTGGCCTCGTATGAATTTGGGAGTGTTCCTCCCTCTGCTGTATTTTGGAAGAGTTTGAGAAGGATAGGTGTTAGCTCTTCTCTAAATGTTTGATAGAATTCGCCTGTGAAGCCATCTGGTCCTGGGCTTTTGTTTGTTGGAAGATTTTTAATCACAGTTTCATTACAGTGCTTGTGATTGGTCTGTTCATATTTTCTATTTCTTCCTGATTCAGTCTTGGCAGGTTGTGCTTTTCTAAGAATTTGTCCATTTCTTCCAGGTTGCCCATTTTATTGGCATAGAGTTGCTTATAGTAATCTCTCATGATCTTTGTATTTCTGCAGTGTCAGTTGTTACTTCTCCTTTTTCATTTCTAATTCTATTGATTTGAGTCTTCTCCCTTTGTTTCTTGATGAGTCTGGCTAATGGTTTATCTATTTTGTTTATCTTCTCAAAAACCAGCTTTTACTTTTATTGATCTTTGTTATTGTTTCCTTCATTTCTTTATTTCTGATCTGATTTTTATGATTTCTTTCCTTCTGCTAACTTTGGGGTTTTTTTTGTTCTTCTTTTTCTAATTGCTTTAGGTGCAAGGTTAGGTTGTTTATTCAAGATATTTCCTGGATCTTAAGGTGGGGTTGTATTGCTATAAACTTCCCTCTTAGAACTGCTTTTGTTGCATCCCATAGATTATGGGTCGTCATGGTCCATTGTCATTTGTTTCTAGGTATTTTTTGATTTCCTCTTTGATTTCTTCAGTGATCACTTCGTTAGTAAGTAGGGTATTGTTTAGCCTCCATGTGTTTGTATTTTTTACAGATCTTTTCCTGTAATTGATATCTAGTCTCATAGCGTTGTGGTCGGAAAAGATACTTGATACGATTTTAATTTTCTTAAATTTACCAAGGCTTGATTTGTGACCCAAGATATGATCTATCCTGGGGAATGTTCCATGAGCACTTGAGAAAAATGTGTATTCTGTTGTTTTTGCATGGAATGTCCTATAAATATCAATTAAGTCCATCTTGTTTAATGTATCATTTAAAGCTTGTGTTTCCTTATTTATTTTCATTTTGGATGATCTGTCCATTGGTGAAAGTGGGGTGTTAAAGCCCCCTACTATGAATGTGTTACTATCAGTTTCCCTTTTATGGCTGTTAGTATTTGCCTTATGTATTGAGGGGCTCCTATGTTGGGTGCATAAATATTTATAATTGTTATATCTTCTTCTTGGATCGATCCCTTGATCATTATGTAGTGTCCTTCTTTGTCTCTTGTAATAGTCTTTAAAGTCTATTTTGTCTGATATGAGAATTGCTACTCCAGCTTTCTTTTGGTGTCCATTTGCATGGAATATCTTTTTCCATCCCCTTACTTTCAGTCTGTATGTGTCCCTAGGTCTGAAGTGGGTCTCTTGTAGACAGCATATTTATGGGTCTTGTTTTTGTATCCATTCAGCCAATCTGTGTCTTTTGGTGGGAGCATTTAGTCCATTTACATTTAAGGTAATTATCGATATGTATATTCCTATTCCCATTTTCTAAATTGTTTTGGGTTCGTAATTGTAGGTCTTTTCCTTCTCTTGTGTTTCTTGCCTAGAGAAGTTCCTTTAGCAGTTGTTGTAAAGCTGGTTTGGTGTTGCTGAACTCTCTCAACTTTTGCTTGTCTGTAAAGGTTTTAATTTCTCCATCAAATCTGAATGAGACCCTTGCTGGTAGAGTAATCTTGGTTGCAGTTTTTCTCCATCACTTTAAATATGTCCTGCCAGTACCTTCTGTCTTGCAGAGTTTCTGCTGAAAGATCAGCTGTTAACCTTATGGGGATTCCCTTGTGTGTTATTTGTTGTTTTTCCCTTGCTGCTTTTAATATGCTTTCTTTGTATTTAATTTTTGACAGTTTGATTAATATGTGTCTTGGCGTATTTCTCCTTGGATTTATCCTGTATGGGACTCTCTGTGCTTCCTGGACTTAACTATTTCCTTTCCTATATTAGGGAAGTTTTCAACTATAATCTCTTCAAATATTTTCTCAGTCCCTTTCTTTTTCTCTTCTTCTTCTGGAACCCCTAAAATTCGAATGTTGGTGTGTTTAATGTTGTCCCAGAGGTCTCTGAGACTGTCCTCAGTTCTTTTCATTCTTTTATCTTTATTCTGCTCTGCAGTAGTTGTTTCCACTATTTTTTCTTCCAGGTCACTTATCCGTTCTTCTGCCTCAATTATTCTGCTATTGATCCCATCTAGAGTATTTTTAATTTCATTTATTGTGTTGTTCATCATTGCTTGTTTCATCTTTAGTTCTTCTAGGTCCATGTTAAATGTTTCTTGCATTTTGCCTCTTCTATTTCCACGATTTTGGATCATCTTTACTCTCATTATTCTGAATTCTTTTTCAGGTAGACTGCCTATCTCCTCTTCATTTGTTAGGTCTGGCGGGTTTTTATCTTGCTCCTTCATCTGCTGTGTGTTTTTCTGTCTTCTAATTTTGCTTATCTTACTGTGTCTGGGGTCTCCTTTTTGCAGGCTGCAGGTTTGTAGTTCCAGTTGGTTTTGGTGTCTGTCCCCAGCGGCTAAAGTTGGTTCAGTGGGTTGTGTAGGCTTCCTGGTGGAGGGGACTAGTGCCTGTGTTCTGGTGGATGAGGCTGGATCTTGTCTTTCTGATGGGCAGGTCCACATCTGGTGGTGTGTTTTGGGGTGTCTGTGGCCTTATTATGATTTTAGGCAGCCCCTCTGCTAATGGGTGGGGTTGTGTTCCTGTCTTGGTAGTTGTTTGGCATAGGATGTCCAGCACTGTAGCTTGCTGGTCGTTGAGTGAAGCTGGGTGTTGGTGTTGAGATGGAGATCTCTGGCAGATTTTCACCATTTGATATTACGTGGAGCTGGGAGGTCTCTTGTGGACCAGTGTCCTGAAGTTGGCTCTCCCACCTCAGAGGCACTGGCTGCAGCACTAAGAGCCTTTCATCCACACAGCTCAGAAAAAAAGGGAGAAAAGGTAGAAAGACAGAAAGAGAGAGGGAGAGAGAAAGAGAGATAAAGACAGAAAGAGAGAGGGAGAGAGAAAGAGAGAGAAAGAAAGAAAGAAAGAAAGAAAGAAAGAAAGGAAAGAAAGAATGGAAGAGGATAAAATAAAATAATGTAAGATAAAATAAAATTATTAAAATAAAAAATAATTATTAAGAAAAAAAAGTTTTTTTAAGTAAAAAAGAAAAATGGACAGACAGAACCCTAGGACAAATGGTGAAAGCAAAGCTATTCAGACAAAATCTCACAGAAAAAGCATACACATACACACTCACAAAAAGAGGAAATGGGGAGAAAATAATAAATCTTGCTCTCAAAGCCCACCTCCTCAATTTGGGATGATTCGCTGTCTATTCATGTATTCCACAGATTCAGGGTACAACAAGTTGATTGTGGAGATTTAATCCCTGCTCCTGAGGCTGCTGGGAGAGATTTCCCTTTCTCTTCTTTGTTCGCACAGCTCCCGGGGCTCAGCTTTGAATTTGGCCCCGCCTCTGTGTGTAGGTCACCGGAGGGCGTCTGTTCTTCGCTCAGACAGGAAGGGGTTAAAGGAGCAGCTGCTTCGGGGGCTCTGGCTCACTCAGGCCGGGGGGAGGGAGGGGTACGGAGTGCGGGGCGGGCCTGCGGCGGCAGAGGCCAGCGTGACGTTGCACCAGCCTGAGGCGCGCCGTGCGTTCTTCCGGGAGAGTTGTCCCTGGATCCCGGGACCCTGGCAGTGGCGGGCTGCACAGGCTCCCCGGAAGGAGGGTGTGGATAGTGACCTGTGCTTGCACACACGCTTCTTGGTGGCGGCAGCAGCAGCCTTAGCATGTCATGCTTGTCTCTGGGGTCTGCGCTGTTAGCCGCAGCTCATGCCCGTCTCTGGAGCTCCTTTAAGCAGCGCTCTTAATCCCCTCTCCTCGCGCACCAGGAAACAAAGAGGGAAGAGAAAGTCTCTTGCCTCTTCGGCAGGTCCAGAGTTTTTCCTGGACTCCCTCCTGGCTAGCCATGGTGCACTAACCCCTCCAGGCTGTGTTCACGCCGCCAGTCCTCTCCCTGCACTCCAGTCCCGCCCGCCCCGGCGGGTGAGCAGACAAGCCTCTCGGGCTAGTGAGTGCCGAGTGCCGGTCGGCACCGATCCTCTGTGCGGGAATCTCTCCACTTTGCCCTCCGCACCCCTGTTGCTGTGCTCTCCTCCGCGGCTCCTAAGCTTTCCCCCTCCGCTACTCGCGGTCTCCGCCCGCGAAGGGGCTTCCTAGTGTATGGACACCTTTCCTCCTTCACAGCTCCCTCCCACTGGTGCAGGTCCCGGCCCTATCCTTTTGTCTCTGTTTTTTCTTTTTTCTTTTGCCCTACCCAGGTTCGTGGGGAGTTTCTTACCTTTTGGGAGGTCTGAGGTCTTCTGCCAGCGTTCAGTGGGTGTTCTGTAAGAGTTGTTCCACGTGTAGATGTATTTCTGATGTATCTGTGGGGAGGAAGGTGATCTCCGCGTCTGACTCTTCCGCCATCTTCCCCCTCTCCGTGGCTTCTGATTTTTAAATTCGCTTTTGTTCTCCTTTAAGGAGCCTATAGACCAGGAAAAACATCATCCTGGGACCCAGGGACGTCAGCAAGACTTAAACCCTAGATAAATCTTGCATACTCTGCTTTACCACTAGGAAACAATTTCTTTTTCTTCACTAGCTACTTATTATGTCATGCTTTTATAAAAGTGTAAGTGGACTTACATGAAGAAAGTATCCAGGAATCAAAACGAAAGCATATAAAGTCGGACACGCATTCCAGCATCGGAGGGGGAAGCTCGCACCCAGGTTAAAGCTCTTCTGAAATGCCCAGGTTCTGTTAGGTGGTGGCCCCGATGGTTCCTCTTCCCAGCGGCGTGGCGGCCTCTGGCACGGCGTGCGTGTGGGCGTGGTCACAGGCGCCGCCTGCCTCCTCACAGCCCGGCGGGCGATGCTGCACCCACTCCTGGGCCTGGGGGCTAGCGGGAACCCCAGGCCGCAGAGCTGGGCGTCAGGCAGGACCCCCTCGGTTTGGGGCAGCTGCGCCTGGCCTTTGGGGGCAGTAGCCACGACCTCCCAGGTCTGGGCTCCAGTGCCAGCGAAGCACACCCTCTAAAACCCTTGGCTTAATGGGCCTTTTACAGGAAGGTTTGGATCAAAATGACCCGCACCAGCGAGTCTTGCTGGCTGAGGGGCACCATGCTTCCATGGGGCCACTTTGCTCCCTGCCACTGCACCCTGCTGGAGGGGCCACCTGGGGGTGCCATCAGGGCTCAGAAGGTATGGGAACGGCCCTCCTGCAGCGGCTCCTGTGAGGACTGGCGGTTAGCAAAGGGCAGCACCTCCACTGACGTGCTGAAGACACAGCTGCGGGCAGAAGCAGAAGCAGATGGACGCCCTGGCCGCGTGCCCGAGGGCCTAGAAGCAGCCCCACGCAGGTGGGCCATTTCTAGGGGCAAGTGCTGTACATCAACAGGCTTGTGGTCACCTCTGCGGGCGAGTTCACTTTCCTTTAACGCCGCACCTGCTAAAGTCCTTATCATTCAGTTTCTGGATATTGCCCGCCAGCCAGAGAGATGTGAGTGCCCCGGTCCTGGAAGAGGAGGGCTTGAAGCGGAGCCGCAGGTTTGTCTTCTGTGGGTCCCAGTGCTTCGCGCCCTTCTAGGATATGGCCCAGGAGCCATTTGATGGGCTTGTCCTGGTTGGATGAAGATGAATTCCATATTCAGGCCCAGGTTCAACCACTTGAACATCTTCTCAATAAAGCCCAGCTGGGAGAACGCCAGGATCATCCAGTCCTCTGCGGGCTGCTGGATTGCCAAGTTCTTCATGGTGCACCGGTAGTGGAGCCTGGCTGCAGTGTCGTCCTCAGCTGTGTGTAGTAGATGCAGTTGGACTGCACATTCCTCCTGAGGAAGCAGTGATTGAGGTCTGTTGTCATTTTCTCCTACTTTAAAATTTATTTCGCCACTCTTTTTTTGCAGGCTATTTCATATCCAAGGTCCCTTGTTAACACTTATATACATAAATGTGCTTTACCAGACCCTCTCACCTCTTGAGAACCCTACTACAGGTGGGTGTGTTTTAACGTTCATCCACCTTGAAGCAGTTTCTTTCTCCTCAAGATCCCTTTGTGGAGGTAAGAAATATAGGATCTTGGGAAGCAACAAGTTTCCCAGTTTGATCTGGCTGCCATATCCCATCTTGCTTGAGCAATTTGATCTTTTAGGAAGTTAGCCTTTGCATTCTAGTGGAAAATTCTGCCAATCTTTCTGTGAAGCTTTGTATTCAGATGAACAGTGATTGTACCCCCACTATTTGTGCAGCACTCTGCACAGCAGTGGGAATACATGGATCATCACAGCAATTGCTGTAGAGTTGCAAACTAGCTTTTGCATTTTGTGTGCATTTGTACATGCTGATTGATACATGTTTTGCGAACTGCAATGAAGTCAAGTCTCCCTTATTTTAAAAGAACTCTCGGCCCTCCAGAAAACCAAATGGCCAGAATGCTAACTGTTGGAAGTTGTTTTTAAAATGAAGCAAGTGGTGTCATGACTAGTCTTAATTTCTAAATTAATCCCATTTGATATACCTCTGTGATGGAGCAACAAGGGGTGAGAAGGTAGTTATTAAAAAAATTTTTAAATGGCACATGCAGACAGCTATCAGGAATCATCTCTTGTCATATCATGGTTTAGAAAAGAGCAGTACTCTCCTAGGAAATTCTGTCTGGAAAGAGCCAATGATACTGTTCATAAACACAGGTGCATATACATAGGTACACACCAAGTATACAAACCCAACACTTACACACCTGGATACAAAGACACCTGCATATGAAGACATGCCACACATCTGTAACACTCCAATTAGAAAGAAATTGGGAAAGAAAACTAAGTAGAGGAAGAGGGCTTGATGGGTAGTCTTGAGGCCGTATACTGAAGCTGCTTCATTCTTCCAAACTTTAAAGATTGTACAGATGTCTCTTGGGTAGTGGCTTTATTGAGGCCACAGCCTAGAGAAAATATTCCCTCATTCTAGGAAACTCTAGATTGAGAGCCATAAAGACTGCTTGGGATTATAACTTGAAATGCCTGCAAAACAAGCTAATTTAGGGAAAGAGTTTGTCTCCAGAAATCCTACCCATGGTTAATCCCTTATCTCACATGACGACACATCTCTCTCATTTCTGCAAATGGAACATGTCTCTGATCTTAAAAAGTCTCAATTCATATTTTCCTGTATTTTTTCCTGATATGCTTACCAAGAGAACGTTCCCTGACACTTGAAGGCAGGTAATGATGAAATTCACATCCAGTTATTTCAGGGAGCATCATTATTTGTAACAGGAATTTACTAGGCCACCAGAGGCTAGGGATGCTTCCTGGTCAGTCTCCCTATCACCACAGTGCACCTTTTAGTCCCTAAACAAACTTATCCATCCCTGACGAACGTCACCAACCACATTAGTTTCTCTATTTG
Source organism: Delphinapterus leucas (assembly GCF_059928025.1). NCBI lineage: Eukaryota > Metazoa > Chordata > Mammalia > Artiodactyla > Monodontidae > Delphinapterus > Delphinapterus leucas. The sequence continues at coordinate 62,767,792 of NC_143132.1, read as the reverse complement.
GCCATTTGTAAACAGTTAAATGCAGCCTTTCTCAGGAGGTGGCTCAGTTATTTAACTCAAAATTAATCAGATTACCTTAAATTAATGCACCTTACTCTTTTTACTTGATGAAATTTACAGGAAAAACTCCGTATGAGGCTTTGTTTTTTTTAAGTGCCTTCTGTTAGATTATGGATAAATAATACATTTTTTTTAAAGCTGTATGAACAGATTGCTCTCCCAGTGGGAATGAACTCCAAATATCAGGGAGAGGGATGACCTAGAATCTTTAAAAGCTGAAACATTCCCAGGAGGAGGTGGCCTCTCAGGTGTTTTCCTTCTAGACTTTGCATAGCTGCTCATCCTTGAGAAGTACACAGTATTGAAATAGGTCAGCATGTGGAGAGATATTAAAGAGGTGTTCTCTCTACTCTGAATTGACATTCAGTGCTTTATATTACCCCAGAAATGGAGGAAAGGCGAGATCTCATTAGAGCAAATGAGGCCCAAATTTACAAGCATGTTTTGACTCTACTGTGATGGATTTAGCTTGGAACTCAGATTTAGGTTGAGAGGACAGCAGAGGTTGGGGAGTGGTGAAGGGAACTCAGCAGGCACTCGTTATACATAATAATTGGGTGAGTGTTGCCTGAGATAAAATGGAGCATGAGTTACAGGTACTGTTTTCAAGGAGGTAGCAATCAGGCAGGAACAAGGAGAAATGTTAATGTCCACATTTAGTTTGAAGAAATATGTGAGTTAAAGCTGTGCACATATCTGACTCAGCCTCTGACATTTATTGAAGGGCTTACTGTATCAGGCATTGTGTATGGATTATCTCATTTAATTCTTGCAAAAATCCAATGATTATATGGTTGGTTCCATTTTTCGGATAAGGAGACTAGAGTTAAGTAATAAGCTCAAGGTTGAATCATTTCTGCACCTCATCTCTTCAAAATTTACGTTTTACACTCAGTTGCCAGAGAAACCTTCTTAAATAATGCTTTGGTCAGTATTTAACTCTTTACTGACTTTTTCCAATGACCCCCACTGCCTGAATAATGAAGTGATGGATTTGAGACCCTAGAGTCACAGTCTTGCTTTGCTGCCTCATTGGCTTCCACTCTGTCACAGGAACCAGCTGCTTTTGCCTTCTTCTCTTGCTGTCTCTCCACATAACGTCAACTTGCCAATATCTGAGCCTTTGCTCCTTGATTTCTGGGTAATTGGGATCCAGTCTTTAACCTGCCACAGGGCAGAAAAGTCAGTCATCATGGCTGGATCTTTGCCATGGCACCTGCTATTTTGTTTGGCTTTTATACTAGGCTGTCCTTCTCCTCTGACATCTATACCTGCACCAGTTGTCTACAAGCCATCTTCCCAAGTTGGTCACCTATGTTAGTTTGCTAAGGGTGCTATAACAAAGTACCACAAACTGAGTGGCTTAAACAACAGATATATATCGTTTTACAGTTGTGGAGGGTAGAGGTGTGAGGTCATGGTGTCAGCAGGGTTGATTGCTATGGCTGTGAGGGAGATTCTGTGCATTGCCCCTAGCTTCTGATGGTTTTCTGGAAATCTTTGTCATTCCTTGGCTTTTGGAAGCATCACCTCAATCACTGCCTTCATGTTCACATGATGTTCTCCCTGTGTACATGTCTATTTCAAATCCTCCCTTTTTATAAGGACACCTATCATATTGGATTAGGACCCTTCCCTGCTAATGACCTCATCTTACCTACATCTGAAATAACCATATTCATAAATATGGTCACATCTGAGGTACTGGGCGTTAAGACTTCAACATATGAATTTTGACGAGACCCATAACACTGCTCTGTTATTTATCCAGTGCTCTATTTGTGGCCTCCTCTTACTTTGCAACCACTGAGTCCTACATTCTTATACCTTTGTTACTTTATGCAACATCTTGTAACTTCTGAATCATAGTAGGAATCTGGGAGATGAAAGCAGTTAGAACAGATCCTAGAGTCAGTCAAGTCTGATAGCCCCCATCTAAGCAACTGCTTCATAGATCAGGGCCTAGCAGGGAGCAGAGAGAGAATTTCTAGTGACAATTATTTGAAAAGGAGTACTTTACAAAATTCAACTTTTTTGCGTTTTAATCATGAATTTCACAGATTAGGCACTATAACTCTCTGCAAAGGCAAAGCCTGATCATGTAAGATGAAGTATGGCTGAATAGTAGAGCTGGAACCAAGGAAAATGTCATTAAGTCCCACCAAATGTCATTAAGACAGTTTTCTGGATCAAATCAGATGGATTAAATGTCTCCTTCCTGCCTCTGGAACAGAAGTGCAAAATATAGCTTTTCAGTGTCTCTTTGTGTTACCATGTAATTCTACAAACACATTACTTTACCCATGTAGCCCATCATAGGGCATCCACAATAACATTAGGACTTCATAGTGGCCACAAATGTGGCCTGTTAAACCAATGAGATATTTTTAGCTTTTGGCAGATGTCACTGTGACTGTGTTTAAGAACTGCTTTGTCCTTTTACATTTCAAACCATTTTTAAAGGCTAGGGAGAGAAAAATCTATTTTTGAACCAAGGTTCAGAAAACATTTTAGAAGAGCGCTTTGAGATTTTGTAGCTAAGTTGTACAGATCTGCTGTGATCCCTATTCCTAAAGGCAATTTATTCAACATTTACTAGTAATTAAAAAGAAAGAGAATATTTTTAAATGCCACAGGGATAAAAAACAGAAGAGATGAGAGCATTGCCTACAAGGTAAGTATACCAAGATTAGAAATTAAAAGTCAAGAAACTGCACATGTGAAGGATCTAGGTTGCATGCTCCTTATGAGAATCTAATGCCTGACGATCTAATGCCTGAGTTGGAGCTGAGGCCGTCCCATCACCCCCAGATGGGACCTCTAATTGCAGGAAGACAAGCTCAGGGCTCCCACTGATTCCACATTATCCCTGCAGGATCTTGGTTCCCAGGATGGATGTCGGGCCTGAGCTCCTCTGGTGGGAGCTCCGAGTCCAAACCGCTGGACTAAGAGAACCTCAGACCCAAAGGAATATTAATTGGAGTGAGGCCTCCTGGAGGCCCTCATCCCAGCACCAAGACCCAGCTCTATCCAACTGATTGCAAACTCCAGTGCTGGACGTCTCAGGCCAAACAACCAATAAGACAGGAATACATCACCACACATCAAAAAAAAAAAAAAAAAAAAAAAAGTTACACATAAAGGAGCAAGGTAAAAACCTATAAAACCAAATAAATGAAGATGAAATAGGCAAACTATCTAAAAAAAAATTCAGAGTAATTATAGTAAAGATGATCCAAAATCTCAGAAAGAGAATGGAAAAAATACAAGAAACATTTAACAAGGATGTAGAAGAACTAAAGAGCAAACAAACAGTGATGAACAACACAATTACTGAAATTAAAAATACTCTAGAAGGAATCAATAACAGAATAACCAAGGCAGAAGAACGGATAAGTGAACTGGAAGATAAAATGGTGGAAATAACTGCCAGGGAGCAGAATGAAAGAAAAAACAATGAAGAGAATTGAGGACAGTCTCAGAAACTTCTGGGACAGCATTAAACACACCAACATTTGAATTATAGAGATCCCAGAAGAAGAAGAGAAAAAGAAAGGGTCTGAGAAAATATTTGAAGAGATTATAGTAGGAAACTTCCCTAACATGGTAGAGGAAATCATCAGTCAAGTCTGGGAATCACAGAGAGTACCACACAGGATAAACCCAAAGAGAAACAGACCAAGATACATATTAATCAAACTATCAAAAATTAAATACAAAGAAAAAATATTAAAAGCAGCAAGGGAAAAACAACAAATAACACACAAGGGAATCCCCATAAGCTTAACAGCTGATCTTTCAGCAGAAACTCTGCAAGCCAGAAGGAAGTGGCAGGATATATTTAAAGTGATGAAAGGGAAAAACCTACAACCAAGATTACTCTACCTAACAAGGATCTCATTCAGATTTGATGGAGAAATTAAAATCTTTACAGACAAGCAAAAGTTAAGAGAATTCAGCACCACCAAACCAGCTTTACAACAAATGCTAAAGGAGCTTCTCTAGGCAGGAAACACAAGGAAGGAAAAGACCTACAAAAATAAACCCAAAACAATTAAGAAAATGGTAATAGGAACATGCGTATGGATAATTACCTTAAATGTAAATGGATTAAATGCTCCAACCAAAAGATATAGACTGGTGGAATAGATACAAAAACAAGACCCATACATATTTTGGCTGCCAGAGACCCACTTCAGACCTAGGGACACATACAGACTGAAAGTCAGGGGATGGAAAAAGATATTCCATGCAAATGGAAATCAAAAGAGAGCTGGAGTAGCAATTCTCATATCAGACAAAACAGACTTTAAAATAAAGACTATTAAAAGATACAAAGAAGGATACTACCTAATCAAGGGATCAACCCAAGAACAAGATATAACAATTGTAAGTATTTATACACCCAACATAGGAGCACCTCAATATATAAGGCAAATGCTAACAGTCATAAAAGGGGAAATTGACAGTAACACAATCATAGTAGGGGACTTTAACACCCCACTTTCACCAATGGACAGATCATCCAAAATGAAAATTGAAAAGGAAAAACAGCTTTAAATGACACATTAAACAAGATGGACTTAATTGATATTTATAGAACGTTCCATCCAAAAACAACAGAATAAACTTTCGTCTCAAGTGCTCATGGATCCTCCTCCAGTATAGACCATATCTGGGGTCACAAATCAAACCTTGGTAAATTTAAGAAAATTGAAATCGTATCAGGTATCTTTTCCAACCACAACACTATGAGACTAGATATCACTTACAGGAATAAAACTGTAAAAAATACAAACACATGTAGGCTAAAGAATATGCTACTAAATAAGCAAGAGATCACTGAAGAAATCAAAGAGGAAATCAAAAAATACCTAGAAACAAATGACAATGAAAACATGAGACATGACCTATGGGATGCAGCAAAAACAGTTCTAAGAGGGAAGTTTATAGCAATACAAGCCTACCTCAAGAAACAAGAAAATGATCAAATAAACACCTAACCTTACACGTAAAGCAGTTAGAGAAAGAACAAAAAAACACCAAAGTGAGCAGAAGAAAAGCAATCATAAAGATCAGATCAGGAATAAATGAAAAAGAAATGAAGAAAATGAGAGCACAAATCAATAAAACTAAAAGCTGGTTCTTTGAGAAGATGAACAAAATTGATAAACCATTAGGAAGACTCATCACAAAAAAAAAAGGGAAAAAGACCCAAATCAACAGAATTACAAATGAAAAAGGAGAAGTATCAACAGACACTGCAGAAATACAAAGGATCATGAGAGATTACTACAAGCAACTCTATGCCAATGGACAAAATGGACAACCTGGAAGAAATGGATAAATTCTTAGAAATGCACAAGCTTCTGAGACTGAACCAGGAAGAAATAGAAAATACAAACAGACCCATCACAAGCACTGAAATTGAAACTGTGATTAAAAATCTTCCAACAAACAAAAGCCCAGGATCAGATGGTTTCACAGGCAAATTCTATCAAACATTTAGAGAAGAGCTAACACCTATCGTTCTCAAACTCTTCCAAAATAGAGCATATGGAGGAACACTCCTAAACTCATTCTACAAGGCCACCATCACCCTGGTACCAAAACCAGACAAAGATGTCACAAAAAAAGAAAACTACAGGCCAATATCTCTGATGAACATAGATGCAAAAATCCTCAACAAAATACTAGCAAACAGAATCCAACAGCACAGTAAAAGGATCATACAGCATGATCAAGTGGGGTTTATTCCAGGAATGCAAGGATTCTTCAATATTCGCAAATCAATCAATGTGATACACCATATTAACAAATTGAAGGATAAAAAACTGATCATCTCAAGAGATGCAGAAAAACCTTTGAAAAAATTTAACACCCATTTCTGATAAAAACCCTCCAGAAAGTAGGCATAGAGGGAACCTACCTCAATATAATAAAGGCCATATATGACAAACCTGCAGAACAACATTGTTCTCGGTGGTGAAAAATTGAAACCATTTCCTCTAAGATCAGGAACAAGACAAGGTTGTCCACTCTCACCACTATTATTTAACATAGTTTTGGAAGTTTTAGCCACAGCAATCAGAACAAAAAGAAATAAAAGGAATCCAAATCAGAAAGGAAGAAGTAAAACTGTCACTGTTTGCAGATGACATGATACTATACATAGAGAATCCTAAAGATGCTACCAGAAAACTACTAAAGCTAATCAATGTATTTGGTAGAGTAGCAGGATACAATATTAATGCACAGAAATCTCTTGCATTCCTATACAGTAATGATGAAAAATATGAAAGAGAAATGAAGGAAACACTCCCATTTACCATTGCAACAAAAAGAAAAAAATACCTAGGAATAAACCTACCTAAGGAGACAAAAGACCTGTATGCAGAGAACTATAAGACATTGATGAAATAAATTAAAGATGATACAAACAGATGGAGAGAGATACTGTGTTCTTGGATTGGAAGAATCAATATTGTGAAAATAACTATATTACCCAAAGCAATCTACAGATTCAGTGCAATCCCCGTAAAACTACCAATGGCATTTTTCATAGAATTAGAACAAAAAATTTCACAATTTTTATGGAAACACAAAAGACGCCGAATAGCCAAAGCAATCTTGAGAAAGAAAAATGAAGCTGGAGGAATTAGGCTCCTGGTTTTCAGACTATACTACAAAGCTACAGTAATCAAGAAAGTATGGTACTGGCACAAAAACAGAAATATAGATCAATGGAACAAGATGGAAAGCCCAGAGATAAACCCATACACACATGGTCACCTTATCTTTGATAAGGGAGGCAAAAGTATACAGTGGAGAGAAGACAGCCTCTTCAATAAGTGGTGCTGGGAAAACTGGACAGCAACATGTAAAAGATTGAAATTAGAACAATTCCTAACACTGTACACAAAAATAAACTCAAAATGGATTAAAGACCTAAATGGAAAGCCAGTCACTATAAAACTCTTAGAGGAAAACATAGGCAGAACACTCTATGACATAAATCACAACAAGATCCTTTTTGACCCACCTCCTAGAGAAATGGAAATAAAAACAAAAATAAACAAATGGGACCTAATGAAACTTAGCTTTTGCACTGCAAGGGAGACCATAAACAAGACAAAAAGACAACCCTCAGAATGGAAAAAAACATTTACAAACTAAGCAACTGACAAAGGATTAATCTCAAAAATATACAAGCAGCGCATGCAGCTCAATATCGAAAAAACAAACAACCCAATCCAAAAATGGGCAGAAGACCTAAATAGACATTTCTCCAAAGAAGATATCCAGATTGGCAACAAACACATGAAAAGATGCTCAACATCACTAATCATTAGAGAAATGCAAATCAGAACTACGATGAGGTATCACTTCACACTGATCAGAATGGCATCATCAAAATATCTACAGACTATATATCCTGGATGGAGAGAGTGTGGAGAAAAGGGAATCTTCTTGCACTGTTGGTGGGAATGTAAATTGATACAGCCACTATGGAGAACAGTATGGAGGTTCCTTAAAAATCTAAAACTAGAACTACCGTATGACCCAGCAATCCCACTACTGGGCATATACCCTGAGAAAACCATAATTCAAAAAGAGTCATGTACCAAAATGTTCATTGCAGCTCTATTTACAATAGCCAGGAGATGGAAACAACGTAAGTGTCCATCATTGGATGAATGGAGAAATAAGATGTGGCACATATATACAATGGAATATTACTCAGCCATAAAAAGAAACTAAATTGAGTTATTTGTAATGAGGTGGATGGACCTAGAGTCTGTCATACAGAGTGAAGTAAGTCAGAAAGAGTGAAGTAAGTCAGAAAATTAGCAAATACTATATGCTAACACATATACATGGAATCTAAAAAAAAAAAGTTCTGATGAACCTAGTGGCAGGACAGGAATAAAGACACAGACTTACAGAATGGTCTTGAGGACACTGGGAGGGGGAAGGATAAGCTGGGACACAGTGAGAGAGTAACATTGACATATATATACTACCAATTGTAAAATAGATAGCTAGTGTGAAGCAGCTGCATAGCACAGGGAGATCAGCCCCGTGCTTTATGATCACCTAGAGAAGTGGGATAAGGAGGGTGGCAGGGAGATGCAAGAGGGAGGTGATATGGGGATATATGTATACACATAGCTGATCACATTGTTTTACAGCAGAAACTAACACAACATTGTAAAGCAATTATATTCCAATGAAGATGTTTAAAAAAAAAAATTAAAAGTCAAAAGTTTGTAGGTAATTGGTAGAGAAGAAGTCTAAGTAGCCTTTTATCTATTTTTAAAATTCTAACCTTTTCTATTTTATATCACAGCTCTACAATTTGCTATAAAACTATGGAAAAATACTTAAACTTTTAGGAGAGCTTACTCAAGCCTGTCCCCTATTCACCTGGAGACAGCCACTGAAATTTTCAGTCAGAATACTAAGGACTAACTTGTTTTGAACATGATATGCAAAATCAGGCTTATATTTTGATATAGCCAGTATCTTGGATTTAGACTCCATCAATGTAATTTATTCCCAGAAGTACCAGTTGTTTTAGTTAGAATTACCCAATACTTTACGAAATTTAGCTGAAGCTGGTCTACAGTACAGTTTGGGGGATTCTGACATTTGCTGTCAGAGATTTAAGATGTCACTATGACAGGGACATGAAAAGTTGGCAACAGACAGAAATAGGCAGAGGCTTTTAAGCCTTTATGTCAAAAAAATTTAGGCTCATAGTATTGAAAAAATAATGTGTATAAGAAGAGGATTAGGAGAAAGGAGTGCATAGCATACGTAGATAAGGACACCATGGAAAAATGACAAATGGCAGAGGGAATCTCCACAGACAACACAGGACAGAAATCTAAGAGGAAGGCAAAATGAGATAGTGTGGGGCTATATGGAAAAATAGCTGAGTTTGCTGTAATATTAAAACTTTTTATACATTCAGTTAATAATGAAAAGATTAGAGAACTGTTTATAATTACAGAAAAGTAAAAAATGGGTCCCTTTTTTTGCTTCCAAATGAGTACAGCATGCTGTATTTCTCCCAAGAGGAAAGGGGCTTTTTAAAGTTTATAATGTTACATTTGAACCCTTCTGATATACAGAATACAGATAGGCTCTTCAGCAGTCATTTAAAACTTTTCAATTGCAAAAGAGAAGGAAGAAAACAAAGAGAAATTCAGAATTGGTAAAATGCCAAAAGGAAGTTGAAGACAAGGAGATAAAATTTTCCCAATGGCATGTTTCAGTCAGGAAAAAATGTAGTGTCCTTTAAACAGCATACCATAACTTTTTACTACAATTCATTATTTTAAAATGATTGTTTTCTATTATTAAAGATGCTTTTGGGCAGGTTTTGTGTCTTTTCTATCAGATTTTATTATCTCGTGTGGTATTTTATACTCGGTATTTAATCGTTTTTTAATCTGTATTTTCCTTAGATTTCTTATCTATAAAGTATAGATAATACTAGTAACTAGCTCTTTGAGTAGTGTTGATCGAATGAATTGTTACCCTAAAGGAACTTCAAACATAATAAATAACTGTTGAGGAATAGAAATAGCTCTTACTATTTATAACAATAATCATTTCTTATATGAAGTAAATAAACCAAAAATATTGCCACTCTCTTCTAAATTGAATGAATGTGTGTGTGTGTGTGTGTGTGTGTGCGTGCATGTGTGTTGTCATCATTTGTATTTTGTTTTTCTGGAGGATGTGGTAAAGATATTTTAAATCTGTGCTTTACAATTTTCATGCAATATATTGTCTAAAAATGATTTTCTAACCTCTCTGTATTTTAAAGGCTGTTTTAGCAAAGGCAGTTTGAAAAGACCTCTGAGGAATATGATACTAAGAAAAATATAAGGTTAATATATGTATATATACATACATACACACACAGACATCAAATACTATTTAGTAGAATATATCACCACTAAAAATGTCTTTTTTTACCTTTAAACATTCTTTATGTATTTTATAAACACGTATTTGAACTGAGTGGGAAAAATCCACTTTTTTGATTGGCAAAGGCAGTTATGTTTGTTGTACCAAGACAGTGTGAGATAGTAATTTTGATTCTGAGCTCCTCCATGACATGGATTAGGTATTACTTATCCAGCACAGTCCCTGGCTCATAGTAAGCACTAAATGCATATTTGTAAGTAAATCAATGAATCAGTAATCATTAAGTGAATATATGCGTGGGAGAATGAAAGGCAAAAGTTTAGAAGCAGAGAGCCACAAAAGGAATAGAATAGTGACCATACTTGTCCTTCCTTTTTCACCAGATTTTTCTTTTAGCTACTTAGGGAGATCCTGGAAAGATATATTTTTAGAATGCTGAGAAACTATTTCTTAAGCAAGAAACATGTCAGTCAGAAGACTATAGTGGTAGTTGGCAGTTTAGAGAGAAGCTAGGTGTACTTTGACACCTTGAATCAAGGGCCACTGAAAAGTAAGTCTAAGCACACACTCACAGACTAAATTAAAAAGCTGCAAGAGGACATAATAAAGAAAAACAATCACACTTGTAATTGTTTCTTTAGTGTCTTTGCAGAAATACAGTCAGTCAGTTTTTGTGCAATAAGTTAACGAATGACATTGATATTGGAAAGAGGTGTTGAGAATGATGCAGAAGGTTAGGGGGTTATGAGTACAGGCTGACAGAAAAATGGATTGATAGAAGTAAGCTGAAGACTGTGCACAGGAAGAAAGGAAAGACATTGGGTGGATACAAAAGAAGAGGTTACAGATTCTAAGAGAAAGTGAGCAGCACAGGTTGTGAAAAGGGGTCTTTGTGTAAAGTTATGGCAATATTGAGGTTTATTTTCTCTAACCAAAAAGTGTTAGCAATTTTAGAGAAAAGCAAAATTCAAAAATTCACAACAAAAGCAAGTTATGTATTATGTTTCTCTCCAGACCTTGTAAAAGAGCAATTTATTCTTGCATGTTCTCTAAATGTTTACAAGAGAGAATGTTTTATGGGCATACGGATTTTAGATTCCTTCCCATCTCTGAGTCTTACCTAATTCACTTAAGAAAACAAAACAACTTTCAACACCTGGCAAGCTGAAAAGGCTTTTCTACTGCTGGGGTCTTTTATTTGAAAATTTGAGTTCTGGGTTGGTCACCCTTTCTCAAAATTAACATAATTGAAAAACCCATTTTTAAAAAGGCAATTAGAGTTTGAATAAAGTCAAGGCTAGTCAGAACTCAGTTCCTCCAAAATCCCGGTATCTCCAGATTCTTGGCTTAACTCAAAAGAAATGGCTCAGTGTGAGTACCACAGAATAGCAAGTAATGGCAGTTATCATGGAGTGGTCAAGAAATCGGGGCTGTCTTCTCCCACAATGAACAGTTTCCCCTTCAAATTTGTAGCTTCATGATAAATAGATATCATCATTAGTATATGTAATATAAATAAAAATAAAAGTAATAAAAATAAAAGTAGTAGACATAGGGCTTAAAAGTATATTGGACTGATAACCCTTGTTTTGCAGATAAGGATATTAACAATAAAAAGGCTACCCAGAGTAGTAAAGCTAGTCACTGACAGGAATGTTAGTAAAACTCGGGACTCCTGATTTCTTTATGTAACACATTTTCACTATATTACGTGTCGAGAAAAAAAGTAGTTGATTATGTTGACAATAAAGAGAAGGATTTAGTTGAGTTCTAAGTCCTTGAATAGCCTAAGAAAAGGCCAGTTATTGGGTATTATAATTTTATGAGAGTAGAGTCTTGTTAATTACTGTATCTCCAGTGAGTTGCACAGAATTTGGCTCTTGATAGGTGGGCAATATATCTATTTTGAGATGTAATTTACATACAGTAATATGCACAGATCTTAAGCATTCAGTCTGATGAATTTTAGCACTTTTATATACATATATAACCATGTACAGAATACAGCTATTCTATATATGAGTCCTTTGTCAGTAATGCATATTATGAAAACTTCTTCCTAGTCTGTGGCTCACTTATTCCTTTTCGTAGTGATGTCATTTACACTACTCTAGAAAATTCCTCATGCCATTTTATGGTTAACCTCCCTTTTATTCTACCCACCCACGGAAGTGACCACTTTCTTTTTTTTATTTTGCTGTACGCGGGCCTCTCACTGTTGTGGCCTCTCCCGTTGTGGAGCACAGGCTCCGGATGCACAGGCTCAGCGGCCATGGCTCACGGGCCCAGCTGCTCAGCGGCATGTGGGATCTCCCCGGACCGGGGCACGAACCTGTGTGCCCTGCATCAGCAGGCGGACTCTCAACCACTGCACCACCAGGGAAGCCCGACCACTTTCTAATTTCTATTGCCATAGATTAGTTTTATATTTTTTTGGAAATTATATAAATCAAATAATTGAGTCAATATAATTTTGTGGCTTGTTTCTTTTATTACACATAATATTTTTGAAATTTATTTATGATGTATATATCAGTTGTTTCTCCTTTTATATTATGTAGTAGCATTTGATTTCATGACAATAATATTTTGTTTATTCATTCTCCTGTGGATGGATGACTGTGTAATTATGAATATGAAAGTCGCTATGAATACTCTTTTACAATTTTGGGGATCTTTTTTTTTGGGGGGGTGGATAATTTTGAACACACTTTCATACACTTATTGGTCATTTGTATTTCTTTTTTGTGAAGTATCTGTTTAGGTCATAACCAATTTTAAACTGGATTATTTGCCTTTTTATTATTGCTTTATAGGAGTTTTCTATATATGCTAGATTTGTGTTCTTTGTCAAATATATGCATTACGGAAACTTTCTCCAAATCTGTTTTTTGCTTATTAATTTTCTTAACAATGTTTCTTTTAATGAGATGTAAATTTTAATTTTGATGAAGTTCAGTTTATCAATTTTTTCTTTTAGAGTTATTGATTTTGTGGCCTGTTGAAAACATCTTTGCCTACTGCCAGGTTACAAATATACTATTCTTTTTCTTTTTTACCAACTTCTTAAAATTTTATTTTCTTCTTCTTTTCTTTTTATTGATTTTTTACATCTTTATTGCAGTATAATTGCTTCACAATGGTGTGTTAGTTTCTGCTTTATAACAAAGTGAATCAGTTATACATATACATATATTCCCATATCTCTTCCCTCTTGCGTCTCCCTCCCTCCCACCCTCCCTATCCCACCCCTCCAGGCGGTCACAAAGCACCGAGCTGATCTCCCTGTGCTATGCGGCTGCTTCCCACTAGCTATCTACTGTACGTTTGGTAGTATATATATGTCCATGCCTCTCTCTCGCTTTGTCACAGCTTACCCTTCCCCCTCCCCATGTCCTCAACTCCATTCTCTACTAAGTCTGTGTCTTTATTCCTGTCTTACCCCTATATTCTTCATGACATTATTTTTCCTTAAATTCCATATATATGTGTTAGTATACGGTATTTTGTCTTTCTCTTTCTGACTTACTTCACTCTGTATGACAGACTCTAGGTCCATCCAACTCATTACAAATAGCTCAATTTCGTTTCATTTTATGGCTGAGTAATATTCCATTGTATATATGTGCCACATCTTCTTTATCCATTCATCCGATGATGGACACTTACGTTGTTGCCATCTCCGGGCTATTGTAATTAGAGCTGCAATGAACATTTTGGTACATGACTCTTTTTGAATTATGGTTTTCTCAGGGTATATGCCCAGTAGTGGGATTGCTGGGTCATATGGTAGTTCTATTTGTAGTTTTTTAAGGAACCTCCATACTGTTCTCCACAGTGGCTGTATCAATTTACATTCCCACCAACAGTGCAAGAGGGTTCCCTTTTCTCCACACCCTCTTCAGCATTTATTGTTTCTAGATTTTTTGATGATGGTCATTCTGGCTGGTGTGAGATGATATCTCATTGTAGTTTGGATTTGCATTTCTCTAATGATTAGTGATGTTGAGCATTCATTCATGTGTTTGTTGGCAGTCTGTATATCTTCTTTGGAGAAATGTCTATTTAGGTCTTCTGCCCATTTTTGGATTGGGTTGTTTGTTTTTTTGTTATTGAGCTGCATGAGCTGCTTGTAAATTTTGGAGATTATTCCTTTGTCAGTTGCTTCATTTGCAAATATTTTCTCCCATTCTGAGGGTTGTCTTTTGGTCTTGTTTATGGTTTCCTTTGCTGTGCAAAAGCTTTGAAGTTTCATTAGGCCCCATTTGTTTATTTTTGTTTTTATTTCCATTTCTCTATGAGGTGGGTCAAAAAGGATCATGCTGGGATTTATGTCATAGAGTGTTCTGCCTGTGTTTCCCTCTAAGAGTTTTATAGTGTCTGGCCTTACATTTAGGTCTTTAATCCATTTCGAGCTTATTTTTGTGTATGGTGTTAGGGAGTGATCTAATCTCATACTTTTACATGTACCTGTCCAGTTTCCCAGCACCACTTATTGAAGAGGCTGTTCTTTCTCCACTGTATATTCCTGCCTCCTTTATCAAACGTAAGGTGCCCATATGTGTGTGGATTTATCTCTGGGCTTTCTATCCTGTTCCATTGATCTATCTTTCTGTTTTTGTGCCAGTACCATACTGTCTTGATTACTGTAGCTTTGTAGTATAGTCTTAAGTCAGGGAGCTTCATTCCTCCAGCTCCGTTTTTCGTTATCAAGATTGCTTTGGCTATTCGGGGTCTTTTGTGTTTCCATACAAATTGTGAAATTTTTTGTTCTAGTTCTGTGAAAAATGCTATTGGTAGTTTGATAGGGATTGCATTGAATCTGTAGATTGCTTTGGGTAGTAGAGTCATTTTCACAATGTTGATTCTTCCAATCCAAGAACATGGTGTATCTCTCCATCTATTTGTATCATCTTTAATTTCTTTCATCAGTGTCTTATAATTTTCTGCATACAGGTCTTTTGTCTCCTTAGGTAGGTTTATTCCTAGATATTTTATTCTTTTTGTTGCAATGGTAAATGGGAGTGTTTTCTTGATTTCACTTTCAGAGTTTTCATCATTAGTGTATAGGAATGCCAGAGATTTCTGTGCCTTAATTTTGTATCCTGCTACTTTACCAAATACATTGATTAGCTCTAGTAGTTTTCTGGTAGCATCTTTAGGATTCTCTATGTATAGTATCATGTCATCTGCAAACAGTGACAGCTTTACTTCTTCTTTTCCGATTTGGATTCCTTTTATTTCCTTTTCCTCTCTGACTGCTGTGGCTAAAACTTCCAAAACTATGTTGAATAAGAGTGGTGAGAGTGGGCAACCTTGTCTTGTTCCTGATCTTAGTGGAAATGCATTCAGTTTTTCACCATTGAGGACGACGTTGGCTGTGGGTTTGTCATATATGGCCTTTATTATGTTGCGGAAAGTTCCCTCTATGCCTACTTTCTGCAGGGTTTTTTATCATAAATGGGTGTTGAATTTTGTTGAAAGCTTTCTCTGCATCTTTTGAGATAATCATATGTTTTTTCTCCTTCAATTTGTTAATGTGGTGTATCACGTTGATTGATTTGTGTATATTGAAGAATCCTTGCATTCCTGGAATAAACCCCACTTGATCATGGTGTATGATCCTTTTAATGTGCTGTTGGATTCTGTTTGCTAGTATTTTGTTGAGGATTTTTGCATCTATGTTCATTAGTGATATTGGCCTATAGTTTTCTTTCTTTGTGACACCCTTGTCTGGTTTTGGTATCAAGATGATGGTGGCCTCGTAGAATGAGTTTCGGAGTGTTTCTCTCTCTGCTATACTTTGGAAGAGTTTGAGAAGCTTAGGTGTTAGCTCTTCTCTAAATGTTTGATAGAATTCGCCTGTGAAGCCATCTGGTTCTGGGCTTTTGTTTGTTGGCAGATTTTTAATCACAGTTTCAATTTCAGTGCTTGTGACTGGCCTGTTCATATTTTCTATTTCTTCCTGATTCAGTCTTGGCAGGTTGTGCTTTTCTATGAATTTGTTCATTTCCTCCAGGTTGTCCATTTTATTGGCATAGAGTTGCTTGTAGTAATCTCTCATGATCTTTTGTATTTCTGCAGTGTCAGTTGTTACTTCTCCTTTTTCTAATTCTATTGATTTGAGTTATCTCTCTTTGTTTCTTGATGTGTCTGGTTAATGGTTTACCAATTTTGTTGATCTTCTCAAAGAACTTGCTTTTAGTTTTATTGATCTTTGCTATCATTTCCTTCATTTCCTTTTCATTTATTTCTGATCTGATTTTTATGATTTCTTTCCTTCTGCTAACTTTGGGGTTTTTTGTTCTTCTTTCTCTAATTGCTTTAGGTGCAAGGTTAGGTTGTTTATTCGAGATGTATCCTGTTTATTAATGTAGGCTTCTATTGTTATAAACTTCCCTCTTAGAACTGCTTTTGTTGCATCCCATAGATTATGTGTCGTCGTGTCTCCATTGTCATTTGTTTCTAGGTATTTTTTGATTTCCTCTTTGATTTCTTCAGTGATCACTTCGTTAGTAAGTAGGGTATTGTTTAGCCTCCATGTGTTTGTATTTTTTACAGATCTTTTCCTGTAATTGATATCTAGTCTCATAGCGTTGTGGTCGGAAAAGATACTTGATACGATTTCAATTTTCTTAAATTTACCAAGGCTTGATTTGTGACCCAAGATATGATCCATCCTGGAGAATGTTCCATGAGCACTTGAGAAAAATGTGTATTCTGTTGTTTTTGCATGGAATGTCCTATAAATATCAATTAAATCCATCTTGTTTAATGTATCATTTAAAGCTTGTGTTTCCTTATTTATTTTCATTTTGGATAATCTGTCCATTGGTGAAAGTGGGGTGTTAAAGTCCCCTACTATGAATGTGTTACTGTTGGTTTTCCCTTTTATGGCTGTTAGTATTTGCCTTATGTATTGAGGTGCTCCTATGTTGGGTGCATAAATGTGTACAATTGTTATATCTTCTTCTTGGATCAGTCCCTTGATCATTATGTAGTGTCCTTCTTTGTCTCTTCTAATATCCTTTATTTTAAAGTCTATTTTGTCTGATATGAGAATTGCTACTCCAGCTTTCTTTTGGTGTCCATTTGCATGAAATATCTTTTTCCATCCCTTTACTTTCAGTCTGTATGTGTCTGTAGGTCTGAAGTGGGTCTCTTGTAGACAGCATATTTATGGGTCTTGTTTTTGTATCCATTCAGCCAATCTGTGTCTTTTGGTGGGAGCATTTAGTCCATTTACATTTAAGGTAATTATCGATATGTATGTTCCTATTCCCATTTTCTTAATTGTTTTGGGTTTGTTACTGTAGGTCTTTTCCTTCTCTTGTGTTTCTTGCCTAGAGAAGTTCTTTTAGCAGTTGTTGTAAAGCTGGTTTGGTGGTGCTGAACTCTCTCACCTTTTGCTTGTCTGTAAAGGTTTTAATTTCTCCATCAAATCTGAATGAGATCCTTTGTGGGTAGAGTAATCTTGGTTGCATGTTTTTCTCCTTCATCACTTTAAATATGTCCTGCCAGTCCCTTCTGGTTGCAGAGTTTCTGCTGAAAGATCAGCTGTTAACCTTATGGGGATTCCCTTGTGTGTTATTTTTCCCTTGCTGCTTTTAATACGCTTTCTTTGTATTTAATTTTTGACAGTTTGATTAATATGTGTCTTGGCGTATATCTCCTTGGGTTTATCCTGTATGGGACTCTCTGTGCTTCCTGGACTTGATTAATTATTTCCTTTCCCATATTAGGGAAGTTTTCAACTATAATCTCTTCAAATATTTTCTCAGTCCCTTTCTTTTTCTCTTCTTCTTCTGGAACCCCTAAAATTCGAATGTTGGTGCGTTAAATGTTGTCCCAGAGGTCTCTGAGCCTGTCCTCAGTTCTTTTCATTCTTTTATCTTTATTCTGCTCTGCAGTAGTTATTTCCACTATTTTTTCTTCCAGGTCACTTATCCATTCTTCTGCCTCAGTTATTTTGCTATTGATCCCATCTAGAGTATTTTTAATTTCATTTATTGTGTTGTTCATCATTGTTTGTTTCCTCTTTTGTTCTTCTAGGTCCTTGTTAAATGTTTCTTGCATTTTGTCTCTTCTATTTCCAAGATTTTGGATCATCTTTACTCTCATTATTTTGAATTCTTTTTCAGTTAGACTGCCTATTTCCTCTTCATTTGTTAGGGCTGGTGGGTTTTTATCTTGCTCCTTCATCTGCTGTGTGTTTTTCTGTCTTCTAATTTTGCTTATCTTACTGTGTCTGGGGTCTCCTTTTTGCAGGCTGCAGGTTCGTAGTTCCTGTTGTTTTTGGTGTCTGACCCCAGTGGCTAAAGTTGGTTCAGTGGTTTGCGTAGGCTTCCTGGTGGAGGGGACTAGTGCCTGTGTTCTGGTGGATGAGGCTGGATCTTGTCTTTCTGGTGGGCAGGTCCACGTCTGGTGGTGTGTATTGGGGTGTCTGTGGACTTATTATGATTTTAGGCAGCCTCTCTGCTAATGGGTGGGTTTGTGTTCCTGTCTTGCTGGTTGTTTGGCATAGGATGTCCAGCAGTGTAGCTTGCTGGTCGTTGAGTGAAGCTGGGTGTTGGTGTTGAGATGGAGATCTCTGGGAGATTTTCACCGTTTGATATTATGTGGAGCTGGGAGGTCTCTTGTGCACCAGTGTCCTGAAGTTGGCTCTCCCACCTCAGAGGCACAGCACTGACTCCTGGGTGCAGCACCAATAGCTTTTCATCCACACGGATCAGAATAAAAGCAAGAAAAAGTAGAAAGAAAACATTAGAAGAAAGAAAGAAAGAGAGAGAAGGAAGAAATAAAAGAAAGAAAGATAAAGTAAAATAAAATAAAGTAAGATAAAATATAATATAGTGATTAAAATAAAAAATAATTATTAAGAGAAAAAATTAAA
Source organism: Delphinapterus leucas (assembly GCF_059928025.1). Lineage (NCBI taxonomy): Eukaryota > Metazoa > Chordata > Mammalia > Artiodactyla > Monodontidae > Delphinapterus > Delphinapterus leucas. Next base: position 62,748,897 of record NC_143132.1, on the reverse strand, counting down.
AAACAACAATAACAACAACAACAAAAAATTGGATGGATAGAACCCTAGGACAAATGGTGGAAGCAAAGCTATACAGACAAAATCTCACACAGAAGCATATAGATACACACTCACAAAAAGAGGAAAAGGGGAAAAAATCATAAATCTTGCTCTCAAAATCCACCTCCTCAATTTGAGATGATTCATTGTCTATTCATGTATTCCACAGATGCAGGGTATATCAAGTTGATTGTGGAGCTTTAATCCGCTGCTTCTGAGGGTGCTGGGAGAGATTTCCCGTTCTCTTCTTTGTTCTCACAGCTCCCAGGGGCTCAGCTTTGGATTTGGCCCCGCCTCCGCATGTGGGTCGCCGGAGGGCGTCTGTTGTTCGCTCAGACGGGATGGGGTTAAAGGAGCCGCTGATTCGGGGTCAGTGGCTCACTCAGGCTGGGGGGAGGGAGGGGCACGGAGTGCCGGGCATGCCTGCGGCGGCAGAGGCCGACGGGACGTTGCACCAGCCTGAGGCGCGCCGTGCGTTCTCCCGTGTTAGTTGCCACTGGTTCCCGGGACCCTGTCAGTTGCAGGCTGCACAGGCTTCCCGGAAGCAGGGTGTGGACCTGTGTTCGCCCACAGGTTTCTTGTCGGCGGCAGCCTTAGCGTCTCTGGGGTCCATGCTTTTAGCCGCGGCTCGCGCCCGTCTCTGGAGCTCCATTAAGCAGCGCTCTTAATCCCTTCTCCTCGCGCACCAGGAAACAAAGAGGGAAGAAAAAGTCTCTTGCCTCTTCAGCAGGTCCAGACATTCCCCAGACTCCCTCCCGGCTAGCCATGGTGCACTAACCCCCTGCAAGCTGTGTTCACGCCGCCAACCCCAGCCCTCTCCCGGTGCTCCGACCAAAGCCCGAGCCTCAACTCCCAGCCCCGCCCACCCCGGTGGGTGAGCAGACAAGCCTCTCGAGCTGGTGAGTGCTGGTCGGCCCCAATCCTCTATGCGGGAATGTCTCCCCGCTTTGCCCTCTGCACCCCTGTTGCTATGCTGTCCTCCGTGGCTCCAAAGCTTTCCCCCTCCATCAACCGCAGTCTCCGCCCGCGAAGGGGCTTCTAGTGTTTGTAAACCTTTCCTCCTTCACAGCTCCCTCCCACTGGTGCAGGTCCCGTCCCTATCCTTTTGTCTCTGTTTATTCATTTTTCTTTTGCCCTACCCAGGTACGTGGGGGGTTTCTTACCTTTTGGGAGGTCTGAGGTCTTCTGCCAGTGTTCAGTAGGTGTTCTTTAGGAGTTGTTCCACGTATAGATGTATTTCTGATGTACCTGTGGGGGAGAAGGTGATCTCTGCGTCCTACTCTTCTGCCATCTTCCTGGAAGCTCCCCAAGATACTATTCTTATTTTTCTTCTGTGCTTTATGAATTTATGTCTAAGATTTGTCTTAAATTAATATTTTGTTATGGAGTATAAGGGTTAATTTTGTTCCAGCACCATTTGTTAAAAAGACTTTCCTTTCCCCCATTGAATGTGCTCAGTGCCTTATCTGAACATCAGTTGACTTTATATGTGTGGGTCTATTTCTGGTCTCTATTATTTTCCATTGATCTATATATTATATCTTTAAGTCCATGATTGCACTGTATTGTTTACTATAGCTTTATAGTAATTTTGAAGTAGATAGTGCTAAGTTCTCTCACTTTCTTTAAAAGATTGTTTTGACTAGATCGTTTGTTTACACTAGATCGATTGTTTACACTAGATCGTTCTTATTTACCCAGATTTCAGAATCAGCTTGCCATTATCTTCAAAATGGCCTGTTGGAAACTTGATAAATATTATATTAAATTTATACATCAGTTAAGGGAGAAAAAACATCCTTAAGATACCAGGTTCTGTCAATGAGCATAGGTATGGCTCCCCATTTATGTGGGTCTTTTAAATTTCTCACCAATGTTTTGTAGTTTCACTGTGGAGATCTTGCATATTTTTCAATAGATTTTCCCCCTATATATTTAATATTTTTGATGATATTATAAATTATTTTTTCATTGCTGTATATAGAAACACTTTTTTTTAACATCTTTATTGGAGTATAATTGCTTTACAATGGTGTGTTAGTTTTTGCTTTATAACAAAGTGAATCAGTTATACATATACATATGTCCCCATATCTCTTCCCTCTTGAATCTCCCTCCCTCCCACCCTCCCTATCCCACCCCTCTAGGTGGTCACAAAGCATGAGCTGATCTCCCTGTGCTATGCAGCTGCTTCCCACTAGCTATCTATTTTACATTTGGTAGTGTATATATGTCCATGCCAAGAAACACTTTTGATTTTTGTTAATTGACTTTGAATCCTGCAATTTCACTAAACTTACATATTAGTTCTCATCCCTTATTGAAGATTCTATGATGTTTTCTACATAGATAATTATTTATCTGCACATTACACAGTTTTAATTCTTTTTTTTAGATCTTCAAGCTTTTATTTATTTTCCTGTTTTATTACATAGGAGGGAAATTCCAGGAAAATATTAAATAGAAATAATGAGAGAGGACATTCTTCTTTGGGAGAGTATGGTGAAAGCATATAAAATTTTGCATTTAGGGATCATATTTGCTGTAGGATTATTTTAGATGTCTTTTATCAAGTTGAGGAAGTTTCCTTCTGGTCTTAATTTGCTGAATTTTTATTCAGACTGCAATTCAATTTTCTCAAATGTAGTTTTCTACATCAATTTAGATGATTACGTTTTTTTCTGCTTTACTCTGTTAGTATAGTGAATTATGTTAATTGATTTTTGAAAAATAGTTTGAATGACATTTGCATACCTGAGATAAAATCCATCTGTTGCATCACTCTATCACTGTGTGTGTGTGTACTCAATTTGTTTATATTGTTTATTAAGAATTTTGCATCTGTGATCATAATAGATATTGGGCTATAATTTTTTTCTTATAATATCTTTGCCATGTTTTGATATCAACTTATATTGATTGAATAATGTATCTTCTTTCTTCATTTCCTGAGAGAATTTATGTAGAATTGGCATTATTCCTTACTTAAATACTTGATAAGATTTCAATGAAGCTCTCTGAGCCAGGAGAACCTTGTAGGAAAATTTTTGATTATGAACTCTATTTTGTATTTACAGGGCTAGATTGCCTTTTTCTTACTGTGTCAGTTTAGATAAGCCTATTACTCAAGAATTTTGTCCATTTCATCTAACTTATAGAATTTAATGGCATAAGTTGTTTGTCCTTTTATTTTCTGTAGAATCTCTAGTCAAGTCCCCTTTTTGTTTATAATGTTGGTAATTTTAATTTTGTCTCTTTTTTCTTGATAAATCTTGCTAGAAATTTGTCAAGTTTAGTAATCTTTTTAATGCTTCCACTTTTGACATTTTGATTATCTGTTGTTTGTTTTAAATTTGATTTCTTCTTTTGCCTTCATTATTTCTTCTATTTACTTTGAGCTTAATTTGTTTTATTTTGTCTAGCTTCTAAAGTAGAAGTTTTTACCATTTAAATCATTCATATTTTCTACTATAAATGTCCCTCTAGTGCAGCTTTAGCTGAATCACACAGATATTGATATACTGTGTTTTTGATATAATTCATTTTGTAATATTTTATAATTTCCCTTGTGATTTCTTCTTTGATCTATGGGCTATTTAGAAATTGGTTGTTAAATCCCAAATATTTTAGGGTTTTCTATAATGCTTTTTAAAATTAATTCCTAATTTGATACCATTGTATATTTTCCAGAATATGCTCTGTAGAATTACTATATTCCAGACAGAATAATATAAAATTATGATTTTAATTCTTTAATATTTTGAGACCTTTTCTATGGCCTAGTATATAGTCTATTTTGGTGAATGATTCATGTGCACATGTAAAGACTCTATAGTTGTTGGGGTAGAATTATGTACATACAGTTATTGGATAATGGTTATATAAAATCTCTGACTACAAATGTGAATTTGTCTACTTCTCCATTTAATCTGTCAGGTTTTGTTTCATGTATTTTGAAATACTGTTATTGGTTGCATACATATTTAGAATTGTTACAATTTCCTGATGAATCAACTCCTTAATAATTATGAAATGTTCTTCTATTTCTCTAGTAATATTCTTTCCCTTGAAGTCAACTTAGTATGATATTAAGATAGCGACACCATTTTCTTAATCTTAGTGTTTAGATGGTATATTCAACAACAAATTTTAACCTTAAAAAATAAGATTTCTCAATCTTAGTGTTTAAGTGGTATAAATTTTTACACATTTACTTTCAACTTCTCTGTGTTTACACAAAATCTATAAAATTAATTCTTTTTTATACGATCTTATTGCTGGCTTTTACATAGAATTTTTAGTTCATTACCATTTAATATAATTAGTGATATAGTTTAAATCTCCTGACTTCATTTGGTTTTTATTTATCTCATGTATTATTTATTTGTTTGTTTTTCTTTTCTGTTTTCTTTGAGGTAAATCACATTTTTACTATTTTTAATATTTAGATATATGTGTTTTTGTTGTATTTTAGTGGTTTATCTAGAGCAGTGCTATCTAAAGTATCTTTCTTCAATGATGGAAATAGCCTTTATCTGTTCAACCTAGCATGGTAGATACTAGCCATATGTAGCTCTTTAGCATTTGAAATGTGGCTAGTACAATTTAGGAACTGAGTTTTTAATTTTATCTAATTTTGATTATTTTCTACCTAAATTTAAATATGGACATGTAGCTACTGACTACCCTATTGGACAGTATATATTTAGAGATTACAATATGAATGTTAGATTTATTAGAGCCTACCTTCAAATAATATGCCATGCCACAGTGTCGTTTTTTTGCCTTCTTCCTGCCCTTTAAGCACTTTGTTTCTTGCATTTTAGTTCTACATATGCTAAGAACCCCTCAATACATTCTATATATTGTTATTATTTTTCTTTTAAGTGCTCTGCAGTCTTTTAAAGGTACACAGAGATAAGTATAAATGTAGATATAGATTGAGAATTGTTTTATATTTTTCCAGATATTTACTCTCTGTCATACCTTTTATTTATTCCAGCAGATCTGGAGTTCCGTTGGTATCATTGTTCTTCAGCCTGAACAACTACTTTTAGCATGTCCTGTAGTACAGGGTTGCTGGAAGCACGTTCTCTAAGCTTTCGTTCTTTGAAATGACTTTATTTGCTCTCTTTTTCTTTTTCTAAGGGAGAGATAGATTTATATATAATACTTTTAGGTTGACTTTTTAAAGCACTTTATATTATTGCTTTGTCCAGTAATATATTGTCCAGTTATTTTTAGTTGGAAATCAGCCATGATGCATATTGTTGTTCCATTCCAGGTAATGTATCTATTGTTACTGACTGCTTTTAAATTATTTTTTTTATATTTTGTTTTCAGTAATTTGACTATGAAGAGCTTATGTGTGTTTTGCTTTATAGTACTCTGCCTGGGGTCCACTGAGGATCTTGGATATGTATGCTAATGCCTTTCAGTCATTTTGAATCATTCTCTGCCATGTTTCTTTAAATATTTTTTTCTATCCTATTCCCTATGTTCTCTTTCTACACTCATGTTAGGTTTGATATTGTCCCACAGATCTCAAACACTTCTCTATTTTTTCACTATTTTTGCCTCAGTTTTGATACCTACTCTTGACATTTTTTTCCTCATTTTAAACAAGAAGTTTATTTAAACAAGAAGATGCTTGGGAATTTCCTGGTGGTCCAGTGGTTAGGCATCCTTGCTCTCACTGCCAGGGGCCCAGGTTCAATCCCTGGTCAGGGAAAACAAGATGCTTGATGTGAAGGGAAAACTATGATTCATTTCTTTCAGGATAATTTATTCCTGTTTAAAGGCAGATTGCTCTACATGCAAAAAAGATATAATATTGTCCTTGGTTTTACAATGAAAAAGATTAAGATTCTCCAGCTGAACAAAATATGCAAGGATTTTTATGTTATTCTTTTTTTGTTAAACAGTGAGTGTGAAATAACTTACTGGAATATAAAGATAAGAGCTGAATGAACATGCCACTAATGGAGAAAGGGGGGTATTTTCACAGAACTAGAATTTTCCCCTGTCCCATCTCCATTTGGTGTTGATCAAAGCATACCATTGGCCATTTAGGTTTTTTTAAAAAAATGCAATATGCTTGAGTACATACAGCAGTGACTTTATGTACAGTAAAGGAATGGGGAGGAGGAAAATGAAAGAATAGAGAAAACTATATTGCAGTAGTCAGGATGTGGTAGGACCAAATGGGTTTTCTAATTGAGAACATGTCTTTATGTTCCAGAGGAACAAAGTTCTACAGTAAAGTAGCAGATTCCCTTTTGAGTAGACATCTCCTATCTGCTGCTGGAACACATCAATTGCATCTTCATCTTTCATTTCCAACTGTGCAGGTGTGTTTGTTTCATTGATTGGTTACCTAATAGTTTGGAATCTATTCTGCCTCATTGACAAACCCTGTCATTCACAATAGGCTTCATCAGTTTGCTAAGTGCTGTATGCCTCTTAATCTTCAAGTGCACCAAAGAACCATCCATCCCTGCCATCTTCAAATTAGTATGATCATTGTTCTCAATCTTGACTCCTTCCTTGGGCTTTTCTTCCAGCCCTGGTGAGTGCTTCACAAAAGAGGTACCAGGTCCTTACCTAAGGAGGTGTGCTACTGATCTGTCTTCAAGGATACTTTTCTGACTCCAGTCTGCTGTTAAATTCATCTAATGAACTGTTCACTTATGATATTGATTTTTTTCTGAAAATTCCAATACATTTTTCTTCAATATAGTATTCATGTATCTCTGTTAAAATCCCCCATCTCTTCACTCATGTTACCTGCTTTTTCTACTAGATCCTTTAGATTTTTCATTTTCATTTTATTTTTTTTTATTTGAAGTTTCTGACTGATAATTCCACTATCTGGGCCATCTCTGGGTCTTCCCTCTTTGTATATTCTCTCATGATCATGATTTACATTTTCTTGCTTCTTTGTGTGTCATAAATTTTATGGCATTAAAGGCATGTTGTGTAAACACAGTAGAAATAGATGTAAATATTATTTATTTCTAGAAAAAAATCAAGAGTGAAGAGCTAAATAAATCAGATTTCTAGTCAAGATATGTTTGAACTTTGTTGCAACTTTAGTTTGACCACAGGCTTTACATGTTTTGAAAGTGGAATTAGAATTTACCTCTGGTAGGCTTAGGATCTGAGCACTGGTGAGATCCATAGATCTCTATGCTTCTCTGTCCAACTACTAGCTTTCTAAAACATGAAGATCTCTCAGCTCTCACAGCCTGGCTTCCAGCTCTTTGTGTTTCTGGGGAGTTTTCTTTGTTCTCCTTCAGTCCTCCTATGTTTAGGGAGATCTGTCCTCCCAGAATGCCTCAGAGCTCTCTCTCTCAGTACTCTTGTCTGTCTCCAACTCCTAGAAGATGAAATCCTGAGTTGAAATTTATCCCTCTCATTTCTCCTCTCCTACTTTCAAGCCTTTGAGTAACTGCCCCTGAACACTTACCAAGCAATAGAGTTGGTAAGTGAATTCAGATTTACTCTGCCACTGGGGGCTCAGAATTCAAATCTGTCCCAGCATCCCACACACAGGCCTTAAATCTTTGTTAAAGATTCTGCTGATTTCCTGTCTATGGAGAAGTTTTTCTTTTCCTGCTAGTCAACCAGGGAGGAGAGCAGCTTTGTATTGATATGTTTTCTCTCCTATGAAGTGTTCATCACTGGAGTTGAGTTTGTTTAGAGATTCTTTGAAATGTCACTTTTTTGCAGAGTTCAGGAAAACAGATTTTGTACCTCAGTTGTTTTGTTTTGTTTGTTATGGTGAGAGTTATGCTTTCTCATGACTTCCTACTTCATAACTGGAGGTGGATCCATCACACAATACATTTGTTGATGGAACAGAGGGAAGCAGGAGGGCAGTCTCTCATGTGTTAAGTTTTCAAATTCCAGCTCTCTTTATAGTTTACCCCTTGCTGAATTCTTGAGCAAGTTTTTTTTTTTTTAACATCTCTGTTTTCTCAAATGTAAAAGGAGGGTAATAAGGATGCCTAATTTATAAAACTTTGAGAGGATTAAGAGTTATATGCAAACTACTTACGATGATATCCGAAACGTAGTAAAAATTATATAAGTGTTTTGTTATTTTTATTTGGAATAGAGCTTTTGTCCAGAAAGCATTAGGGTGTGTTAAAAAATCTCAGCAAGATGGAGAGAGGATCAAGATAATTACCCCTGACTTTGTAGAGGGTACCACTACCAATTATTAAAACAGAAGGTATTTCCATAAATAGAGTAGTGTTTAATCAACCTGAATAACACTTTCTAGTTGCTGGTGAGTTAGGTGCTTCATCAGTGAAATTAGGTACTTAGTTGAGTGAGGTAGAAAATATACTACTACAGAAATTAAAATAATTGAAGGGTTAATCACCCCTCTGGCTTTGACGGCCTGTGTACCTCCTGGAGTTGATGGAATGCCCTACAGAGCAATGCACAGCTGATACTCTTACCTTCCCTTGTGCCGTCCCTCGAGCAGCACTGCCTGGCTATGCCTAGGTGTAGGATCCTGAGATTCCCTATAAATGAAAGAAATAAGCTGCAGATGGAATATTTTTTTAGCTTCCAGTTTTTCCCTCTTCTTAGTTTCTTTCTAAATTCTTTTCCTCTTTCAAAGTCTCTATTTCTTTCTTTTTTTTTTTTTTTTTTTTTTCTGTATGCGGGCCTCTCACTGTTGTGGCCTCTCGCATTGCAGAGCACAGGCTCCGGACGCACAGGCTCAGCGGCCATGGCTCACGGGCCCAGCCGCTCCGTGGCATGTGGGATCCTCCCGGACGGGGGCACGAACCCACGTCCCCTGCATCGGCAGGCAGACTCTCAACCACTGCGCCACCAGGGAAACCCCTCTCTTTCTGTTTCTTGTTACCATTGTGGTATCTTCAAATTATCTTCCCATTTTCCCTCTCTGTTCTCTTATATATTAAGCCAAAATAACAATAATAATAATAATTAATATATTATTTCTTAGAGAGATGAATACATTATATTCTTCAATGAGTATATTTTCTTAATTACTCAGGACTCCAAAACTGTAGAAACATTTTACATTTTGAAAGAGGTCCTTAAAAATTAAAAACAAAAACAAAATCCTCAAACCTTAGAATTATCTAAGTCAGGTACTTGCCTCTCAAAATTGCAGTTTGGAAAAACTGTGGCTCTGATTGACAAACTCTTGCAATTCCTGACACTCAGGGCTCTGTTTCCTTAGGTCTTTTCAGGCTGTCCTGGGTCTCTCCAATTATTAAAAATATGATCAGCTGCAAGGTTATTGTATTTACTACTATTGTGAGTATTGAGCGATGCCATTTATCTCCCAGCTTCATTCTCCCCTAAGACCCCCAAACAACACACAACTCTCAATCTCTCTCTCTCTCTCCCTCTCTCTCTCCCTCCCTCCCTCCCTCTCTCTCTCTCTCTCTCTCTCTCTCTCTCTCTCTCTCTCTCTCTCTCTGTCTCTCTCCCTCTCCCCCTCCATCTGTCTCTCCTCTCTCTCTCTCCCTCTCTAGCCGCCCCCCACCACACAGAGCTGAAAGTTATGCAATACATATATTCTGACGCACTGTCAGGTTCTGTGAGCACTAGTTCAGGGAGGTATTTTTAGCTAAGGGGCTCTTCCAATATAAACAGCAACTTATATGTAAGCCTGGTTCCACTCCTAATGAATTTGCCTAGAAACAAAGGGGGTTTTTTTGTTTTTTTTTTTTAGGATACAGTATGTACAGTTTCTGAAGGAAAAATTGAAAGTGGGCAACCAGTACTCCTCCCATCTGTCCCTGGGCAATCTGCTAGGTGAGCAACCACCATTGGTTGCACAGTCTGGTCCGCCTGCCCCACTGATGGATTGTTTCCTCTTTGCCTTATTTTCAGGGTTGATACTCTCTGAGCCAGATAAGTAGGCAGCTGCAGAGGACAGGAGCACAACTCTCAAGTCCTGTAGATAATTGCCAAAGGCAGCTGAGTTCAGGAGCCCCACCTGTTAATGAGCTGCCAATTATTTACATGCTTATAAATCATCTTTTAAACACTAACAAGCACTAATAAGCCTTAGCTGCCAGTTACCATGGCAACTGACCAGTCCCAAAAAGGAAGGAGACTACTGACATATGGACTCTGGGTCAATGGTCTAGTATCTCCTGGGACTGATGTTTTTACTCCCGCACATGAAACTGTTCTGTCCAAGTACAAACGAAAATCACACGAACAAGGAGGCACAGGACATGATGGAATGCCTGCTTTTCCCGTGGCAGCTCAGAGTGTCTAAAGGGTATAGAATTGTGTCCAACTCCCCATGAGCTACAGGAACAAGCTGCCCTAACTTGTTAAGTGGCAGTTCCTATGTACAGCCATACAGCTGGTCTACCCAGGCCACCTGCTGTCAGATATTTTATTCCCCAGAGCTTCCTGAGCTGCTAGGCTCTACCAGTCTGAAGAGGGTTTCCTAATACATTCAGTTTGCTGTTGCAAATAGGTAAGATGATAAGCTCTTGTGGGATGCTCAGTAATATTTAGTGAGATGCAAGGAATGGTTTCAGATGAAAAAGAACATATTTTTGCTCCCAGCAAACTGAAGGCATTTTCTTTCTTCTTTTAAAAGCACAGTGAGAAGGCAACCATCCATGACTCAGAACTCTTTATAGTAGAGAAAGAAAACCACCTTCTGTTTTTAACTGATTTTCCAAACTGGGTATAGGGAAGCTTACCACGTTGGTGTCAGGTATGAGATGACAGTTCAAAGAAGCTGATGGTGACAGGTCATTAGTGAACAGTGACCTAATCAAGCAATAGAGAAATATGAATTTAATCATTTCACCATGACTGACCCAGAAATGCCTTTTACTATGACTTCTACAAGATGCTAGTTTTCAATAGAAAGTTGAATTACTGATACCATAAAGAAGTTCCTCACCCTTCAGCAGGTGTTCGAATTGATACCTTTAACCTCCCAACTGCCTGTTGTAGGGCAAAGAACATGAGCTTTAGATCAGGATTTATTAGTATCACTACCATTTAAGTGCCTCCACTCGGCTGGAGGATAAAGGAAATGGAGGCAGCTCTTTGTAAATCTTTAGATTTTGATGAAAATGAAAATTATGGCAGTGGTGGGGATATATTACTCCCTCTACCTTGGGCTATTTTCTGGCCTCTGCATCCATTACATTATAGAGGGGGTAAGGGTTCAAAGGCTGCATGAAATTTAATATATCTATATCTTTTATATATCTAATTGGATATATGCACATGTTACCTTGGAGTTATGCATATGCCAGTGCTGGGGAATTTTCCTTCTCCTGCCATTGTTACTTTTTTTTAAGGAGTATAGCATCAGAAACCTTTATTTTGAAAAAGACATTTTATACCATTTGTGGTTCATTCATCTTTAATATTGTAGTACTTAAAATTTTTGCTTTATTTAAACTAAGAAAAACCAAAAGCAGTTCACCCATTTCTCCCACCCCCCCAACCTCCCCCACCTCTGGCAACCACCAATCTGTTCTCTGTATCTATGAGCTTGGAGATAAGATTCCACATATAAGAGAGATTATACAGTATTTGTATTTCTCTGTCTGACTGACTTATTTCACTTAGCATAATGCCCTCGAGTTTCATCTGTGTTGTTGCAAATGGCAAGATTTAATTATTTTTTTTATGGCTGAGTAATATTCTATTGTATGTAAGTACCACAATTTATTTATCCATTAATCCACTAATGGACACTTAGCTTGTTTCCATATCTTGGCTATTGTAAATAATGCTGCCGTGAACATGTGGGTGCATATGTCTTTTTTAATTTGTGATTTCATTTTCTTCGATACATACCCAGAAGTGGAATTGCTGGGTCACATGATAATTCTATTTTTAATTTTTTTTGAGGAACCTCCATACTGTTTTCCATAGTGAATGCACCAATTTACATTTCCAGTGCACAAGGGTTCCTTTTTCTCCACATTTTCACCAACACGTGTTATTTCTAGTCTTCTTGATAACAGCCATCCTACAGGTGTGAGGTGATAGCTTATTGTAGCTTTCATTTGCATTTTCCTGATGATTATAGGTGTAGAGCATCTTTTCATGTACCTGTTGGCCATCTGTATGCCTTCTTTGGAAAAATCAGATCTTCTATTCAGATCTTCTGTCCATTTTAAATGAAATTATTTGTTTGTTTTTGCTGTTGAGTTTTATGCATTCTTTATGTATTTTGGATGTAACCCTTTATCAGATATATGATTTGCAAATATTTTCTATGATTCAGTAGGTTGTCTTTTCATTTTGTTGATGATTTCCTTTGCTGTACAGAAGTGTTTTTGATCTGATATAGTCGCATTTCTTTATTTTTGCTTTTGCTTTTGGTTACTTTCTATGTAGAGTATCTACTTCATTTGGCTTCTACCAGTCATTCTTCAAGTCTCCTATGCTTGCCAGTTTGAATACTAAGATAGGAATTAGAATCTTTACAAAGGGGCAAAAGTAATGTCAAAGGCTTTGGTAGCATATTGCATAGGGTTGTCCCCAAAATGAAATATTCTTGGATGAGCAGAGTGACTATGTGAGTAAAAACCCAATGGAAAATAAAATGTAGGACTGATGAGAGGTCCAAAAAATATCAATTATGTTGAAAACATTGTCAAAATTTAAAGTCTGCAAAAATGCCTAGATGAAAGGGCGATCAACCATGTGGATTGTGGAGAAAAGTTTATGAAGGAACTTATGGCCCTTTGGTCTTGCTTCAGGTGGGTTGGTGGTGAGGTTGGTAAGGTGAGGGAGTAATTTGTACGTTTATGCATGACTGATTTAATAAGGAACCAAGTCATTTGAAATGTCAAGGGAAAGCAGACAAATCTCCCATGCAGGAGAGAATTTAACCTCCCAGCCCCTGCCCCTCCAAATCCTTCTCTTCATTTGGAGTGGTCAAGTGGAAAGACTGGAGCCTGGGAAACAGGGCTCCAGCCCTGCTTGTGCTTCTGCATAGCTGTGAACCATTAGACATGTTGCTTCTCATTTCTGGGTCTGAGTTTTTGTACCCTCTTTGTGTACTTCATAAGGATATTTGAGCTTACACCAACATAGTTAATTTGTAAATCTATGAAAGTTGAAAGTAGACCCCAAATATCCAAAGCAATCTTGAGAAAGAAAAACGGAGTTGGAGGAATCAGGCTCCCTGACTTCAAACTATACCACAAATCTACAGTAGTCAAGACAGTATGGTACTGGCACATAAACAGGAATATTGATCAATGGTACAGGATAGAATGCCCAGAGATAAACCCATGTACATATGGGCACCTAATTTACGACAAAGGAGGCAAGAACATACAATGGAGAAAAGACAGACTCTTCAATAAGTGGTGCTGGGAAAACTGGACAGCTACATATAAAAGAATGAAACTAGAACACTCCCTAACACCATACACAAAAATAAACTCCAAATGGATTAAAGACCTAAATGCAAGACCGGACATTATAAAACTCTTAGAGGAAAACATAGGAAAAATACTCTTTGACATGAACCACAGCAAGATCTTTTTTGACCCACCTCCTAGAGTAATGGAAAAAAAAACCAAAATAAACAAATGGGACTTAAAAGCTTTTGCATAGCAAAAGAAACCATAAACAAGACAAAAAGACAACCCTTAGAATGGGAGAAAATATTTGCAAATGAAACAACAAAGGGTTAATCTCCAAACTATACAAACAGCTCATAGAGCTCAATATCAAAAAAACAACCAATCTAGTTAAAAATTGAGCAGAAGACCTAAATAGACATTTCACCAAGGAAGACATGCAGATGGCCAAGAGGCACATGAAAAGATGCTCAACATCACTAATTATAAGAGAAATGCAAATCAAAAGTACAATGAGGTATCACCTCACACCAGTCAGAATGACCATCATCAAAATATCTACAAAAATAAATGCTGGAAAGGGTATGGTGAAAAGGGAACCCTCCTGCACTGTTGGTGGGAATGTAAATTGATACAACCACTATGGAAAACAGTATGGAGATTCCTTAAAAAACTAAAAATAGAACTACCATATGACCCAGCAATCCCACTACTGGACATATACCCTGAGAAAACCATAATTCAAAAAGAGTCATGTACCACAATGTTCATTGCAGCTCTGTTTACAATAGCCAGGACATGGAAGCAACCTAAATGTCCATCGACAGATGAATGGATAAATAAGATGTGGCACATATATACAATGGAATATTACTCAGCCATAAAAGGAAATGAAACTGAGTTATTTGTAGTGAGGTGGATGGACCTAGAGTCTGTCATACAGAGTGAAGTAAGTCAGAAAGAGAAAAACAAATACCATATGCTACTGCATATATACGGAATCTGAAAAAAAAATTGTACTGATGAACCTAGTTGCAGAGCAGGAATAAACATGTAGACATAGAAAATGGACTTGACATGGGGTGGGAGGGGGAAGCTGGGGCGAAGTGAGAGTAGCATCGACATACATACACTACCGAATGTAAAATAGCTAGTGGGAAGCAGCTGCATAGCACAGGGAGACTAGCTCAGTGCTTTGCGATGACCTAGAGGGGTGGGATAGGGAGGATGAGAGGGAGGCTCAAGAGGGAGGGGTATGGGGACATATATATGCATATGGCTGATTCCTTGTGGTGTACAACAGAAACTAACACAGTATTGTGAAGCAATTATACTGCAACAAAGATCTATTAAAAAAATAAATATATAAATTACTATCAGTGTGGAAGATAATATTACTAGTGATATTAATGGCCCCTTTTGTCTTTTGGCAGTGGACTACTCTCAGAATTGAGAAAACAATATTGAATAAAGTACATAGAGAAACTAAGACTGTTCTAGACACAACTGTAAAGTCTTGAAAGAAGACAGGAGAATGGGATAATTTTTAAAAGAGAATAAGTAGATGCCAACAGGATGGAAAGAGGAATTAGAAGAATTGGGTTTAGAGTGACAGAAGTGATACTTAGTAGATGAGGGCTCCTCTGGAGACCTAGTTCTAATCCTGGCGCTCTCACTAGCTGAGTGATCTGCAACAAGCTACTGAATCTCTCTCAGGCTGGAACTTCTCATCCATTAACAAAAGATCTTTTATCAGATGAAATTGAAAGTGGAACCTCAGTGTATAAAAGTAGCTTTGAGTCTTGTTTCTTTTGTTGAAACCTTTCTTGACATTTCGCTTTACTCCCACTCTACACTGTGGCCTTGGGTCACCTGTTTAAAAATCCAAGAATTTGAGGATCCTAGTGTGAAAACCAGGAAAGTGGATGATATCTCATGGTCTTTCTAATACAATCATTTTTGCGTTTGAGATTCAAACACTCCTAGAGAAGTTTGGATTCCCTTGAGAAGAGAATTAAATTGGATGTTAAAGATTTACTCTGACAGAAAAGGTAGCTGATTGTCAACTAAGCTTATTGTTGACTGACTGGTTTGAAAACAAACATTTTGAAACAATATTCACCATTAAAGAAAGGCGAGTTAACGGGGAAGTAATGTCCCCCAAATCAATACTATTCTAAGAAACAGTTACTTAAGAGTAGGAAGAGGAACTGTGACAATACTGCATGAAAATAACTTGGATCAGAAGACTAAACTTTCCATATTCCATGATTGCCAATGCAGTCTGATCAAGTTTACAACCCGGAGGGGCAAAACATCCCAACATATCTCAGCAAAAGGTTTTTAGGGATTTAATCTCTGCCAGTTCTTTTTTACTTAGACTGCTTTGTTCCATTCTATCTCCCTTTCCCCAATGATTCAGTGAAGATTATATAGGGAAATGCTGAATCCAGTGACGCACTCGTAACAAGAGACCTCTTGACAGGCATCTGAACAGGTTCATTCAAGCTTTTGCAACAACAGATAAAGGTGGGTTTGGAGGCTAGGTAGGGAAGGAGTCCCCTGCCTTTCCAATGAAGTCATCATTCTCTACAAAATCTTTGCAAAATGCTAATCAACAGTGCTTTCGCAAAAAAAATCACACAACTCTTTTTTGAGTTTCAGAATAGGATTGCTATTTTGGGGGGTTTTAAAGTTTTGGGAAAATCCTAAATGTTTCACTTTTTATTTAAGGCTGAAATTCAATTTCCAAATTTGAATTATCCCAGAGGTCTGTAAATGCACTGCCAGATGGGCTACAGAGTTGAGAGAAAAAATGGAAAAATGCCTCTCTGGGTGGGAAAACACATTTATATGATAGTCTTCTGACAGCCCTCATCTCTATATTGTTGATACAGTAACAAGCCCGTGAAACTTAATGTTAAAACAATTTTTTTTATCTTGAAAAATTTCTGTAGCACCCACTTTTGTTGGTTTTCAGATCAGATGCCCTCACTAAGGCTTGTAAATTAGTCATTTGGCTGAAATCTCACTTCGGGTGCTTGATGATCTTGGAGAGTTAGCTTATTTTATGGCTAATATCTGAAGGAGCAAATGAAGAGTATGAGGAACTGGCATTCTAATGTTTTTCAGCTCCTTCTTGTCTAAGCAGTTGAAATTATTTGCCCTGTTCAGACACCTTGAGAACAGTCCCACCTTTGTGTCTTCATTCTTCCTCCCGAAGATGTCTATTCCGGCATCTTGAATTTCTAGTGTGCCAATTTATTAGTTTGAGTAATAATTCCTGTTCTACTAAACTATGAGAGTAGAGGTATATCTAATTCTTCCTCGTATCTCTAGGATCTGGCAAAGTACCTGGCATCCAGTTACATATATATATATATATGTAAATAAAATATATGTGTGTATATATATATACACACACACTATATTATATACTATTTATGCTATCATAGGACTATTAGTGTGTATGTATATATAGAGAATATATATGTACAAACACACAGTACTGTGAGAAACCTCAGACTTGCAGAAGGCTCAGAGAATCTAGTTACTTGCAGGTTAATTGGATTCTGCCTGTGATATGCTGGATTTTAGGACTGGCTGGCTGCCAAGGATACTGCTGAGAGTATAAAGTAGGGAGAGGAGAGTGATTCTAATGAAAGGAGAGAACTCGTGGCTGGGACACTGAGTCTAGAGTGTGAAGAAATGGCAGTAAAAACCAATGATCACATCCTTCCTCTGTTGAGATGGTGTTGGGAATGAGGCAAGCCCGACCTTCCAGAAGGGGGCTTAGAAGAGGATTGAGCTACCTGGGCTGATTAAGGCAGCGTCAATAAAATGAAGTTGTGGTGACATTCATGGCTTAAAAAACATTAACTTTACAGAATTATTTTCCTAAGGCCTTTGGGCAGATTTTGATTTGATCCAACAGCAATATCTACTTGGCTCCAAACTGATGGACATCTGCTAATTTTTCGAACTGCTTTAATCATTTTGGGGGCTCTGTTTTAGAACCTCTCTAAATCTCCTCCTTCTCACTAGTGTCTCAAGTCTTCAAAGTCTATGCCAATTTTAATAAAGGTCTAGAAGGATTACCTTATGTTCCAAATTTAGTATTCCTATTCAGTATTCCATTCTTTGTCTCACTTAAAATTTCAAAATGCAGAGTGGGGATCCTTGAATTTCCATGAGCCAATGACTTATGGAACAAAAATTTGAAATTCAGTCTAAGATCACACATCAGCAAAAAGCAATTTGTGTGTATGTCTGCTTTACTGACTACAGTATGATGTTCTTGAGGACAAAGACTTTGTTTCAAATTTTCCCCCAGCACTTAGTATTGTATCTGTGGCTCCTTTTCTGTTCCTTGTGTCAAAATCAAATATTTAGGATTAGTTTGCTGTTTTCATATTCGAACACTCCTTTAGCAAGAGTGCTTGGGAACTGAAAGCTAACTGGGAAATTAAGAACAAAAAACCAGAAAATGTTTTTAGTACACATATTAGATAATTTTTAAACTTTCAACTCTCTTTTTTTATGGTCCAGTGTGGGACATGAGGTAAAAGGTGAGGCTAAAGGGAAAAAATGAGATAGTCCTGAAACAGATAAAGGGGTGCAAAGAAGGGACATTTTAGGAACTAAACTGATTATGAACCAGAAGTGTAGGGAAGGTGGGAGAGAAGGTAGAAACAGACCAAAGACAAAGATAGCTGATGATGGTACATGTTAAAACAGGGCAAACTGTGTGAGTGATCCCCTAATTTCCCCTAATCCAAATCTGTCATATTTCAGCCTGGGGAGGTCTAGATATAGAGTTTAGGATAAATGAACTTCCACAGTAAGTCACTGGAGACACAGCTGAGCTAGATAGCTGGCTCTTCTTTGTCTTGTCCTTGAAGGTCTCATTCACCTATTCCAAAATTGTAGCCTTCTCTAAATAATCTATTTATGGCCTTACAGAAATAGATATGATAGTTTAGATATTCCCCAGTAGCAACTCTTCAGGCTAGTGAACAGGTCATTAACTTAAACATCACCCACTTAAGATGAGGCCTGAAACTTCAGGTTATCTCTGATGACTTTTAACAGAATAGCTATAAATGGCTGAGAAATATCTTTACACAGAAGGTTTCAATAGGTTATGAGAAGTTGCAGGTACTGTTTCCTCAGAATAAGACTTGGTGGGAAATGTACATGCCAGTGTTGTCTCTGTCTCTCAAGGATGTGGTCCATTTCATCTAGGTTATCAGATTTGTGGGCATAGACCAGTGTTGGCTTCTGAAAAAATAGTACATGACCCACCCTCAACATCCCAAAGTTCTTATTCAAGTTAGGTCCTTATACTTGAGTAAAGTGAAGTGCAGTGTGACGCCAACTGTAACAGTACAATTCTTAGTTAGAGTAATTACTCTGAAGACTAAGGTTTTTGCTCCATTGGTCTAAATTACATCAAGCCATTTCTGCAACCCCCTATGGAGCACACACCATCATCAAGCACTGCTCTAGGCACCATGCATTCCAAGGCAAAGAGGCTATGATTCCTATCCTTAAGGAATTCATAATATAGTGATGATAGTTCATAATCTACTCCAGTGAAGTAGACAAAAATATCTGCAAAGAACTGTGATGTGTTTGACAATTGTGCTACCCAAATGACTTACCTGCTTTCCAGGAAGATAAAGCAATGGGTACTGCCTGAGATGGAGCAGGAAGGCAGGGAGAGATGGTGTTTGAACTGAGTCTTGATTAAGGAGAAAGGATTGGCTGCATAAAGAAAAGTTGGGGGCAGGGGGTAGGGATATTCTACCCAAGGAAGTAGACTAAACAAACGGACGCATGCATACGAATACACACTTATGTACACACTCATATGTTCTCCTTTATACTCTCAGCCTATTTCAATTAGAGTTCGGAACTGAGAATAAGAAAAAATGCATTCTCATTCTGGCTCTCCTAGGATCTGTGGTGTGACCTTGAGCAAGACTTTTAAAATATCTGGATCTTAGTTATTCCATTTGTAAAATGAAAGGGCTAGATTTCATGCTGGCTATGGCCCCATCCAATGAAAAAATTTGGGAGGTACAGCTAAACCTGTTTGATCTAAATTCATGATTTAGGGGATATAAGAATAGTTTATTTGAGGTGATCTAAGCTAGCCTGTTTTTTGTTTCATATAAAGGAAAACATTTTAGATTCTCATCAAAAGGAAAAATAATTGCAAGTTAAATATTTATTTGCTTTGTATTGGTTTACTATTTGGTAACGCAGAAATCTTAGATTATAAACTTGAATTTTTTCTTTAAAAATAAGGACACTTCTTTCTTCTTAAAATTCAGGCAAGGAAAGGCATTGCTTAAAGGTTGGGTTGTTGACATATAGTACATTATAACATTCTGTCTGGCTCTGCCTAGCCCTAAGAGATGATGAAGAATCAGTGCCACACAGAGCCCCAAGTTCCAGGTGACAGTGAGAATTGAATGGCTGAAAATACAGTGAGGATGTACCAAATCTCATGCTCATATCTGAATATCTGTAGGATTGCATTTGTCAAATATGAAAACTTGAGCTCAGAAAATACATATAATACCAAAGATAGCACCAGACATATTATCCTTCCTTCTGTAAACATCTCTCTAAGACTTGGAGCTCAAGGTTTCAGTCTTCAGTTCTCTGGTACCTCATTTGCCCCATCTCGAGTACCACTAAGAAGCAAACCTGAAATTTAAATTCTGCCAGTTACGTAGTTAGGTTTTAGATGAATTAATAACGAGTTACTGGACAAAAAAGTAACTGTTTAATAAGTCACCCACTGTCCAGTTTTGGGTATATTTGCAGTGGGCATATTTTTGCATGTGTGCCTCTATGTGTGTGGGTGTGTGTGTAATGTTCCATAGCTTTTCAGATTGGATTTAAAGTGTTTCTTGGGGAAGATGATAATTTAGTGCTGGTTACCAGAGGTAATTTTTTCCATTTGTGAAATGTTTGGATAACATCAGAATCTCAAACCGTATTTGCACATTGGAGTAACTATTATAAAATGGCATTTTAGGGAATAGATTTCGTTTCAGTTGTTTACTAGAGAAAAACATCAAACATGTATTTAAACCATTCCCTTCATAAAGGTCCGTCATCTGCTAATGATGAAGTTAGGGCCTGTGATGTTAGAATTTCTCTTGGGAACATGGAAGTCCCATTATACATGCAGCAATCGTCTCTCTATTCATCTGTTGATGAATCTCTCTAATCATGTGTTGAATTAGTGGCAGGCCTAATGGAGCTCTGGATACGACAGAAGGGAACATTTGGAGAGGATACCACCCCTCTCCTTCAGGGTGTTTGTCACCTCATTGAGTACAGAGAGATGTCCTAAGCTTTTTCTACACTAAGTTCTCATTATCCTTTGATATTGATCCAAACCACTTAGTGATGAATACAGGCAGCACTCTCCTTCTATTTAAAGGTCTTGAATATCTATTATTATTTTTATGTTTATTATCTTAATACCTGCCATTTATAATATCTTTCTTCTAAAGAGCTCTCTGGCGTGCAACAGGGTGTCAAGTGAAGACAAATGAATATGAAAGCACTTTGTGCTCTACAGATGAAAGGAGAGTCACTTGGACCTGCTGTTTTCCAGGAAGAACTTTCCTTGCTTCTTGTTTTCTTGCTCCAACATGGCAAACCTTACCCAAGGTGCAACTCTTAGACTCTGCTCTTCTTTATTTTTCTCACACACACATGCACATGCATTTCAACTCTCACCTTTATCATTATCACACCCCAATCTGTGTTTCACCACTGGATCCTTTATTGAAGCCCTGCTCCATATTTATAGCTATCTTTTGCAAATTTCTTCTTTAATATTTAAACAAATCTAGCATTCCCAACATAAAGCTCATTATTTATTTATCATTAGAGAAAAACTATTCTATAACTTTGTTTGATATTCAAAATGCATTTTGAAAGTACAGATTTTTTTAAAAATGTCCTGGCCACCCGTTAGAAATAGGTTAGAATAAAGAAAGGTGTGAGAAGATCAAGGGCAAAAGATTGTGATGAACCGTCAAATTCAGTGAGCACAGGATATGCTGGAATATTTTGCACTTTCTGAGAATTCAAGGATGCGATCTACTGAGAACTAGTAAAAAAAAAAATAGGGTAATATTAAACAGAAATTTAAGGACAATCAAACTTTAGTGAGTAAGGTCCACTTTAGCCCAGGTGTTATGTATATTTTAGATATGTTCCAAAGCATGTATCACATTTTTAGAGTGGACATTAGAGAATTCTTAATGGTATTTTTATGAGTAATTATAAATATAAGCATTAATACCAAAAGGATCATATGGTTTCCTTTTGACATTTTTCCTTTCTTAATTATGCACATCTGGGAAATTCATACCAATTGAGTTGATGCAGCCAAATCCATTAAGGAGCACACTCCCTCCAGTAGCAGTAGCTAACCAAATGGCAGGCCTGATGGTTAGGAGGGATTAGTCCTCCCCCCCACCCCCCCCCACCCCCGCCACCTCCCCATCCCCAGTACACTCCACTCTGCTTTTTCAACTCCCTTATCTCTATCAATGATGATCTCATCCTCCAGAAACTCAGGGGGATTCACAGGTCTCATTTTGAATATCTTCTTCTTATCCATTGCATTTATCCAGTTACTCAACAATTCCTTTTGACCCTTTCTTTATATCTCTTACATTTATCCTTCTTCTCCACCCCACTGAAAAGTCATTACCTTTAAAGCCTGAGTTACTGAGATAATATCCTATCCAAGCCCTCCATTTTATACAACTGCTACATCTAATGCCACTTTCAAGAACTTGCCCCCTCAAAATAAAATGCTTCTTGTTTACTAATGCATTAAGTTTAGATTTTTCCCTTCTTGTCTTTTAAGACCTTTATAATCCATCTCCGACCACCCCCCTCCTTTTCTGAGTTTCCTACTACTCCCCAGCATGGATCCTCTGTGGGTGGGGAGCACTTTCTTCCCTGCCCCCATGCCTTGCTCCATGATGTTGGCTCCTAACTTGACATTAATCCCTTTGTTGGCCCTCCTGAATTTTACCCTATACTCATTTCCAACTGTTAACATCCCAAATATCCCTAAGGACCCCATCCCCAAGTCCTACCTTCTCTTTTAGGATACATCTCAGTTACCATCTCTTTCAGAAAAGCTTCCCTCCAGCCTGGATCAGGTGGAGTCCTTTGTGTGGACACAGTACGATGGAGGTACTTGCGTAGTTCATACTTATTGTCATTGCTTAACTATTCATATCTCTTTCCCAGCTGTTCACTCTTTGAGGGCAAGAATCTTTCCCTGGGCTTCTTTGTGACCTCAGTGCATAGTATCCTGACTGACATATAGAAGGTTGAAGTTATCTCGTTATGTTTGAATTTCTTTGCATTTAGGGCACTTTTCTCAAAATTGCAGACTTAATTATATACAATTTTTGAATAACTCACCAATCCATTTGTCGATCTTTCCCCAACAAGTTTGAAAATTTCTTATTACAGAAGGATCTTATCATAGAGACCATGCTGAATGGTTCCCATAGATCTTTCAGAATACCCACTTACATAGTAGGTGATCAATAAATTATTTAATTAAATAATAAAAAATTATTGCTAATAACATTACAAACCAAAAATAATGTAATCCAAATTGGTAGTGATGCAAAGAAGTTGTGAATTGTCACATAGTATTGCTCCTTAATAGCTAAGTTATCATTTTTGTCCCAAGGAAAATAATTTTATTCAGTTGCTGTTAATATATACATTAAAACAAGCAGCAGCATTAGACTTATCATATCAGCTAATGGATAAAAATGTCCTTTTTTTATGGTCTGTCTCTTTTTTTTTTTACATCTTTATTGGAGTATAATTGCTTTACAATGGTGTGTTAGTTTCTGCTTTATAACAAAGTGAATCAGTTATACATATACATATGTTCCCATATCTCTTCCCTCTTGCGTCTCCCTCCCTCCCACCCTCCCTATCCCACCCTCTAGGTGGTCACAAAGCACTGAGCTGATCTCCCTGTGCTATGCGGCTACTTCCCACTAGCTATCTATTTTACGTTTGGTAGTGTATATATGTCCATGCCACTCTCTCGCTTTGACAAAATGTCCTATTTTAAGAGATAATTTATCACATTGCAAGTTTCCCTTTACTTCCTTATACATTTTCTTCTCTGATGCCTATGTTGGCTCACATTCCCTCTTCTTCACTTAGGGCTGTCACAGTCCAAATATTCACACCTGCTTATCCTTTTCTCTACCCTCCTACCCACCAAAACAGCCTGGCCCTTATATCCAGGCTAGCTATTTCCTCGATCAAAGCTCTACCTATAATCTATTTTTCCCGAAACAGTGAATATTACTGGTATCAGCCATTCTCAGTGCTTCCAAACAGCACAAAAGGTTTCTCTAGCCACTTACCAACCTGATTCCATCCTACGATCAATACTCTGTCATGCTTTCTTGCAGTAGAAAAAGAGAACACCACTAAAGAAAAAAAAGACTCTCATTTTGATTTTGCTACTGAAAACAAAAGTGTGAAAATTTTATCTGATAAATTGTTGGATGGGGTATTGGGAATATTTACCAAGTGTGTTGGAAATTGTCTACATTTTGGAATTGTTTATATTTGCTTATATCTGTATATGTGTATTATATAAAATTTTGCTATATTGTTATTTCTCTGTTCCTCACCAATATCTATTACCTGTCTAAAAACTTTTTTTAATAGGCACAGTGTGTTGAATTGATGGTCTAAACGAAGTTTTCTTCTGTGTGGAGAGATATTATGATTTAATGGGTTAAGATCATGTAGATTTTTTTTTTAATTTTAATTTTAGATCTCTTAAGATACTTTCACACTTGTTGGCCCAAAGGTCTTTATCTCTTGCCAGTTAGAAACAAGAGTTATGAAACTACTCTCCCATTCAGAAATATCTTCTCTACCTATTTCACCTAGTAGAGTTCAGGAAACTCCCAATGTATAATATCCCTTCAGAGGTTGGAATTTATCAGTCACTTCCACACAAATATAAATTATTTTAATTAGCTTTTTTCTCTTCTGCCAAGAGAGAATGGGAATATCCATTAAGAATGGAGACAAGTTTGGCGAGTAGGATGTCAGGTGAATAGCCAGAGAGCTGTAGTACACTGTCTATGGAAGGCATATAAAGAGGAAGAAAACAGTGCCTCAGGAAGTCATTGGGTAAGGAATTCCACCCCAGCTCTTCTGCTGACACAGTCTGTCATACTCTGCATTCCTAAAAAATCATCTCAAGCCTTTCCTATGGTTCTAGAGCCCCAGACTGGACAGAGCACAAATCTATTCAAACAGCTAATCGAGGATTGGTCTTTGCCTTATTTTCTGTTTGTCCAACTGATGTACATTGCTTTTATTTTTGTTTTTTACTTGCTTATAAGTTTAACATAGATGTGGATTGCTTGGATGCAATGTATATCTAGCCTTAGAGAAATAGGCATTTCTAATCTAGTCTACTCGTGTACATGTTTCAGCTATGATGTAAAGGATTAACATCCTGACATTATTAGTCAGGCAGCATGGTACAATAGAAAGAGCACTTTTTGAGAGTTGTGCTGTCTTGAATACTAATCTCAGTGATCCTGAATAACCGTGTAAATTCTAAGTTTCCGTATTTCAGCTGCAAAATGGGGGGACTGTGCAAGAAGATCTTCTGGGTCTGTTGCAGCTATAACATTATACAATTATTCTAATTACATATGCTTCCTGATTTTCCTTTAATATCTCTAATTTCATATGAGAGCTTAATGGCTTGAAATCTCAAAATTTTTTCTGACAAGTGGAGTAATAATACTTGTACTATATATCTCACGGCGCAGTAAAAATAAAGTATAAAATGATGTGTGTCACTACGCATTGTGGACGTCAAAGTCCCATACTTGTGCATTGCAAATTATTATCAGATATTTTTCTTTCTACTATTACTCTGGTTTAAAAAGACCCATGATACCTCAATGTGCAACCAGCAGAGGGAGACAAGTTCAGATTGTGTTTCTTCTTAAAACAGAATCAGTTAACTGCTATGTGTACATGTTTTTAAAAATCAAAACGTGATTCATATTATTAGAAAATATGTCACTTAGTGCTATATTTACATA
The DNA here is from genome assembly GCF_059928025.1 of Delphinapterus leucas. Lineage (NCBI taxonomy): Eukaryota > Metazoa > Chordata > Mammalia > Artiodactyla > Monodontidae > Delphinapterus > Delphinapterus leucas. Next base: position 62,723,336 of record NC_143132.1, on the reverse strand, counting down.
TTTAAGTTACAAAAACAAGTGAGAAAAAGAAAGAAAACACAAGGAAAAATATGGGGGGGGTGGGAATCTTGATTTGGGGGCTTAGTTTATTACACAGCTCAGAGATAGCCCTCTTTGTGAAGAATGTCATTCCTGTGACAGCTTCCTGAGCATGTCCATCTGGAGGTACAGGCTATTTGAGTACCAGTTTAGGAACCAATCCAGAATTCTAAAAGTAGAATTTCTAAATTTCCTCCCAAACTGGCTTTTTAACTCAACTTTCCCATTTTATCAGCTTGGACTTTGAACAACAACAACAAAAAAAGTAGAGGCATCTTTTTCCTGTCCTTTTTCAACTTCCATATCCAATTAGTTGACAAATCCCATCAGTCTCCTGTGAAATTCCTCTAAGAGTCTTCACCTTTCTTCTCTTTCTACTGTCATTGCCCTGTGGCGTGCTTTTATCATCTCTTGCCTGTTCTGTTTCAGAAACTTTATAACTGGTCTTCCTGACTTTGACTTGTCCCCGTCCATCTTCGACTCCATTGCTGGCTAGTCATCTTCTTAAAACACTGGTCTGATTATGTCACTCGCTTACTCAAAGATTTTAATGGCTCTCTTTTGCATATAGAATAAAGCCACACTCATTATCATGCCTGTCAAGACCCTCACTGACCCCAACTTACAAAAACCAGTTATTTTTCATTCTAACTTTTTTCCATTTCTAGCCCCACATAGTTTCCTACAACTTACCTTTCCCACTAATGTAAAGTCTCTGAGGGAAGGAATTCATTCCTCACCATTATTAGAAAGCAATAGTGTATATAATCAATAACGTTCGTCCCTTTCTCATCATGTCACCAACAACTTTATTAGCCTCCTAACTAGTTTCTCTACTTCATCTTCCTTCTGACCTCTAATTTCCCATTGCCAAAATAATCTCACTAAGCTGTCAGTGTCTCATCTCACTCCTCCACAATCTAAAGTAGCCTTCTAAGTATGAGATGATGAGATGATGTGTGAGTCTTCATTCAGGCATTCAGGATTCTTCCTGATGCAGCGTCTCTCTGCAACCTTCTCTCTCTCCTCTTCCATGCTAGTCAGATGCGTCTTCCTCCAGCTCTGTACTTTGTTTCATGCTGATTCTCATGGCCAGGCATAAGATGTTGCCTTCCTCCATCCTCCTCTTACATATCTGCCAAGGGTTACTTAAAATTCCATTTTTCTCCAAGAAGGCTCCTTCTTGATCACCGTTTCTGAACCACCATTGTGTTTTGATTCTGCTCCCTGATAGCTTAGCTATCAATTACTCCCTGGTCCATATTATTCTCTGTTCAATGCGTATTCACTTTCCTTCTCTATCTTGGTTGTGAGTTCCTGGGTTCCTGAAGATAAGAACTCTGAATGTTATTATTATTATGCAGTATTTCTCAGCACCAGAGAGGATTGGGCATATGTGGTGATTAATTTTGGTCCTGTTTTACGGTGGAGAGCAAGTTTGAAAGGCCTGCCTTATAACTGTACAATGATGTTGTTTGGCCCTGCTCTACAGGGAGCTTTCATACCCTTCATTAGATTGCAATGGGGTAGGGTGTCAATTCTGTGCATTATTATTCCCCCATAGCTTAGCACAATGCCTGTCATATGGTAGGCCTCAAAAATATTATTTTAATGAATTGTTTTGTACATGATAACATGACTGATGAGACACATCTTGTGAATCCTCTTCCTCTTGCAGAGGCAGTGCTCCTACATTCACTAATAAAAGCAGAGAGGACTGAGAATGTGATTTACAGACAGTAAAGAAAGATACCTTTAAGCAGGCAAACTTCTGGGACCCTTTGAATAATGTAATGACCTAACACTAGATTTGCCCCGCAGCTCAATATTGTCAGTAAATTCTTGAGAAAACATATTAGTGTTATTTACATGATTTATATCCTCAAGATATTTAACTAGGCATTCCATTTAGATTTAGCTGGATAGCTATTGCCTGCAAAATAAACAGAGATATTAGATATTTAAGAGAATATTTAGTAAAGTTTAGCAATTAAACAGTGTCTGCCCATCTTGTTAGGCACTTCTTAATCTGTAACAAAACACTTTCTTATACTGACTCTTAATTAACATGTAATAACCATTTAAGGGTAAGCAAAGTTTATACCTGAAGAAAAGCACCAGCTGGGACACAGTTTTTATTTGTTTATTTTTTCTCACTAGCTGGTAAAATGACAGTCGACTTGGCATTCTGTCAGGTATTATTGGATGGATGAGTGGCAGTTTCCTGCAAGGAACTGTACTGAACTAGTACAGTAAGAGAGAATGCTGGTATGTGAAAAACATCGATCACTTGTGACAGAACATAGCCCCTTTGGAGAGGGTCTTCTTATCATGAGCAATATGAGGTAACTCAATCTTCTCTCCATTCCTGTTGCTCCCCCCACCAGGCAAAGCCAGTTGCCACTGGATGACTAAGATTTCCTTCTCTTTGTCTCCTTGCTTCCACTATTGTCCTTCTACAGCCCTTCTTCCATATGGTATTCAGAGCAATCTTTCTAAAATGTAAATCAGATCATGTCAATCCCTTGCTTAAAATCTTTTACTGACCAATCAAGTCACTAGAATAAAAACCTAAATTTCTTACCCTGGGATCTCTTCATTATGATCCCTCCCCAGTGTCTAATCTCACCTGCTTTTTCAGCTATCCCCACACATACACACAGACCACATGCGCCAATTTTATTGCTCTCGTTTTGATTCCTGGTGTATGACACACCCATTCCTGCCTCAGGGCCTTCGCACATGCCATTTCTTTTATCTGGAAAGGTCTTTTTGCTGATTTTGCATGACTGACTCTTTACATTTCAGACCATATGTTCCCCTCACCACACCTCCAGGCCATTTTCTCTCTATCACACGTATTTTTCTTCATGGCATTTACTCTCCAAAATAACGTTAATATGTATCTACTATTTTAGCATCTATCTCTGCATCGAGATTGTAAGTTCTGTGAAAACAGAGTCTTGGTCTGTCTTGATTCACTACCGTATCATTAAAAGCGTATTGAGTGAGTGAATGAATCATAAACTTAGTGGGCATATCAGTATATGGAATTGCACATCTGCCTCCACTCCTCCTCATTTTTCCTTGGCCTATTTTCTGATTGTAGGAATCGAAGTCATTACAGCAAGCACAAATAGAGGATATAATTGCCTGATTACCTGCTTGCGCTAACATCTTGCCATACTGAAGGTGCTGCTACCGCCATCTTTCCAGATGTTGCTGTGCTCTTCCCATATGTGAGGCTACATCAAAAAGAGCAGATGCAGCATTACTTGGCAACTGCCACCTCCTTGTACATGGTGGCAGAGTGGGCAGTCTAAAAAAGAGGAAGGTCCAAGGGCCAGCCAGTACGTGTCTATGAGATAATGGCATATCTATGAGAGTAAGTTTGTTGCTGGGGGAGGACCCAGGCAGATGCTCAAGAATCTCAAAGACCTTGTTAAAACTTGGGCAAACCCAAGCATTGATACATACCAAAACAGAATGAGTACAAAAAGAAGCAGAAGACCAATATGATAACAATGAACTTCAAAGCCATGAACTAAAAGCAAACCATGTAAGAGTGATTTTTAATTGTGCAGAGTATGGATAAAATGCTTTACATCACTGAGGTTTCTATAGTTAAAGATTTGAACAATATTTAACTGACTTGAAGCTGATTGATTTTGTTAGGCAGTGAGACACGTGCGAATGAAGCTATTGTATTCAAAGGAGCTGAGTTCCAAAGGAAATTCACACAAGATAGTACCATTGTTATGAGCATAAACCGACATACTTGAATATTGCTAAATTATGATGAAATCATTGAGAATGTCATAGCAGAAATCCTAAGGAGAAGTATTGACAATTATGCATTTCTAGTTCATATGGAAATGCTAATTTCACTTATGTGAGTAAAGTACAGGCATGGCGTTATTATGATTAAGACCTTGCAACCGTAGAAATGTAGAGTGGTATATTAATAATATTATAGACATGTTTAGCATAAAATGCAACCAGTGTAGCTAAATTCATTGTACATTCCAGGCTGCATCTGGATTTCCTGTGAGCCTATTACCTTGCAAAGCTAAACAGAAGAATAAACCTTTCATGCTTCTTAGGGTGCTCAGACGTTAGCCAGTTTTTGTTTTTGCTGCAGCATTTGTCCCTGGAGAGTGCCAGAATCTTCTAAAGCCTTTTTTAGAAAGGCACTATGTTATTTTAAAGTAGTAGCTAAGATCATCTTACTTGGGTGATGATGGCTGTTTCATATGGCTAACAGCCATACTTGCCTCACAAATAACCTGAAAGAATGTTCATTTTCGCCAGCCCTTTTGGAAGAGCGTATATAAAATAGCTTGAATAAATTTCAGTAACACCTATTTGCTTCCTACTCGACATTTCTTAGGAAAGCAAGCAGAGGAATTAATATTGGAGTAGATTTGGGGGAGTGACCGTTAGGATGAGATCGATATATATAGACTATTGGATTTGTTAGAATGTATTAGATCTCAGTGAGAGATCACAGAGGAGAGAAAACCAGAAGGGGTCCATGAGGGAGTGAAAAGGGAAAAGACTCTGAGAGAACATAAAGTTGAAACAAAAGTTTATAGTATACCCACAAATAGATTTATTATTGTGTAAATGATGAGATTAACCACTTGAGTAGGCTTGGACATTCAATCGTTCTTCTGTTCTTATATTCATCAATTATAGAATGCTCCCGCTAAGCCAAGGGTTGGGTTAGAAAGTGGTACTGAAGTGCCATCTGGACATAAATTATAAATATTAAATAACTTACACAATAAACTTCATGATTTTGAAATTGTTCAGAAATTCAATCTGAATTATCCAATGATCTAAATTAGAGAATTTTAAAAATGTTGTCTTTTAAAAAAATATTTATTTATTTAGGTTGCACTGGGTCTTAGTTGTGGCATGTGGGAATCTTTTAGCTGGTGGCACGCGAACTTTTAGTTGCGGCATGCAGGTGGGATCTAGTTCCCTAACCAGGGATCGAACCCGGGCCCCCTGCATTGGGAGTGCAGCGTCTTACCCCCTGGACCACCATGGAAGTCCCTAAAAATGTTGTCTTCTTTTTTGTGTTTTACTTCCAGCGCACACAGTAAGTCAGTTTAGTTCAATAAAAGTTGCCAAGAAATGGTCTTTATCTAATGAAATTAATAAAAAAAAAAAACTTTAATTGCATTATGTGATCTTTTTCTATATAAATATGTACTTATGATTTTATCCTCTTGAGTAAGTTAGGCATTGGTCTATTACAATTCTGATTATAATCCTGATTAACTTTATACATCCTTTTCTCGGAGTGATTATGGAGACAAACTCCAGATCTGATTGATTTGCTACAGATTTCACATTCCTATTACTTTGGTGTGAATTATTTTGTACACCAGTATGTTAAACTTTATGCTTTGTCCGAGGACCAGACAAGTCCTACAGGTAACTTGAGATTACAGGTATAGGCAGTAGTCAACAACCATGTCTAGGCATCTACCGCAAACAATATGCTACCACCCCACCATACTTTCTCCTTGCCCTGGAAAAACCTCCTTCTTTCTTCATTCAAAGTATAGTCCACTGATGCAAGAGAATTTTCACACCCTTGATACATCTGATCCTTCCCCTCTGTATCTAGTTCTCCTTGCAGGGTCATGTCATTCACCTGCCATCATCAAAGGAAACAGATGTTCTAGTAGCCCCGGTCCTTTTTTTCTTTCTTCCTCCTAACATGGGACAAACACCACCCACCCAAAAAATGTTATATTTAAACCTTTGTCTAAGCCAACCCTTCATCTCTAAAAGCTCAGAAGAATCCTGCCAGGGATTGTGAAGCTTGTTGGCAGCAGTGGGTGGGGATGGGTGCTCTTTTCCTTGCACTCTCGCCATAGAGTTATGTAATCCTCCCATCTCCATTTGGCACTCGAAGCTCATTTTCCCATTGATACTGGGAACCACAGAATTATGTGTTTTGTTGTTCAACCAGCACTTAACCATTTTTTTTTCCCTTGGCAAAATGGGCCCCGAGTTTTAAACAGCTCAGTTACAAATTAGTGGTAAAACATTATTGGTTTATTATCTGGGACTCTTTATTAGCCTCAATATAAAACAACTTGATTTATATAAATTTAATGCGTAGTAAAAACAAAATTAATTGAACTCCACCAATCTTGAATTTGTGACAGTTTGGATTCCAATCCTTCAAGTTCTTTTCTTAAAAAAACAAAAGGTCTTCCTTCCTTTCCTCACATAATCTGTAAGAGTCAATCTACCTTTTAAGTTGATAAAATGTTGCAGATAAACTCTTTGAATATTCTGGTGCGGGCAAGGTAGGTGTCAGCACAGTAAGAGCCTCCTTAAGCTTGTACTCCGGTGGAGTTTGATAACGATTCCTAAACATATGCCTTTTTTTCAAATGTCCTTGGCTAATCATTTGTGTAAATAAGAGGGGTGAGCATAATACGTGAGTGTGTGTATGTGTATTTGTGCATTTACTTGTATGGACATGGAATATTTAGGGAAAGATGTATAAGAACCTGGAAATATTTGCTGCCGCCAAATAGGAGAAATGGGTTGCCTAAAGACAGGGATAGGGGCTTCCCTGGTGGCGCAGTGGTTGAGAGTCCGCCTGCCGATGCAGGGGACGCGGGTTCGTGCCCCGGTCCGGGAGGATCTCACATGCCGCAGAGCAGCTGGGCCCGTGAGCCATGGCCGCTGAGCCTGCGCGTCCGGAGCCTGTGCTCCGCAACGGGAGAGGCCACAGCAGTGAGAGGCCCGCGTACGGCAAAAAAAAAAAAAAAAAGACAGGGATAGGACAGATAACTACAATTCACTCTACAGCATTCTGTATCACCTGATTTTTGCACCGTGTGAATGCCTTAACTATTCCAGTAAATAAAATTAAAGGAAACAAAAAGTTTTGGGTTGGTCCATTTCCATCTTTTATGCTCAGCATGGGTTCTGAGGGAGATGTCTAATAGTTGGGGGCTCTCACATGAGTGACTAACACCGTAGGCCCCTGATGGCCCTTATCACTTGGATTGACTCATGGAGTAGAAGGAATGACAAATGATGGTAACCTGTCTTCCATTCACTGGAGTGCTGTATGCAGCCTTAGTGTCACCCTGTAAGTGACAAGCTTTCTGATATACGAATCTCCTTCCTTGCATATAGACATTTTGAGAAGCAAGTGTCAGTAAAAATTTGGGAAGCAACAGCAACGTGCCATTGAAACAATAATCCTTAATACCATTCCTCATGTGTGGGAAACCCAGTAAGGGTTTCCTGGAGAGTGAAGTTGATTTAGGGATCAGGGATCAGCTGCTGAGGCTGGCACTTGGAAAAGACAAACCAAGCATTCACACTTCAGACCACTCAATACCAGCATTGTGTCCAATCCATCTTTCATAAGGGGGCTCCAAGAGGGGGAGGGGATAAAGGAAGGAGAGAAAATAAACCTTATTAATCCCGTGAAAGAGAGAGGAAAGAGTGAACAAGATGTGGGTATGAAAAGACAGTTGGAGGAATATTTAGTTTTGAAATCGACTTTGGCTTTTAATCTTAGACTCCACTGTCAAGTTTCTTCTGTTTTGCATTCCTCATCCCATCTTTCAGCACTGGTCCCCCTCCACCCCTCAGGCTTTCCTGTACTTCTCTGTTTCACTCCCTCAGGCTTTCCTGTCCTTCTCTGTTTCACTCCCTCCATCTGTCAAGGTTTGCCTTCTCTTGGTGTTCTCTTCTTTTCTCCCTTTTCCTTCTTTCTCACTCTTTGCCTCTCCTTCCCTGGACTCTTTCTCCTGTTGTTTTAGAGCTTGAGTCCCTCTCCTTTTCCCCTTTCTCTTGCACGGTACCTCCAAGCTCCATTCCCTCTTCTTAAGGAAATCAGCCAGGCCTCAGATGGAGCTGTTGTCCTGACAACCTAAAGGCGCATCAGGCTTTCACTGAGGCTGGCGGCTGCTGAAGGGGGCAGTTGTGGAAAGCGAGGGGCCACGCTGAGGGGAGGGCAGAGGGGATGACTCCGAGGGGCTGTTGGAATCCGCGGCGGACGGGGGAGGTGCCAAGCGGAGGGAGGGCGGGAGGGAGGGACTGGAGGGAGAAACAGGAAGGGGAGGAGGGGAGGGAGACTCTGGGCTGCTGCCGCTGCTGTGTGGGTTTCTTTACACTCGCTGGCAGGCTGGGTGCCGGCTCCCTCGCCCACCGGGAAAGTGGGTTACGGAGGCAAGAGGCTCAGCTCAGACGCTGGCAAAGGAGCATCCAGCCACAGAGAGACCAGAGAACATCTTCTTTTTGGCCGTCTTCTCTTCATCTTTTCTAGAGGGTTTTATATTTTGTACTCTCTCCTTTCAAATTTTGTTTCTTTGACTTTTCCCCACCTCTTCTCGGGTTTTTGAGGGCTTTGTTGAGTCTTAGAGGCAAAAGAGACTGAGCGAGGGAAAGAGAGAGGCAAAGTGGAAAGGACCACAAATTGGCAAAGCCCGTTACGCCTTTGCCGTGGATGAAAGCCCTCCGTTTGTAAAGCCCTCTCGGCGAGCAGCAGGCCCACGCACGTCCTCCAGAGTAGCCCGCGACCCCGCACCTCGGCGTGGCCACCATGGTCGCCAGAGTTCAGCCTGATCGGAAACAGTTGCCGCTGGTCCTACTGAGATTGCTCTGCCTTCTTCCCACAGGACTGCCCGTTCGCAGCGTGGATTTTAACCGAGGCACCGACAACATCACCGTGAGGCAGGGGGACACGGCCATCCTCAGGTAGGGCTTTCGGGCAACTTTTCTGTGGCGCTTAAGAGTGTGTGTGTTCTCCATGAACTCCAGCTCCTGATGCTGCAGGCTTGTGCTGTGTGTGTGCGTGTGCGTGTGTGTGTGTGTGTGTGTGTGCGCCTTTTACAGACTGGTCGAGGTATCTGCCAGCAAATTTCAAGGGGATTCTGGTCACTGTCAAGGATCAGCAGGGTTGGTTAAATGTTGTTTCGTTCCTAGGATCTTGCTTCTCTTGCTGAGAAAGGCTAATTTCATCCATGGTGTTAGTGACATTCGGGCAGTATTTTTGCTTTTGTGATTGCAGATTCTTTGTACTTAAGAGTTTTGTTGGGGTTCCTTAACTGAGAAAGAAGAGTTTGTTGAATTATGGCGCTCAGAGTGGTACACAGTATTGCATTCTCCGTGGTGTATATGTGTTTGTACGTGTGGATACGTACAGAAAGGCTCTCGCTCTGCCCCAGCAATAGTTTGGATAGGAGACTTTCCGTAAGGATCTTCTCATTGACATGGAGGGCAATAAATCAATCTTAGAACTTTGGTTGATTACTGAGCCTTTTCTGGAATGTGGATAGAAATCAACACAAGAATGAACAGAAGGAAAAAAAAAAAAAAAGGAACTTGCCAAATTGCTAATATTTAAGAATAGGAGTGTTAGCACAGAGGTTAGGAAAGAATTAACCTGGCGTTAAATGGATATTTCAAATTGATTATTGACCTCAGCGTCTTATCTCTATGCAGCTCTGTCAAACTCCGAAATATAATTTGGGATTGAAATTTGGAAAGGAAGAGTCCCAAGTCCTTGGAGTTTGACCCCTGTAAGGGACAGTGAGCTGGAGAAACTCAGATGTAACCTAGCCAGAATTCTGTTTCTAAAGAGCTGCTAGCCTGTTTTCCTGTGTTTCTTTTCTCTCTTTCCCCTCGCCATCCACTGCATATACTCCTTGTCCTTTCTTATAGCTTTCCTTGAATTTCTATCAGATACTAAAAATAAATAAATAAATAAATAAATAAATGAATAATGAAAGAAAATGTTCTCCTTGGAGATCTTTTAAAATCTCATTTCATCCAAATGAAATGACCTAGTGTCAGTCTGTCTACCTGGCTAATATTGTTTGTTGTGGCAATAAAAAGCAGTATCTGATAGAAAAGAAGCATCTAATCTGTGTGCAAGGAGCTGATAGTGCATAAACCCTGGGGCATCGGGGAGCAGTTCTATAGCAGAGCAGCCTACAGCAGCAAAGTTTTCTTTCCTTTTCTCAGAAATAAATTTGGTTGGTTGTCACAGTGTCCTGCTTTGGGATCTCTTGCCTTGTTAGAGAGGGATGTGTGGGTTGTGTGTTGTGGTGTGTGTATGCTGCTGCGGAGTATAAAAACTAAGAAAATCCTAATGTGTGAGTGCTCCTGTCTTCATTTCCTGAGCACTGCGTGATTATGAATCCCAAAGATCCTACCATCCAAAGCATATTTTCCCTTCTAGCTCTCTCCAGCCCTGTGAAACCTGCATGTGTGATTTATCCACATGGAGTAATAAGATTTATAGAGTAATTTATCTGTTTGCAAAGGGATTTGGACATGATGCAGAAAATATTTTCGCAAACACATAAGCATGCCATGTCAACTGCTAGCATTCATATTCCCTAACATCATTAACCCTTTACAAGTGAAGCACTCTATATAAATTTATGCTATTCTTAGCAAGATTTGTTTTCACTGATTATAAGAATGAATATGGGAAAAGTGAACACTCTGGGTGTATAAGTTTTTATGTTAATGTCCATGAACTTTGTAAGGTCTTTCTAAGTCAGCATCACCTATATCTTAAGCTGTAGTTATCAAAGAGTTAGATAAGCATGTAAATGTTAATTTAGAAGAAGGAAGGCATTCTTATATTTTCGTACATTGTATGCATACAACTCTATGTCTATGAGAGGCAGTCTTACTACATAAATATCTATATATGATATATACGTGCTTCTGTGTGTCTATGGCTCAAAAGAAATGGAGTTTTTAAGCATTACACTTTAGTAGACATTGCAGTATGGAAATGGGGTGGGTAGTGAGCACAGAGAATAAATATAGAAGCAGTCATTCCCTGGGAAAGAGAAGATAGACAAACAGAGCATGCAGAGAAGCCACCTGTGAGAGCCCATTGCTTTCCCAGACCTCACCTAATGTGCCCTCTTTTTTGTTTCCTTTGCCTTGGACAAGGCTTTATTTCTGGGTTGGTGGAGCTCTATCAGAAGTAACTATGGAGAGAGTTCCCTTTGTTTTTCGTAGCTGACCTTCTTCTCAATCTCTTTAACTGAATCCAGTAAGCTTTGTGGGTCAGTTTGCTGGTGAAGATTGGCACTCTTGCTTTCTGTTTACAAGTCTAGCCTGGGAAAGCCTTGCTTCCACTTTATTTTTGACATTTTACTGGGAGCGTGAGCTTCCAGGGGAGGAGAGGAAGGAGAACTTGATTCGTTGGAAGCCACAGTAGATGTTTGGCACTGAGAAAGTGAAATGGCAAGGGGAAAAAAAATCCTGTCTCAGTGAGTCTGTGGCCCTGAATGATCTGAAATGGCAACAGGAAAGAAGGGAGGTTTGTAATTCTGGTGGTCCAGTGACAGGAGTTTGGCCGACTGTCCCCAAAACATTTACCTTTACTGCCTTACTTCCATGAAACAAGTGTTTTTTGGGGGGAATTGATGCTTACTTTTGTATAATTATGATCTTTGATGTAAATGTGCATCTTGATAGGACAGTATATACTAGTCTTGGGGTCTTGCTCTGTAATTTCTATCTTTTGGAAGAAAGAAAAGAAAGACTCTAGAATGAAGGTGATAAAACTAGGTAGAAAGAAAGATAATCTCGTGTATACCAACCTAACCCTGTTGTTTCCCAGAAGGGATTCTAGATCTTTATGAGCGCCTTTATGAGATCCTTTAAGAGTTAAAGGAAACCACAGTACCATCTTCCATCTCAAAGGCAAAGGATCAAAGTGTGATTCACAGACCAGTGGCAGCCACAGCAGCTCCTGGAGTGCCTTCCTAAATCCTACTGAACCAGAATCTTCATTTCCATTTGTTTGCACAGTAAAGTATGAGACACAGTTACCCACAGGACTTTACTTGTGCGGAAGTCTCAGTTGCTTTTCTGAACGGAGCGCACCTGCCTCACTGCCACCCCCGCACAAGTGTAGTAGTTCATCAATTACTGGATAGGTTTCTAGCACTGGTCCTTCCAACCCTCTATCCTTGTATCCAGGCTCCCATAGGGATTCACTTCCTGGTTAATCTTGGCAGCTTGAAACCATGTAACTCTTTTTGATAAATTAAGGGAAAAGTGAAAATAGTCTTCCAATCTGACCTTTAAAATTTCATTTTTAATAGTCCCACTAACTATATTTTCAATATTAGGAGCATATGTCTGGAAAGATCATTATAAAATAATCCCAATATATCTGCTCATAAGGTAACTCTAAAAATTATATATACCTGCATATCTGGATATATTGCATAACTGCGTATGTGGTAAAATCAGAGGGTCCACACTAGTGCTGTGACTTTAAATATTTAAAATTGGGGGCATTGAAATTGCATTTATCTCACAATTCTGACCCTATTTGATGTTTTCAGGATATTATAATACCTTTTATGGTGATAACATTTTTACCATTTAAATGTAAATGTACCTAATAAGTGTTAGGTATAAGAAACTAAGTACCTAAGTTTAAAATAGTTAAATTTTTAGTTTTTCAAAATCTTTGGTCTTTTATTTCCTTGTTTGTTTCTACAGTAGGAGAAAAAGCAAAAACATTAAAAAGATGTGATTATTTGACAGTAAAATGTAAAAATTTTGTGCAACTTTTAAGAGAAAAATGGCTTCTCTTCTTTAAGGCATCTGGCACGCCTACATTCACAAAGAAACTGTCAACAATCAAACAAACTCCTGACACAGTATGTGATTTTTCTACCACTTATAATTATTCATTATTTGAAAACAAACTTTGTGGGCATGGGTCTATAGGGAGAGTTTGAGACAGTTATGAAGTTTTCTTTTTCTGTAGTTAACTCACTAAAGGTAATCAAAATTTATTTAGGTTATTACCGATACTTTAAGGACTGTTCATTGCCCATTAAGTCCTTTATCAAATATATGTGGTAAATAATGGAGTAGAGTGTACTATATCTTGTCTAAGAATATGGCAGATTATATACGTTTTTAAAAGGATGTTTATGCACTTATGTCACTTGCTGTTCATTTATGTCCTGAGGAACACAGCAGACAAATCTCATGTGACAAATACAAACTGTGGTAATTTGTGTGTCTCTAAGCATGAAACACATACATGCAACACATGTTAAGGTGGTTGTTCTAGGTAATTTGACTTCGAATGAATTATTTTTAGAATCGTGGAGAGTGAACAACCAAAAATGACTGACTCATCCACTAAATCAGTTGGTGAGGGTTAAACATTTGTGTTTCTTGAGGCTGGTTCCACATAACAGCAAACTCAGGCAGAAGAAAGATTAGTGCATTTTGCTGTAGTCTTTGGGAGCTCCAAGTACAAATGTCTGTGACTCACCTGGTAGGAGGTTGCCTGAATGTGTGCTGGTCCCCCTCACTGTCATCACCTGAGCCCAAGAGAGCCTGCCCTTCCAGGCCACAGCTTATGGCCATTGGCCCTGTTCTCCTGTGAATATCCTGCCTGTTACTTTGTACAACTCGGAAGAGCTAGGCTCTAATTTTGGATCTATCCTTGCATGCTACATGACTTTGAGAATGTCTCTTAAATATTTTGAACTTCAGTTTCATTTAAAAAATGATGAAATTACCTATTTTAGTTACTCTATGGGATTGTTTTAAAGAGCCCACAAGAGGTTAAAGTAGTTCACTTTGGTGAATTATAAACTGCTACATAAAGCATAAAGTGTTAGTGGCTTTTCAACTACATGTAGCCAGTTGTTTAGACTTTAGGGGGCTCTTTTATTTTTAGACCAGAGTTTCTCAAACTTGAAGGTGTATCCAAATTACCTTGAGTGTTCGTGAAAATGAAGATTACCTGGCCCCCACCTTCAGAGTTTCTGATTCAGTTCTCTGGTAGGTGCTGAAGTCTACATTTGTAACAAGTTCTCAGATGATGCTGATGCTGCAGGACCAAGCCACAGTTTGAGAACCACCAACTCTTGCTGCTACAAGTGTGTTCTGTAGATGAGCATCTTCAGTATCATATAGTCACTTGCTAAATTCCAAAATCTCAGGGCCTATTCCAGACCTACAAAATCAGAATCTGCATTTTAACAAGATCCCAAGTGATTCATAAGCACATTAAAGTTGGAGAAATGCTGCTGTAGAGAGTTCACAACCATAGCTGCATGCTACACTCTACTGGAGGTCTTTTAAAAAACAATGAAGCCACATATTCCCTACTCTCAGAAATTCTGATTGAATGAGTTTGGGGTGGGGCTTGGACATAGGTATTTAAAAAATGATTCTGATATGTACACTGAGTTGAGAACTGCTCCTTTACTGGTTGAAAAATCTCTTTTACAAACCATGTTCAGGGCAGCACTTACTAGACGTGTAGTAAAAAGTTATAGTCATGTGCGTGGTTTGGGAAATATTTCAACAGCAAAGATGTGCAAATTCAATTGAGAGAGAGGAAAGAGATCCTCATAGATCCATTTCCTTACCACACAATCTCATCCCTACAATGTCATGGAAAATGGAGTGGATGTTAAAATAATCCATATTATTTTAATGTGGTTCCAATTTACATACTATCTCTTGAAATAGCATTAAAGCTTGACTTTTTAAATCCTGTTGTTTGTGTTCGCTCTTTCATTTATGTTAGGCAAGACACAAAGATACAAAACAGTTCTAGATTTTCTTTTTAAAGGGAGAAAAGAGACTATATTTAGTCAAGGAAAATATCTTTGATCTTATTCAGACAGGCTTACTTCTGTGTACTTATGTTGTCATATCTGCCACAAATATGATTTTCAAAATATTAGCTAGATGTTTGTAGAATTCATTTCAACTCTACATGATGATGTCTACATGAAACTAATAGTCAAGTGTTTATGTCAGAGATAAAAGATTTTTATCAAGGATATAAGTTCAGAATGTTCAACAAGTAGAGTCGTCCCATGGTATCTGTGGGAGATTGGTTCCAAGACCCCCCTCAATACCAAAATCTGCAGATGCTCAAGTCCCTTGTATAAAATGGCATAGTATTTGCATATAGCATATGCACATGCTCTAGTATACTTTAAATCATCTCTAGATTACTTATAATACCGAATATAATGTAAATGCTATGTAAAAAGTTGTAAATAAAATGTAAATGCTATGTAAATAGTTGCCAGTGCTCTGGCAAATTCAAGCTTTGCTTTTTGGAACTTTCTGGAATTTTTCTTCCAAACATTTTCAATCTGCAGTTGGTTTGAATCCGTGGATGCAGAATCCATGGATACAGAGGGCCGACTGTAGTCAGAAGACCAAGATCTAAACATCCTGAAATAGTCTGATCTATTAAATAAATAAAAGTGATAGTTACTTGGCCTACTATGCATGCAAGCTATTTTTATGATCAAATGAGATACTATGTATCCAAGTGTTCTGTAAACTATAAAATGTAAGCTCTTAATAAGATTATTATCATTATATTCACAGTAGGAAATAACTTTTATAAAATTAGAAAACAATAAAATAAGCTTTTTATTTTTATTTCTATGGTTAAGTTTGGCCATTTGGTCTAAGATGGCCATTTCTTTTCAAGTCCTTTAAAGTCATATGTATCTTATAGTTGAGTTTGTTATCAGGAGTGCAGGATGAGTGAACACATTTTTATAGTCACCTGTAATCAAAACGTAATCTCAAGTTAATGAGTGATTAACCTTCGCTGAAGAAAACACTTTGCTTCAGAATTTGTTAATTACTATAGGGTAGATTTGTAGAAATTTAGAATAGGAAAGTCCTTGGAGATTAGGCAGTCTCATCTCACTTTAAAGAGATGTAACTGAGAGGAGAAGAATTTAGTTGGTTGTCTAAAGATTCAAGTGACCATCTGAGAACTAGATTCATGTCTCCTATTTCTCATGTCAGAGATCTTTATTCCAAATAAAGAGCTGAAAATTATCTTCTTGGTTTTCATGTTATAACATGATATGCCTTTTTTTGTTTTGAAATTGTAAGCTATTTTTTAATTTCTTCCTCATGCTTTTATGTTTCCAAATTCTCTATGATGAATAAATATTATTTTTAAAGCAAAGAAAGGAAAGAAAATGAAATATGAGTTAGCCAGTGGTCAATAAATATCTACTGATCATCTACTCAATGTCAGGCACTACATCAATGACATTCAATGCAATAGGACTCTCTTCCTGAAACTTTTTTTTTTTTAACATCTTTATTGGAGTATAATTGCTTTACAATGGTATGTTAGTTTCTGCTGTATAACAAAGTGAATCAGCTATACATATACATATATCCCCATATCTCTTCCCTCTTGTGTCTCCCTCCCACCCTCCCTATCCCACCCCTCTAGGTGGTCACAAAGCACTGAGCTGACCTCCCTGTGTTATGTGGATGCTTCCCACTAGCTATCTATTTTACATTTGGTAGTATATATAAATCCAGGCCAATCTCTCACTTCGTCCCAGCTTACCGTTCCCCCTCCCCCTCCCTGTGTCCTCAGGTCCATTCTCTACATCTGCGTCTTTATTCCTGTCCTGACACTAGGTTCTTTAGAACCATTTTTTCTTTCTTTTTTTTTTTAGATTCCATATGTATGTGTTAGCATACGGTATTTGTACTTCTCTTTCTGACTTACTTCACTCTGTATGACAGACTCTAGGTCTATCTACCTCATTACAAATAGCTCAATTTCGTTTCTTTTTATGGCTGAGTAATATTCCATTGTATATATGTGCCACATCTTCTTTATCCATTCGCCTGTCGATGGACACTTCGGTTGCTTCCATGTCCTGGCTATTGTAAATAGAGCTGCAATGAACATTGTGGTACATGACTCTTTTTGAATTATGGTTTTCTCAGGATATATGTCCAGTAGTGGGATTGCTGGGTCATTTGGTAGTTCTATTTTTAGTTTTTTAAGGAACCTTCATACTGTTCTCCATAGTGGCTGTATCAATTTACATTCCCACCAACAGTGCAAGAGGGTTCCCTTTTCTCCACATCCTCTCCAGCATTTACTGTTGGTAGAGATTTTGATGATGGCCATTCTGACCAGTGTGAGATGATATCACACTGTGGTTTTGATTTGCATTTCTTTAATCATTAATGATGTTGAGCTTTCTTTCATGTGTTTGTTGGCAATCTGTATATCTTCTTTGGAGAAATGTCTATTTAGGTCTTCTGCCCATTTTTGGATTGGTTTTTTTTGGTTTTTTTTGATATTGAGCTGCATGAGCTGCTTGTAAATTTTGGAGATTAATCCTTTGTCAGTTGCTTCATTTGCAAATATTTTCTCCCATTCTGAGGGTTGTCTTTTCGCCTTGTTTATGGTTTCCTTTGCTGTGCAGAAGCTTTTAAGTTTCAATAGGTTCCATTTGTTTATTTTTGTTTTTATTTCCATTTCTCTAGGAGGTCATGATATGCCATTTTTTACCCCCCTAAAAATTATGCTAGTCTCCTATGATTTGTCCCTCTTGGAGACCCGACTATCTTCATTGAGGTTGTGGTCTCAGTTGGCAGGCTCTCCTTTGCACAGGCTCAAAGGGTGTTCTACCCATTGCAGACACTGTAGATTGTATCAAATTCTTTCAGGAAGGTAGAACTTTTATTTTCTAATTTGTACAAAAGTTACTTTTGGCTAAAATTGGGACTGATTTTGTTAAATTGGGAGGAACTGGAAATAGATCTAGACCTGTCTCTTGGGATGGCAGAGGCACTGCTGCAGGTGCCTGGGGAGTTTCTGGTGTGACATGCAGGACAAGGTCTCATGAAGCTTTCTTAGCAGGTGAGCGGCAGAGCCAAGGAAGGTACAACATGGTACACAAAGAAAAAGGGCAGAGCACAGTAAGGGGAAAATAACAGGTCAACAGCTTTTCGTGAGCTCTCCATGGAGGCAGGCAGTGTTACAGGGAGTTCTGTCAGCTCCTAGTAGAGACTCAGTCTCAAGACTGAGGCTCAGAGAAGAAACAGAGTCCTTGTCTTAAGGGCTGGCTTGAACAGGGCAGAGAACTCAGTAATAAGGGATATTCCTCAGACATATTACCAAGATAGGTAACTTGGTCAAGGAGTAAAAGAGAGGGATGTAGTCCCTAGAACTGAAGCTCTGTGTCAAAGCTATTGTAACAAGGGGTGACATGGAGATGCAACTCAGAGTGCTGAGCCCCATCTTTTTAAACTCTTGCTGTATAAGTTCAGGATCATAAAACCTGGTCCAGCTTTGTGAGGTAAAGATGAAGACAAACATATGAAATGAAGTAGGAATTGACACTACTTAGACCTTCCAGACTCCAGGTAGTTCGCAGAACCATGGACCCGAGCTCACCTGACTATCCCAGACATGTTGTTTTCCAGTATCAATCTAGAAATGTCACCAGATCCTTCAAAGGCTTCTCATCATCTACAACATGAAGTCAGAGCTCCTTAGCTTGGATAACTCTCCATGACCTGCTACCTCACTGTGTCCACTAGTTCAGAACCACTTACAGTTGGCGCTCATGAGCATGCTGGTGTGTGTGCACACACAATGCTGGTTCTTACCTTTCTTCATGATGCTGTCTCTGCCTGGAACCCCTTCCGCCTCTCCACCCCTCCCACCATACTTCTTTGCTACGTTGCCTCTTTGCCGCTCTATCAAGGCTCAGGTTAGTTCTGGTGCTATCTAATTCAAGTAATCTTCTGTAATTTTCCCAAAGTGGCCTAAGTACCTTATTTATTATTGCTGATAGCTTCTCTGCATACCCCCCCTTCAGCTTAACTGAGATACAGTTGACAAATAAAATTTCATATACTTAAGGTGTACAGAAGGATGATTTGATATATGTACCAATGGTGAAATGATTACTAAAATCAAGCGAATTGACATATCTGTCACCTCATATAGTTACCTTTGCGTGTATGTGTGGTGAGAACATCCAAAATCGACTCTGCTAGCAAACTTCAAATACACAATACGACAGTATTAACCACAGTCACCATGCTGTACTTTAGCTCCCCAGAAATTACTCATCTTATGATTGAAAGTTTGTACCCTTTGACTAATATCTTCCCATTTCTGCCACCCCTCCAGCCCCTGACAGTCACCATTCTACTTTCTGCCTCTCTGACTTTGACTTTTTTAGAGTCTGCCTATAAGTGAGATAATGCAGAACTTATTTTTCTCTGCCTAGCTTATTTCACTGAGCATAATGTCCTCCAGGTTTATTCACATTGTCACAGATGGCAGGATTTTCTTCTTTTTTTATAGCTGAATAATATTCCATTGTGTGTATGTAGATATAGGTATAGGTTTCATACTTTCTTTATCCATTCATACATTAGTGAATGCTTAGGTTGTTTCCATATCTCGGCTGTTTTGAATAATGCTGCAAAGAATACGGAAGTGCAGGTGTCTCTTTGAGATACTAATTCTGTTTCCTTCAAAAATATACCCAGAAATGAGGTAACTGCAGTATATGCATACCTCAATGTAGCATTTATTACACTTAAAAATTATATTCACTTGTATCTTGCTTCAGATGTACTATCAGCCCTTCAAAGGCAGGTGTTTCATCTACTTTACCTTTCCATTCCAGAATTTAGCTTAGTACCTACAGGTGCTCAGATAAATATTTGCTCACTGAATTGAACAGAGAGGGATAGTCATACTATAAATCAAGCAGAGCAGAAATTTATTTATAAAAGAGGAAATAAATTAGGAGACGTGGATGAAGGAAGTTATGTTAGTGGTGAAATCAACCACCCCTGGAGTGATTGTGGATGTGTGGTTGAAAAAGACATAGTAAAATAAGAGATTGATTCTCTTCTGATCATTAGTAGGGTGGATTAGGGGGTTTGGCTGGAGATACTTTGAACATTCCCTGTTGCAGCTACTTTATTTGAGGATGGCTTTCTAGAGAAGGTCAAATAGGGTTTTTTTTTTTTAGGAGAATCCCAAAGCTTCAGTCACAGGGGCCCAGACAAATTATGCTCCTCCCTCTGACAGATTAGCAGCTCTGACAGAGCTAAGAGTCACTCAGTGCTCCTGCAGTGAGGCATGTCCACTGTCTGAAGAGTGAGCTCAGCCTCGCAGGGAGCTGTAATAGAAGGGATATACTTTCCCGGAACTGCTGAGACTTTCTCCCTCTAGCGGTGGCCGTGGACTTTCAGGGGCTAAGTTGGGGATTTGGGAACAGGATTGTTGTGCAACAGGTATATTCACCTGATCTGTTCTACTTTGTTGTGAAATGAGGCAAGGGGCAGATCACTCACATTCATTTGACTCAAAGTAATTATTCGTACTGAACAATGATGCTTACCTGAGTTTTGCAGTGTAGGGTTCATTACTCAGTCCTGGAGAAATTCCAACTTGAATGTACAATGGGCTTTGTAATAATCCCAAATTCCCTTTTGTGCATCTTGCCGTAATGCACAAGGGCATTATTTGTATTAGGTCAGAGGGAAAATGCAACCCAGTTTCTCATACAATAATGCATTAATATTTATTCCTTTATAATTTTTGATGATGCATTTCTATATTGAATGTTTATATCTTGAAGTTATCTAAGTTAGTAACATCCTTTCTCAAGTTGTGCTTTAGACATGCTACTGTTTGCCACGCTACCTTTCTAGGAACAAAAGATAACTACGAAAGTGATGCAGTTCAGTACTAAGTCATGAATAGCCAAAATACACGTGAAAATACTAAATGGGAAAAATAATTGGTTTCCTTATTTCTAATCCTTGTGTTTCTTCAGTCACACCTCGTTCTAGCATATCTACATCAGGGCTGTTTATTTTATGGGGTTTAAGCCACATACAGCTGCCAATTTGTGGCTGATCTTCATCTTGAGGCAAACAAAGGTTGCTGTCATCTTGTGTATGTTCATGGTGCAATTGCATGAGCATATCTTACGATCAGCATTTTCTGTTGCTGAATCATTAACTTAGCAGATGAATGGATTTTTCTTTGACTTTCTTGTTGACCTCTATTCTTCTGTGTATCTTTTGTGGCTGTAATCTGATGAACTAATATCTAATATCATCACCATGACAAGGAACTGCCTAAAGTCAATAGGATATTACTAGATTAGAGAAATTTCTAGATTGAACATCAAGAGATTTAGACTTTAGTTCCACAAAACCTATTGTCTATAGAAAGTTGGGAATTAGCCTCCATAGCTTCAACTCCAAAATTGTTATAATTCCTACTTGCCTATTAAACAAAGATGTTGGTCTGGTAAAGTGACATTATGTTTTTGAATATGGGTGAGTAAATCAGATGAAATGCATGATGTTATAAATGAGATGATGATATGCTCAAATTAAAAAAAATAATAAACTCCTACATTATTTTATAAATGTCATAGTTTAGGAAACAAAAATATTTTTGCATGAATGCCTTAATTCTTGTATAAAAATAAAACAATTCAAAATACAGTTCTTCTAAAAATAACAGTATGTATTTATACAGAATCTGTTATGTGTAAACAATTTGTGTCACAAATGTACTTAATCTATATTGTATAGATTTTTATTTTATTTTTAATTTTTTCAGCATATATTTATAATTATATATAGAAAGTAAAAGCATACATGTGCCTTTTATATGTACATAAAATTTACATACACAAAACATAAATGTGAATATTATTGTGAACTTGGGTCCTAGCACACTTTAATAGGAACCTAGTTAATTTGATGCACTAATAATTGGGGAAGTTTATTTCAGAAAACCAAATTTTCCGGGTTTTCAAGGATATGGACAGATATAATATATAAGTATCACATGATGGCTTTCTTAATTGGTTTGGTTAATATGTTTTATTTTTAATTAATCATTATGCAACAGCTAAAATTATCTTGTAAGGAAAGCGAGACATAATATTTCTTGTTTCTATTATATCTTTGTTATCATATAGCCCCTAAAAAGTAAAATCTTATAACATATTTTTCTACTTGTATTAAAGAATAGAAATTAATACTGTCTTAGCTAAATGAGAAATAACTTAAAAAATTAAAATCAATTCTTTGTGATCTCAGTTCCAGACTAAATTTCTATTTTCCTTCATTCTCAGTCACCAAAAGATCTAGTGATCTGTTAACTAGCATTCCTAGTGAAGATGAGAAATTGGCCACTGAAAGAAGAATAAGGATTTAAATTAAATTTCAATTTTTTATCAAGGAAAATTATCATAATTCTGTTTTTATATCCTTTTCAATGTTAAAGACCCAAGGCATATGAAGAAATGATTAGAGTAATAGAAACAAGTTTGGCTATAAGACTCATATGTATGAAATCTAGGCCACTAAAATAACTTGATAGCATGATTGTAGAAATACTATTACTAACACCTGAAAACCTGTAGAAAACAAAAACTGTTTCACAGTATTGGTGACATACAATATTGTCTTATTTATAAGTAAAAGGGGAAAATAATATTAACTCAGCAACAATGACAGCAAAAGTCTAAATGCTAGAATATTTTGAAAAGGAAGCAGTGATCACTAGGAGCCAACCTGGGTCCCCTGGGAACAAACTGTAACATGGTCAATCAATTTCTTTAAAACAAATAAAATTCCATATTGGTACATCAGGGAAATGCCATTCACTCTGAGTGTCTGTGTTTTGACAGGTTTCTCCTGATAGACTTATGAACAGATTATGGGGTCCATAATGAGCTAGATTTTTGTTTCAGTTGATTGAAGGATCATGACAAAAGAACTGATTGATGGTGGTTGTCTTTGGCAATCTTCAGTATTGGATAAAAACATAGGAAGCAAACTTTCTACTATGTGTATGACACAGAGATAAAAGGATTTTCTTTGTTGACAGGATTATAAGGTGAAAATTGGTGCAAGCTATAGGGAGGCAAATCGTAGCTTTCTATGAAGAGGAACATTATTTGTGTGTGTGTGTGTGTGTGTGTGTGTGTGTGTGTGTTTATACCATGTCTCATTAAAAAAAAAAAGAGATAAAGAAAGGAAGAAAGAAAGAAAAGAGAGATTAAAGAAAAGCAAAGAATTTAAGGTAGTTTATATTTTAAACAGAACATCATTTAAATAAGCAAATCAGTTTGAATGATTTTTAAAATATGAACTTTTTTTTTTTTTTTTTAATGACATAATGGAAATAACAAGCTTCTGAGCCAGGAGACCTAACTCCAAGTATCACCTCTATCAATTACCAGCTTTGTAAATATGGGCAAATCATTTATCCTTACTGGGCCTCAAGACCTTTATTTATAAAATGAAAGGATAATAATAATATTTACCTTCTTATCCCAGAAGGTTATTATAAGAATAAAATTAGAATGATCTACAATTCCTGTTGGCTCTCCATATCTGTGGGTTCTGCATCCATGGATTCAATCAACTGTGGATAGAAAATACTTTTTAAAAATTTCAGAAAGTTCTGAAAAGCAAAACTTGAATTTGCCAAAGCATTGGCAATGATTTGCATAGCATTTACATTGTATTTACAACTATTTACAAAGCACTTACATAGTATTAGTTATTCTAAGTAATCTAGAGATGATTTAAAGTATATGGGAACATGTGTGTAGGTGATATGCAAATACTATACCATTTTTATATAAGGGACTAGAGCATCTATTGATTTCAGTACCCACAGAGGGTTCTGGAACCAATCCTCTGTGGATACCTACAGACAACTCTATATAGTTGACCCTTGAACAATGTGTGGGTTAGGGGCCCTGAACCTCAGCAAAGTCAAAAATCCACCTCTGTGTAGTTGGTTCCTCTGTATCCTAGGTTCCTCTTTATCTGCATCTGCAGATTCAACCAACCAAGGATTATGTAGTACTGTACTACTTACTATTGAAAAAATACAAGTATAAGTGGACCCGTGCAGTTCAAACACATGTTTTTCAAGGGTCAACTGTATATACGTATCTATAGGTATACGTGTGCTTATTTTATAAATGTCATTTGCTATTCTGCCAAGTGGAATAGATTCCCTTGTGAAGAAGTAAGATTTTAGTCATTTTGTATTTAAGCAGAGGACAGGTAACCACTACTGAGAAATATTATTGTTATTATTTTTTAAAAATAAATAAATTTATTTATTTATTTAATTTATCTTTGGCTTTGTTGAGTCTCCGTTGCTGCGTGCGGGCTCTCTCTAGTTGCGGCGAGTGGGGGCCACTCCTCGCTGCAGTGCATGGGCCACCCATTGTGGCGGCTTACCCCGTTGCAGAGCACGGTCTGTAGGCAAGCGGGCTTCAGTAGTTGTGCCACGTGGGCTCAGTAGCTGTGGCTCGCAGGCTCTAGAGTGCAGGCTCAGTAGTTGTGGCGCCTGGGCTTAGTTGCTCCGCGGCATGTGGAATCCTCCCGGACCAGGGCTCGAACCTGTGTCCCCTTCATTGGCAGGCTGGTTCCCAACCACTGCACCACGAGGGAAGCCCCTGAGAAATATTATTACAAAAAAAGCCCTTTATATAGTAGAAGGTTGAAGTTGATTTCTCAATATCTCTGCTACTACTATTCTGTGATATTCTGAATTTCTACTCTAGTTTATTTTATGTATGTTTATATTTTATTTTTGCTGGCATCCCTTTATAACTTTGATTGCTTATGAAGAATTCCATTCAGAACTGGATTCTCTAATCATTTTTCTATGGGTTTTAAAATTCATACCTTTACTACTTTCTTCCCACTGGAGGATTTGCAAACATGTCAAGAGAGAGGGGCTGCATTTCATAAAAACAGAAGATCTACTTAGGTGTTGTATCTTCCTATGTTGAAGAATATCAAAATAAAATCTGATCTCAGAAAGATACTTTTGAATTCATGAAACTTCATAGAGTTTGATCAGTTCAAATGGTGACCTCATTGTTTACATCATTTGACTACCTCTATTACTTTGGCATGCATGTTAACATAGTTTTGCCTGGAGTCCACCCTGTGGCCATCTTGCTGCCATCTGAATTTAAAAATTATGAAAACAAATAAACTTATTTACAAAACAGAAACAGACTCACAGACTAAGAGAATGAACTTATGTTTACCAGGGGAGAAAGGTTCGGGGGAGAGTGACAGATTGGGAGTTTGGAATTGACATGTACACACTGCTATATTTAAAATAGATAAGGACCTACTGTAAAACATAAATAAATAAATAAAAGAAAAATTTTGAAAACAAGATTTTTTATGTTAACCTTCAGATCTTCACCCTGTCTCAAACTCTTGGTCAACATGTCTGAAATTATTATGTCATTTGCTGCCCCAAAGAGTGAAACATGATTCTACCTCCAAATCTGTGCTTCCTGTTGGCTCTCTTCCTGTACCGAGGCCTTAGATACACTAGGCCTTGAACCTCTCCAGTCTGTCTGAGCCCTGGAAGGACTCAGCCATCTCCCCACTAGTTGATGTAAAAACCTTCCCTCTGCTGACTCTGCAGTCTCATTAGTGATGAACTCCACTAGAATGGAAGTGGGGTAGCAGTGACCATGGACTTTATTTGCTGGTGGGTAAATCTGTTATTCTGAAATTGAGGAATGGTCACTCCCTTACTTTTCATATCAAGTGCCTTCTCCGTAAGTGATGAAGCAGCAGAACTTGAACGTCTTATTTTCTGTTCTTATAATTCAGATAACGTCTGCTGTCACTAAATATGAGGTCAGCCAACAAATGGCATCTATAGGTAAAACATGCTTCCACCTCCTGCTGAACCTAGTCTCTTTCATCAACTTCAGCATTTTTGCTTTCTTATTTTTCATAGGCATGTTTCCTTATTTTATCCTTTTTTGTAAAATGACTACCTAAAAGTTCAACTGTTAAAATACATAAACAGCAATTACCAGGGTATGAAACCAGTCTCTTTCCTGTTGAGCTGACAGGTACTTAGCCAATTACTTTGTCATTGCCTTAGCAGTATTTATGGTGAAAGAAGCATTGATGCACGGCTTTGTCTGTGGAACCAGATGACTTTTAAATACATAGTGTGGCATTTTGGGTAATAGTTTTGAAAGAGCTCAGAAAGTCCAAGCAAACAAAAGTGGAGATTTAAAGGGAGAAAGGAAAAGTCAGGGACAGGTTAGGGGCAAGCAGATGAGGGAAGGATCAGGTATCAGGATTTCAGTAGAACACAGATAGCCCCATTTCAAAGTGGGTTATCTGTGTCTAAAGGTGAAAGTATTTCCAAGAATGTCACAGTTTCCCAATGGAAAACCTGTGGATGCTAAAATAAAAATGGAGCTTGTTAAAAGATAATGACAAGGGATCCTAAGAATTATCTAACAAAGTCCTAAATATGTCAGAGTTAATTCCTTTTGGATAAAGTCTCAGTTTCATTCAGCTTTAGTGCCAAGAGGAAAGGTTTAGGCAATCAGTTCCCAAGCCCTAATCTCTTAGGAAACTACATAATCATTGCAAAGTGTCCAGACTTCCATATATACCTTAAGCATTATGTAGAGACATCCTATATCTCACGTGCGAATAAACTGCTGTTTTTCAGATCTGTTGTAGACTCTATTATAATGAAAAGTGCATTAAAGATTTTCTGAATATATGATAGTTTAAAATTTTGTTTTACTGGACAATTCCTCAGTTACAGAGAGGCAAGAAAATTTGTTTGATGATAAAAGCATCCTCTTATTTAGAAAGTTTGCAGACCATTCTACACTAGGTAAGGATAGGTCTACTGTACTCAGGTACGTTTGCCCATTGGCAAGTGAATCTGAGAACCTAGTGTTCAGAAAAGATCTGAGTTACTGAGGATCATCAGCTGTTTTCCTATTAGAGGATACTTTCCATAAAGCCTTGTTTTCTATGCCCCATATATTACCTGGAACAGAGTTGAACAAGTAGCAAGTGCTCAATAATAATTTTAATGGTAGGTACAGAGTGGAGTGTGTTTGTCGCTATGCTCCATTCTATGGATCCTATATGGCCGAAGGTACGGAGTGACAATAGGACATCTGTTGGACATTTTTCCCTGTCATAAGTAACCATCAGGTGGGGAAACCTGTAGGGCCAATGAAAACACCAAAGGTGAGCAATTCTTTTGAAGTTACTTTCATGACGATTATGGGTGATAATTGCATTTCTAGAGTTGATGACCTGGCAAAAGCTCTTTGATTTAGACACACCAGCTCTCAGTGCCAAGCCCCCTCACAGTAGGCAATTTGTTTAGCTGGGCAGACTCCAGTCTCTTTCTTTTCATTAGTGAAGTTGGCCTCTTAGGCATGGCATTTTCAAGAGTAATGCAAATACCTGCTTTCCTATCAATAAAGCTGTGATTTACAGTACTTAATCTAGTTGAAAGGTAAGTAAAATGGAAGTCTGCATACAGGATAAATGAAATTATAATAAAATGGCATACTCCCCAAAGTTTTCTTAATATGTAGAGTATTAACCTGGCACCCAGCCTTATTTGCCGCATACAGAGCTGCATCAATCAGAAGAATGGAAAGCCTGGTTTTCTAAGACCTCTTATTAGGGGATTGGACTTACTAGGTTCTGTAGATTTTATTGGGTAAATAACATGATATTTAATCCACAATATCTCCTCTGTTGTCCTGTGTAAGACTGAATCTCTGTGTAAAACCTAGAGATAGCCCTTATAATTTCTGCCTTGTACTCATCTGAGTTTCACGTTTTACACACACACTGCTGTCCTCTGCATCTTTTTATGACCCTCACTCGGTTATAAAACACTCAGCTTTCATGAGTAAGAGCTTTCGCTGATTTTTTCCCCCCACAGATAATTGCCCCTTGGAGAAGTAGGGCTGTGGAAAATTAGTAGTGTTTTGTCATTAGCTTAGAAGTGCTGGAATGAAATTCAAATCTTTCCCCAATGAACTATAAACTGCTCTCTCTTTATCGGCCTCAAAACTTGAGTGTGATTTAATGTTTATTCAGCATCAACAATTTACAGACACTTCAAAAAAGCATTCTGTTTACCTAGCACTCTAAAGTTCTAAAAACATGTCACGTCCTCTCCCTAATTAGTACTCACCAGACCCTAGTGAAGAAGGAAAAGAGGACATGCACATTATCCCCACCATATACATTGGAAATAAAGCTCAGACTCTTTAAGCAAGACAGTTGAAGTCACTGGCCATAGAACATGAGTGGAACACAGCTTCCTGATTCGTTCTCATCTAACCAATAAATGATATTACTCATTTTTCTCTATTTTCCCTTTTTAAATCATCCATTTCTGCCACCTGTTTTAGACTCTAGTTCATTCTCATCTTACACTTTAGAGAAAACGGATGCTTTTTTGTCTCAGTATATTCTCCATTCCTTTGTGCAGTATTATCATCAGTTCATTTCCTATTCCCTTTCTTTAACTTACGATTGCATTTAAACTTGTTATTGTGGGAGACATCACAGGAAGGAAAGATGGTGAAGACATTAGATGTTCTCTCTCTCCCCCCTGCCCAACGCTAGTATCTTCTTTCTCTCTCTGTTCCTGGTGCTGTGTTCAGTGCAGGCTCTCTGTTTTCATTGAGGCTACAGCTCCTTTGCTGAATCACTGCTTTGTATTCAGCCAGGGACCATGGAGTATTCCCAGTGTATTTATTTTCTGTTCCTGAGCTGAAGGCTGGGTGCTTCTTTGTCCTGATGCCTTCTGCAAAGGAGTTTTAAGAGGTGGGGGTCAAGGGTGAAAAAGAGAAGGAGGGGGCGGAATGCCAATAAAGCTTCCTGTATCCCCCAGAGGAATGTGCATAAACATCTTTAACATTGCTTCACTCAGTGTTCTCCTCTCTGCTGCCCTTGCTCTTAATTGGATCTAGACTCTAGAGAAAATCACTTTGTTCATGGGATGGTTAAAGAAAAAGAGGTGGAAGTTGGCTGTGCTCAGTTCTGGCAACTTGTCCTCTTTGGGAATAAAAGTCTCAGATGCCAGATCTGAGGAAGTGATTCTGCTTTCCTGATCATGAGGAAATACCACTTGCCTTCTGTTGCTTTTTTTGTTTTTCCTCTGAAAATGGGAGATTATTTTCTGTGTCTTCTAAAAATACATGAAACTAACTTGTTAAGAAAGTGTTGGCCATCCATTTACTTAGCCATTTATCTATTTGTCCATTCATTTATTTATTCATATATTTGACAAATGGCTGTTAAACATGTCTTTGTGCCAGATACTGTCCTAAGTTGTGAGAATAAAACGGTAAACGAGAGAAGTAAAGTACCTGCCCTCATGGGGCTTACATTTCAATCGAAGAAAACACAATAAACAAATATTCCAGTACATAAATAAGAGTTATAGTTTGTGGTCTTGCTATAATTGAAAATCAACAGGATATAACAACAGAAACTATGAAGGGGGTACTTTGGATAGTGTTTCCAGATAAGGCCCTTCTGAAAGAGTAATATTGAAACTGAGACATAAAAGCTGCTTGTACAAGCTTATCAGCACTATTTATTTTTAGCAGTTTTAATGAGGTGTAACATATACCATGAAATTTAGTGATTATTAGCAAATGTACAGAGTTTTGCAACTATCACCACAATGTAGTTTTAGAAAATTTCCATCACCCCCAAATGATCTCTCATTCCCATTTTAGTCAATCCCCATTCCCACTCTGGACTCTGGACAATCACCAATCTACTTTTTGTGTCTAGATGCTATCCTGTACATTTCACATAAATGGAAATATACAATATGTGGTCTTTTACATCTGCCTTCTTTCATTTAGCATAATGTTTTTGAGGATCATTCACATTGTAGCATGCTTCAGTAGTCTGCTCTTTTTTATGACAGAATGGTGTTCCATTATATGGACATACCATATTATATTTAATCATTCACCAGCTGATGGACCCCTTGTGGCTATTATGAACAATGTTGCTATGCACATTTATGAACCATTCTGTGTGCTAACATATATTTTCATTTGTCTTCCTTAGATACCTAGGATTGGAATTCCTGGATTGTATGGAAAATGTATACTTACCTTTTAAGAAATTATCCCACTGTTTTTTAATGTAGCTACACTCTACTCTTCTACATTCTCACCAGCAGTGTGATTTTCTAACAAAGAAATTTAAGTAATTATAAAACTAATTTAACTTAAAAAACCTCATTAATCTATTCACTAAACCTTCCAGAAATACAGGAAATAATCTAATTACTATAACTTCCAAATAAAAGCAGTAAATGATTTATTGAATAAGTAGTTAGGGGATTTAAAAAGGGAGGGAATCACTTGTATCTGGCATGGTCAAGAAAGTCTTCAAAGATGCGTGGCAAATAAAGATCCTCCAAGGATAGTAAGATTAACTTTGTACAGATGTGGGAAGAATAAGAAAGTAGGCAATTCCAGACAGTATACTTTCATTTATTTATTCAATTATCACCAGGTAAAATACTAGAGAGAAAGAAAACATAGAGTACTTCTGGAGAATCCTTGAGTCATCTACACAGAATGGGAGACAAGGAGAAACACTGCTGGAAAGATGACATCAATATAGAATATTTAATATTCAAGTAAATGTTAGCCTATAATGGTTAGAAAGACTAAGGACAGATGTTTCAGGATGAGGAAATAGCATATGCAAAGGCAGAGACACTTAAAGATGTGTGGAGAATTCAGGGAATTGAAAGTGGATTGGTATGGATGAAGCATAGTATGGGCGTGAGCATGAGCAATGGGGTACAAGGTGATTTTAGGAAATGGTGAATCTTGTTGGGCAAGTAGGAAGCTTGCAAAGAGAAGCAGGGTAGATAAATCTGGAAATGTAGAATGTATCAGTTGTGAGTCACCATGAGTACTAGGCTTAGGATTCTGAATTTAAGTTTTTCAGGCAAGGGGAAGTGATTTGGTAACTAACTACCATAGTTGTGGCTTGTGAGATAGTTCGAAGGTGGGGAAAGGCTGGCAACAGGGGTATCATCGAGAAGTGTATTGTAGTAGTTCGTGTCTGATGATAAAGGGATAAACTAGAGTAGTGAGTGTGGTACCAAAGTAAATAATAAGACATGAGACGTGTCTTGAAGAAATGATTAAAAGCATTTGTGGCTGGGTGACTTCACATGGTAAAGATTAATGAGGAGTAAAAGATATTGAAATTCCAAGCTTGCAAATAATAGGAAATTAAGAAAAGGGAGCATTTTTGGTGAGGAGAAGATGATAAATTAGGTTTTCAGACCTGCTGAGTTTGAGATGACATTAAAATATCTATGGAGCTTTTCTGCTAGCAGACTAAGATAAATGACTAACTCATATGAGTGAGATCAGCGGTGAAGGTTGGATTGGGAAGTTTTACAGTGCAGTGGAAGAAAGAATAGTACTTTAAAATAAGCATAAATGGCATAAAAATGCCTTGACTTCACTGTGGCTGTACAGGAAAATGACCAAGTGAAAATCTAGGTACCAGTGAGAGGGAGAGAGATAGAATAAACACATATTTATGAAACAAATGCTCTAGAGATGGTACAGCTTTTCAAGATTGCATCAATGATATCTCAAGGGAGTTTAGGTTACCAGAACGACTGTGATTAGTCTCAAATTTGTCACTCCTGTCTCTGTAGGATGTCATATTTTTTTCTCCAATGTACAGAAGTGACATGGGTCCTTGCTGTGATCCCTCCAGCAGGAAATCCACAAGACCTCTAGGGTCCTGGTACTCAGAGACATAGGGCAAAACTATTTTACTAATGGAACCTGAAAGAAATACAGAAGAGTCATGTTACCCTCTTGTCATCATTTACTTATCATAATCAGGACTGACAATTGAAACAAAGAGACTCATTCCCTTAAAGCAACAGGAAAACCAAGCCAGTTGATATAAAAAAAATGGCCAGTACGTAAGCCAAACTCTCTTTCCCTTCTTTTCTCATCCCCTTGTCCTATTTCTCATTTGGTTTTCTAGTCAGCATTTCCTCCAACGGATCGATTCCTCTTCAGCTAGCCCCAGTGATTTTTAAGCAAAGAGAGAAGCCTACTCTTTGCAGGTGAGAGATAATCAAATTGGATATTACACAGCCCCTGAAGTGCAGGCAGCTGATAACAAGAGCCACACTCAATATCCTGACAGATGTTGTCTTGGATTGATTAATCTCTGCTCGCTCTCTGGAGTAGCTATCCTCCAGCGTAGACAGCACAGCCCCTTGGCCCCATCCCAAATGGGTTTCCACGTGGCTGCAGCTGGCTCAGAGGAACAACCCTGTTAAAAACGCAGTAGAATCTCTTCCTTCTGAGGAGGAAGAAATTAAACCCCAGCTTGTCTACCTCTGATTGGAAATCCACTGTAGTGGAAGGCCATGTTCTGGGCTTAGTTTATGGCACTCAGAATAAAGGAATAACGATGTCGTCTGTTTTGAGTTTTTAGTTGAGCCAAAAAGGAAAAAACAGGGGGACCTTTCCCTCTTGAATGCCAAGAATTGAGGGATGCACATTTTTATGTTAGAAAGAAATATGGGAGATAGAACAAATAGGATTTTAAAAAGGGAAAATAGAAAAGCATATAATTACAAGACTGCTCCCAAATGTAAGTGAGGGAGGGAAAAACAGATTCCTTCATTCTTTCCCTTTTCTTCTTGCCTTCTCTCCCTTCCTTCCTTTGCCTCTTCCTTCTCTACTCCTATTTCCTACCTGCCTGCTTCTTCTTCATTCCTTCTAATCTCCTTCTTTGATGTTCAACAAAATGTATCCTTTCTTATTAAGATACTCTCTAAATGCCGAGGAGACCAAGAAGGGTCCTCATCATGCACGTGGCTTCAACTTAACAGGGGCCCCAGGAAGTAGATAGATCACAGAACAGCAATGTGAGAAGTACAAAACAAAGTACTGTGTGCCATGAGAACAAGAGGAAACTGAGGGAGCTTCATGTAAGAGAGCAGGTTTGTCCTGGACCTTGAAGCATGGCTAGGTGTTCACCCTAAGGGCAAGGAAAGGAGCATTCCAAAGAGAAGTTAGCATGTGAAGAAGGAGCATGGTGTATTTGAGGTAGCCTGTCAGCTAAAGTCCAGCCCCATTAAATAGCCAGGTCAAAGTCAGCATGTACTCCACCTTGAAAACTGCCGCAGAGTCATCACCAGCTGCCTTGCTACACTTAATCACTTAACTCCACTGTCTTCTTACTGCCATTTTGCTTCTATAACTCTTTCCAAATGTAGTATCTCAAGCTAGTGATCTAGCGTTTTGTTTCCTCCAGCTCTAATCCTGGTGTTGCCTTAAAACCCTCTATTTAGCAGTTACAGGTCACCACAACTGTAAGTAAAAATGCCTCACTCTTTCTCCAGTCCTGGGACAAAAGACGTATAGGCACCCACCAGGGAGGGGCTGTGCACAGTGTGGAGAGCAAGCAGTTAGGTGGGTTGAGTCCTGGAAGAGTAGAGGGACGTGAGTCTGGAAAAGTAGAGAAGGCTGGTTCAGGATGGATCTTGAGAAGGAGATGAGCTCAGAAATATACTGAGGCTTGTAGAGAGTTCTAGGTGTAGGGTAGACAAATAGACTAACCAAAAATGTGAGCTCCTTGAGACCTTGTCCTGCCCAGCTTTGTGGCCCCAGCCTCCGCCCAGTTTCTGGCATGTCGAAGTGCTCAACGAGTGCTTGTCGAATCATTTATTTCAATAATGCTGACTGAAGGCAAATGGCTGAGAACCATTCCCCACACTACTTTGGTTTTACAGAATAAAGTAAAGTTATAATCTATGGAAATAAAGCCCATGTGAATTATAACTCTGCTTCTTTGAATTTATGTATGATTTCTATGCTTAGAATTGCAAGAATATACAGTGAAGCCTTTGTGAATGTCATCGCTTTAAGGAAAGTGTTTGAATTGGAATAAACATCTTATTTTAAAATTTACAAAATATACAGAATACATTTGCTCCAGCCCTGCTCGTTTCACCCACATCCCCCACTAGACCACCTGTCTTCCTTCTCTGGCTGCTTTTCACATCATCCTTTGCCCAAAGCCCTGTTGACATATTTCAGAGTCTTTCATTTGCATTCTCGGCAAGGGCCTATGTTAATTTGACATCAGCAGCATTACAGTGCAGCTTGAAGGGTAAAGTACTATTATTATTTATTATGATGCTTCGAGTTTACACTTTACCTGTGGGAAGTTTCAAATGCCTGCATCATGCCAGTCTGCAGTAATCATCTATACACATAATTTGAGGGCACGTCAGCTCTTTCTCCAAGACAGAGGAAGAAAACTAAGACAGTCTGGGTAACTCTTCCTGCCAACATTCCAGAGAGAACAACCCCCTACCTGATCATTTTGTTATGCATATTGAAAAGCACCAACGAACCTATTTCTTGGTCCCCAGCCCATTCACCTACCTATATATATTGTAGCAAATTTAACTTTGTCCTCTGACCTTTGTCAGATTGGGCCAGTATATCTATAGCCCTCCTCCCTTAACAATACTGTGAAGCAGGAAATATTTGTCATTACCTTATCCAACAACCATTTTTTGGACACATCTCTCTATAATTCCTTACTCTACTATTTATGACCTCGACCATCATATGACCTCAGCCACCTCTGAGAGCTTCACTTTCTTCATCTGTAAAATGGCCATAATAATAACTACTGCCAAATAAAAGTCAATCTGGACTTAGATAGGGAGAGACTAGTTAAAAAGCAAGACTGTCACAATAGGGAAAACACTCTGATCTCGGAAATCTGCAGGTGTCTCAAAATCAAACAGAAAAAGGTTTTCTTTTATAGGGTGAAGGTGGGGCAAACAGAGATAAGCGGAATCTTTGAGGGGAAGCTGGACAAGCAAGGGGAAATGACCACTGAGGTCTGGCAGGAAAGTATCCCTCTGTGGTCAGCCAATTCCCAGGAAAAACTGATGAGGGGGCGAGGTCTGCTTTTTTAATGCTGCTCAGGCTTGGAGGTAAGCAGAGCACAGGGGCCTGTGGGAAGGAGAGAAGCTTGAGTAAAGATGAGTCAGGAAAAGACAAAGCAAAGGGCAAGAAATGGGCAGTTGGGAACACTTGCTCACTATTGCTGAGGGCCATTGGGGTCATTAAATGGCACTGCGTGTGCAAGCAGTCGAGCAGGGTGATTGCATCCAGCACAGAGCAGAACTCAGACATCACTGAAGTTCCACAAGTCAGTAGAAGTAGGACCCAACAATTTTAGTCCGATTCCTCCCAGACTCTGATTCCTTCTAGCACCTCAAGGCACACTAAAGAGTCTAGTCAGGCTTTCTTGTGTGAACTAGGTGAGTTTTAGCTGACATATAGTTCCCGCTGAGATGAGAAGGACTCAGGGTTGGATGCTTGCTCTGTTTGTTCTAAAGAGTTGAGATGTAAGGTCTTTGAGGTCAGGCCTATATTTTTAATACATGTCTGATGAATGAGCGAATGAATGAATAAATGAATCAATCAACTAACTTGGAAGGCACAGGCCAGGCAGCATTATGAAATGCTGAAGGAATTGTGTAGTAAACCACAGAGGATGGATGCATTATTGAAATCCCCTGTACTGCTGGGTAGAACATTTTGAGAAACCTACTACTAAGGGAGTGGGAGATACTTTAGGGAAAGATAAAGATTCCACTGACATTTTTTCTGTAGTGAATACTTCTGCTTTCACTGTGTCATTTCAAACAGTAATAACAGTCTCCAGATGAGCCATAAAATTCAGCCTCCAAAAATATAAATTCCCCAAAATGAAAATTGGTGTGATGATCTGACAATGTACAACAGTCAGTTTAAAATAAAGTTCTCTTTAAAAAGAATAATGTATATTCCTTTTATTGGACATTTTTTACCCCAGTCCCCTTCCCTACCTCCTTCCTTTTTCACCTCCTCGATTAAATATTAGAGATATGAATGCAATATAAAGAACTAAAAAGGACTAATTTCAAAACCAGTTTCATGTATATATTTTTTTCTTTTCTGTGAGATTAGTAAGTGACTGTTTCCAAAAAGCTTTTCTGTCCTTTCCAGAGCCTGACCAGAGTTCCCGATTTGCTAGGGAGGCCTTTGCCTCTTTCATTGGACTTTTTTTTCTCTTGAAATTTTCTCTGTGTTTACTTACCTAGGATATCCAGAACAACAATTGATGTCTGAGACTTTTTCTGTGGATATGTGTCCCAACACTCTTTGGTGCAGAGTAGTCTCTTCCTGCTTGCAACGTGGAAACACGAAGCAGGAGAGGAGGAAGTGCAGGATGTCGGTGCTGATCCAATTTAAAGTATAGTGACCTTGCTTGTGGTGACAGAATTATTTGGTTCAGTGAATGTCTAATCTATGAACAATCAGATTAACTTCTACATCCTTCATGACAGGCAAGTAAGAGGTCACATAATCACATGGGGAGAGCACTTGAATATCTTGTATAAATATTTTAAGGATTATATAGATTACCTGTAAAGACTAGGACAGTGCCTAGTATAAAGTAGGTGCTTAACAAACGAGGAAGTGTTTATTTGTGTTTTAATGAAATTTTATTAAGCATTAAAATAGTTTTCAGATTTTCCAAGTATATTGTTTATTCTCTGGAAGAACCTAACTTATTGTAAGTGAAATATAGAAATGTGATGTTATGTATCTCTATATATTTTATAATACATGTTATTTTATATATATATATATATATATATATATACACACACACACACACACATCAAAATTATACTTCTTTCCTCCCCAAAGTCTTATGAATTTGAGGTCACTGGTAGTTTAATTAATAATTAGGAGTTATAATGGGATTGTCCTGAGGTCACTGAAACCACTATAGTGATTTTCAAACTTTAGCTTGCATCAGAATCACCTGGAGGATGTATTAAAACACAGATTGCTGGGCCACACCACCAGCGTTTCTGATTAAGTAACTCTGGGTGGAGCCCAATAATTTGCCTTTCTAACAAGTTCCCAGGTGAAGCTGAAGGGCTGTCCAGGGAACCACATTTTGAGAATCAACTCTAGTCAACGCTGATGGCACACACTCCCTGATATTCAGCTACTTTAATTTGTCCTACCTGGTACATGGAAAAGGTTTTAGTATTAACTTCAAAGAGTGAATTTCTACTTCCTCACCAACACTTTATTAAGTGTCTACACTTCAAATTTATATCCAGGTTTGTCCCTTCATGTTAGGAATAAAAAAAGACTCTCATTTCCCCCGATATTTAGGTTTATCTCATTTTCTGTAATATTTAGAAAGTTACCAACTCATAACTATGTTAAATAATGAAGATAGTTATGCGTCAATTATATCTCAATACAACTGGGCAAAAAATAATAATGTTAAACAATAAAATTCCCTGTGTTTTTTTGTTTGTTTGTTTTGTTTTTACATTTGGGGATTTGTTACCCCTTAGGATCTTTTTTTTTTTTAACATCTTTATTGGAGTATAATTGCTTTACATTGTTATGTTAGTTGCTGCTGTATAACAAAGTGAATCAGCTACACGTATAAATATATCCCCATATCCCCTCCCTCTTGCATCTCCCTCCCACCCTACCTATCCCACCCGGCTAGGTGGTCACAAAGCACCGAGCTGATATCCCTGTGCTATGCGGCTGCTTCCT
The DNA here is from genome assembly GCF_059928025.1 of Delphinapterus leucas. Classification (NCBI taxonomy): domain Eukaryota; kingdom Metazoa; phylum Chordata; class Mammalia; order Artiodactyla; family Monodontidae; genus Delphinapterus; species Delphinapterus leucas. Next base: position 62,685,909 of record NC_143132.1, on the reverse strand, counting down.
CCTAGCTATCCATTTTACATCTGGTAGTTTATATAGGTCAATGCCACTATCTCACTTCATCCCAGCTTACTCTTCTCCCTTCCCATGCCCATAAGTCCATTCTCTACATCTGAGTTTTTATTCCTGTCCTGGCCCTCAGTTCTTCAGAATCTTTTTTTTTTTTTTTAGATCCAATATATATGTGTTAGCATACAGTATTTGTTTTTCTCTTTCTGACTTACTTCACTATATGACAGACTCTAGGTCCAGCCACATCACTATAAATAACTCAATTTCATTTCTTTTTATGGCTGAACATTATTCCATTGTATATATGTGCCACATCTTCTTTATCCATTCATCTGTCGATGGACATTTAGGTGGTAACTTTTGCTTGTCTGTAAAGGTTTTAATTTCTCTGTCAAATCTGAATGAAATCCTTGCTGGGTAGAGTAATCTTGGTTGTAGGTTTTTCCCTTTCATCACTTTAAACATGCCCTGCCACTCCCTTCTGCCTTGCAGAGTTTCTGCTGAAAGATCAGCTGTTAACCTTATGGGGATTCCCTTGTATGTTTTGTTGCTTTTCCCTTGCTGCTTTTAATATTTTTTCCTTGTATTTAATTTTTGATAGTTTGTTTAATATGTGTCTTGGAGTGTTTCTCCTTGGATTAATCCTGTATGGGACTCTCAGCACTTCCTGGACTTGATTGATTATTTTATTCCCCATATTAGGGAAGTTTTCAACTATAATCTCTTCGAATATTTTCTCAATCCCACTCTTTTTCTCTTTTTCTTCTAGGACCCCTATAATTCGAATGTTGGTGTGTTCAATGTTGTCCCAGAGGTCTCTTAGACTGTCCTCAATTCTTTTCATTCATTTTTCTTTATTCAGCTCTCCAGTGGTTATTTCCACTATTTTATCTTCCAGGCCACTTATCCGTTCTTCTGCCTCAGTTATTCTGCTATTGATTCCTTCTAGAGAATTCTAAATTTCATTTATTGTGTTGTTCATCATTGTTTGTTTGCTCTTTAGTTCTTTTAGGTCCTCGTTAAACGTTTCTCGTATTTTCTCCATTCTATTTCCAAGATTTTGGATCATCTGTACTATCACTACTCTGAATTCTTTTCCAGGTAGACTGCCTATTTCCTCTTCATTTGTTTGGTCTGATGAGTTTTTAACCTTGTTCCTTCATCTGCTGTGTGTCTCTCTGTCTTCTCATTTTGCTTATCTTACTGTGTTTGGGGTCTCCTTTTTGCAGGCTGCAGGTTTGTAGTTCCCGTTGTTTTTTGTGTCTGCCCCCAGTGGGTAAGGTTGGTTCAGTGGATTGTGTAGGCTTCCTGGTAGAGGGGACTGGTGCCTGTTCTGTGGATGAGGCTGGTTCTTGCCTTTCTGGTGGGCAGCGTTGTATCCGGTGGTGTGTTTTGGGGTGTGTGTGAACTCCTTATGATTTTAGGCAGCCTTTCTGCTAATGGGTGGGGTTGTGTTCCTATCTTGCTAGTTGTTCGGCACCGGGTGTCTAACACTGGAGCTTGCTGGCCCTTGAGTTGACCTGGGTCTTAGCGTTGAGACAGAGATCTCTGGGAGAGCTCTCGCCGATTGATATTATGTGGGACTGGGAGATCTCTGGTGATCCAATGCCCTGAACTTGACTCTGCCACCTCAGAGGCTCAGGCCTGATACCTGGCTGGAGCACCAAGACCCTGTCAGCCACGCGGCTGCTAGTGTTGGTTGCAGAGGTGGGGGGCGGCTGTGGCTCACTTCAGGGACAAGGACACTGGCAGCAGAAGTTCTGGGAAGCACTCCTTGGTGTGAGCCTTCCCAGAGCCCAACCCTTAGGTTCTTAATGGTGTGACTGCTTCTTTTGATCCAAGCCAAATTGTGATGTAATTAGTGATTTCTAAAGATGCTACTAAACTAGGAACTTGCTGTCAGTGCTTGTTTATTTCTTGCTTGGTAGTAGGTTACGTTCACATTAAAAACCCATTTGAGACAGGTCCTTGGTTTCTCTAAACTTTTCCTATAAGTGAGGAAGAGAGTTCAAGTAAGTTGCCAGAGATGTAGAAACAGTGATCAGTAAAGCAAGTATTTGCAATGCTCTTGGTGTGGGTGCCAGCAATATTAGTACTGTATGTCCTAAGGGAGTTCCAGGCAGGCAGAGCTGAGAAAATCCTCTGTGACTTTTCCTAGACAGTGGATCTTTTAAACTTAACATAATCTATCATCACCTTGCCTCCCTGTTCATTTCATGTTTTCATCTCCATTCTCTCTGTTGGGTAGTATAATCACATATGAACAATTAGGACTTCTAGCTGTGTCCATCCACAGGGATAGCTCTAGGGGAGCAGATTAGTGGTAACAAGAGTCTCAGTAATATAACCTTACAGACAGCCACCTATGGCCTGAAGGGATACAGCTGCTCTAGGGAAGGGGGGATCACTGCATGAAGGAAGGCCCTGTGATAAATTGAGAAAGTCATTATATAGCATTTGCTGCTCATGCTTTGGAAATACAAGTTAGACCAGAGAAAGGAAGTCTTGAGAAAACCCCATCTCTTCTAGCAGGATTACCAAGCTTGGGGAGTGGGGCATGAAGAGAGGAGAGCTGATGTGGCTAGGGAGCTGTCTCAGAATTCCCTGGATGGACCAAATGGCCCCCACTGTGCACTTGTCTGATCACATGTCATTTTGCTGTGACCTGAATTTTGCTATGAAAATGTTTGGTATAAAAGCATTCACATGTCATTTTGCTGTGACCTGAATTTTGCTATGAAAATGTTTGGTATAAAAGCATTTAGGGAGGATGTTTCAAAACAAAAGCTAGAAATAGAAGAAAGCAAAGGAAATGTGTGCCAAGATCAGAAAAACGGACTAATTCGGTAATCCTACAACGATTTTACAAACCAGCCGTTACTTTTAGAGGTGAGTTCCAGCAGGTGATGGAGGAAGGTTCAAAGAGTTTCCTCTAACACTAATCCTCCTGCTTTGCAGTGCCCTTCAGCTTTGCCAGAGTCCATGGACTAACATGACACTGGAAGTCTTTGTGTGAAACTCCCTTTTATGATCTCCTCTGGGCACTTCAGTATTTAACTAAACCTCCATTGATGGGGGCTAACAATCAAGGGTCTAATAAAAAAATCTGTCCTTGCTATTCCGTACAGAAGTCTATGAGGAGTGCTAAGAATCCTATTACTTAGATTTATGATTCCGGTGCTGTATAGAGATTTAGCAACAGATGCAGAAGAAATAGTCTTAATGTGATGAAAATCGTATCCTACTATTGAAAACTTAGGAAGGATTGGAAAGTGAGGTTCACCAAGAGATTGTTCTTGAAAGGTACCATTTAAAGAATCCCTGAGTCCTCTTTGTCTTAGCACCAGCCTCAGTGAGAAAGTCCTGGCAGAGCAGGCAGAGAGAGTTAGGAATCTGAGCAGATACTACGTGAGAGGTGGCTTTAAACGCAACAATAATTCTCTTTTTTATTCAGTAAGTTTGTAAATAAGTGTCTTTCTTCTTCCATTCAGCTCCTCCAAGAGCATTTACAGCTCCTTAATTAGACATATGTCTGCTATTTATTACCATTTAAAAGGGCAAGTGGTTAATGTCCCACTGTTGAAAATTCCTAGTAATTAATAATTAACTAAATAAGCACAGCTCCTTCTCTACCTACCTCATCTTTGGTTGTCTCCCTGTATTTATATATTAATATGTAGTAATTAAATGATGGCAGGAAAAGTGCCTCAGAGCTAGCCAATGGTATCAGCATAACAATGGATTTATTGCTCACCCTTCCAGCCTTAATTAGTGCTACTTCTAAAGGCTAGAATGGAGGGAGTGGATTTCACCTGTTACCTTTACTGCTCCATGTTACAGGACAGTTTCCCATATGTTTAATTGGAGCAGGTGACTTTACCTTTCATCTTTAAAAGGGAAGTAGGATGAGTGAAAACTACAGACCCCATCATGCAAAGCAACTTCCTAGCACTAATCAAAAAAAAAAAAAAAAAAAAAAAGGACTACATAAAGAGATGTTTCATCTCCCTGAAATGTTCCTCATTAGTAAAGAGGTACATGACCAAGGTCACTGTAAAGTGCCTTTGCACCAAATTTGGCCTGAAAAAAATTATGTGTTGTCCACACCTGTCTTACATTGTGCTTGAGGAGTCAAGTGGGAAAATGCTAAACAAACAGCTGGTGGTTAACCATTTACCGTGTCTCATAACAATGTCATTGATAACCTAAACCTTTGTACTTAAAAGTATCTCTCATCTAAGAAACTTGGAGGGCTTTAGGTGTGATAACTTATTAGAGCTCCCAAAAGTCCTCCAAGGGAACTAGGAGTCAACTATGATCTCTGATGTACAGATGGGGAAACTGGTGTAAAAGAAGGGCAAAAATGCTTTTTCCATTTCTGCATAATGACTCAGCAGCAGTCCTGGGAATAGAACATATGTCTCCTGACTACAGTCTGTCTGGGTAGGCACTGGACCACATACTTAATGAGGAGTTTTCTGTGACAAAGACTATTTACAGCTAAAACAAAGAAGGATTTGTGCTTTCATAGCTGTGTAGCTGAGTATCAGTAAAGCTAACTCATTTTCATGCTGCCAGTTGTGATGTCAGTTGTGATGCTTTTTTGCAGTTATTATGTTTCTGGTTTGATAGAAGGAGCATTGACTTTGGAGTCAGACAGACTTAGCTACTTAACTAGCTGTGAGATGTTGTGCAATCTTTCTAACCTCTCTGAGCTAATAAAATGTAGGAAATACTATCTATCACGCATGGTGGCTACAGGATTACATGCCTATTTTTACTATGCCCATAGTCAGGACTGGATGTTTCTCAATGTGTTGAACATAAATATAAAGTTTATACCAGTCATCCAGGTGTGATTAAATTTCTAGGCAGGAAAACTCAATTTAACACCCACTGCTTCTTATCAATATAAAATGCCCAATATGGAAGGATGCTAAATATCATTCCTCATTCAGATTTCATTTTCTGAGGTTACACACTATAGATTTGCCCATTTCAAATAAATTCTCTAGTTTAGTGAATTTCTCCTAAGGAAGAAACAGACATTTTTTTCCGCACTTACAGGACAAACGCATGGTCTTATCCATCCATTTACTTACTTACACTAACTTTTACTACTTTCTGTTGTAACTCTTTATAGAAATCACAATTCCAGTTATAAACAATATATACTCATTATATAAAATTTAAATGGCACAGATCTATGTAAAGAAGGAAAACATTAATAGTATTTGGTGTTTCTCTTGTAAGATTTCTTCCATGAACATATTTCTTAAAGAGTCCCGTGTTTTGTCCTTAATTAGTTTATAAGAAATACTATGACAAGAAGTTTATGTGATGGTTACCTCAATGGCTATTCCCCAATAAATTCACATCAGGCTCTGATGTTAACTTCTTATCCACCATGGTTCATGTAATAGTATATTTTAATACTATATAAATATAATAAATCTTATTTAGAGTCTAATTATGTTCCTAGAAGCTTATGCTTGGCAGAATGTCACTAGAATGGGTCCCCCTGCTGAATGATAGCTGGACCTGGAGTTAAGAACAAATACCTTCTGTGGCCACCTGGGAAACTGTGCTTAAGTAGGCACTGGCCTCTGAATTGCTCCTGTCATGTTCAATTTACAAATCCTAGCATGCAAATTCATCATTTTACATGACAGGGCAAATCAGGCATGCAAATCATGCACCACAGTCATGAAGAGTGATACGTGAACAATAAACAACAATATCCTAAGATGGAACAAGCCCAGGCTTGCCTCCATACATTACCATTTGCTTTTGTGCAAATCCTCAGGCTATACTTACACCTTCTTCATAACATAAGTATTCGTTGAAAAAGCCTGAAGATAGGGAACATAGCTTGATTTCTCCTTACTGGAAACAAACAAAAGCAAAACTAAACAAAACTAAGTGGCACAGGGGTTATTCAAAGGCTTGCTACCATCGTGAGTCAATATTATTTAAGATTTACAATAATTAGTCTTGAGACTCAACTAAGGGTCATCAGTTGCTATTGACTAAGGTCTTTTGAATTTGACTTCAATTTTAATGACCTTCACATTTCTGAGTCTAATAGCAAAGCTATTTCTGCTTTGTCCAAAACAGCCTCGCCTCTGTATCTGCTTCACATAGGTGTTTGATGGATGCATGGTTGGAAAGACACATACATAAGTAATACAGTGGTATAGACAAGTAGATGGAAATAGAGAGAGGGATACATGAATGGATGATGAACTGATGGGAATGTACTGTGTGTTCCCTTCACTGACAGATACGCTTGGCTATTTTTTAAATCAGTCTTCTTGAAGAACTTGAAATTTAAATATAAAAAATGCAATTAGCGAAGGCAGAAAGTTAAATTGTCTTCATATTCTCACAGCAGATGCTTTGAGAATCAAAGACAGGTGGCTTAAGAACTAGTAAAAAGAGCCATCGCTTGTCTTTTTCTTTCTTTATATCCTTTACTTTCCATGATTTCTCCTAACTTTGCTCCCCCCACCCTTTTATTTACCTCTTTCTAGCCTTTCTCTTTCTCTTCTTTACGCTTGTATAATCTACTCCTCTATTTGCTGTTTACTTGCAATCTCCCTGTTTCTCTCATTTTTTTTCCACCTAATGTCTGTCAAAAAATGACCAAACATTTATTTTAGTTTTTGCTTTTTATCATGGGGGTGCAGAGTGGAAGAACAGGAGGAGGTAGGCCTTTAGAGAAGAATATGAGTGCTTTCTAAATTTCCCATTTTTCCTCTCCCTCGCAATAGTAAGCATTTTCTACCAAACTCCTAATCAAAGAATGAGAAGAAGATGCAGAGAAATGGGAAGTTAAATATTGATAATAAACAAGAAAGGCAGGAAGCCAATGTATGTGAGAGAATAATAGAGGGGGTTCAGTGAGCCTTGATCAAGAAGGAAAGCCAAAAAAGGATTCATGACGATGTGGATATCATTCCTCCTGAAAGAGAGCCATGGCTCCAAGAATTTAAAGCTAATAACTTTTCAATGCCACTTACTGATTCCAGGATCTACTTTATATTGTAAGCTTTAACCTACATCTATAATGGGATTTCCAAGGTAGAGAAAGAGTAGGATGTTTGCACACATCTCTCTGTATGTTAATTTATTCAGCATTGGTATTTGTGGCCTCTACTGGTTCATGAAGTACATTCCTAGAGTCCCTCCAGCCTCAAATAAATGATTGTTCCAAGTAGGAAAGGATTTTAGATACCATGTTGTTTGTTGACCTTTCATTCTTTTGCAGATATACACTTCCAGATTTTAACCAGAACTAAAAAAGAATATACAAAGATAGAAATTTAACTGCCATGAAAAAATTATATCATTTGAATTTGCAGCCAAGTGAATGTAGGGAAAACCCAGAAACCTTATAAAGTATCTGATGCCTGGGAGTCCAGATAATGTTTTAGGCCCAGATACTAATAAGAAACTCAAATTTCACTTGTTTCTAGTTTGTCCAACATCGTATAGTTCTTTCTGTCCTCCCCACCACGGTTCACACGTACATCCTTTCCAACAGATAGAAAGGGTGAATTCTACTCTGTCTCAGTTATTAATGAACTGCATGATCTTGTGCAGGTTCCATATCTGTAGATTTAGTATCTTCACCTGAGGGGAAAACAAGGATTATTCTATACCACCTCTAATGAGCCTTATAGATCTAAATACTTGAGACTCATTAAAAAAGTTCTCCTCTTATTTTATACTTAACATTCTTATTGATCACAAAAAGTGTTCATTTGAATGGAGTTTTGCATGCTCTTTACTTGTTCATTTAAAGTCAAGAAGCAATGCCACCTCTAACGATTTATCATATTGGAAACATTTCAGATTGCTGAAATGTTTGTTACTATCAGTGTGTCAGTCAGATAGAACATCTCAAAGAGTGGCAATTTTGAAACCCAGACAGAGGAGTCCCCGCCACTGTCTGTCTCCCAGACAGTCCCCACCTACCTTCTGCCCATATCAGGAAGATAAGTAAGTGGCTCATCTTCCCCATACAAATAATTTAGTAGCTTGTCTGTCTAAAAGGTAATGACATAGCATCCGCCATTCCTGCAATTTTGATAGCGTAGTATAATAGGATATGACGCCCCCAAAGTGCAACCCAGACAGCCCTGTTGTTAAGAGTGGTAAATTACTCTGGCCTCCTACTCACGGAAATATCATGGTCAGCACTACTCATCTCTGCTTGCTCTTTAAGTCTTTTGAGCTGCCTACCTCTAGGAAGTAAATACGGTGTTTTTTAAATATGTATTTTGTAGATAGTCCAATTTGAATAAGAACTCTTGGCCTCTGAATTCAATGGTTTGGGGCTGTTTTATTACCATCTCCCACTGATTCATCTCTTCTCAACAAATCCCTGTTTTGTACAATGTTAACATAGTTAAACTCCTGAGTTGCATTATTATATCAACCTCAGTTACTAGAGAATGAGACAGTAAGAGGGAGAGAAATAGAATTGCCATATGTTTAAATACTACTTACAAGACAAGGAGAAAATTACTACTAAAACGTATGATCTATCTTTCTCCTGTAAATTCTGAGCATGGCTTGCGGAGCACAGGCTCCGGACGCGCAGGCTCAGCGGCCATGGCTCACGGGCCCAGCCGCTCCGCCGCATGTGGAATCTTCCCGGACCTGGGCACGAACCCGTGTCCCCTGCATCGGCAGGCAGACCCCCAACCACTGCGCCACCAGGGAAGCCCGAGCATGGTTTTTGATATTTAATCCAACAAATAAAGTTTTGCCCCCGTCCTTGGAATCATGTGATCTGTCTGAGGTTAGCTGATAAGGAGAAAAAAAGTATATTTTATTCAACAAAATTAGAGTACTTCTTTTGTGATCTATAGGGATACAGAGTGGTCCTCCTCCACCTCCTCCTCATCACCATCATTATTGTAATAATAATGATAGAATATTTTCCTTTTGTACAACTTGTTTGCATTCATCAACCCATTATCCCTCCTTCCATTAATTTCATGTGTATAGCAAACAACCCAATCCAAAAATGGGTGGAAGACCTAAATCGACATTTCTCCAAAGAAGACATACAGATTGCCAACAAACTCATGAAAAGATGCTCAACATCACTAATCATTAGAGAAATGCAAATCAAAACCACAATGAGGTGTCCCCTCACACCGGTCAGAATGGCCATCATCAAAAAATCTACAAACAATAAATGCTGGAGAGGGTGTGGAGAAAAGGGAACCTTCCTGCACTGTTGGTGAGAATGTAAATTGATACAGCCACTATGGAGAACAGTATGGAGGTTCCTTAAAAACTAAAAATAGAACTACCATGTGACCCAGCAATCCCACTACTGGGCATATACCCTGAGAAAACCATAATTCTAAAAGATACATGTACCCCAATGTTCATTGCAGCACTATTTCCAATAGCCAGGACAGGGAAGCAACCCAAATGTCCATCGATAGATGCATGGATAAAGAAGATGTGGTACATGTATACAATGGAATATTACTCAGCCATAGAAAGGAACAAAACTGAGTTATTTGTAATGAGGTGGATGGACCTAGAGACTGTCATACAAAGTGAAATAAGTCAGAAAGAGAAAAACAAATACTGTATGCTAACGCACATATATGGAATCTAAAAAACGGTACTGATGAACCTAGTGACAGGGCAGGAATAAAGACGCAGATGTAGAGAACGGACTTGAGGACACGGGGGGGAAGGGAAAGCTGGGACGAAGTGAGAGAGTGGCATGGACATATGTACACTACCAAATGTAAAATAGATAACTAGTGGGAAGCAGCCACATAGCGCAGGGAGATCAGCTTGGTGCTTTGTTACCACCTAGACGGGTGGGATAGGGAGGGTGGGAGGGAGATGCAAGAGAGAGGGGCTACGGGGATATATGTATACTTACAGCTGATTCACTTTGTTATGCAGTAGAAACTAATACAACATTATAAAGCAATTATACTCCAATAGAAATATAAAAAAAAGAAAGAAGAAAAACACTTCATGTAAGGCACAATGCAAGGAACCTGGTGGTGCTGTCAAGAAGTTTACATTGACTGTTCAAGCCGATTAGGTCTAGTAATACTTTGCTTATTTTTACTTTATTAGAAAATGCAACAGGATAAGAGGAAGTTAATATTTTGTCTGAGACATAAAGAAATAGAGGGAATTCCAGCTTTCACTGTTAGATTATAAGAACTAGATACTTAAATTTGATTTTGTGGGCACTGAACCTAAAACTTGGAATCAATATAATCATGGATAGAATATCCATACCCATTCTTGCTATTAAAAATCCACAATAACATTTCACGTGGTAAACTTTTACCATCTATTTCTTTCTTCCTTTCGCTATAAATTAAAACTTTGGGAGAAAAACACTTTTCTATTAAATCTCTTCTTTTTAACATGTAAATGATTCTAAGCCAAACTTAAATTTTGAAAGTTTTCATGTGTTTAATTAGTCACGCATGAGAGACATCCATGGCATCAATCTTGAGAAAATATGTAAAATAATAAACCCATATATATGTATTCTAGACAATTTTTTTGAGAGCACATAGAATCATTTCAATCAGAGTTTTAGCTAGAATTTATTAATGTGGACTTGGTTAATGCATGCTTTCCAAGCTGTAGATTGATTATAGTTGGACCAACGGATTTTTTTTAATAGCCTTTGAAAATAAACAGAATATTTTTCAGATTAATTTAGCATCAATGGTTGATACATAAGTGTTCAATAAACATGAATTGTAAAAGCAAACTCTAGGGTGCGTATCTAGGTGTCTAAATGCATTTGTAGTGATTTTTATGGAAGTGAAAATCCATTGTTCGTTGTTTGCAACTCTTTACCAATCCCCCACCCCCAGTTGAACTGCCCCCTGGCTTTGAGTGGCTGCCCTGACTCTGTTTAAGTTTAGACCACCTTTTTTTTTTTTTTCATTTTCACTCTCCATGTTAACTCACCTGGCTGCTCCTATTGTTACCATTCATGCAAGTGTAGTTCTCCAGTGCTTATTCTACCTTTCCTGACAGCAGTTATTGAGATGGAAATGGTATCTATCCTCATGGAGATTTCATTCTGTTACATGTTTTACTCTCTAAACTGTAAGTTACTATCCCCTAGATGAAATGTCTTTCATCTCCCAAATGAGCACCATTATCTTAAGGAGGCTGGTTGTTCTTGTTATAATTTCATAATAATTCACATATGCACATAGTTAATACTTGTGGAAATATGTGTTTTTGGAAGCATTTAAACTTTATAATGAAAATTTACCCATTGGTGCACATGTATAGAAATTATTATTTTTTTGTCCATTTTTGTCATTAGAAACTCAGAGGCAGATTGCGAAGTGCTGAATTTCATGCATTTATTGTTTATTAATTCTAGAAGTATTTATTAAATTTTCATTGGATTAGGGATATAAGAAGTGTATTAAGAAATTTTCTTTAAAGGAGCCACACTCTGTAATGACCTATATGGGAAAAGAATCTAAAAAAAGAGTGGATATATGTATATGTATAACTGATTCACTTTGCTGTACAGCAGAAACTAACATGACATTGTAAATAAACTATACTCCAATAAAATTTAATTTTAAAAAAGAAAGATAAAAGGAGCCACAGACTTCTCTTGAAATGCTGACTATATGCACAATATGAAATAATAAAATCATAATTCTAGAGGGATCTAGAAGAAATGTTACATATGTAAAGAAAAACAGAAGAAAAGACAAACACCTGAGTTATATGCCTACTTGTAAATATTTGGAGACCCTTGGATAATTAATTAACCTGTGTGGGCCTTAGTATCCTTGTCTGTAAAATAAGGGACTTGAGCTAGATGGCCTACAATGCCCCTTTTATTTAGAGTTTTGCAGGTAACCAAACCAAACTCCTGCTAGCTTAAGAAAAAATAATTGTCTCTAGGGATATGAATGTAAATGGCTTCAGGATGCAGAGAGATCTAATTTTCTAACTTATGGCCACCATCTCTTATTTTCTTTCTCTCTACCTCCTATCTTCACCTTTTCTCATTTTTTGCTTTTTTCTTCCAGGCTGCTCATTGACTTTTTCTACATATCAGAGGACCACAGGGTTGCTGGCAGTGCTGGGCTTACGCCCATATTTATAGAGCTATGACCATAAAGGAGAGAAAACTTTCCATGCCAGCACCATCCTGAAAATCTCTGGGAAGAAGGGTACCATTAGTCTCTGTGGTCTAGGAAACTGTCTGCAAGCCTCTTGTCCCAGCATAACTATTAATAACACTCCCTTTCACTCTCATTAAGTCCAGTTTAGGCAATAACTTACCTAAGCACCCTACCTTGGAGGAGACTGATGGACTTGGTTTAGGTTTCATGCCCTCTCTGGAGTAATCACTGTGATCAGAGGAATAAGATACAGTGATTAGCCATATCTGGATCCTATGCTAACAGTTGAGGCCAGAGACTGGGAGTAATGTGTTTGGCAGCTTCCACTTGAAACACAGGTGGATAAGAAAGAAGCAGTCCCTGAAGGCAAGAAGCAGATGAAAAGCGTAAAGATGTATTTAATGCACAAGTGAAACACGCATATGTCCACAAAGTCAGGACAGAGTGCAAGGTATATACAGGAATGCTGAATAGAGGCACAATAAGCATTAGATGGGGTTTTATAGCATCTAGTATTTCACATAATGGATTTATTTTTTAAAACTGAAGGTAATCATAGTACATACTGTAAGTAAATCAACTCAGTTATATATATATATATGTACATATATATACACACATATGTATATATATCCTTAATTTGATTTAATAAATAATAATCTACTTAAATAATAATAAATAAACAATAATCTAATTATTTAAAAATAATAATAATTTATTAAATAATAATCTATTTAAAAATTAATTGAGGATCATTGTTATGTTTATACTTCTGTAAGCAACTAAAATGACTTTTTTGTTTAAACAAAGATCTTACGGATACTTTTGCTAGTACTTAAAAAAAAAATTCCTTCTAGTCATTGAGGTATTAAGATAAGCTGCTCTTAAATTAGAGTGGTGTAAGTAATGTGCACACATTTTGTTTTTCCTAGCCAGGCCTGTCCTCAGTCAGCAGTTCTACATGATGACAGTTTTCAGGAAGAGTCAAGGTCTTTCTTAAGTGGAAAATGATCATTCATCATGCTAGAAATGCAAACAGTACCTTAATGAGTGGATGTGCTAATGTCTATCCGCTATTTAGACATACTAGCCTAAATTTGTTTTTTAGCCCTAACATGTGCAATCACAAATAAAATATATGATTATCACTTTAAAATAGCATCATATCAGCTGCTTTTATAGTATATGTAGGTTATGAGTCATCAAATGTTTTCCACAATGACAGAGTGAAGTGTGTTATTGAAAAACGAGAGTGGTTGAATTTTCTATTTTAGTTTTCTATATTGGGCAATGGAAGCATGAAATAAGATTCTTCATGGAGTGGCAAGTAGTTTAATCCTTTTCGTAAAAATATTAACTACCTACTACATGTCAAGTATAGTTCTAGGCAGTGAGGACACAAAAATAATGACTAAGCCTCTGATCTCAAGATCACAATCTACAGAGTGAACAGACTTGTACAACTTTATATATATATATATATATATATGTATATGTATATGATATTATATGGCAGAGCATACGTAACCTTTACTTGGCCTCTTGTCCATGAATAGTGAATTAATTACTAGTATGAGCTGCTTCACTCTGAGCTATTCAGAGGAAGAAAAACCTAATTCTGCACAAAAGAAGAGTCAGGACCTGCAAGAGAAGATTTGACATGATTTTTGAAGGATTAGAAGGGATGATCAAGTCAGCAAGGGAGGGTGTAGTGTGATGTAAAAATGTAGAATACAGTGCAACAAGCTTTTACCTAACCGATGTTTCCTAGATTTTGTATGGAAGCTCTTGAGATATTCAGCATGTGATAAAGTACAGAGGAGTATTAAGTGACCAATAATTTATTTTAAGCCCTTACCTTGCTCATGTCCCAGATGTCCTGGGGGCCAGGGGTAGCCAAGGAAAATACAAGGCTAGAGCAGAACTATAGCACTGTTATTGGTGAGTTTCTCTTGGAGGACCTATACTTATATAATTCCTTTCTAAAGGTGAGGGTGAAGAGTTGGGACATTATTTGCTTGTAGGCCCATCCCATGATACACAGGTGACTATAGCAATAGGATCAACCATTGCAGAGATCTAAAGAAAAGCAAATAAATTACTAAAGAAGGAGTCAAAAGTGGAATGTGAAAAAAAATGCGCCAGAAAAAAAGGGGTGTCTAACAGGATCAAGGTCAAAAGTGGCTAAAGTGGTACTGATGTTGGCAAGCTAGGTGTGGAAGAGCTCCCAGCTTTTAGGATGACAGTGTCAAATGTTGAGACATCTCCAGTGGTGAACTAAGGCTGTTGGAGGAGAGGACAATCTTCTCATCAGAAGATTATATGCCAGCAGTGCAAAGTAAGAACAAAAGAAATTAGCCAGCTAGTTTCTTCTGGAATATATGGGGAAAGCAAAGAAATTGAAGACCTTTCTTTGAAATTTGTGGAACGTGTTAGTCTACCCTTAATCTTCAGTCCACAGACTTTCCTGAGTAGTTCTGAAGGAATGAAACATAGAAAAATGATCTGAGCCAGAATTCAGCTTTAATACTTTAATTTTGCATCTTTTCTTTACTCTTCTATTTCCTTTCCTCACTTCTGGCCAGCAAGGAACACATACACCCAGCACTCTTAATGCACAGTCTCTTGCCATATCTTGCTAATTCGTTCTACCTAAATGAGTCCAAGACAAAGTTTGGACGTGAATGGCAATGAGATGTCAGAGTTGGTAATTCACATAGACTGGTCAGTAGATTTTGCTCAGTGAGGTACAAACTCTTGGATCAAAAGGAATTCTTTCTCTCCATGACTCCACAGAGCATGCGACTTCAACCCCCAGAGTCAGAAAGGAAGACCCAGGCACCGTATTTCTCATGGCTAGCTGGGGTTATTCCCTCCATACTGACAAAGCCTCTGTTCTATCACCAGGCCTCATCTGAAGTTTTGCTGGATTGCCCATTTCTAAGTGCTGTGCATCTCCATCTGATCCTAACCACTTTGCCTCATTACCTTTCCTCTGTCTTATGTTTTCTACAGTGTTTCACCAATTTCACTTCTTTAACATCTCTCAAATCTGTCCCCCTTGTTTTCCTCCCCTATCATCCCTACCCATACCCAGACCTATGTTATTTCTTGCTTGTATCATTGAAAGAGGCTTCATCTGGCTTCAGTGCTCAGTATTGTCTTGCTAATCTATTCCACATACTGTAGGCAGAGCTTTCTAAATGCAGATTCTACTTTAATTATATCATTGCTTTTCTTATAATACTTCAATTGTTCCCTATTATTCTTAGAATAAAAATAGAATTTTTGGCAAACATTCTTTGTAATCTTGCCCCTACTTATCCACTTTCCCAGTCTCATTTAAAATAATCTTCTGCCTACCTTCTTCTTTCCCCTCTGCCTTCCTCTTGCTTTCCAATCCATTTGAAATTCAACTACACTGACCTTCGTCCATGTCCTCCAATGTGCCATTTTCTGTTTCACAGTTCTTTTTCCAGCCCTTACTCTGTCTAACTCCAGCTCTTTCTTCAGTCTCTATTCCAGCTTTTACTCCCTCGGGGAAGCCTTCCTTGACCCACCAGTGGTCTCAGTTAGGTAATCCTTATATACTCAACACTGTCTTTTGGATTCATTTAATTTCATTATGCTTCTCCCGCTAAAGATTTCCAGTTCCTTGAGAACAGTGATGTTTCATTCATCTCTAGCATCTAGTGCAGAGGCTGATATATAATACACGAATAGTCCTTTTATACTGAGATAATATTCAAAATGCTTACCTTCTAAATTAAAGACCTCTTCTCTGATTCTAGCAGTTACTAAATTTTCTTCTTCACCCTTCTTAAATACATGTTTCTAAAGTTTCTCCAAACACATTCATTCTTTTGGTGATTTTCCTATGTAGTATAAGGATTACATGGTCCAAGGACCATCTTTTTTTTTTTTCATTAAAATAAACAAAAATTCTTAAATCCCTCTATCCTTCCTGGAGCCTTATGAGGCAACTCAGTAAGAGACACAATGTCCCTGATCACACTTGGTCATCTCATAGCATCTTCCCTCTCCTCATTTATCTCCTCCTGAATGAGCACTCACTCTCAACAGTAAGTTATATATGTTTTTTTTGTTTTTTTTTTTACTGTCTTTTTGTTCAGTGAACATCTATTGAGCAAATACTATGAATGAGTCATTGTTACTGTATTGAGGATATAACCATCAAGCTCAGGATTATAATGCAGTATTACAAAAGCTAATTTGTCTTTATTGTGTGTTTTAAATGTATGGTTCACAGTTCTTTACTTGTTTTTTTTACATCAGATTATAAACTTCGGGATGATAACGATTATTTTATTTACTAATCCTGTATCATATGCCCACTACCAGGTTATAGATTGCTATGTAAAAGAGATATTCAACTCTGTTTTAGCACTTAAATATTCACAGAGAAGACAGCATGAGAAAAATTTACAAAACAACATATAAAACCCTCAGGTCAAAGGCAGGCATCATAACTAGTTTATGGAAGTGCACGCAAGACAAGAAGAATTCCAGAACTTTCCTGAGGTTATGTAGGTAATCAGTGTCTGAGTTTGGCCTGGAGCCTACCACTCTTAGTCTTGGTGGGGCACATTACAACTATCCATGCCAGAGGAGAAATGCACTTTCTTTGAGTAGGTCTGTTCTCTGATATTTTTTTCAGAGCGATTCCCATTTATTTTATACTGTACTAATTTAGTAAGGACTTACACATTTAGCAAGACTATATTTCCTGCCTGTTTATTCATTCTTTCATGTTTTTATCGAAATAATTATTGAGCACCTACTTCTTGCCTGGAAATATTCTAGCACTGGGCATTAGAACAGCGAGCAAGACACACAGAAATACCTGCTCACAAGAAGTTTATGTGCTAGTGGAGGGAGAAAGACAATAATAGAAATAAAAAAGTAAACATTTTAGTATGTTAGATAACCATAAGTACTGTGGAGAACAAAAATTAAGTGGAAAGAAGTATCCAAAGGTGTACTGCCAAAGGTGTATGTGGGTGCAATTTAAATAGAGAAAAGCACTCCAGGCTGAAGGAACAGCAAATGAAAAGGCCCTGAGGCATAAGCTTGCCTGGACTATTCCAGGAATAGCAAGGAGGCTAGTGTGCTGAAGTGGAGGGAGTGGTGGAAAGAGAAAGAGATAAGGCCAGAGAGATAATGGAATGCCAGGTCTATAGGGATTTTTAGGTCACCGTTAAGACTTTTACAGTTACCCTGTTAAGACTTTGATGCAAACTCTGAAATGTGAGGCCACTGGAGGGACTTAGGAAGATGAATGACATGATCTGACTTATGTTTCCAAAGGACCTCCTGGCTCCTATGTTGAGAATGGATTGCAACGTGCAGGATGGAAGCAAGAAGACCAATTCGCATATTGTAATAATATTATAATAGGAGAGAGATGTTAATGGCTTGGCAAAAGCAATAGCAGTGGAAGTAGAAGAAGTGATCATTTTTAGAATTTGTTCTGATGATAGAAGTGATATGATTTCATGATGGATGAGGCATGGAGTATGACAGAAAGATGATCCAAGGTGTTTTGGCATGAACGACTGAGAGAATGGAGCTTCTAAAAATTGAGATAAAGAAAACAATGTGAGGGGCAGATTTTAGAGGGAAAAGATGGAGAGTTTTGTTTTGGATATAGTAAGTTTGATTACCTATTAGACTTCCAAGGGGGTAGATGGATGTATAAAGAAGTCCAGAGTCCAGTGGGAGATGTCCAGGATGGATGTAATGATAGATACTATAGAAAATAGGAAGTAGCTCTAAAATACTATCTTTGCTTTCTAGAAATGTATAATCTAACAGTTTGACATGATAGATACATAAAAGTAATTAACAAGCAATGCAATCAGTAGATGTAGTGTATTTACAAAGTATGTGATTACCAAAATGAGTGCTGGTGAAAGTAGGTACAATATATATAATTCCTCAGAGAAGGGAGATGTACATTCAGGGAAGGGTCCACAGGGAAGACAGGATTTGTAGTAGCTTTGAAGCATTTGTTGAATTTTAGTGGTTACGAAGGGGAGAGGTATCCTGGGCCCAGAAGGTAGGAAGTAGGAACAACACAAAACTCTTCTCATAAAATCTTCTCATGTGTGAGATCTTCTCATGTGTCTAGGATGGATGTATGGAGAGATCTTCTCATGTGTGAGATGAGAAGGTGAGATCTTCTCATGTGTCTAGGATGGATGTATGTAAATCCCAAATTAGGTCACAAGATATAGAACTGCTGAAGAAGTGACGTGAACTTGACCTGGTAAAAAGTATCCATAGAGATTTTTTGAGTTAGTGAATAACATATGCAATGCACTGTTTTCAGTAAATGGATCAGGCAGCCACATTGAATTTATTCAATTTTGCAAATCCAGCTTTAGTACTTCCTCCAAAATATTGTCCATCAGAGCCCTGAAGCCTAATTGATAAAAAAAAAAAGGTGTCTAATTCCATAGCTTTGAAATACTTCCATTGTTTTAAAATATAAATAGACCTAACAAATGTATATAAGAACAGCTTATATGAAATGATTATCATGTTCTCAAGTTTATACTTGTGGCCATTAGGAAGCATTCATATTAATGTTATGCCTTTGGATAGTCTGGGGCAAAATATATCTTTTTGCTCTAGGAAGGCTGTCTTTCTACCCTGTAAAAAAATAGGCAATTTTCCATTAGCCAGTAAAAACCATCCTGAAGAAGAGGAAGGTAACAGTAGGAACTAAGGAGGTTAAAATAGTTTAAAACTCAAAACATATTTGCCTTCCACGAAGTGGCTGTACTTGTCCTGTTTCTAGTCACACCTTAGTTTTCCAAGCAGACTATAATCTTAGTCTTTCTCTGGAGATAGTGCGGGATGCAGTCCCCTTCAAAGAAGGGATTTGTGCTTGCTGGCAGCTCCTGAAGCTCTGTTCTGTCTAGTAGTTGAGATCTCCAGAGTGGCTTATGGGCTTTGTGTAATTTCTATCTGCACCCAGACAGCTGGACTTCATTTCATTTTTATTTGCATTTAATAATAAGCCTCCTTTCCTTAGCTGTTAAATTGTGAATTATCAGACACTATCAAATCCTCCTTCCCATATTCTGACTACACTTACTTTGAAATAGACCCATTGGTAACATGCTGGTTCCAGGGGAAAGCTGGGCTTCGTGCCATGTATTTCAGGGTGGGAGCTACTCTGATATATTTCTTTTGGGGCTAAAAAATGCAATTTCTGATCTAATGTGAACACTGGGAACAGCAGAGCGAGTTTTGTGGTGGATTCATCTTTAATTATTAAAACAGGAGAGATCATTCATGCCACTTTGAAGTTCTTATTTTATTTTCAGTAAAGGAAATGAATGTACAAGTCACTACATGTGAAGCAGGGTAGAAGTGAGGGTAAAAAGAAAAAAAAAAAAAACCCAGAATGACAGAAGGAATAGAAAATGAGGGAAATAGTGATTATAAAGAGGAAAGGAACTGTAGAAATGAGAACAAAGGACAGAGATGGCCCGCTTGGTAGGAAGCTGGTACGTAGCACTCAGTAATGTTTGGAAATAAGTGGATTTGAGATCTCTTTGCTAAGTCATTGTCAGTTGATTAAAATGCAACTATATGTTGGCAGCCAACGGGCTTAGAAGAGCTAATGATGAAGGAAAGGATGAGGAATGAGGGGGAAAGATTTTGCATATTAAATCTTGCTGAAGGATTATGTCTTCTTGCTATGGATTTGGGAGGAAAAACACATAATTAGTTCAAAAAACTGAGGAAAATGGAATGGGGTGAGGAGTTGCGAGGAAGAAGGTATCACGACCAGAATAAAAAGTCACTCAATATCAAGCATCAAAGATCTCAGTGTGTGGTTTTCCTTCTTTCTAAAATTGTCCATTCCTGGTAATTAGCAAGTGAGCATAATGAGGGGGCTGGGCTGAGTCATGCTTTAATGAGTTAAAATTACAGCAGGCTGGCATCCGTTATACGGAAGAATTTGTGTGTATGGGGAGGGCAGGGGGCAAGGTGTCATTTTTCAGGGGAGAACATTAGTAAAGCTCTAGGTGTATTGACAGAATTGGTCTTGGGTCCCAGACCAGTAGTAGCAGAGGGAACATAGGATTTAGTGCATTAATGGACTCTATGATTATTATTCTCAATGTTATTATTATAATTATGGATAATGTGTACACATATCAAAAATTAATTATCATTTAGTTGCCTCTCATGCTTGAGGAGTTTGAGGCTTTTCTGGCTTACAGTGAAATAACCATAAGAGAAGGAGTGGTTCGGGACTAGGGACATGCGGCTGATAAACAGACCCTGGATGATTGCTGCTGTAAGAAGCTTCCCGCTTATTTGATTGTCCTCTAATCTGATATATCTGGGATTAAAATGAACTTTCCCCAATAACGAGAGGAATATGGAAAGGAAACAAAAACATTTGCATAAGGGGTAACTTAGAGCCCTGAGCACCTAGAATCAGGGGACAAGATTCACCAGTCCTCCAGCCGTAATAGCATCAGTTTCAACCGAGGACACATTCATGAAACAGCGCTCCAGTGCAAATGTAACAACTAAAGCCTCGCTTCCTTGCTGTTCCAGGCAAAAATATAAGTGTGTAATCTCATCTATTCTTAATGCCACCAACCTGGCAATATACCTTAAGCTAATTAGAAACAGATTTCCCATTTCACCATGGCTTTATAGTTTATCAATGAGACAGTTTCTCTACAGATTCACTTTAATAGCTCACAGCTATAAATTAAAAGGATATCTTAGGCTGGGGTCCCCCAAAATAGACCCTGAAATGAGGAATTGTGTCAAAGTGACTTGTCAAGAAAACATTCACAGGAAAAACCAGTAGAGGAATAGGAGAGTGGGAATTGGAGGGGAAGAATAGCAAGTGAGAATACAGTATAATGCAAAATCCCACAGTAGGTAAGGCATACCTTCAAGTTGTCCTGACTGTAGCAAGAGGGCCTGAGTGTTTATATTCCAGCACCTAGAAGCATTGGTTAATGGCTTTATTGGGGGAGGGACAGAAGTTCCGGGCCATTTCAAGAGCTCTATATATTTGGGCAGAACAAAAACAAAAACAAAAACCTCTAGCAGCCTGAGGACAGCCCACTGACAAGGAGCCTCAGGTGCTGGCTGTTCTAAGCGCAACTCATTTGGAGACAATGTTCGTGAACATGGTAGGGGATACGAAGGGTTATGGGCAGAGCGCTGGCAAAATCTACTGCGGAGAGGATAGCACTTCATGGGCTCCCTGTTGCCTGCAAAATATGGATATTGTCCTTACTTCATAGCATGGTCCTTGCTTTTTTCTTTCCTTTGTCCATTTCCCTCCCCTATTCCTTTCCAAATTTATAGAACTGCTTCATTATCTCAAATGCACCATGTTGTTTCATGTTTCCTTGTCTTTGTACATGGCCTTCCCTCTCTGGAATGCTCTTAACTCACCTCTTCTCTTTGGTTGAAACTCTTGCCCCATCCTTGAAGATCCTACTCAAGTTTTATCTATGTGAACTCTTCTCTAGTTGATCCTGGAGGAATAGACAATTATTTTGTCATAAAACTGTATCACCTTTAGTCTCTATCACAAGATATACCCCACTGGATTGTAACTTTTAATTCGTATGACTCTTTACTTAGGTTATATCATCTACATTTTTATTTATCTGTGAAAACTAGGAACCCTTGATCTATGTTTGGTATGGGAGAGTATCAGTGAATGCTGCTGAATGCAACTAAATGTATATTAAAAAAATGAATGAAGGAGACACATGGAAATTTTGACTTGGAGGATCATTTTGAAGTAATCAAATCTAAGTTCCCACGTACTGTAAAAATCTATATTAAATCCACACCAGTGGATATTTGGTCTGTTTATTTTTTTTAATTAATTAAAAAACATTTTTATTGGAGTATAATTGCTTTACAATATTGTGTTAGTTACTGCTGTATAACAAAATGAATCAGCTATATGTATACCTGTATCCCGGTATCCCCTCCCTCTTGAGCCTCCCTCCCACCCTCCCTATCCCACCCCTGTAGGTGGTCACAAAGCACCGAGCTGAACTCCCTGTGCTATGCAACTGCTTCCCACTAGCTATGTATCTTACATTTGGTAGTGTATCTATGTCAATGCTACTCTCTTACTTCGTCACAGCTGCCCCTTCCCCCTCCCCGGGTCCTCAAGTGCATTCTCTATGTCTGCGTCTTTATTCCTGTCCTGCCCGTGGGTTCATCAAAACCATTTTTTTTTTAAGATTCCATATATATGTGTTAGCATATGGTATTTGTTTCTCTTTTTATGACTTACATCACGCTGTATGACAGACTCTAGGTCCATCCACCTCACTACAAATAACTCAATTTCATTTCATTTTACGGCTGAGTAATATTCCATTGTCTATATGTGCCACATCTTCTTTATCCATTCATCTGTCGATGGACACTTAGGTTGCTTCCATGTCCCGGCTATTGTAAATAGTGCTGCAGTGAACATCGGGGTGCATGTGTGTTTTTGAATTATGGTTTTCTCACGGTATATGCCCAGTAGTGGGATTGCTGGGTCACATGGTAGTTATAGTTTTAGTTTTTTAAAGAACCTCCATACTGTTCTCTATAGTGGCTGTATCACTTTACATTCCCACCAACAGTGCAAGAAGCTTCCCTTTTCTCCACGCCCTCTCCAGCATTTATTGTTTGTAGATTTTTTGATGATGGCCATTCTGACCAGTGTGAGGTGATACCTCATTGTCATTTTGATTTGCATTTCTCTAATGATCAGTGATATTGAGCATCCTTTCATGTGTTTGTTGGCAGTCTGTATATCTTCTTTGGAGAAATGTCTATTTAGGTCTTCTGTCCATTTTTGGATTCGGTTGTTTGTTTTTTTGATATTGACTGTATGAGCTGCTTGTATATTTTGGAGATTAATCCTTTGTCAGTTGCTTCATTTGCAAATATTTTCTCCCATTCTGAGGGTTGTCTTTTGGTCTTGTCTATGGTCTCCTTTGCTAGGCAAAAGCTTTTAAGTCTCATTAGGTCCCATTTGTTTATTTTTGTTTTTTATTTCCATTTCTCTAGGAGGTGGATCAAAAAGGATCTTGCCTGGATTTATGTCATAGAGTGTTCTGCCTATGTTTTCCTCTGACAGTTTTATAGTGTCTGGCCTTACATTTAGGTCTTTAATCCATTTTGAGCTTATTTTTGTGTATGGTGTTAGGGAATGTTCTAATTTCATTCATTTACATGTAGCTGTACAGTTTTCGAGGACCACTTATTGAAGAGGCTGTCTTTTCTCCATCGTATATTCTTGCCCCCTTTGTCAAAGGCAAGGGGACCATATATGTGTGGGTTTATCTCTGGGCTTTCTGTCCTGTTACATTGATCTATATTTCTGTTTTTGTGCCAGTACCATACTGTCTTGATTACTGTAGCTTTGTAGTATAGTCCGAAGTCAGGGAGCCTGATTCCTGCAGCTCCGATTTTCTTTCTCAGGATTGCTTTGGCTATTCAGGGTCTTTGAGTTTCCATACAAGCTGCAAAATATTTTGTTCTAGTTCTGTGAAAAATGCCATTGGTAGTTTGATAGGGATTGCATTGAATCTCTAGATTGCTTTGGGTAGTATAGTCATTTTCACAATGTTGATTCTTCCAATCCAAGAACATGGTGTATCTCTCCATCTATTTGTATCATCTTTAATTTCTTTCATCACTGTCTTATGGTTTCCTGCATACAGGTCTTTTGTCTCCCTAGGTAGGTTTATTCCTAGGTATTTTATTCTTTTTGTTGCAATGGTAAATGAGAGTGTTTCCTTAACTTCTCTTTCAGACTTTTCATCATTAGTATATAGGAATGGAAGAGATTTCTGTGCATTAATTTTGTATCCTGCTACTTTACCAGATTCATTGATTAGCTCTAGTAGTTTTCTGGTAGCATCTTTAGGATTCTCTATGTATGGTATCATGTCATCAGCAAACAGTGATAATTTTACTTCTTCTTTTCTGATTTGGAATCCTTTTATTTCTTTTCATTCTCTGATTGCTGTGGCTAAAACTTCCAAAACTATGTTGAATAATAGTGGTGAGAGTGGATAACGTTGTCTTGTTCCTGATCTTCGAGGAAATGTTTTCAGTTTTTCACCATTGAGAACAATGTTGGCTGTGGGTTTGTCATATACGACCTTTATTATGTTGAGGTAGATTCCCTCTATGCCTACTTTCTGGATAGTTTTTATCATAAATGGGTGTTGAATTTGGTCAAAAGATTTTTCTGAATCTGTTGAGATGATCATACAGTGTTTATTCTTCAGTTTGTTAATATGGTATATCACATTGATTGATTAGTGTATATTGAAGAATCCTTGCATTCCTAGGATAAACCCCACTTGATCATGGTGTATGATCTTTTTAGTTCACTGTTGGATTCTGTTCGCTA
Organism: Delphinapterus leucas; assembly: GCF_059928025.1. Classification (NCBI taxonomy): domain Eukaryota; kingdom Metazoa; phylum Chordata; class Mammalia; order Artiodactyla; family Monodontidae; genus Delphinapterus; species Delphinapterus leucas. The sequence goes on along the minus strand of NC_143132.1, from coordinate 62,661,276 downwards.
GTATTATGTTGAGAATTTTGCATCTATGTGCATCAGTGATATAGGCCTGTAGTTTTCTTTTTTTGTGACATCTTTGTCTGGTTTGGTATCAGGGTGAATGTGGCCTCATAGAATGAGTTTGGGAGTGTTCCTCCTGTGCTATAATTTGGAAGAGCTTGAGAAGGATAGGTGTTAGCTCTTCTCTAAATGTTTGATAGAATTCGCCTGTGAAGCCATCTGGTCTTGGGCTTTTGTTTGTTGGAAGATTTTTAATCACAGTTTCAATTCCAGTGCTTGAGATTGGTCTTTTCATATTTTCTATTTCTTCCTGGTTCAGTCTTGGAAGGTTGTGCTTTTCTAAGAATTTGTCCATTTCTTCCAGGTTGTCCATTTTATCAGCGTATAGTGGCTTGTAGTAATCTCTCATGATCCTTGTTTTTCTGCAGTGTCAGTTGTTACTTCTCCTTTTTCATTTGTATTTCTGTTGATTTGAGTTTTCTCCCTTTTTTTGTTGATGAATCTGGCTAATGGTTTATCAATTTTGTTTATCTTCTCAAAGAACCAGATTTTAGTTTTATTGGTCTTTGCTATTGTTTGCTTCATTTCTTTTTCATTTATTTCTGATCTGATCTTTATGATTTCTTTCCTTCTGCTAACTTTGGGGGCTTTTTTGGTTCTTTTTTCTCTAATTGCTTTAGGTGTAATGTTACCTTGTTTACTTGATATTTCTTGTTTCTTGAAGTAGGATTGTATTGCTATAAACTTCCCTCTTAGAACTGCTTTTGCTGCATCCCATTGGGTTCAGGTCATCGTCTTTTCTTTGTCATTTGTTTCTAGGTATTTTTTGATTTCCTCTTTGATTTCTTCAGTGATCTCTTTGTTATTTAGGAGTGTGTTGTTTAGCCTCCATGTGTTTTTATTTTTTACAATTGTTTTCCTGTAATTGATATCTAGTCTCATAGCGTTTTGGTCAGAAAAGATACTTGATGCAACTTCAATTTTCTTAAATTTACCAAGGCTTGATTTGTGACCCAGGATATGATCTATCCTGGAGAATGTTCCATGAGCACTTGAGAAGAAAGTGTATTCTGTTGTTTTTGGATGGAATGTCCTATAAATATCAATTAAGTCCATCTTGTTTAATATGTCATTTAAAGCTTGTGTTTCCTTATTTATTTTCATTTTGGATGATCTGTCCATTGGTGAAAGTTGGGTGTTAAAGTCCCCTACTATTATTATGTTACTGTTGATTTCCACTTTTATGGCTGTTAGCATTTCCCTTATGTATTGAGGTTCTCCTATGTTGTGGGTGTAAATATTTACAATTGTTATATCTTCTTCTTGGATTGATCCCTTGATCATTATGTAGTGTCCTTCTTTGTCTCTTGTCTTTATTTTAAAGTCTGTTTTGTCTCATATGGGAATTGCTACTCCAGCTTTCTTTTGATTTCCATTTGCCTGGAATATCTCTTTTCCATCCCCTCAGTTTCAGTCTGTATGTGTGCCTAGGTCTGAAGTGGGTCTCTTGTAGACAGCATATATGCAGGTCTTGTTTTTTTATCCATTCAGCCAGTCCAAGTCTTTTGGTTTATCCATTTACGTTTAAGGTAATTATCTATATGTATGTTCCTATTACCGTTTTCTTAATTGTTTTGGCTTTGTTATTGTAGGTCTTTTCCTTCTTTTGTGTTTCCTGCCTAGAGAAGTTCCTTTAGCGTTTGTTGTAAAGCTGGTTTAGTGGTTCTGAATTTTCTTACCTTTTGCTTGTCTGTAAAGATTTTAATTTCTCTGTCAAGTCTGAATGAGATCCTTGCTGGGTAAAGTAATCTCGGTTGTAGGTTGTTCCCTTTCATCACTTTAAATTTATCCTGCCACTCCCTTCTGGCTTGCAGAGTTTCTGCTGAAAGATAAGTTTTTAGCCTTATGGGGATTCCTTGTATGTTATCTGTTGCTTTTCCCTTGCTGCTTTTAATATTTTTTCTTTGTATTTAATTTTTGATAGTTTGATTAATATGTGTCTTGGTGTGTTTCTTCTTGTTTTTATACTGTATGGGAATCTCTGTGCTTCCTGGACTTGACTATTTCGTTTCCTATATTAGGGAAGTTTTCGACTATAATCTCTTCAAATATTTTCTCAGACCCTTTCTTTATCTCTTCTTCTGAGACCCCTGTAATTTGAATGTTGGTGTATTTAATGTAGTCCCAGAGGTCTCTGAGCCTGTCCTCAATTCTTTTCATTCTTTTTTCTTTATTCTGTTCTGCAGTAGTTATTTCCACTATTTTATCTTCCATGTCAGATATCCGTTCTTCTGCCTCCGTTTTTCTGCTATTGATCCCTTCTAGAGGATTTTTAATTTCATTTATTGTGTTGTTCATGATTGTTTGTTTGCTCTTTATTTCTTCTAGGTACTTGTTAAGCATTTCTTGTATTTCTCCCATTCTATTTCCAAGATTTTGGATCATCTTTACTATCATTATTCTGAGTTCTTTTTCATGTAGACTGCCTATTTCCTCTTCATTTGTTTCATCTGGTGGGTTTTTACCTTGCTCCTTCATCTGCTGTGTGTTTCTCTGTCTTCTCATTTTGCTTCACTTACTGTGTTTGGGGTCTCCTTTTCACAGGCTGCAGGTTCGTAGTTCCCGTTGTTTTTGGTGTCTGTCCCTAGTGGGTGAGGTTGTTTCAGTCGCTTGTGTAGCCTTCCTGGTGGATGGGACTCGTGCCTATATTCTGGTAGGTAGGGCTCGATCTTGTCTTTCTGGTGGTCAGGGCCACATCTGGTGGTGTGTTTCGTGGTGTCTGTGAAGTTAATATAACTTTAGGCAGCCTCTCTGCTAATAGGTGGGATTTGTTCCTGTGTTGCTAGTTGTTTGGCATGGGGAGTCTAGCACTGGAGCTTGCTGGCTGTTGGGTGGATCTGGGTCTTAGTGTTGAGATGGAGATCTGTGGGAGAGCTCTCGCTGATTCATATTATGTGGGGCCAGGATTTCTCTGGTCCTTCAGTTTCCTGGACTTGGCTCTCCCACCTTGTAGGCTCAGGCCTGATACCCGGCCACACAACCAAGATCCTGCCAGCCACATGGCTCAGAAGAAAAGGAAGAAAAAAAGGAAAACAATAATAATAATAAAATTAAATAAATAATAAAGTAAAAAAAAATACAGAAAATTAAAAAAATGAGAAAAAGAAGGGAGCAACTAAACCTGTAAACAAATCCACCAATGATAACAAGCACTAAAAACTGTACTAAGATAAACATAAAAATCAGAAACATGTCAGTCGCAGAGAGCAAACTCCGAGTCTACAGTTCCTCCCAAAGTCCACTGCCTTAATTTTGGGAACATTCGTTGCCTATCCAGGTATTCCACAGATGCAGGGTTCATCAAGTTGATTGTGGGGATTTATTCCACTTCTCCTGAGGCTGCACAGAGAGATTTCCCCTTCTCTTCTTTGTTCACCCAGCTCCTGGGGTTCAGCTTTGGTTTTGGACCCGCCTCTGCATGTAGGCCGCCCTCAGGCATCTGTTCCCACCCAGACAGGAGGGGGTTACAGCAGCAGCTGATCAGGGCTCTCTTGCTCACTCAGGCCAGGGAGAGGGAGGGGTATGGAAGTCTTAATTGGGATGTGCAGCAAGCCTGCAGCAGCAAAGGCCAACATGACATTGTAACAGCCTGAGGTGTGCCATGTGTTCTCTCAGGAAAGTTGTCCCTGGATCACGGGATCCTGGCAGTGGTGGGCTGCACAGGCTCCCAGGGGCGGGGGTGAAGATAGTGATCTGCGCTTGCACACAGGATTCTTGGTGGCGGCAGCAGCAGCATTAGTGTTTTATGCCCATCTTTGGGATCTGAGCTGATAGCCATGACTCCTGCCCGTCTCTGGAGCTTGCTTAGGTGGTGCTCTGCCTTCTGTGGGTACATGGGGAAGGAATTCCCTCTCCTTGTGCACCCCGAAACAATGGTCTCTTGCCTCTTTGGCAGGTCCAGACTTTTTCCCTGACTCCCTCCTGGCTAGTTGTGGCGCACTAGCCCCCTTCAGGCTGTGTTCATGCAGCCAACCCCAGTCCTCTCCCTGGGGTCTGACCTTCGAAGCCCGAGCCTCAGCTCCCAGCTCCCACCCACCCTGGTGAGTGAGCAGACAAGCCTCTCGGGCTGGTGAGTGCTGGTCAGCACCAATCCTCTGTGCGGAAACCTCTCAGCTTTGCCCTCTGCACTCCTGTTGCTGCGCTCTCCTCCGTGGCTCCGAAGCTTCCTTCCCACCACCCCCGTCTCCACCAGTGAAGGGCCTTCCTAGTGTGTGGAAACTTTTCCTCCTTCACAGCTCCTCCCAGAGATGCAGGTCCCGTCCCTATTATTTTGACTCTGCTTTTTCTGTTTTCTTTTGCCCTACCCAAGTATGTGGGGATTTTCTTGCCTTTTGGGAAGTCTGAAGTCTTCTGCCCATGTTCAGTAGGTGTTCTGTAGGAGTTCTTCCACATGTAGATATACTTTTGTTGTATTTGTGGGGAGGAAGGTGATCTCCACGTCTTTCTCCTCCACCATCTTGAAGATCTCCACTGGTCTGTTTATTTTTAATAACGTTTCAGTTAAAAGTTTCACCTTTTGTTTAGGCAGGATACAGCAGTAATAATCAACTGTGGGAATGCTTGCTGCTTGGGTCAAAACCTCCACACTCTTCTCTTAGTAATTAGAGTTTATATTGTGCCTAAAATTCCTTTTTTAGTACTTTAATCAAAATTTTCATAGAGTTCGTAGTACTTGTGTTGACGATCAACAGTTTCTAGGTTGAAAAGTCAGTAGAGAACATCAACACAGAATATATATTAAGATCACGTGCAAAGTTGACACTATTCCACCACTGCACATTTCATGGACATGGACATTCACTCTTCCTTGTGTGTTTGTCCCCTGATTGTGTCAAGGGAAGGGTCTCCTCTTGCTCAGTCTTTTCCTGTGACCCTGTCATGCATTTGTAAATCATATGACCAAACTTTAGCAATGCAGTTTCTGGCTTTCAATAGTTTAATGTGAAGAAAAAATGAAAAATAAATAATAACGAACAGTGTTTTGTTATATTCAGAAGGACAAAGAATGTAGAAATTGGAGAAGACACAGGCCTATTTTAAAGACAGAAATCATGGATGATCTAGAAGAGTTATGAAGTATAATTGATATAAAAATGATTACAATGTGAATTTGTCCAGCATCACTGTAACGAAAGCAGGCCTCTCGGCGTGTCATCCTTCACTGTTAGAAAGTATCTTTTCTGCTCTTTACACAACTCTTCCCCACCCACTAGGACCTTTATCTTCCCTTGCCTATCCTACCACAGCTGGAAGTTGGCTAGCTTTTGGAAAAGATACTAGAGAGCCTGTGTTTGAATTTTCTCTTCTATGCCATCTGTTCACAGAATGGATTACAGTTGTTTCCAGTTAAAAAGCAGATTGTCTTGGCCCGAGGTCAGGAGAAAAGTCTCAGCATCCTGTTTGACTGTTGAAAATCTCTTCCCCATCTCTGCAAGACTGGAATGTAACATCTGCAATTAGAACTTGGGTCCCTTGACTGGTTCCTCTGACTATTGCCTAGCAACCTTCTACTGGAAATTTACAAGAGCACCTCTTCTTTCTCTGGTGTGGCCTCCTATTTCTTCATCTCAATGTGTTTTCTTTTAGGCTTATTATTATTCTTTTTTTAAAGATGACTGCTGTCAGCCTTGATTTACCTTCAAATGTGCTTTTGCTCCAAACTGTCAGAACTGTGGTCCCGATGGACATTAGCGCTGGTGAAAGACCTGCAGCTGTCTTTTGCCAAATCATTTTGGCATCATCTTCAGAAAAAAATTGTGTATGCATTCGTCTCTTTACTTTGTTTATTGGATATCAGGAAGAGAGAAGACAGTGATGCTGAAAATTAAAACCTTTCCCAGATTGCTGGTCTACCACTTTGTAAGAGAGGTAAAAAGATGTCATATATGTAATATGTATATATATTCTATCTGCCTTCTCTTCTCCAGAGCCCTCTTTTGGCATCTAGTAAAAGAGCCCTTATTTTCGTTTTAAAAAAGATTTGCAAAAGTCAAAAAGTCCTTTTGTTAGATCCAGCCAATTGCAAAGTAATGTGCCTTTTGGGCAATGGAGACGGCTGCTGGCGTAAATTGTCCAGAGACATTAAATGGGTAGAGTAATTGAGAATCAAATGCTAAATGAAGAAATACTCAACATCTGTCCCGTTACCTCTACCTTCAGTGAATTGACCAAAAGATTACTTGAAATTCTGAAAAATAGAGTCAGTGTATGTATCTTCCTAATGGCTTTCTAATTTCTTAGTCAAGTGGCCTAACTTGTTTTCTTGATGCTTCTGCAAAATTTGTTCTGCTGTGACATCCTCTTTTTCATACTATTCTTCTCAGATGTTTACCTCCTTCCTCCAAAGGTTTAGCTTCCACCTGTCAAAATTCTAGTCAGCCTTCAGGATCCAGAGTAAATGTTACTTCTCCCATTAAGACTTCTCTGATCACATTAGCTGGAGGCTCCAGGATGGAAGATGGCATTTTAGATTAAATGAAAAAGAATACATGGCATAGGACTGTACTGGAATACTGTGGAGGGTTAGTGGGCATTAAGAGTGGCAATGTAAATTATAGCCAGATGGTGGGTTACCTTGAATGTCTGCCCAAGACAGTTGAACTTAGGAAGTAAGAGGGGCTTCCCTGGTGGTGCGGTGGTTGGGAGTCCGCCTGCCGATGCCGGGGACACGGGTTCGTGCCCCGGTCCGGGAAGATCCCACATGCCGCAGAGCGGCTGGGCCCATGAGCCATGGACACTGAGGCTGCGCGCCTGGAGCCTGTGCTCCGCAACGGGAGAGGCCACAACAGTGAGAAGCCCGCGTACCGCAAAAAAAAAAAAAAAAGAGATGGAAAATCATGAAGATGCCTTTTTTTTTTAGAACAGAACTTCAGGGAAATTAACTCTATAGCTAAGTATAAGATTTATTGGAGATACTCCTTTTACTATCTTAACCACTGTGCCACACTAACTACTGTGTCATTGACACTTATGGTGTGCTAGGGGCTTTAGGGTGTTCAAACAGACCTGGATTATAAACCTGCCTCTACTGCTTTACTAACCATGTGACTCTGGGCCTCTCTCCGAGTTAGTTTACTTATCTGTAAAATGAGGAAAATAATATTAAGAATTTCACAAAATTCTTTTGAGGATTAAATAAAATAATACATGTAAGGTAATCCTATGGTAAGTACTCAGTAGTTTGTATCTATTTGTAATAGTATTAGTATTAATATCAATAATAATAAATATTCCTTGCTTGATTTCTTTAATTCACATTTCAATAAGATCAATGTACACATACTGACTAAAATCACTGACTGCTAAGACTTTCTTTGTTTAAATAAAACATTTGTTGTTATGGGCTAAATTGTGTCCCCCCCCAATAATAAAAAACAGAACAGTGCTTCAAAATGTGACCTTATTTGGAGATAGGTTATAGAAGTAATCAAGTTAAAATAATGGTCATTAGGATAGGTCCTGATCCATATGAATGTTATCCTTATAAGCAGAGGAAATTTGGATACAGAGGGAGGATGTTATGAAGACATAGGGAGAAGATGGCCATCCACAAGCCAAGGACAGAGACCTGGAACAGATCCTTCTCTCACAGCCCTCAGAGGAACCAACCCTGCCAGTACCTTGATCTCAGACTTTTAGCCTCCAGAACTGTGAGAAAGAAAATTTCTGTAGTTTAAGAAGAATTTCTTTAAAAAAGTTAAATAGTCTGTTTGTTATAGCAGCCCTAGTAAGCCAATACACACCCGAACAGTTCCCAAGGCATTCACTATCTTTTAAATTACTTGCTCCATTCAATGTCCCCGCATGATAATTGGAGAGGGATGATCTCTTAAAATAGGCAGCCATATTAAGTAAAGGCATTTCTAAAATGCAGGGAGACTTACAAGAGTCTCTTAATAATCATGAGACACATAGCCTGAGATCCTTGTGAATCCTTAGGTTTGCAAAGATGAGTGCAGAACAGGAACACCCCACTGTTGCACAGGCTGGATCGGCTTAAAGCTTGCCTACAGCACAGCCTCTTTGGACTTGAGATTCAACTTGGCCTTGGCCAGCTCACATTTTATTGTATTCCTTGCACCTTTAAGAGTTCTCTCAAGTAGTGAGGACTATAAAAATAAATCCTTTAATGGCAAAGGTCTGCCTTACATTCCTGAAGGCAGCTTACGTGTCCCCTACTATTTGGGGCTCTAAGAAATTTTCTCATAGAATTGTAACACTTTACTGCTTGCTGAGAATCAAAAGAATTTTAATCAGTTTTCTCATGTGGCAGATACGGAAACTGAATCCAGAAGATGGGAAATATCTTGGCCAAAGTTGTGCAGCTCATTTCAATTCTGCCTAATTTCAATCTTGCTTTTCAGACAGATGGAGAGAGAGAGAGAGAGAGAGAGAGAGAGAGAGAGAGAGAGAGAGAGAGAAAGAGAGAGAGAGAGAGAGGTAGAGGGAGCAAGAAAGAGAGAGAGACATATAAACAGAGTACTTCCTCCTCACCATCTTTCTCTTTGGTTTTGTCTTGTATTATTCCTCCTTCTTGAGTTTCCTGTGGAAATAAAAGGATCCAGATTCCGACCCCATGCCTGAGTACAGCTCAGTGACTTACACACAACCCTGCTTGTCCTATAATCCGACCAGCCTCGGAAACTGCTTAGCTCCAAGCATCTCAATAATTCATTTCACATATTCTAGTCAGTGTTATTTTGACATACGCTTTTGAAAGTGAAGGCAAGGAAAGGGAGGGAGGGGGAGGGAGCTTTGCCCTGGGTATGCATGCTGGACTTCTTCAAATTAGCAAAAGGTAATCACTTATAAAATCGTGTGAGAGAATTGCACCTTCTAAAATATATGACTCAAAATTAAATGTGTTTTCTGTGTGGGTGGACAGGTGGTGTTATGCAAGAAAAGGGTAAAAAAAAATCACAAAATGCCCCCTCAACGTTACTTATTCTCTGCTTAGGTATTTTAGACTGTTCACATATACTGAGAACAATGCACCATCTTTCACCAATATTGGGAATAAGCCAACTGATTTGTTAACTTTATCCCTCTGTATATCCCACATCACCCAGTACTCCAGGTTAATGAATCTAAATATATATTTGAAAGTGCAGTCACTCCCAACCCCCACTGTGCATCAGACTCATCTTGTGAGCTTAACACAAATAAGCAAACACAGATGCCCAGGTCCCACTTCCAGAAATTCTGAGTCATTTGGGATGGGATGTGGACCATACGTCAGCATTTCCTTGAACTCTTTCCGGGTGATTCTAATGTACAGACTGCAGAGGACAACGGATTTAGTGGTTCCATAGGCCAAGGCAGTTGATGACTGAGATGGATGAAATATAGGAATATACCTTGGACTGAGGACAATAAAGTGAGAGGCAACCTCTTCCTGAATTGAGACCTGAGATAGCAGCAGCAGCCTAGGAAGTAAGCAGAGAAAATATGGAGGATGGTGCTGCTGGGTTTTGTCCTTAAAATGCATGATGGGCCATCTTAAAACGTGTGATGGGTCATCTTAAAGGGGAAGTTGGTGGATCACTGTGCATTGCTGAGCAGAGATATGCCAAATCATTCTCTGGTTTGATTAATGAGTTTCTTCCTAAACAAGTGAAATGGATTTGTATTTATTTAACAAAGTCCCTTTGCATGGCTTATTTTGAGGTTAGCAGGTTTAGATCTCAGATGAAGGAGGAAAGTGCTAGTTAGAGCGCAGCTCTTAAGCACCAATACACTAACGAGCCAACTGTGGCATGTAATCAATGTGTGAAAAATGGGTAGTTCTCACTAATGCCCTGCTAATGTTTTCATAATGATCTGTCAAAGTACTGGAGCTAATTATTGTCATGGCAGTTTGGCCCAAGTTCACTGAGATAATCCTGGCATTGGTGAATAAGAACATACGTTGCCAGTTTGCCACCCACTTTGAGTCTTTCTTCCTATTTCTCCTCACATGGAGATCCTATATGTCATTTTCTACATACTTTAAAATATGTACTTACATATTCCATTTTCTTTCATTTGCTTGTTTTCCAAGCTCCATGTTTAATCTTTTCTTCCTATTTCCTTTTTCTTTTTTATTGCAAAAGATACCCTAAAAATACCCTAAGACCTAATCCTGGTTCTAAATGAAGCCATTTCATCTCTCAGTGTCTGTTTATAGGAATAAAGGAACCAGATAAGCCATAATAAGGGAACTAGGTAAGCGATGATAATGTCCTTTTAGCTTTAAAATAATAGAATTCTGGATTTCCCTTGCATGTCTGCTCTGTGTGTCCATGGCATCATTTTTATCAAGTTTATCACCATGATGACTCATTTTTGAACCATGAGACATCTGAGTAAGCAAGGTACCTACTAGTAATCAATGGCAAAGGAAATGGAGTTTACCTCTATAGAGACTTAAAGGAGGAAGGAGAAAATAGTTAGAGCCTTCAGATATGAAAACATACTCCAAAGTACATAGCAAGGTGACACTGCCACCTCCGGACTTTCTCCTAGGATAGTTATTTTTGTGGGATAATTTTTCATTAATAATCTCTTAAGTAATATATTATCATAGCAATGCTTTGGATCAGTATAGCATCTAGTGAAGAGCTCAGATCTCTTTTCATCTCTAACATTCCTGTGAGATAGTTGGGGAAGATAATAATTATCCCTTCTTTGTTGATGGGAAGCAGGCAAAAGGAGATTAATAACATTTATAGTCAAAGTGAATTTGCATTACGCATTTCCCTTTTTAAGCAGTCTTTCCTTCAAGACTGTCCGTGTGTGTGTGTGTGTGTTTGTGTGTATGTGTTTCAGCAAATGCAACTCAGCAGAGTAAAGCACTGTGTCCTTTTTCACCTTTGAGTCAAATTGAGAAAGAGTGCACTTTTTACTCCCCAAAGAGGCAAAAGCTGTAACAAATAACAAGTTTGGAGATTTTTTTAAAAATGAAAAAAATATTTAAACATTACCTTAAAGCAAAGGTCAGCAAACATTTTCTATAAGGGATAGAGTGTAAGTATTTTAGATTCTGTAGGCCACATGTCACAGGTTCTTTTTTTCTTTAATTGAAACATTTTACAAATGAAAAAAAAAATTTTCTTGAAGACTTTCAAAAAACAGGCCATGGGCCAGATTTGGCCCTTGGGTCATAGTTTGCCAGCTCCTGCCTTAGAGTCATGCCCATATTGTGTAGTCCTGAGGCACTTAGGCCAACAAGAACACTGATGTTCACATGCAGGTGTTCACAACAGGGATGGTAACACATCAAGATGCATTAAATTGACATCTAAGAGGTGACCTCTGTGGTAGTCAACTTAACAACCACTGAAAAGAAGACCCATTTCTTAGAGAGAATAAATTCTCCAATAAGCACCATGAAATCTTGAATAGCAGATCTTCAAATTCTGTCAAAAACTCCTTGGGCTCCAGGTATAGATTGTTGTCCAAGCAATCTCCAGTTTATACAGCTGATGTGTTTTTGAAAAGTAGTGCTAAAATTGAAAATTTGCAGAGTGAATCTTGTTTTTCCTTTTCTTTCCCATATAACTTTAATGACAGCTTCCCCTGGGAAAAATATTTTATTGTAAGACATAATGAAGAGTATGCCCATTATAGTACTAATATTTCCTTCATTTTTAGCAATGAACAATTTGTATTCACTTTGTTCTCCTATGCAATCTTCAGTGAGAAAAGTTTAGTCAAGAGTTAAACAATATACATGTTTTTTTATACACATATGCACACATGCATATGTGTACTATGTGTACATGCACAAACACACAGTGCTAGATATGTCAAGTAGTTAATACCTGTTTCATCGGGTATTCCCAATGACCCATAGAACTTGGACATCTGCAATAGAGAATCCTTAGTGGAGAGAGAGACCAAAGGAAATGCTTTATAGGAAAGAGCTCAGCAACTTATTAATATCCTTCACTTGTTTAGATCTGATGAAACCAAAAGGGAGACACAAACAAAAAGGGAGTAAATATCTCCTTTAAAATAAAGCAAACATTTATTTCTATAAGAGTGCTAGTGAAGACTGAAAACCTAAGTCCATTTTGTCAGAATTCAGTTCAATGTACCTATACTACATCCCTGTACAATGAAAAATATAGAGTAGAAAGCAGCATTTGATTTAGCATTCCGATTTTGATGCATTGAGCCTATCAGTTGTAACACTGTAAGTCCATGCTGTGTTTGTTTACTATAATAATAGTTGTAAGAGATAAAAACAAATAAAAAAACAAAGCTATAATCCATCCAAATATCCATCAATAGAAGAATGCTTGAAGATGATATGGTATATTCACGTTATGAAATATTTTTCAGTCTTTGATAAGAGTGAGTTAGATCTGATTCTATTAATGTGGCAGAATGTCCATGATGCACTGGTAAGTCAGAGTCATTTATATAGTGCAGACCCCACTTTCTAAACACTACCCCCATAATAGGTGTACAGGTTAATATGGGCATGGAGGGATATGAGAACAGACATATAACCAGGCTGTTTAAACTGGTTGCCTCAGGAGGGTACCAATGACGGAGGCAGGCAAAAATGGGTAGAGATTGTGATACTTTTCTTTATTCATCAAGTCAACAAAGAAAATAAAGATAGGCAAAAGCACGGAGATAAAGGAAATATAGGGCATGATTACATGAATATATCATTAATCTTAGATAATACCAGTTAATGAGGTATACATCATTTATATGCCAACCAAAATATAAGAAACATTAATTGATTTTAATAACCATAGATTTTATAACTTTAATCTGACATATAAGTAATAATATTAATAATAGCTAATTGTAATTTCGTGTGGTTCAAGTCCTGTGCTTAGCACTTTATATGGATTATCTGTTTTCTACCTATAGCAACCCTAGGAGCAACCTAGGAGGTAGATGCTATTGATGACCCCATTTTACCAAAGAGAAGATCATGGATAAGTGATGCTGAATCAGTTGCTCATACTCATATGGCCTGTATCTAAAGCCCTTCTTCTCAGCGAAATGTTGCTATCACCCAAAGTGTATGGTGGTTCCCTAAAAAGGCTCCAGGTATATAGAGTTTTACAGATGGGGAAGCCAGTGACTACAGAATGCTGAATCAGAAATTCTGAACACAGAATGCATCTGGGTTTATGACAATGATTAGGTTTCTCTCTCTTAATTCTACATTTGCCTGCACATGAATCCAGATTATGACATTGCATCAGGTTATCCATGTATGACTCTTTTCCTTCCTTGTCAGAATATTTCTTCTCACCCTGGTTCTTCTGTTTATCACAAATCTTTTTGATTGTGCTGATTATTATGGCATCTAACTGTGGTCAGTTTTTCTTTTTCCTCCTATACCTTCTGACTTCCTTTAGAGGATTCTTAAGTATCGTTTCCAGTTGGACCAACTTTTATTTCTATTCCACGTGCCCACTTGATCTGAACAATCTTTTAAAAATTTAAGTCACATCATGTCACTTCTCTGCTTAGAGCTCATCGCAGTCTTGCCATAGCTTTTAAAATAAAATCCAAATTCCTGCCTCGGCCTACAAATGCCACACGTGATCTGGCCTTTTCTTAATTTCCAGTAACATATACTTTATTTTCCATGACTCAGACTAGCTGTACTCACTTATTGAAATGCCCATCCCTGGATCTCTGAGTCTGGGTCGTTTTCTTTCTCACCTTCTCAGCGAAGTTGCTCTGGCCACCCAGTCACTTTCTGTTTGAATACGAATTGTTCAGCAGACTGTTTTATTTCCCTGCATGATACTGAGAACATATAAGGACATACCCTTGGTTAGATCAATTAAAAGTGATCATCTTTACTTATAGTTACCATAGCTATTAAATTTATAGTCAATAATACAATTGGGCTGTTCATTGATGGTGACTTTTATGTCTTTAAAAACTACCTTATGTAATAACAACATTTGAAATTCCTGCAAACACACAAATGCTTTTTTCAATAAGAATGAACTCCTTTAAATCGGGTAGGATTCACTATTTTTTGGTCTAAGAAATTACTGATAGTATAAAGAACAGGCCTAACGTAAATCCTATTATACGTGTTAATTCTGTCATCTACACACTATGTGACCTTGACCAAGGTTAATTTAACTTTGTCAAATTCAATTCAATCAGCTGTAAATTTAAATAATTTAATTATCTTATGGCCACATCTACCATACAGACTAGGTGAGGTGGTCCTCTAACTGAGGGGTTGGGGGAGTTCTCAAGTCAACCTTATTGCGATGTTTACATGATGATTATTTCTATAATTAGTTTAATTTTTGTCTGCACAACTAGACTGCAAGTCTCAAGACATCATGGATACCATCTACCTTGTAAGTCTGCGAATCCTCAGCAGCTAATTCAGTGCCACAACAGAAGACCCTGGATAAATATTTATCGAATTAATTACTTAAGTTCTTATGAGGATCATATTTTATGAATTCTAAAATCCACTACAAATGTACAGTATTAAATTATTCCCTGCACTGTTGCAACCTCTTCTCATTCTTCTTCTTACCCACAGAAGGAAGGCCACCCCTAGGGTGAGTGAGTAACGAGAAAATGTTTTCATAGAGGCCTCTATCTATGTGACTGTGAAAAGTCCCCCCAGATTAGTGAGTCAGCACCATTCTGGTAGTTTAATCTCATATACCCCTTGAAGGAGATATCACATCAGCCAGCAGGAGCAGTTCACTAACCAGACCACTCACCTGGAAGTGGGCCTGGTTATGGGACCCCAGGTTGACACTGTAGTCACGAGCCTTGGTGCCCTTTAGGACATTTGGTTGACTCCACACAGAGGAGGGCACTGTGAAGGGGAGGAATAGCTCTGCCTGGTTTTAGGCCCTAGACAGAAACAAAAGTTCTCAGAAAGGCACTCCAAAGTTTAACTCCACCCCCCGCCCTTTGGCATAGAGGCCAGGTCATGGCTCTGCTTCTTGGGGTCTGGGGTAGAAGAGGGAGCGGTGTTGATACGTGGGGTCATGGTACACTCAGACAGATGTGCTGAACTGAGTTGCTGGCTCTAATTCTGGTCCCAATTAACTAGCTATTTTCAAGCTAACTGCATTCTCTGTTACCTTACTGGTTAAAGAAGACCAATGATTTTTTTTTTAATATATAAGTATTGTATGTGTCTGTGTGTTTGTGTGTTATAGGTACACATATTTTTTATGAAGAAGAAAGGGTTCTACAGAATTTAAGTATTATTAGCAGTCATGAAAATCATGAAAAGAAAAGAGGTGAATGGGCTATGACGTTAAAGAAAATGTAGCATAGTGGCCAATACATTCAATAGTGAATCTGTGTGTGGTAGGGGAAATAGTATTTGAACTGGTAGGGTGAAGAAAGGAAGAATACAAGGTAAAAGGTTTGAAATTGTTTTCTTATACTAATAGAGAAGACAAATTATATTGATGGCTGTCTTAAATACAGAGCTAAAGAGTTAGGTTTTATTTAATATCTGTGGAGAGGTTATTGAACATGGAACTGATGGACAAAAGATGTTTTAGAAAGATTGATTTGGCATTAAGTGATGCATTATATAAATATTAATAGGTGCTAATTGACCCCACAGGGGCATCTTTGCAGTGTGTTCTCCTTCTTTAATTTCCTTTAAGTTTTATTTTGACATCAGTAAAAATACCTAATCTGGAGATAGCTGAATGTATAAATCAAAACACCGCTTTTGTTAGTTAAACGTAAGAACTGTGTTAAGAACAAATGCTTAAAGACAGATTGACTGATAGTAGAGAAATGTTCTTTATTTGCATAAATCCAAAGAACCATTAACAACAAAAGTTAAACTCTGGTTTTCATGAAGTGTTTGTGTAGTTTCAAGGATAAAACTGCAATCCCACTCCAGTCCCTAATGTAAGAAGTGTTATTGTTACTGTTCGTTTTGTCTTTTGTTTTTAAAACATCAGATCAAGCTCTGGTGTGGTCTGTGAAGAGAAAATATTTTGTCATTGTAATAAGAAAGAATTCTTTTTCATCACACATTTTATCCAAAATGAGAGACACAAGACTTTTGTATTAGAGAAATAGGTAATGAGATTCAAGAGTAGTTCATCATCAGTATTTAAAATTAATCCACCCAGTGGGTGTTTTACCTTATTATGATTGTATTTATCAGAATTCACAGTATTCCTTATAGGGAATTGATAAGACACACAGCATTTAATGGCAGCACTTCTCCAACTTACAGATTGTGTTCTGAAAGTTTGTTGGTTCTGAAGTGTAAATCCTGGTATATTAGTAGCAAAACTCCCTGAATATTAATGAACTTAGTGTATAGTTATAGTCAGATAAATATTATAAAAAGTAAATTTATACCTAATAAAAATATGTACAACAGTTATTATCCTACAAAGAAAGTAGTCACAAATAATACAAGTTCACATAAATGTCTACATTTTTAAAATGTATATATAATGCATGTGTATACACATATAGTTTGTTAAATTTATATGTATATATGTTTTTGGGTTTTTTTATAAATTTGTTTTATTTATTTTTGGCTGCACTGGGTCTCTGTTGCTGCACACAGGCTTTCTCTAGTTGTGGCGAGCAGAGGCCACTCCTCACTGCGGTGCTCGGGCTTCTCACTGCGGTGGCCTCTCTTGTTGCAGAGCATGGGCTCCAGGTGCACGGACTTCAGCAGTTGTGGCTCGCAGGCTCTCTAGAGTGCAGGCTCAGTAGTTGTGGTGCACGGGCCCAGTTGCTCCGTGGCATGTGGGATCTTCCCAGACTAGGGCTCGAACCCGTGTCCCCTGCATTGGCAGGCAGACTCCCAACCACTGCGCCACCAGGGAAGCCCAGATGTCTACATTTTGAAGTGTTTTTATACAAAGTGAGACTAGTGTATAGAAAAGTGTGTTGTGATTTTTTTTTTCATAGCCCCTTGATTTTATTTTATTATTTATTTTAACATCTTTATTGGAGTATAATTGCTTTACAATGGTGTGTTAGTTTCTGCTGTATAACAAAGTGAATCAGCTATACATATACATATATCCCCATATCTCCTCCCTCTTGTGTCTCCCTCCCACCCTCCCTATCCCACCCCTCTAGGTGGTCACAAAGCACCGAGCTGATCTTCCTGTGCTATGTGGCTGCTTCCCACTAGCTATCTATTTTACATTTGGTAGTGTATATATGTCCATGCCACTCTCTCACTTTGTCCCAGCTTACCTTTCCCCCTCCTACTAGAGAATGAACTTGAGGACATGGGGAGGGGGAAGTGTGTTGTGATTTTAACCCTGAGAACACTAGAGGATTCAGTTACTAAAGTAATAATTTAGAATGCTCTCAATGTAAATTGTTGATTATATTCAGTGTCTTCTCAATGCTTAATTTCAGGATAATGTTATGATCCTCAGCTATGAAAGTTAAGAAAATGCCTTATAGATATTACACATGAAATCTACCCTTAAGCACTGGTGTTATTTTAAATAACAAAAGATGCTTTTGATAAAAAAAGAAGAGAAAAAAGGAAAGATGCAACATTTTATGTATACTCTGATAGTCACAGTGTAAGACGAAAACCAAACTTGTGCACAGAAAAAACACCCTTGTAGAAAGAATAGTAAATGTTAGTAGTGTTTAGCATTAAATGGTGGAACTAAGGGTTTTTATATTTACTATTTTTATTTTTTAGGTATTTTATGAATTTTCTAAATTTAGTGCATACATTTTCTTTAAAAATGTTTCTAAATTTTTTTTTTAATTAAGAAAGTTTTATTTTTTCGATTTTATTTATTTATTTCAAATACTGTCCCAGCAACAAACAGCAACCCCAAACAATTCAGCTTGGAACACAGTTCAGAGTTCTTTTCCCCAACAGTGGTTGAAATAGTCTCTTTCTTTTCTCAGTAATAATATAATGATGATCATAATAGTGACAATGGACAAAGAAGACAGAGTAGCCTGAATCTGGAAAGCATAGCATACATTTCAAAGCAATTTTTACATAAATGTACTAATTCATTTCTCATGATATCAATTCTGTGAATTAGATGACTAATTTACCAAAGGGAATTGTCCTTTTATTTTGCCTGGCCCAAGGCAGGAGGAGGATTAAAGAGGCGATACAGCTGTCAGGGGATGCATCTTGCATCTTGTCTGAACGACTGTTTATTCAGGTAAGGAATATGCACAACACCATTTTATATAAGGGACTTGAGCATCCAAGGATTTTGGTTTCCAACGGGGGTCCTTGAACCAATTCCACATGATTACTGAGGGATGATTGTATAGACATCACCACTTCCTTGTTCGCAGAACTTCCATCATTAGAAGTTCAGACTCTAGGGTCCTGGAAAAGCTCAACTTGTGACCTTCCAATTCTCAAGTCTAAATCAGTTGCCTGTAGAGAAATTTGTAGGCCGATTGTAGTTTGGATAACGCCAAAAATTCATCAGTAAATGAATTGTTAACTGTACAGTGGCTTTGAAAAGCAAGAAGTGATTGCCAGCGATGATTTTCTGATCATCCTCTGTTGTTGTAGTTTGGTTTGTTTGTTTTTTGTTGAATTTCTGTATAATTTAGGGATAATAGATCAAAATACAATCAGAAATCTAGTAGCTAAGGTGCAGATGACCAGAGTTTGGTTTTCATCTCTATGGTTGACTTGTTTGGTGACATGGAGTCAGACACTTAACATGCTCATACCTCAATTCATCTCTAGTAAAATGCATTTAATGTTGTAGTAATACTTGTCAAGCTTATTAAAACTCTTAGAAGGTAGGTACTGAGTGTCAAGTGGCATTACTTGTACATGTACCCCAGTGTACATGTACCCCCCTTCCCCCTTTGGTACCCATAAGTTTTCTATGTCTATGGGTCTATTTCTGTTTTGTATGTAAGTTCATTTGTATCATTTTTTAAAGATTCTACATATGTGATGTCATATGCTATTTGTCTTTTTTGGTCTGGCTTACTTCACTTAGTATGATAATCTCTAGATCCATCCATGTTGCTGAAAATGACATTATTTCATTCTTTTTAATGATAGAGTAATATTGCATTGTGTATATATACCACATCTTCTTTATCCATTAGTCTGTTGATGGACACTCAGGTGGCTTTCATGTCTTGGTTATTTTAAGTAGTGCTGCTATGAACATTGGGGTACATGTATCTTTTCGAATTATAGTTTTCTCTGGTTACATGCCCAGGAGTAGGATTGCTGGATCATATGGTAACTCTATTTTTAGTTTTTTAAGTAACCTCCATACTGTTACGCATAGTGGCTGCACCAATGTACATTCTCACCAACAGTGTAGGAAGGTTCCCTTCTCTCCACAACCTCTCCAGCGTTTGTTATTTGTAGACATTTTAAAGATGGCCATTCTGAATGGTATGAGGTGATACCTCATTGTAGTTTTGATTTCCGTTTCTCTAGTAATTAGCAATGTTGAGCATTTTTTTTTCATGTGCCTGTTGGCCATCTGTATGTCTTATTTGGAGAAATGTCTTTTTAGATCTCCTGCCCATTTTTTGATTGAGTTGTTTGTTTTTTTTTGATATTGGGCTGTATGAGCTGTTGGTGTATTTTGGAAATTAATACTTTGTCAGTCACATCATTTGCAAATATTTTCTCCCATTCTGTGGGTTGTCTTTTCATTTTGTTTATGGTTTCCTTTGCTGTGGAAAAGGCTTTAAGTTTCATTAGGTCCCATTTGTTTATTTTTGTTTTTATTTTCATTACTCTAGGAGGTGGATCCAAAAAGATATTGCTGCAGTTTGTGTCAGAGTGTTCTGCCTATGTTTTCCTCTAGGAGTTTTATAGTATCTAGTCTTACATTTAGGTATTTAATCCATTTTCAGTTTATTTTTGTATATGGTGTTAGATAATGTGCTAATTTCATTCTATTACATGTAGCTGCTGTCCAGTTTTCCCAGCACCACTTATTGAAGAGATTGTCTTCTCTCCATTGTATATTCTTGCTTCCTTTGTCATAGATTAATTGACCATATGTGCGTGGGTTTATTTCTGGGCTTTCTATCCTGTTACATTGATCTATATGTCTGTTTTTGTGCCAGTACCATACTGTTTTGATTACTGTAGTTTTGTAGTATAGTCTGAAGTCAGGGAGCCTGATTCCTCTAGCTCCATTTTTCTTTCTCAAGATTGCTTTGACTATTTGGGGCTTTTTGTGTTTCCATAGAAATTTTAAGACTTTTTTGTTCTAGTTCTGTGAAAAATGCCATTGGTAGTTTGATAGGGATTGCATTGAATCTGTAGATTGCCTTAGGTAGGATGGTCAGTTTAACAATATTGATTCTTCCAATCCAAGAACCCGGTATATCTTTCCATCTGTTTGTGTTGTCTTCTGTTTCTTTCATCAGTGTCTTATAGATATTGGAGTACAGGTTTTTTGCCTCGTTAAGTAGGTTTATTCCTAAATATTTTATTCCTTTTGATGAGACAGTAAATGGGATTGTTTTCTTAACTTCTCTTTCTGATAGTTCATTATTAGTGTATAGAAATGCAACAGATTTCTGTATATTAATTTTGAATCCAGTAGCTTTACCAAATTCAGTGATGAGCTCTAGTAGTTTTCTGGTAGCGTCTTTAGGATTTTCTATGTATAGCATCATGTCATAAGCAAACAGTGACTGTTTTACTTCTCCTTTTCCAATTTGGATTCCTTTTATTTCTTTGTCTTCTCTGATTGCTTTGGTTAGGACTTCCAAAACTATATTGAATAAAAGTGAAGAGAGTGGGGGCTTCCCTGGTGGCGCAGTGGTTAAGAATCCGCCTGCCAATGCAGGGGACACGGGTTCGAGCCCTAGTCCAGGAAGATCCCACATGCCATGGAGCAACTAAACCTGTGCGCCACAACTACTGAGCCTGCGCTCTAGAGCCCACGAGCCACAACTACTGAAGCCCGCGCACCTGGAGCTTGTGCTCCGCAACAGGAGAAGCCACCGCAATGAGAAGCCCGCACACCGTAACGAAGAATGGCAAGCCCGTGCACAGCAACTAAGACCCAGTGCAGCCAAAAATAATAATAAATAAAATAAATAAATTTATATAAAAAAAAAAAAAAAGTGAAGAGAGTGGACATCCTTGTCTTGCTCCTGATCTTAGAGGAAATGCTTTCAGCTTTTCACCATTGAGTATGATGTTAGCTGTGGGTTTGTCATATATGGCCTTTATTATGTTGAGGTATGGTCCCTCTATGCCCACTTTCTGAAGAGTTTTTATTAAATGGATGTTGAGTTTTATCAAAAGCTTTTTTCTGCATCTATTGAGATGATTTTTTTTATTTATAGTGTTTTATTGAGGATTTTTGCATCAAAGTTCATAAGAGTTATTCTCTAGTTTTCTTGTAGTGTCTTTTTTCTGATTTTGGTATCGGTAATGCTGCCCTCATAGAATGAGTTGGAGAGCGTTCCTTTCTCTTCACTTTTTGGGAAAGGTTTGAAAAGGATTGGTGTTAATTCTTTCTGAAATGTCTGGTAGAATTCGCTGGTGAAGCCACCAGGTCCAGGATTTTTCTTTGCCAGGAGATTTTTGATTGCTGATTCAATCTCTTTAGTAGTTATGTCTGTTCACATTTTGTATCTCTTCGTCATTTGGTCTTGGTAGGTTTTGTGTTTCTAGAAATTTGTCTGTTTCATCTAGGTTATCCAATTTGTTGGTATACAGTTGCTCATAGTACTCCTTCATAATCTTTTTAAAAATATTTCTGTAGAATTGGTAGTAATGTCCCACTTTCATTTCTTTTACTTATTTATTTTAATTTATTTATTTGTTTATTTTTTTGGCTGCGTTGGGTCTTCCTTGGTGCACGTGAGCTTTCTGTAGTTTCAGCAAGCAGGGGCTGCTCCTCATTGCAGTGCGTGAGCTTCTCATTGTGGTGGCTTCTTGTTGTGGAGCATGGGCTCTAGGCACGTGGTCTTCAGTAGTTGTGACACATGGGCTCAGTAGTTGTGGCATGTGGGCTCAGTAGTTGTGGCATGTAGGCTCTAGAGTGCAGGCTCAGTAGTTGTGGCACACAGGCTCAGTAGTTGTGGCATGTAGGCTCTAGAGTGCAGGCTCAGTAGTTGTGGCACACAGGCTTAGTTGCTCTGCGGTATGTGGGATCCTCCCAGACCAGGGATCGAACCTGTGTCCCCTGCACTGGCAGGCAGATTCTTAACCACTGTGCCACCAGGGAAATCCCCCACTTTCATTTCTGATTTTAATTAATTTGAGTCTTTTTTTCTTAGTTTTTCTAGCTATAGGTTTGTTAATTTTGATTTGCTTCTTGAATAACTAACTTTTGTGTTTTTTTTGTAAGTTTTTCTGTTATTTTTCTAGTTTTTATTTCCTTATCTCTGTTCTCATCTTTATTATCCCCTTCTGATATCTTTGAGTTTGGTTCATAGTTTTCTAGTTCTGTAAATGGTTAAGTTAGGTTGTTAATTTGAGATTTTTTTCTGTTTTTTTAATGTAATCTTTTTTAACTCTGAATTTCCCCTTCAGTGCTGCTTTCACTGTGTCCTATAAGTTTTGGTATGTTGTGATTTCATTTTCATTCATCCCTAAGTATTTCCTAAAGCCCCTTGTATTTTTTTCTTTGATCCATTGTAGTTTCTTCTTTGACTGTTTAAGAGTGTGTTCTTTAATTTCCACAACTTTGTGAATTTTCCAGGTCTCCTTTTTTTTTCAGTTGATTTCTAACTTTACCCTGTTGTGGTCAGAGAAGATGCTTTGTATGATACCTATCTACAGATATTTAATTTGTGAGCTAATGTACAGTCCTTCCTGGAGAATGTCCCATGTGCACATGAAAAGAATGTGTATTCTGTTGGTGGGTAAAGTGTTCTGTATATGTCTGTTACACCTACTTGTTTTGTTGTATCGTTTATGTTCTCCTTTTCATTACTTATCTTCTGTCTGGTTTTTCTATACATTATTGAGTATGGGATATTGAATTCTCCAAATATTATTGTAGAACTGTTTTTCTGTTTCATTTCTTTCAATTTTTGCTTCATATATTTTGATGATCTGTTATTATGTGTGCAAATATTTATAATTATTATATCTTTTTGCTACATTGAAACTTTTATTGATATATAATACCCTTCTTTTTGTCTTGTAACCTTTTTTGATTTAAAGTCTATTTTGTTTGGTAGTAGTATAGCCACCCCTGTTCTCTTTTAGTTACTGTTTGCATGGAATATCACTTTCCATCCTTTCACTTTCAACCTATTCATGTCTTTTGATTTAAAGTGCATGTCTTGTAGATAGCATATAGTTTGTTAATTTTTTTGACCCATTCTGGTAATCTGTCTTTTGATTGGAGAGTTTTTATGATTATTATAGACTGCCTCTGTGATACAGATGAGTATGAGGGGTAAACTTAAGTTTCTTTCCAGTATTTTCTGAGCCTGTGTCTTCCTCTGGGCAGGTGCAGTGATTCTCTAATTCCCCTCATACATGTGGCTGCTTTTAAATATCTTAATCTTCAATGCCTGGCTCTCAAAAGAGGAAAAAAGAAAAATGAGGGGATAAATGTTGCCAACCCTTTAATGCTTATGAAATTTACTTTAGCCTGAAGCGAAGGAGTTTGCAATAATGGTAGGAGGTGAAAGACCAGTGGCCTCTTCCTCTTTATCTTTGCATCTGTGTTGTGAAGCAATCAGAACACAGATCTGTAATCTTTGGAACACAGGGTCCTTTTTGCTCATTCTGGTTTCCACAAGCTGGTGCAGGCTGCTCCAGCAACACATACACAACTGCTTGCCATGGGGCTGAGGGGTGGGCAGTGGGTAGCTGCTACTGTGTTAAGAACTGAAATTGACCAAAATTAACCACAATTTACCATCCTAGCCTTCTCCTGGAAGTTGCAAGTCTTTAATAGACTCCAGAGTTCCAAAAGAGTTATATCAGCTAGATTCTGCCAGGGCAATTGTTGTCTAGGTGGGGAGGAGAGATGCTTCCTGCTGCACCATCTTCCTAGAATCCTCCTGCTCTTGTTGCATTCTTAATTGTGTGTTTATAGACTCCCTCATTTTCACTGATGTCTGTCTCTGCCCTGTGTTTCCTCAAACACCTCTTCTCTTCTAGTCCCCCAAGTTACTACAAGCACAAAATTGTTTTATAAATAGAGGTTTTTAAGGGCTTGATGATAATAAAAGGACATAGAATACAGCACACAAAATAAAAACATTTAGAATTAGATTTTCTTTTTCATTTTAATATTATTTTTTTATCCTGACTTCTCTAATTCTGTGTATTAGATTGCTAGAGCTACCATAACAAAATACCATGGACTAGGTGGTTTAAACTATTGAAATTTATTTCCTTACAGTTCTGGAGACTGGAAGTCTGAGATCAAGGTGCTTACAAGGTTGGGTTCTTCTGAGGCCTCTCTCCTTGGCTTGCACACGGCTGCCTTCTTGTTGCCTCTTCACATTGTCATCCTTATGTGTGCACACGTCCCTTGGTGTCTTTTCCTGTTCATAAATGAGGACACTAGTCATACTGGTTATGGACCCACTCTAAAAGGCTCGTTTGAAAATAACCACTTCTTTAAAGGCCTTACTTCCAAAAACAATTACATTCTGAGATACAACGGGTTGGGACTTCAACCTGTGGATTTTGGGTGACACTATTCAACCCATAACAATCGATATCCCCTAAGATCCCAGAGTCCTCATGTAACCCTTTTTCTCTTCATCTCCTCTAGATCCCTGTACCACTTCATAAAACAATTCTTCATTCTAGAGATGCTAGAGGGCAAGCCCACATTCCTATTCTTCATTACTTCTTGATCTCCTTTCTTTTTGATAGACCTACCAGGGTAGGGAGAGGGAATACAACCAAAGAATTCCAGAAAGAGGTTTTCCAGAAGGTAAGAGTAATCTCTCCTTGGAGTGAATGCTTCTATCCTTTGGCTCAAATTACAGCCAGCATTGTAAATAATATTTTCCTCCTGACCAATCTCTATGTATCACATCCAGACATTTATTAAAACTATTTGCTGCATCTGTCTGCCTCAGCCTGTAGGTTGTAAGGTCTTTGTAGGCAGAGGCTCTGTCTGTATTATTGTATTCCTCACAACCTCTGTGTGAAAACCTTCATATCATAGGATATATCATCTTTTTTCTAGCTTTCTTCTTTATGTTAGTGGAAAAGCTGTGAATCTTTCAGTGTTATATACTTAATAAAATAATTTCTTCTTTAAAACTTCAGGCTAAATTTTACACATTAGATCTTAAGCTTTGTTCTTGAATTTGTCCTTAAACACTACCTGTGTACTTTCATTAGCACAGATTACCTTATGTCAGTTCTAGAGTTTTTTTGGTTAATCTCACAGCTACCTAGGTTTATTAAAAATAAGCACTCTTTTCTGATGAGGT
Organism: Delphinapterus leucas; assembly: GCF_059928025.1. NCBI lineage: Eukaryota > Metazoa > Chordata > Mammalia > Artiodactyla > Monodontidae > Delphinapterus > Delphinapterus leucas. Next base: position 62,635,854 of record NC_143132.1, on the reverse strand, counting down.
AAAATTCTAGTTGGCCATGAATTTATGTTCATCTTTTAAAATGCTGCCTGTTTTTGAAATTTTATATAGGGAAAATTTATAGCCAACCTTAGATGATTTTTTCAGTTAAATCACATATATGTACACATATACATATATACATGTGTAAACATGTAATATGCACACACGCATATATATACATACACATACATACAATTTTATATTCATGTTACCTAGGTCTTGAAAATACACATTTTTCTTTAGGAATGATTACATTTCTTATCTTCTGACTTCTGTCTATGATGGCTGAAGCTTTTGTTACTTCTCTGAAAAATAACCCCACAATTAATAGAAGTACTGACCTCTATTATAGCCTGTCTTGATGAAGCGTTCAGTCACTAATGGTTCCTTCACCATTTCATACTCACAGATAGGAAATTCTATTAAAAGTGTCCAACATGATTGTAGGCATTGTTTTTCCTTTGGATTTGAGTGCTTATTTGAAGCTTATTTGACTAGAGCCAGCTTCTCCAAACTAGTCATCTTTTAGAGGAAGCTAATAAAGTACCTTCAGAGCCAGCCTAAATACTATTCGCCTAACTTTGAGCATGTTTTATCGAACAAATCTAAATTAGTTTGCCTCTAGTTGGTCTCTTACTTTGTCTAGACTCTAGATAATCACTGTCAGTTACGAAGATTCATTGTAACTTCCTCCTCGATCTTTTTCTGTATTTAAAAATATGTCTTCTGAGATACAGGTAGGCTATATAAGTATTAACAAAAGTATTTAAGGGGGCTTACAGAAGAGTCCACATGATTCCTGCCCACTCTTGGCAGTCCCTTCTTTAAAACTTCAGGCTAAATTTTACACATTAGATCTTAAGCTTTGTTCTTGAATTTGTCCTTAAACACTACTTCCATTAGCACAGATTACCTTATGTCAGTTCTCGAATTTTTGTGGTTAATCTCACAGCTACCTAGGTTACGAGTGTCAGGTAGCCTTCAGCCCTGTTTTCTGTGTATTAGCGTGGTTTTAACCTGTCAGGAGAGGTTCTCCACCTCCTCTGTGCATGGCTGCGGAAGAACACTGTAGGCATCCCTCTGAGCCTTTACCAGTGCTCTTCTCACACTGTTAATTAAATGAGAAATATTATTACAGCATTTAAAAGAACATATCAGGCAGCTAACATTTTCCACCCACCTGCATTTACCAGAAGCAATTTAGCTCCCACTCACTCACCTGCCACTCATGTCCTTAGGTCAAGAGAATGTTTATTTGTGCTTACAGACCAGCACATTCTGAGATGGCATATGGTCAGAGGCATTAGGCCTGGAAGGAATGTGTGGGGAAACAAAGATAAGAGAAACTGAATAATTACTCTTGCTCGTAAGCAGTGAGTTTCATGTGACATAAAAGGAAAGGTAAGAAAATGAATACATGTTAAAAAGGGAAAGAAATACCCTGTTCAGAGATGAAGAAACTTAGGTCAGAAAGATGTACATTTGATAGAAAGTGAGGAGGTAGAAGGGACACATAAACATAACATATATTTAAGTCTTAATGTCTTCGTAACGGATGGCTGTCTCATTTCACTTTTTGTGTTTTTTGATGCGTTCAGCACACACATACTCCATGCCCAGCTTAGGAATAGATCAGTGGCACTGTATTGAAGATGACGGTGTGTGTGATTTCCCTAGTTTAAGTCTTTAGATACACATATTTAAGAAATATAGGATCTTATTGGGCTATGTCCATACCTTTGATTCTTCTAGCGAAAGGATCCAATTATCTTACCATTAATCTAATCAATTGCTATTGAACAGGTTGTTAATGTGTAATGTGCCAATTGGAAGTATTTAGATAAGGCATAGGAGTAATTGTTTCAGGTACAAGATGTACCAGCTGCCTTACTTCCAAAGTCTGGCAAATCAAATCAGTTCATCCCCTCCCCCACCATTCATATTTTGCGATGGGCTAGGCAGTGCAGACAGCTAAAAAGTGATTCAAGAAGAAAAGGTGGTATGTGATTGACAAGAAAGATTCAAGAAAATATTATGATATGGCAAAATAAATAGGTGTTTGGTACCTAGAATTATTCCCTAATCCCAGCCACCATTATTAAGGCAAAGCAGAGAGGGTAAACCTTAGAGCACGGAACTGATCTACCATTTCTGAATTTCCAGCCCTTAACACCAAGTAGCTACTCAGTAAATATTTTCTAAATTAATAAATGAACAGATGCATTGCCTCTCAGGCACTTCCTCTAAACCTCCTTGGAGATCATGTGCCTGGACTTCTTTGATCCTTTGAAGCTTTCCTCCATGTTTCCTTAAAATTTTTTATCTACTTATGTAAGAATATGTGTGGAAAGTCCTGAACGGCAATTCTATGTGCAGACAAATATGAATGGCCATTTAAAGACACAGTGATAAATAGTCTGAGTAGTCAGTGCCAAAAACTATTGCTGGAAAAATGCACCGATTCTCATTGCTTATCAATCCTAGTCTTCACCTTCATGAAAAGTTGACGAGTCATAGAAAGAGATGCTTTTGATAGACATAGAAAGAGATGCTTTTGATAGAGGTAAGATTTTGACCTCAAGGAAATCCAGTCTCTCTTGGCCCACTTCACTAGAAAAACAAAAACAAAAATCTTACTTAAGTAAACTTCACTTTGCTCTCTAGGATATTGTCTTGGAACTCGTCATCCTAAGGACTAAATCTAAGAAGACTCCCTGCCTTCAAGTTCTGTTCCCTGGTGTCTTACTTTCCTAAAGCCTACGTGTTCAAGTCCCACCCAAAAGCTGTTAAGAGTATAGGCTGTGCAGTGTTTACACAATGAAGGTACTTGGACCTAGGTCGACCTCTGACACTTATTCTATGTTACCAAGGCGACATGATTGGTCTGATACAGAATGATTCCATAGTGTTGTGTTGAAGAGAGGAGAAATCTATATCTTTATTATTTTTGCCATTTAAAAAGCTTCAGCATCTTGATCCTATGTGTTTATATCATACTAAAAAATTCTGTTCTTTCAGGACCTGCTAATTCAAGGGGAAACAATCATTACCTGTTGATTGATGGATTAATTAATTAATTAAAATATATTATATACATAGTGTAAATATACCTTAGCTTCGAGGAGAACTGAACCGATAGTGTCTGTTCTCAATAAGCTTAAAATATAATTTAAAATATGATATTTTATAATAACCACCATTGAAAGGCTCAAATAAACCAAAATTGCTTTCATGGAAACTAGATTTTCTTCAGTATTGCAAAAGAGATTTTACACATGGTAAAGATATCAAAGAAGATGGGCAGATATTTAAATGTAGTCCAAAGTTTATAACTGGACTGTTTATTTCTTTACATCCTACATAACTCCAAAAGTGCTCTTTGGTGGGGAAGAATAATTACCAAATACATTTTTTCAAATTCATATTTGTTTTATTAATAATTCTTAGCTTTTTATTTATACATATTACTCTTTTAAAAATTGCACGGAAACCAGTAGCACCTATCGTTGAAATATAATATGTGAACATCTCACATTTTTATTTTATAGTAGGGACTTTTATTCAGTCAGCATTTTTGTATAGAAGCAGGTCTATGTAAAGACAAAATGTCTTTCATCTAATATATCACTCATATCAAAGTTTAAAAAAAGCATTCCAACTAGTGAATTGATATTGTATTCTAGCACTGAGCATAATTAATGGGCTTCGTTTTTTTTTTTTTTAATTTTCCTGCCAGATGTAACTTGGCATAACGAAGCTTACTTTCCTTCAATGTAGGGAGGATCTTAGGCTTCTGTGCCATTCCTTCTTGTGTGTCCTTGCAGTTGAGGTTAGTGCCTTGTTCCTAAGGCATCTATGCTGTTGTCATCCAACTACTCTCCTATATTCATACGTCCTTACACATTAGCTCCCTACTGAAGTCCAGCAAATACCTACACTGAATGAAGGCCCACATTGAATGAAGGGATTTGGCCTGCCAGGATCCATTTTTCTTTATTCCTGTAAAAGCAACTAGCTTTTTCTTTGGGGAACTGTCACTCCTGCGTTCCACCTGTTGTTGTTTAGGCTGTCTACTGTGAAGCCTTCTCCATGTTGATGAGGGGGGTTGGACTGAGCCAGCCTTCTCAGCATTTTGAATGTGGAGCATGCTGGAAGTGCTGGCACATGGAGCAGGGTGGGAAGTGATTGGAACTCATGCATCCTGGAGACGAGACTAAGGAGACTCTCCATGGGTTCCTGCCTCCACGCTCTCTGAACCTTCCCTGTTCTACTTTCTTAAGACCTGGGTGTTCAACTATTTTTTGTTGTTTTTTTTTTTGATTCTCTGTCTTACCTTGTGAAGCCAATCAGTTCCACTTTTTCCTCTTATGTTAGCCTTAGTGGAAATTTTCTGTTGTTTTCAATGAAGAACATACACTGATATAACATTTTTTAGAGTCTATTTTCAGGGTTTATTTATTATTTATTTTATATTAGCTTTGGAACAAGATAATTGGGCCCAGTGGTTGTAAACCTCACCTAAAAATCCATGCAGCATATACATAAAATTGTTCTTTAAAAATACTATTCAGTTTGTATACTTGACCATCGCTTTCAGGATTATACTCTGTATATGGACATTTCACTTTGTTGTAATAAAAGGGTGATGTACAGGGTGTAATTATGGTTTTAAATCTCCTAGACCAGGCTTTCGTGAATGATTTAGTTACCACTGTGCATGGTTTTGGATTATCTACTTGACTCGTTAAACCTATAGGTGTCATCCATCGTCAGTATTTGGGGTGATTTCAGCAGGATACTCGTTATCTTTTTTGAACTTGAAAAGACTTTGATTCCATAAAGTCTCCAGTGATTTCACAAAAGATTCATATTTGTCAAAGAAAATTCTGGTACTTTACTTTTCAGGGAAAATGTTGAAAATAATTAGTTTTTAAGAAAATATAACCCATTTTTCTGTTTAATTACATAGAGATTAATTAAATGAGTGAAATCTGCTTTTATCTTATTATAAAATTATAGTTTTCAACATTAACTCTAAAAAGTAATATCGGGGCAGTCAGACCTAGTGATCATGCTTGGCAATTTGATGATCTTGCTGTAAGGTTAAATTAAGGGCCTAGCTCTTGATTAGGTTTATAATTATAAGAAACTGGGTTTCTATGGAAAAAAAAATTTAAGAAGATATTTTCATACAGTAATTCCTAACCAGCAGGAAAGCTTATTTTTTTAAAAAAATAATTATCTTAAAAGAAAGTGCAAAGCAGACTATATGAATTTGCTTGTTTTCCTTATTAGAGATATTACTCAAATCTTAAAATTCAGAATATATATGCACATATACGTATGGAAAACAAATATGTGCTGAACCCAAGTTATCTTTATGCCATGGATTGCATTTTATAGAATCAGTAGCTAATAGAGTCAGCTACTTGTTTGAATTAATATAAAAGCCAGTTGTGTATTATTATGTAAGAAACAAACAACATCCATAGTGGAATGCTGGGGAATTAGTCATGCTATTTAGATATGTGATATGTACATTTACCCAGTCTTCTGAATCCTCTCTTCCTGAAGGAAATATCACACACACACACACACACACACACACACACACACACACACACACGGCACTTTTTCTGCAGACTTAGAGTCTATGGCTTTCCCTATCTTCCCTTACAGAATTACAGTCACTGATGGTGCCCCCAGTGTCTACCTGGTTCTATTTCTTTAGAGAATGCATGGGTACTAGGTATATGTTTGGTCTTTCCCCTGGCAGACCCTAAGGCAACCTGCTGTAAAATTCTGCATTTACATGAAATGCCCAATTCAGGTTTAAACTTGTAGGATCTCTTCAGTCCCTCTGAGCTCTAAAAATTTTTTTTTATCATTCTGTGATTCTAGGTACAAGGAAATACTTAAGCTCCTTCTTTGCCAAGGAAAAGCCATGGGAGCTATGATTCTATCAACTCAGCGAAGGCTAACTCAGCATGATATTTGGTAATTAGCAGACAGTAGAGGAGATAGGCCTGGAATGCCTAGGCCTGGTGGTCAAGTGTTTCTAAAAAGGCGGTTACAAATAGGATACAGGCAGAGAGGCAGGCAGCGTCAGCAATGTCTGCAGTTTACATCCAAGTATTTGATCCTAGGAATGCCTGCTTTGAATTTTGATCCAAGGGTGGTCTTAAAAAGGATCAGGGACTCTGTAATCGTCTGCATGGGAAAAGAGTCTAAAAAAAGAGTGGAGATATATATATATATATATATGTATGACTGATTCACTTTGCTGTACACTTGAAACTAACACAACATTGTAAATCAACTATACCCCAATAAAAATTAAAATAAATTAATTAATTAATTTAAAAAAGAATCAGGGATGTATGGCTGGAAGGGATAGGATTATCAGGTAATTTCAGAATTTGGGTATGAAGGTAAAGCAAGACCAACTATTCTGTTAGCTTAGATGCCTTGAAATGTTCCCTGACCAGTGTTAAATGTAAATGTTGGTGTTAAGTGGCTCCAACTTCAAAGGTTAAAAGAAAAGGGTGGGAAGGGTCCTAGCAGACCCTGATTATATTCTTTTCAGCCAAACTCTATCAGTGATACTCTAGCTGTCAAGTTCCGCAAAAAAAATAAACCATTGAATGGATATGCAGTTGAGGTATCTTAGAATATCTTCTACAGTAATTTTCATGTGAACGTTCTCTTAATTGAATCATTTGGTTAATAGACTCAAATTATTATTTCCTAACGTGGGTCTCATAATGTATAATCCACTGCTTTACGTGAATGTGCGCATATCTGTAAACTTCCAATGGCATTTATATAACTTAGGCATTCCATTATATTAATATATGGCATGGAAAATGAATTTTATGACTTTTATTACATGATATCTGATACCCACACTTAAACACATTTCCTCTTCTTTTCTCCCATTTTTGTATTGTCACTGGGTTGATAGTAGCAGAAATAGGTTTATATTATCCTAATTTCAGCTTAATCTTTAAAGATTCATATATAACAATTAAATTCAGTGCAGAGTTGTGGCATGTCCTCTACATGCACTGGATTATCTAAGTAGCTGTGAAAAAACGCACATGGTGGGAAGACTTGATCCTTGCCTTCAAGGTATATGTAGTTCTGGTAAGGGCATAAAACTTGTGAACGGGAAACAATTAAATAACAATACCAAGACAGTTTATAATAAAGTGCTGAATTAAATATCATCGAGTACCATAATTATATGGTTCAAACTCTAACTCTTATGGGCAGAACTAGCCTGAGTTAATTGATCATTTTGAATAATTCAGCGAGAGTAGAGGAATATAATTTATCTCTGTCTGAATTTTCCCAGTTAGGTTACCCAACCCGTTTTATAACTTAGTCACATTCCCAGGCATGTGGCATTATTAACCCTCATTTCCGCTTGGTTTGCCTGCGGCTACATCTCTGTCTCCTGATCCTTACATTTTTACTTAAGTATCATATGCAGATTAACCAGAGGTCAGAGTAGAACTAATCACTATCCTCCAGAAGGTATTTTGAACGCAAGAACAAGTAGGGAAGACTTTGAGGAAATAGAGCCCAGCTGAATGAGTTTTAGAAGAAGGTAGACTAGACTTGTGATTTTAACCTGGTTGGATATGAAATTATTCCAAATCCTATAAAAAGGTGCAAGCACTTCTGTGTACAGGCAACTAATGACAAAAGGAAGAAACTAAACAAACTTAGGACAGGGTTTGAGCCATTCTACACTGGGACAAATAACCTATGTACGTACACTGAGACCTCAAGAAAGTTCTTTCACTGCATCGTATAAGGCAGTAAAACAATTACTGCTTGTTGGAATGGAATATATGTGGATTAAAGAAAATTAATTGACATTCTTAAAACTAGTTAACAAGAAAAACTTAAAATGAAAGCATGTTTTAGTGATTAAAGAAATAATTATTTGAATGTATTTTGAATGTTTCAGTTATTTGAATGTTTTACTTTGAGGCATACCAAATTCTCTGGAGAGGCGAGGTAAAGGAACTACGACTGTATTTTTATCTAACAGAATATTTCCATATTAGAGCTTAAAACTTCAAAGGAGATTTATTTAATGACCCGCCATTAGAGCATCTCTAGCCTACGCTGTAAAGTAAACAAGCCTGGTTCACCTTTTCCCACTCCCGTCTTCACCTCTACCTTCTCTTGCTTCTCCTCAGTTTTCCTTTGCACTACTCTTCACGTGAGGCCCCTGGCTCCCCATGAAAATGTCCCCTTTCCACTTGGCCTTGACTGGCAAGTCTCATGCTCTGAAACGGTGTCATCTTCTCCTTTCCCATTCCCAACTCTTTCCTTGTATACCTATCAGAACCCTGTTCTCTTCCAAAGACCTTGATAACCAACCCCACATTAATGTTAAGTGGTTTTTAAAGGATCCCCTCTGTTGACAATTAACCTTAATGATGCAAATGGAACTTTCTGCTTAAACACCTAGAGTACCTGTCTGCGTTCTCTATCTGTGCCTATGGCGAAGCCTGAGTAACCTTTTAACCGAATTTCAAGAGCTGATGAAAAATCATGTCGCAATGTCTGAAGGATTAGCTAAAATCATCTCTGAAGTAGTCACCTGTATTTTCATTCTGTTAAAGAAGATCATATTCACATGTTGCTGATACTGATATATTTAAATAAGGAGATAGTTGGTATTTTTCCCTGAGAAGAAATGAGATAATGTCTTTGTTTGTCTTCTGGTTAATACTGTCCTTGAACATTTCGAGAGCTCCAAATGTGTTTACCCAAGTCCTGCGTGAGCTAGAGCAGCCAGTTTGAAGGGAATGGTACTGGGTAGCAATAACGTCTTTTACACTTTCAGCAGCAATCCAGATAAACAGACAACAGCTTGTGGGGCTGTGCTTTTATTTACTTATTTAGTTCACCACTGCCATTTATTCTTAGTTTTCAGTGGAGTATCCTTCTAATAAATAGAAAGAGTATGTTTAGTCCAGGCTGAGGAGCTCTGACTCGGTTCATTTGATAAGGGACATAATTACACGTAATGTGAGAGCAAGGGTGGATGGGTACGTTTGTAAGTACGCTGCTGACTCTGGAAAATTCTTCAGGATCCTTTCCTGATGTAGCAAAGGCCAACCCTCTCTGCAGTCCCCCTGTCAGGTGCTGAAGCCACCTTTCCATTACTTGGGGACTGATGCTGCCGATGTGTCCTCATTCTGTTTCTTCTCTCTTCACATGTTTAGCTATTGACCATTTTCCTCTTTCACTGCACCTCCACTGGAAGGTAGGGTATAGAGGAGAAACAAAGGCAAAATTCAAACAAATCAATTGTATTGTGTGTAGGAGAGAGCAGGTGCGCTACTTTCATTATCAGCAATGCAGCTGCAATGCAGCTCTTTCTTATATTTTCCTCCCCCAAGCCCAAACTCCCACAACCCTCCTTCCTATTTGGGAACCTTTTCAACAGACTGTAAGGCAGTCTTCAGAGCTACAAGAGGAAACTTCTTTACAAAACATACTGAGGATGTTCTGTAGGTAAATTCCCTGGAGATATATTGGTGTAGAGTACATAGTGTCAGCAATGAAAACTTGTCTGTCCTTAACCAACATTCAACCTCTGTTGGCCTTAGTTGCCTTGTCTGCATAACTCTGGAGAGTTCTTGTGTGATACAAGGACACATTTATACACAGGTCCACCTATGTTTATGGAGCACCTACTATGTGCTGTGACTGGAAACTTATTAATCTGATTTTTGGTGTTTTTCATCCCTCCATTTACTTCTCTACTTATTTGCTCTAATTTGCTTAATTAATTATTTTAATGTCAAAAGTAACAGTTGTACCAATAAAAAATATGAAAAGAAGATATTAATGACCTTCCTCAACCTTGGTCCCTCCCCATCTGTATCTTTCCAGAAGTTATTAAATTTAATACCTTGGTATATTCTCCTTTATATGTTTCTTCATGTTCATACAAAATATACAAACATATGCACATAATCAGAAAACATAGAAATATACTTTACCTTTTCACATCTTTTTAGGATTCTGCTCAAACGTCTCTTTTTCCCCTGAGACATGTCCTAACCACCCTATCTAAAATTAGGATTTCCCCAACCACCACTGCCTCCTAGGTTCTCCCTATGTGCAACTACACTGCTTGATTTTTTTTTTTCCTATAGCATTTATCACCATCAGACATACTATATATTTTATTTGTTTTTTTGTGGGCCCCTGCCCACTAGAATATGAGCTTCTTGAGGGTGAAATTTTGTGTCAGTTTTTATTACTGCTGTAATTCAGTGCTATAATAGTGTCTGACACTCAGTGCTCAAAAACTATTTGTAGAATGAATATAAATACATATAGAGTTTCTTTGGGAATGGTTATTTTGTTTTTTTAAAAAGTGAGATGATACTGAGCAAATAAGTCTACAGTTTGCTTTTCATACTGAACAACCCAAGCAAAGACAATAGATACATATCTAACTCAATTAAAATGTTTAAGTATATCATATTTCACGTTATGGATTATATATTTAACCATTCTTATCTTGATGGACATCGAATTGTCTCCATTTTTTCCAGTGGGACACAATATTATATACTTTCAACATTATACTTTTATGTTGGTCCTTTAATTTCTAAATCATAATAAAAATAATAGCTGTGATTTATTGCTTTTAGGTTAGAACTTGTCTGAGCATGTTACATTCATCCCCTACAGTTTTATACTGTAGGTTTGGTTTTTATCACATACAGTGGGATACAGCGGAGAGCAGTGAAGTCCAGGGAGTTTAAATAACTTGCTCAGTCATAGTTCTGCTGTGAGGCTGAGTCATGATTGAGCCGCCAGCAGTCTGCATCCAGAGCCTGCTCTCTTAACCATTATGCTAATTACAAAAGTGGGATCAGCTCTTCAAAAGCAATACGTGTTTAAATGTATTAGTTACTGCCAATTAATTTCCACACAGGTTTTGGAGTTCATACTGTCACCAGCAGTGAATAAGAGTGTCTCTTTCCCCCATCTTCAACCAGAAAATTTTTGATGGTTTTGTATGTCATTTTATTGATTTTTAAATTTTTACAGAAGCAATGGGTTAAAAGAAAAGCTGTTTTCGAAAATAGTTTCTAATGAGGGTTAATCCTGTGATTGGGGTAGAATACTGATGGTTATATTGCTTCACCAGTAGAAAATGCATGTAACTAATGCCTTCAGTGCAATGGGAGTGAAGGGTAATTGCTATTGTTTTCACAGTCACGGTACCTTTAATTTATTACTAAGGACACAGGGATTAGAGAAGGCCTATTCCTAACAATGCTGTTTCTAATTACTACCGCCCTTTCCTTTATGTAGGATGAACCACACCTGGAATGTCAGGTGCCTTGTTAAAGAGAAAGGAAGTTGAACACATGACAGTGAAGTCATAATGCCAAGTACACTGGGCTGTTGGTGCATTGGTGTACAGCGGGGGGAAAGTCTTTGGGCATACATGGTGCACGTAGAATTTAAAAATTGCATTAATAGGAAAATCTAACAATGCAAAGTAGCACCCATCTCTGTGAAATACTTATCTGTGGTAATATGGTTATTTGCAATTAAAAGGTAATTTCCTTTTTCATAAGTTTTGCCTGAGGTTCCAGAGACTCTTTTAGGATGTGTATTAATTTTAATAATTTACACTCAGACTTTTTAATTTGTAGAATACTTCTTGGTCTCTTCCTTCATCTCATTTCAAAATGCATTCTTCTTTTAGATTATGTGTATGGCATACCATATTTATTTATTCACCAAGTATGGCATTCATAGTAAATGCCATTGCTCCAGTGGGAAGCAATCAGTAGTTATTAATATTCCTAATTCTGTTTTCTGCTTCTCTGTTTTGTTTTGCTTTTTGTTTTTTCATCAACTAGTTACGTCAGCTCATCTAGCCTTAATTAGTAGCTGGACCAGCAACTGATACTGCCGTGCTGAATTTTAGGGAACACTTGCTGGTCTTCCTGGGGAAATATCTAGGTATTAACAAAACATTATTTTCTCCCTCAGATCAGTCAAAGAAAAAAAAAAAAAAGAAGTTCTAAAAAGTACCATTATTTGGAAATTGGGGGAAAAATAAAAATCTAAAAACTGAAATTATGGAAATCAATGAAATTTAGAGCACAATTTTATTACTGAATATAACTAAGTATCCATTCCAGTTTGCCTTTTTTTGGAAGTCACCGGCGACATCCCGATTCAATGATTGTCATTCAAATAAGGTAGTTAATTCTCTGCTCATTTACAGAAAAGAGAAGATTGACATACACTTAGTCCTGAACCTTGGGACGGATGTCTAGTTGCTCTCATTTCTCTAGGTGACTCTTGCTCTGAGGGTTTACAGCCCTGCAGAATTCTAATTTCTCCAATTATAAAATTAGTTTATAATTGTAGTAATGATGATGATAACAATAGTATGAGGTGGTCAGTCTTTCACATATGGTTGATCCCATACATAACTACATATTTCTCTTTATAAATCACTGGGAATCAACTTCCTCCATATTTTAATGCACTAAGCTGCAATTGGGTTTTAAATAACTTTACCTCATCAAGCAGGGCAGGCAGATAGATGGTGATATTTGAAAGCAGAGACCCTGTCAATTGTTTTCTCCATAGTACTTGGCACAGTGCCTAGCACAGAATTATGTGTTCAGTAGATATCTGCTGGACAAATAAAATAGGTACATGCATGTGTGTGCACACAGACACACAGACATGGGAACCACACTCTATTTGCTTATAGCCTAAAAGAAATTAAAGCAAGTTTTAAGGAACACCTGCAGTTCCTTAAATATACAGAAATCGGAGAGTAGGGTCTAAATGAACTTAAGGAAACCTATTTATCTCTTTTTCATTGTTTCTCTGCTGGAAACTTTAGAGTTAGCCCAACCTAGTTTTGAACCTTGAGTACTAAACTGACTTTATAAATATATATCTTGCTAGTTTTCTCTTCTTTAACATCAGAGTAATAACATTTACCTCTTAGCGTTGTTGTATGGATTAAATATACTTATGAGGCCCCTGACACATTTTGTGTCTAGATAAATAGTCATTATTCGATTATTATAGAACTTGCATGAAAATTAGAGTTGGGGTCATTTGCAGGGGGGTACTAGATGTTGGCATTAAATGCTTTTCCGATATGATGATTATAGGAGCTGGAATGGAAGAGGCTGGAGGTACAGATTTCTTTAGTAAATATTGTACGGTTAAATAAAAGCTCTGTTGAAGGGCTTCTCAGATATCTTTTCAAGTTTGCATTGAATTGAAATATAATGTCTCCCCTCAACTCCACTTCGGCTTCGTAGCCAAATGACTGATTGATATCAGTCTACTTTGTGTTTGGACTTACCTTGTCCCACAGCCATGAATGACTAGGGGAATCCTGGGTTATTATTTGTTTTTCCTTTTACAATTTTACAGTCTTTTTTCCACTCACATCTTTATGTGTATCTCTTGTCTGTATCTATGGAATCACAGCTGAGTTGGACTAAAGGTACAGTGCACTTAGGACCTGATACTTGTAGCCAATCCACATGGCAAAGCTACCTTGCAATGAGTGGTACCACTACTCAGATTTGATCACATGTTCCTGCTAATGTGCTGTTTGATACTTTTTGGTGGTAAGCTACATGATGAGCTTATCAGCCTATAGTCCAAATCTCTGTTATGTCTTGAAATACTGCTTTTTGCACAACTGTTACCTTAAAATTATGGCAAGGAGATTTTCACATATTATGTAGTTTCCCTTTTACTCATAAATAATAGACTTACACTCTCACAATATCTATACAGTGATGCTATAATTGAAAACTATCTAGGTTCATTGGAAGATATCAGGTGGCTGAAGAATCCCTACCTAGATGCGGTTGAGACCGAAACAGACTCTGCAGGCTGGCTCATCCTGCCTATCTACGCAGTTCAGAGCGACCTGCATTCTGTCTTGAGCTTCTGTTGTGTTGATCCAGGCTGTGCCTCTTGGAAGCTGAAGAAATTTATGAGACATGGCAAAAATAATTCCTATGATTGGCCACTAATAATCAACACAGAGAGCCATGCTATCAGTGAACCCCGAGTGACCTGAATCTATCATAAAGACTGCCTGTGGCCAGCAATACAGGTCACTTTATATATGGCATGATGCATTCTACTAACCATGTTTGGCTAAACTGGCTGCCTCAGGTAACTATCTTGTTTCCATTAAAGCACTTGTATTAGGAAATTACCTGAAACCTAAGAAACTATCTTCTTTACTATTAGAATACAAATAACAAGTGGACCCTGGTGATTATTTTATTGCTTTCACATTTCCCATCAATCCCTTCAGGCCAGTCAGTGGCAAATCTAGGGTAGGTTTTTGCTCCCCCTGCATTGCCTACTTTCAGGGTCACAAACCTGTTCTCTCTGTAACTTAGGGGTTCTTTAGCGACCCATGTTTCACTGTGTTTGCTCTACAGCAGATGTCTGACTCTTTAAAGTTTCCCCTGAGCAAGATATTCTCTTTCCAAATACATCACAAGTACATACAGAAATTTCACATTTTCTTCCCTTCCACTCCAGGGATCAGTGATGGATGGTCACTGCAGTTCTTTTTTTCTCTTTTTTCCCTTCAGATATCCCCCCTTTTCTTTGCTAATCCTACATCCTTCATTATTCAGTCTGTTCCCAAATTGTATCTCCCTGGTATTGTAAATACTTAACACATAATGGAACAACTTTTCATCTCTCTTTCACTTTCTTTCTCACATTTTCACTTTGGAAGGAATCCATCAGTACTGACTCTTGAATCATGAAAATGATCGTACAGTCACTGAATTATAGAGTCATAGAATGTTAGAGCTGGAAGAGAGCTAAGTTATATTTCTCTTGAATCCATGCTTCCACTAGAGCATGTCCTGGCTCGTTGTAGCTGCATGAAAATTTCCTCCACGCAGCTTCACATATCATAAAGTATGTCACATACTTTTTAATACAGAACCCCCAACATCTATTAAATTGAGCCCATTCAATCTCTAAGACTATGCTGCAGCTATTCCAGCAGCTTCCAGCAGGGGGCACTTCCAGATAGGAGCATTTGCCCTTGAAAGCTTAGAGAATGTGATTTGAAGGACTCAGAGGTGGTCCACATCAAAAAATAGTCCGCATCCACCGGGCAGAAACCTCCTTATGAGGAAGAAGATATTGTCCCTTATGCATATATTTGAGAAATACCTTAAACTGCTATCTGACTGATTAGCATCTTGGTATAAATTGGTTCAGATCCTCCATTTCCTTTCCTCTGTTGTTTCACTTAGAAGGAGAAAGTTCCTAGAGATGGGTAATTAAAAGCAAGATTTGATGTGGGTTCTGGAAACAAGGAGGAGGAAATTAAATTTTGACTGAGGAGCGAGGTAATGGAGATCAGTGTTAAAGAAAGACACTGAAACCACATTACACAAAATTTAATCGTTCCCGGTAACAACCCCCAACTGCTAAGTTTCTCTACCATGAGACTGAGAAGAGGATCTGCCCAGCGGTCTCCAACAGTAACACGGCAACTGAAACGGTTGTTGTCAGTACAGCTGTTACCAGGAAGTGATCTCAACCACTAACTGTACGTTAAGACTATGCCACCCACCTTAGACACTTCTTCATGGTGTCTCAATACCATTGCTATTATTTTACATTTATATAGACCTCCTACCTGAGGAAAATTATACCTTTCAAATGTTGACTTAGTGCTACCCTAACTCTGTTTGTTATTACTATCCAGGCGATACGTACTTAGTTCCTTTACTCTTTGCCCATAAATACATCATTCCATTTCTTTAATCATCTTGTGCTCTCCTCTGTACTCAGTCCAATTTCTCAGCACATTTCAAGTGTCCAGAGGCCTGATGCTGTAGTTTAGCCTAACCAGAATCAAGGAAGGTGGGAGTCGTTTCTCTGTATTTTCTTCTGCCCCAACATAATGGATCACTATATTCACTTCAAAATAGCATCAGCCCCTTTGGCAGCCGTATCACATTGCAAACTGATATCTAATTTGTCATCTATTATTAGATCCAGGTCTCCATCAGTGTTACTTCTCTCCAGGTTTCTCCTGTCCATTGAATTATGTTGCTCAAGATGTATTGGTTTTCATTTTTCTAAGCTGAATCTCATTTTGTTATTTTTGAGTCATGTCCCTACCCTCTCTGGGTCCATTTATATAACATCTTAGGAACTTCAGGGGTGCCTGCCATACATCTTAACTTATCACCTGCAAATTCCATTAATGAGCTATTTCTGCTCTTTCCTTACCCAGATCATTAACATAATGAAAATAACTCTTCTTCCAGGTCATTTTTAAAGAGATTTATTAGGACCTGAGCTAAGAATACCCCAACAAAAAAAAATACTATTTGGCACTATTTTCATACATAACAAGAATATTCCTTCTACTCCTTTTCATTTTGAATTATGTGAATTAATTGTGATTATTTCTTAATGGAGATTCTTGAGAGTTTGCTAATGCATTTTTTTCATGGAGACTGCATTTTACCTATGATGATGTGGAGTTGTTCAAATAAAAATCACTATCGAAAGTGTTTAAATGTCATTATCTTTGTTACTTGGAGGCCATTTGGATCCCTAAAAGGACCACTTAGCTTCTCTTTCCTCCATATGCCACACAAATAATCACATCAGCTTCTCCTCTTATAGGAGGACTGATGATATGTACAGAGCTTATCAGAAATATTTCCCTTCTATTAAGTTGAAAGAGCCAAAGACAACTTCAAAGCATGTTCCTTATTGGGTGTACTTATATAGTATCACTTTTGCAGAGTCTAGACATGGGGAATTGGAAAGGGACATTGACTTGTCATAAGGATTTCTAGGTTCTGAGGTTTACTGAGCAGTGAAGACAATTATTCTGATAGAGCCTTCGATCAGTATTTACAGAGTATCATCTGTAGATTGTGTGACAGATATATATTATTTTAAATATGTATGTAGGAGTTGTGGTTAGTAACAAGATATGCATTTTTTTCTAACATAAATACTACTATCATGAGTGTCCAGTGGTTGTTTTTAACATTAAAAAAAAAAAGTCCTCATGTTGGAAAATGTTGGGTTCACTGGCCTGGAAAAAAATATTTCAACACAGTGTCTCATCTGTACAAGGAGTATGTAGGGAAGGACAGATTCTGGAATCCTCTTTTCTTTTTTTCTTCTTTTTGCGGTATGCGGTCCTCTCACTGTTGTGGCCTCTCCCGTTGTGGAGCACAGGCTCCGGCCGCGCAGGCTCAGAGGCCATGGCTCATGGGCCCAGCCGCTCCGCGGCATGTGGGATCTTCCCGGACCGGGGCACGAACCCGTGCCCCCTGCATCGGCAGGTGGACTCTCAACCACTGCGCCACCAGGGAAGCCCTGGAATCCTCTTTTCTATCATAAGATTTATGTGCCATGACTTGGATGCACTCTGTTGATTTCCCTCAGTCATTAGGGGTAATGGCTAGAGATATCTAGGGGTCGTTGATATTTAGTTATAACAGTAACAAAGATCATAGCAATAAATGTTAAATTCTCACTGTGTTACAGGCACTGTGTAAGTCACGTTCTTACACATTACCTTTCTTAATCTTTACCACAATCCTGATATATACTTTTCTCTCCAATTTACATATTGTAAATCTGACCTTCTGAGAGCATGAGCAAATTACCCAAAGCCACACAGGTTTTACATGAATGACAAGGATAATTGAATGACAAAGGCAGGACTATCAGATTCTGTAAAGGACTATCAGATTCTGTAATCCTTGCTTCACCCACAATGCCTTGCATGATTTCTGTCCATGATGCATGTTCTACTCAAGACTCTGTGAGTCAGGAATTTGCGTAAGGCCTAATGAGGACAGCTTTTTGTGCTTCATGATATCTGGGACTTCACCTGGGAAGACCCAAAGCTGGCAGTGACTCAGTGGCTTGGAGTGACTCAGTATCTGGAGGCATCTGTACTTAGATACGTAGCCATTGATGCTGGCTGTTGGCTGGCTCTTCAGCTGGGGCAGTCAGCCGAAACGCCTACAGTGATGGCTTCCTATGGAGTGTGGCAGTCTGAGACTTCGCACCTGGTGGATCAAGGCTCTGAAAGTAAGTGCCTTAAGAGAATCAGGCAGAAGCTGTATTATCTTTTATGATCTACACTTGGAAATCATTTAGTGTCACTTCCTCTGTGCTCTATTGGTCAACTGTTTCCTAAGTTAGCCCAGGTTCAGGGGGAGGGGATGTAGACCCCACTTCCCTATGGGAAAGTATCCATTTTCAGACATGTTTAAAACCTTTATAATTCAAGTTTTGATGTGGATTCTTGAAGAAATCTCTTTCTTATGGCTTTGGTTTATATACTGTAGTTCTTAACAATGGCTGCAATTCATCAACATTGGTTGATAAACCTATCAAGTTGTGGACTCTACTCCAAAGATTCTGAAACAAAATCTCTAGGAGGGAATCTGTAGTTTTACCAAGCTTCTGGTGATTCTTAGAAAGCTGATCTAACTAAGCACCAAGTTTTACTTACACTGCCTCTATAGGTGAAGATGTTCTCAAAAGCCTTCAGCCAGACCCACTCTTGGTAAGGCTGTCCCAAACTAGTAAACTCCTTGGCCTCTGCTATTATGGCTGCTTGTCTGTCATTCTCATCTCCTCTGTCAGCCTTGGAGAGGTCCCTGAAGCTTTACAGAATACCATCTCTAGATTTGCAAGAGGAATCCTGGGAACTCCCTTCCCCGTCTCATCAGGGATGGATGACAGGACTTTAAGCAAAATCTCTGCTGAAGCTATCACAGCAAGGGGTGTACCAGCTTAAAGCTGTCAGTTGATAATCACTCTACTGTGAATGGTTGAGCTAGTAGCACCCAGTGATTCGATTTGCATGTTTATAACAACGTGTGCACAGAAGTGCCAGTTTGGGGTGCCACTGCAGCAGCTCCACTCCAGTGAAAACATCTTCAAAGAGCCTTGTCAGCATCCTTCAGCATTTTTTTCTGAGGTTTAGAACTAGAGGGTGGGTGGCAGTCCACACCTCAGGAGGAACGGCTGATAAAATCTGTTAACTCTTTCTCCCCTTAGACATCATATCTCACAGCTGCATCAGCAAACAGTCCCCTCAGTGGGAATTTGAACTCTGCTTAGATTAAAAATAGAAGAGAAAGGATGCGTCTATTTTACCTGCCTGGTTTCCAGTCTTCAGATTGTCAGGAGTTTCACATATCTAGTATCCATTCATGGAGTGGGAGAGAAGAGACTATAAGGGACCCACTGGGGAGGATGAAGAGATTTGAGGAAAGAGTGCTTGCAAGAGGAGCTTTCTGTAACTTTGAGGCTGGAAGGTACCTGGTAGTTATCTTGAGAAGGGAACAGGTTACTAAGGAGATTGACCTGCAATTCAGTTAGAGAGGGTATGAAGAGAAACCCACTGCTTTCATCCACTGGGCAGGAAGTCAAACTCAGCTTGCTAACTGGACCACAGTCCTCCCAAATCTCAGCCAGTGCTTCATAACTGTACCTGACGGAGGCTAAAGAGATGCGATCAGTTAGAATCATGTTCTCCAAATCCTTCATAAAGGTGAGAGTCTTTAGAAGAAGAAGGTAAAACAAGCAAAAACCAATGAAAACCGTGTCATGTTCTTCACAGGAGTGGGGTAAGGTTGTGGTGGGCAAAAAGCAAACGGGTCACGTGTTTTTTCTTCCTTTCTTTCTTTGGTGCTTTATACATGGCCAAAGGACTGGGTCCAGCTATCTGTACCTTCAAAAATGTATTTCTTGAACAGTCTGCATCAGAATCCCTGAGGAGTTTTATAAAAAATGAAGATGTCTATAACCCACCTTAGATCTACTGAATCGGAAAATCTGGGGGTGGGACCCTGGAATCAGAATTAGTAACAAGTTGCTCAATGACTCTGCAACACACTCAAGTTGAAGAAACATTAACTTGGATCCTGCCATTGGCCGTGTTGGGGGAGCCAGCAAGGGTGTTGCTAAAGGTCTTTATTAACAAGCACACTCTCTTTGTCTGTCCTTATCCCTCAAGGGGACCCACGGGCACTAGGAGGGTCTTTTGAAGTTCAATGATGTTAAGTGGTTGACCTTTATGAAGTAGAGTCTTCTTTGATATTAATTAGTCATTAGGTCAGCAAACATTCTAAAGGACAGGGCTACCTATAGTGCCAAATACTGTAAAGATGACTCTTTGGTTTCTGAATAAAAGTTAGATACCATTTTCTGTATTGGAACCCAGTAAAATTGCTTGTCCAAATGACTACTAAATTTCGTCAGCCCTGGAAGAGCCAGTAGAGGCTGTATGACATTCTAATCAATGTAAAGACCCAACAGATATTGAATTAACTGTATGATGTGCTTTAATAAATTAACACTGTACAAAGATCATATGAAAATTGCCCTGTTGACTAAATTTCTTGGAAGAGTGATACAGAAAAAAGAAATGGAAAGTAGTAATTATTCAGCACCTGATATATATCAAGGACTCTGTTAGGTTACTGACATTCCACATTACATTTAATCCAATGCAAGTAGGCTTTGTATTTATATGTGTATAAAAGTATCATTATAAATAAGTTAACCAGATTCTTATTGCTTATTTATCATGCATGACACTAATTGCCCCCCCGCCAAAATAAATCACTGAAAGTAAAATGGAAGTGATTGGAAAAGGATTTAGATGTAATGTCATCTAACATTTGAAGTGAAGTTAAATGGTATGTTTGTTCTAGTCCAGTCTTTACCATTATATCATAAAGTCCTCCTCCATAATATTTGGAAAATGTGTGAATACCTGGTGTTGGCTGATTTACTATCGAATTTTGAAAATTTGGACAGCACTATATTTGTGACTTTTTTTGATAGTTAAGAATTTGCATATATAGCACCACAGAATTTTAGATTTGGCTAAAACACTTAACATTTAAGATGAAGAAGCCAAAATCCAAAGTCATATTTATTAAAAAATGCTTTTCCTGCTAACAGTTTTTACTCTTATTCTTAATAGGGAAATATACTTTAATTTCAAAGAATTTCATAAAGCCAGAAATGCCTAAAGTTATTTTGGTTTAACAATTTTCATAGAAAAAAATTTAACTGATAGTTAAAAGACATTATATGTGGATTTCTTCACTTATAGCTGATATGCCTTGGGTGACCGTGCTTTAGTTTCTTTAACCCTAAAATAGGAATGAACGGTGGATCAAGTTCATTGGGCTGTTGTGAAAACTAAATTAGAAAATGTACATTCAGTACTTAGCATAGAGCTAATTAAAGTTAGATACATGTTTCCAATTATTAATTAAACAAATACGTTTATAACATATATTAAATTCTGCCTACATGAAGATAGTCTATTCTGATTAAAAACTACCCTAAGATTCATACATTTTAGTAAGCCAAAAGTTCCTTGCCCCATGTTACTCTGAATTGGGTGACGTTTTACATAATTCATAGTTATGAAACCATCTTGATGACAATGAAATTCTGCATTATAAAGATCTGGAAATTCAAACTCATTTGCTTTTATTTCTACATACGTCAAGATATTGTAGAGTCATGGAGATTTATTTCAATCTTAAGAATAATATACTCTTAATTTTATGTGCTGAATTTATATGCTTACAGAAAAATATGCATTAGAATTTAAAAGAAAATATCTTAGATAAAAAGGGGCCATCTTTGAAGAAAGATAATTAGCTTATTTTCATCGGCCATGTATAACAGCATCATCCCTTTCCCATTTTGCTTTGGTATGTTGGTGTACAGATGGGTCTTCTTTGTTGACAAGGTACTAATGATGATGCCCCTATCCCTCTTCAGCTCTTCTTATTAGCTGCTAACCACCTTCATTTATTACTTCTGATTCCCTGCATGTTCAGTATATTAAATGTTTTTTTTTTTTTTAAACTATTTAGACATTCTTTTTTTTATTCAGCAAATACAGACTGAGGGCCAATTATGTGTACACTGCCAGGTACAAGAAAGATGGTGGTGACATAAGAATGTGAGCTCTTCCCCTGCTAGGTGGCTCTCAACCAGAGCAGTATATTAAATGTTAACAAATGGTTCTCATTTTACATGACAATCCTACTAATTGATGATTATAGAAACATATTAAGCACATAATGCCAAAATATGTTACCTAAGCTGTTAATCTCTTATTTGAGTTCCTTTTATGTGTTGGGAATAGAATATGCTATTTAGAGGTCACAGTAGGAGCACAAATACACCTCTACACCTCTTCTTCTCAATCTTATGTCTGTTACTTTGTGTTAATGAAGAATTCTAAATCTAATTTTCCATTATCAGTCTCAGGCTTGCAGGAAAGATTTCTTAGGCACAGAGAAGAGTAGCTGAAATTCATGATGGAAAGAGAGGGAATGTGATGAAGGGAAATATTTTTGACCTGGCATCTCTTCAGTGCCCAAGTGACTGTGGGAGACTGCTTCTTTTATATGATGGATTACCACTTTTCCATGTATCCAGCTTGGAGAAAGGAAGATGAGAGCAGAGGAGCAGGACTAGACCCTTCGATTCTCAGCTAATGAGCATCAAGAGGACCATAGAGAAAGCACTGGAAAGGAAAACAAATACAAGAGGAAGGGAGGTGAGGGAATCAGTGCCTCAGAAATAAGGAACAGAACTGACTGACTGATGGAGTCGGTTGCACCACCATACCTCAAGTGTCCTGACCTTTGTAATGTCTCCACACAAGTAAGATGGATGTGAGACTCACTGATGTCCTCAAGGCATATCACACAGACACTAACCTAATCCCCTCTGCCAGTTTAATTTTTTAAAGATGGACTTTCTGGGTTTTTTGTTCTTTTTTTTTGTTTTTTGACTTCTGTCATGATCACACTTACTGCCAACTGGGTGTTATTTCACAGTAAGAAGCATAGTAGGCTGTTATTAGGGACTGATGTTCTACCTGATCCTCAGTCAGGTATGGGTCTAAAATTCATTGTGCTCTTTATACACTACTTAGCTGAGCAAGTATTTACGAAGTTCTTTAGTATACCACAAAGAGTGCTAGAAGCCGGGGGTATAGCAACTCAGATGGAGTTCTTGTTCTTAATAACTTCAGGGTCTGGTGGGAAGAAATAGCCATAGAAACTTAAACCTCGATGTGAAGGCACTGAAGAATAGAGAACAGGGTTTACAGGATAAAATCCTGGAGAGGATAATCTTTTGGCAGAGTCTAAAAGTGATATAAAAAGAATATTCTAAATGTAGAAATTAGGATGAGCTAAAGCATAGAGTAGAAACCGTTAGAATGTTCCTGGAAACAACAGTTTGGTCTTAACTAGAAGGTAAAGTGCAGGAACATGGATAGGACATGTGGTGGGAGAAGCAGGCAACAAATCATGGAGGGTCGTGTAGGACCTTGTTACTCCAAATGTTATCCATCATCCTCAGTGTTGGCCTTGGCTGGAGCTTGTTGGAAATGCTCTGGCCAGACCTACTACATACAAATCTGGATTTTAACAAGATCCCCAGGTGATTCCTTTGCACAATAGAGCATGAAAAGCACTGGTGTAGCAGATGTGAACAGATCCAAGGAAAACATAACTGGTAGCTGAGGGACCAGAAGTTTTTCTCAGCCAGTCTCTACCTTTCTCTTTTCCTTCATCACCAAGAATGGACTCCTTAGAGTAGCTTCAAGTTCACTTTAGGCCTTGAACTCTTGCTTTCTACTGCTTGATTTCAGTGAAACCTACCCTACCCACCCCCTGCACCCTTACCATTGAAAACCACATGGAAAGCCTTGGGTATGTGAGGGTAAAAGGAAGTTGGCAAGGACACTATGGAAAATCTTGAAGGCTAATGTTAACAACTAATATTTTTTCACTGCATCATGGTTGTCAATTTTTCACATACATTTTCCTCACATCAGCCCTGTGAGATCATGATCAATTACCTCATTCTGCAGATGAAATAGTTGAGACAAATGATATAAGTTGTTGAAAGTCACATGGCTGAGGAAGAAGCAAAATATAGACTAAACCTAGGTTTTTGAATATGAAGTTCAATGATTTTTCCTCTTCTCTAAGTTGCTCTCCTAGCTCATGAGCTCATGGTGCCCTGGCCTGGTTGGTCCCTGTTGCTGCATTGTATTCTAACATCATTTTGCAACAGAGGATCCGAGGACACTGGGAGTTGGGGTACACTCAAAGCAGAGGTCCACTAGGGGATGGCTTGGCTCACCTATTCAAAGGAATTGAGATTCAGTTAAATGTTAAAGCAATATGATTCTTTTTACTCTCTAAGCAGTCACCAAGGGATGCAGAACAGAGGCAGGAAAAAAGTTAAATTAATTTTAAATTAATTCTGATTAAGAATAGGAATCAAATTCTGATGAAAGTCGCTTTTCTTTACTTTTTCACTGTTCAAGATTACAAAAGACCATGACTTTAGAATAAAACCTCTCCACTGAGTCATGACCAGTCTAAGGTTAGAATTCATCTTATTGATTGAATTGAAATGTCTACAAAGATGATTTGATTGATTGAATTGAGATCAGCCAGTCATTGTATAGTTAAATTGGAAGTAAAGATTCTACAGAGATATGCCTGAATGTTCAAATGCGGGTAAAGTTTCCCTCTCCTCAATTATTCAGCCTGTGATCATCCATTGAAAACAAGGATAAGGGTCCATGAAAAAAATCATGAATGTCTTTTGATATGCTTATACTCTCTTCACTCTGTTTCCTTTGAGAGTTTGGGGTCTAAACCTCTCTTTGGCTGGTAGAGAGAAAGCAGAAATTTTTTTATTATCAAAATGGAAGTGATCTGCTGTGGTGGTCCCCAAATAATACTTCATTGAGGGCTCAAAATAGCTCTATATTCACTTCTTTGGTACCTTCAGCTCAGAAGCAAATAGTATTGCTTTAACCCTGAAACCCTGCATCTGGTATGCATGTGAAGAGAATGTAACTGTTATAAATTCAGAGAGCAGAAATCACAGAGGGAAAGGACAGTATTTGAGAGGTGAGGTTAAGAAAGTAGAAATATGATGCTTAGATATTCAGTTTGTTCCTATTGTACATTAGGTATTTTTTTCAGCTTTGGAAATCTACCTCCCGTTGGAAATAAAATCTTTGATTTATTTCAAAATTTGAGGGACCTTTATGCCTTCATTGAAATCAAAGATGTTAGCTTTTAAGGGAAATATGTGATTTTCCCTTCTTTCTTGTCATTCACTTTATAAGCTTGGGAACACCACTAAGGGCATAAGTGTGTGTGACTAAGGTGAGATTGCATTAGAGCAGAGGGCAGCTGGAAGAGACAAGTAATGACTCCTCATTAAAAAAATATTTAAACTAGCTGGCTTATGTGCTAACATAGTCATCTGGGGTCAGATCTTCTAGAAATGGTCAAGAAACATTTTTTTTTTTAAAGTTACTGTCTTAGACTATGTCAGCAAGACATAGGTGTTTATCAGTACCTTACTAGCAGGAAAAAGCTATGAAAAAGGTCAATAGAAGGGGTATGAGAGGCTGAAGGGCCCAATCTAAGCCTGGAGGGGTCAAAAATAAAATATCAATTTGTACAGCCTTTGAAAAAGAAGAGGCGCTTAGAGAGAATATAATTGCTTGTAAAATCTTAAATGCTGTAGATAATACTGAGGCACCCTGGTTGGTGTGGGCAGCTTAGAGAAGACAAGCTGCAAAAGAGAAAAACAATTTCTCTCAATGCAAGGGAAAATGCTATTCATGCAGGGGCTATGGGCATCTAGCGTGATGTGTAGCAAAAAGATGAATTCAAGGAAACCAACAAAAGAACATCTAGGAGAAAACAGGTCTTGTTCTGGTTCAGGTATCTATTCAGAATGAATAGACTATGACACTAGTTTTATTCATGAAAAGGCTTATTAGCTACATATTATATGGATATCTATATCGATCTGTCAATGTAATCTAAAACTGTCAAATTTCTGGGGTCTGATCTCAATTAAAAACTAAGATTGATAATTTGTGGACTATCTCTGTCTGCTTAATTCGAAAGGCAAAACTCAAGGTTTAGAAAGACCTTTTATAGTATAGCTGGATATCACAGAGACAGAATTAGCAGGAAAGACTGCTTCAGCTTGGAGCTGAGAGTGTGGTGAGAAGCCCCTTGTCACAAGTTTAGTAGATAAATTGAATACATCAGTTGAAACCTATGCTTTGACTCATTTATAACAATTACAAAAAATAGGGAAAGCCCTCGAATGTGAGCTGTGGTGCCAACTTGTTTATCATTGCCTTCATTTGTTCATTCTTTCATTCATTCATTCGTTCACTCATTTTGCAAATAACAATTGAATGCCTAGTAAATGATCAGGGAATGTTCTGAGTGCTAAGGACACAATTGTCACCACACAGACCCCATCCTTGCACTCATGGAGCTTATAGACCTGTAGGGAAAGATAGATTAAAAACAGAAACAAATGCTAAACAAGATTATTTCAGATGGCAAAATTCCTATGTAGAGAATAAGACGGCTTTGTGGAGATTTATTGCTTAGATGAGATAAGGAGGATAGACTGCTTCTGTGGGGTGGTCTGGAAAGGCCTCTCTGAGGTGTCATTTGAAACCCATGATGAGAAGAAGCCAGACTATATCAGCAACATACATATGTATAGCAGAAGGTGCAGAATACCTAGTTTATCTCAGAATATACAGATCAGAGATTCGCTAACATGGCAAAGTTCTTAAATTTTTTAAGAGGGGAAGAACTCCCTCTCTCTCTCTCTCTCTCTCTCTCTCTCTCTCTCTCTCCCTCCCTCCCCCTCTCCCTCTCCCTCTCTCCCTCCCTCTCTCTCATTCTCTCACTCTCTCACTCTCTATCTCTACCTATACCTCTATCTCTCTATCTCTTAAAAATGGAAATTGCCAACTCTTCCTTATGTGTCCTTGAAGGTCATGTGTCTTTCTATCTTCTGGAGTTGCAGTGTTTCTTAAGCACAACAAAAAACATGTCTGGACTTTTGTAGCCCTTGAAAGACTGGTTTCAGTCCCAACAGAGTTCAAAGAATTATCTTTAAGTTTAATACAGTGCTATGTGAATGGTGGTTGCTTAATGAAGAATAGCTAACATAAGGAATGGAATTTTGTTTAATAATGGTAGTTGCTAAATATATATGTGTTCGTTAAAAAATGAAATTGAGTTTAATGAGCTTATAGACTAGTAGTCTTTTTCAAAGATGCCAAAATGCTTTATTACTCATTCCACAAGTAACCCTATTCACTTGCCTACGTCAGATATAAGAGTGTTAATCCTGAGAGTAGTAACCCTGAGCAGTGATTCATAGCAGTGGTTCAAAGATGAGATTTGACTTAAAGCAACACTTTTGTCTCGATCACGCAAATGACTGACGCTTAGGTAAATAACAATAAAAGGGAGAACATACTTTTATATAGGTTATTTTTTTCAATAGACTGTGAAAGATAAGATAGTAGCCAATTAGTTACGCCTCTTTAGAACCCTAATTCTTAGCACATATGCAAATGATAGATGCTCACTAATCTTGAAGGCTGTGCAATGAACTGAAATAAGGGTGGCTTTAAAGCCAGACAAACTGGTTTGAATCCTGATTCTGCAACTTTCCAGTCCTATGGGCTTAAGCTAATTGGTTTGTTAGCTAAAGCCCACTTTTTTCACCTATTGAATAGAGCTCCTACTACCTTTCAAGGTGGATTTGGAGATTAGTGATACTTTAGGCAAAATAACTATAGGGTAGCTATTGATATTTAAAAACAAGAAGAAAAATAGGCAGAATGTGCTATTAAGTTCTGTGAGGGCAGGAACGGGAACTGTATCTTTCTGTATCCACAATTCCTGACACAGGAATAGCCACTCAACAAGTACTAGCTGAGTGAGTGAATAAATGAATTTATGTTTGATGATTTGAGATGGGTAAGGAGGTGAGAAATAGTATTATATCATTGTGACTTATATCCAGTGATAGACAGAAAATTGAAGAATTTCAGGACCACAGTAGACGTCATGACACCGTCAAATTTGTTATTGCCTCTAGGAGGAATACTCTTACACTACTCTAGAAAGAAAACTGTCTCGTTTATTCATAAAAAAAAAAAAAAAACTTCAGAAAGAACTATCATCAATTATGTCTACTTTCCAATAGCAATTCCCCACTAGACAAGCATACAAAAAATTAATCAAATAAACAGTACTGAAACACCTCCTCTAATGTTCATTGCAGGAGTTCTCCTGGCCTTTACAAGAATCAGGTGACCTCAGTGCAGATAAATCATTACTGGTTGAACTGTGTTAGTGTTCTGGGTGAAAAGAACAATGTCTCAGCCCAAAGGCCGTGTAATGATTCTTTGAATAATTGCAGTTTGACCCTGGGAAGAAGGGTTGAAGATTGTTTTGGATCTTCAGTTTTTACATCCTCATAAGCAATAGTGGTGAAGTCAAAGCTAAGAGAATGTTTTAAAGGAAGCAGTTGAGTGGTCTCTGTATTCAGAAAGCAGGACAGTATGTTCTAAGAATTTCTGAGGGCCATGATAAGAGTCTACAAATGAGTCTACATACCTGTTGGAAGAGTTAGTCTCAACCTAAAGAGATGGTGGAATAGACCTTAGGTAGAAAAAGATTTTACTTTTCCAGGGGCCTAAGAATCTGAGATAAACAGCTCTGTCCTTTACTGTAGATGGTAGAAATAAGGAAAGTTATCAAGAAGAAAGAAAATCTACATAGGTACAGAAATATGCAGATCAGGTGATCTGAGGAAAAGAGTGGCAGAAAAATCTTGCTTTCTCTCCATAGTTGGTTTATAATATTTCAGTTAAACATTTCCACCATGCTGCCTACAATGAACACAACCCCATCTGAAGGAAATTGTTCCACCCTTCACCTACAGCCTCTGCTGAGAAACTAAGTTATCAGGTTTTTCCCACCTGTCCAAACTATTCTCATTTCGACCGTACCACAGTTCACTGACTGAAGTGGGTGTCTGCCAACTGGGATACGAATCTATTAACTAGCCTAAGGTATAGCCCATGTGAAATAATAAACTGGGGTAAAGAGATTTGCTCAGGAATTTGTGTTGGGAGTGTTACTACAAAATGGCTTAGCTAGCAAAGGAAATTGAAGCTTAATCATGCAGAGAATCCATAAGTTTATTGTCATAAGTAGCTCAAGTTGTGAGAAAACAGAACCTGTGATTAACCAGAAGCTGTGAAGTTGAGAAAAAAGTGCTCCAAAGTAAGGAGAGAGAACTCACAGTCCAGTTAGCACTTGGAAGAGAAGTGGGTATTCAGAGATGGAGATTTGTGGAGAGGAGCTAAGTCACATTTGTGGTAGATACATATTAACCAGTTCCTGCTCTTCCTGCAACCTTGTTCTGTTCTAATTTCTACTCTTACTGAGTTTTAGTTTTCAGTCTTTCCTGGTTCACTAGACAGCATATCTTTACAATAAGACCCTGTTCCTTGTGGTAAACCGACCCTGTGACCAAAGTATACAGATTAAAACCCATATGATGACCAAGCAGCCTGTTTTCCTTGGCACAGTCTCAGTGTTAGATGAATACCCAATTCATCTAACTATTCAAATCTAGATGAGTACCTATTGTTCACACACAGCCAGGGAAGTTGGTTCTATTCGTGGTTTGAAAAATACAAGTGCTGTACCCTTAGCTGGCCTGATTCAGTTTGCAGAGAATGGGGCAAGAGAAGGGCAGACGAAGGAGGGTGGGAGGGATAGAGAGAGAAAAGGAGGGGAAAAAGAAGACTGGCAGAAATAAAGATTGAAAGATTGAAAGCTTTGGATAGGAAGAATATCATCCAATAAGTAGTTGGCAAATTCCCCTGAGTTTGGAGATTAAGAAGGTTTGTTGACCTAAAATAAGTCTTTTAAAGTTAACATCTGTCAAAAGAAATGACAGTCAGTTTCAAAAATTTTTCATGCCCAAATATATAAGGCTTAAATCTTCTGAGTAAACAGTTTGCCTTCAAATATAAAATAAAATAATGTTACGACAGGGGTGGTGTTTGCATGTGACTTGTTTACCAAGAATCCATCTACTACTAATATTTTATTTTTTTAAGAAAGCATAAGTCTACTTACAGAGCCTAAAGAAAAATGTCTGGGTATCCCTGGTTGAATTCATATAAAGGAGGCAGGCATGTTTCCATATAACAACTCAATAGAATGGTTATGGCCACTTGAATAATACAATAAAATTTATTTTTATATTGGATCATAAAATTACTATACCAGAAGTGGCCAATAGTTTATCAGTTTTCAAAATGGCTAGTGTAGGATGTGACTGAGAAAGGTGTAAAATCCCTCAAATGTGTCTAATTATCCCAAACTGTACTGCCTAAGGGAAATATTCTCCTGACCCTTTTGGTTGATCAGTTTATGTTATAAAACATATGGGTTGATGACCCTTACAACATAGCTTTGCTTCAGTGAATAATGTAAGTACAGGTGCCTTTAGTGTCCTATAAATATTGTCTTCCCTTGAAATGGTTTTGCATTCATCATGTGTCTTTCTCAAATTATTTTCTAGTGTCATTATTTCACATGTTAATTGAACATCACTAATCCTATATAGACTGAATGAATTTTAGAAAACAACTATTAAAATTGACTTAGGCTTCAGATCAGGGAAACCTGTTGAAAATAACAGACCAAATTCAGAGTCCAAACCCTCTCTCACCACCAGCTCCAGACTGGACCCAATCGGTTGGTTTTGGAGGAGAAGGAGAAGTTTAGAAGCCATTTACTCTTTTCTCTCCAGGCCCTAAGAATGACTCTGTGTGTGTGTGTGTGTGTGTGTGTGTGTGTGTGTGTGAGGAGAGGAGCTCTGCGACATTAACACTGATATGAAAGAGTGAAGGTCAAAGTTACTTACATTTGAACCCAGGTTCCATTTATCACTTACTAGCTGTGTGACCTTAGCTAATTAATCTTTCAGCTCATTTCCTCAGCAGTAAAACGTCAATAATAGCACCTGCCTCATAGAGTTGTTGTAAGGATTCAGTGAGAAAGAGCCTGAAAAGCCCCTCCCATGGAACTTGGTCCATCAAAAGCACCTAATGAAGTTGAACCGCTAATGATGACCATGGCTATTCTTTCTGTAGTCACAGTGATTAAACCTGCTCCTATAAGTAGAGAGATTTCCTTTTTAAATGTCTCCTGTGGCAAGACATCCTCACAAAGAAGTCACTGAGAGAGGCAAGGGGCAGGTTTGGGCCAGGAAGCTCTTGCATGAAAGAAGGTTGGAAGAAAAATGCACATCCTAGATGCCCTCACCATGATCCTGAAGGCAGAAAGAGAAAACTCTGAAGACAGATGAAGGAAAAAATGTTGAGAGTAGGTTTACCTAGGTGTGGGATTCTATTCACTGCTTACTTATGATATGCCAGGCGTGTGCTAGTGCTGTCACTATAATAAGGGTTGGCTTGGAATGGTAAATGATGAGAGGGAGAGAAAAATCATTTTTTATTGGGATATAATTGACATATAACACTGTATTAGTTTTAGGTGTACAACATAATGATTTGATATACGTATTTACTGTGAAATGATTACCACGGTACGTTTAGTTAACATCCAGTGTCAAGAGAACAGTGGAAAAGATGAAGCAGAGAACAGGGTAGAGAGACGCAGGTGAGAGTGAGGATAAATGACATTTAAGCTTTGTCTCAGTATTTGCTTCATGACCCATCCTGACCAGGATTTCTGAGCAACACAACCAGCCGGATGCCACAGCATCCTCAGAGAATCTAGTACTTCTGGTTTGTGCCAACTGTCATGTGTATTGACATAGCTGTACGAAGAGAGAAATGCAGGAAAGTTTAGCTGGAGGTACAGATTAATGCCTTGCTAATGTTATTAAATGCTGCCATTGTTTCCAAGGGCTATGACATTGAAAACACAATGGCAGTTTTCTTGCACATTTTACCTGAAAGGCTTGTGTCTGACATTATTTGGGAGGTATACAGGCTGGGAGTTACAAACATAAAATATTGTTTTGTTGACACATGCAAATGTTTGGAAAGTCTTCCAAATTTAAAGGAGAAAAAAAAATACAACATAAATTATAGTCAAAAATACCAAACCTTTGTTTGGTTTTTCATTTTCCCTGGGGAGCAGCTGCTCTGATTTCACTCTAATTTTAGCTGCTATTGCTTTGAGCTAAACTTTCCATTTTTATTAAAAAAAAAAACTGAGTCTAGAGGATTACAAGCTCCTGTGCTTTTGATTTTTAATAAAAACGAGCATTTACCTCTGAACAGTAGCAGTCAGAAAGGGAATTAAACCTGAGGCTAGTGAGTTGACCTTTAGAGGGGTGCCGATCCACAGGGAGGTGACGAATTTAACACACATCCCTTTTCTTTCTCATGTACACACTCTCCAGCTAATATTCTTCTTTTCAATATTTATTTAAATGGGAAAAAATTGATTAAAAACAAACTTTGTTCTGTAACGTTTGTGTTTCGTGAATTGGCTAGGTGCGTGCAAGTCCTGCCCAGTTCTTTGCCAGCTGGTATGGTTGGATTTCCATGTGTAATATGAATAGTGATGGTTCTGATCTAAGATATAGAATAGAAAGAAAATCACATCTCCATCTCCATACTGGGCTCTACTGAATGGGGAATCTGGGGTGATGCCTGACATAGTGAAACTAATCAATCCAACACGGCTGACAAACTATTATACTACTTGCAACTGGGAATGTGTATGCCCCAATTGTAGGGAAATCTCAATCTTTAATCTGTTCAGTTTTTTATAGAGGAAAAGAAACATAGTAAATTTAGTCTAATTTGCATATGACTTTTCTGTAAAACACATTTATTCCGGTGGCATTAAATGAATATCGCTGTTTAAAGAAAAATGGGCCATAATCCATGGATTCAGCTTACAAATTACTGGTTGCATTATTCTCTAATCCTCCCCCAGCACCAATTCTATACAACACTGTTTTGTCTCAGCAAAGGAACTTGCCTACAACTAGCTTAGGACATAAAATGTTGAGCCTTAAACTCGGCCTTTCACTCCTTTTGCTCTCCCCTTTCTCTATTCCTCCTGCCTCTCGTGGAAAGAGTGCCAGGCTGATAGAATACTGGTTGGGAGTCAACGTTTCTTTTAGAAATCAATCAAAGCTTTAATTCTGTCTGTCAAATGGATCACTACTCTTACAGCATTTAATTATTTGAATATACTGACTTTTTTCTCCTCAAAATGCCATTCGTTTCTGGACCTATATTCAGAATTCCAAAATTTAACTATTTGTCATAGACCAAAGACAGTACATCAAGGACATGAATTTTGGAGTCAGCGTTTTATCATTTACCAATTGAGTGCTGGCTCCATGTTTCTATTTTCTCCTAAATAAAATGGAAATAATAACAGTGCCAACCTCCTAGAGTTATGGAGAGGATAAAATGAGGAGATAGATAGGCAGGTAGATAAATGATAACAAGACAGACAGATAGATAGATAGATAAAGATATCGCTTCATCACTTAGACCGGTTCTTGAAACATAGTAAACACTCAGCAAAATGTTAGAGGCTATTATTATCTTATATTTACATTTGAAA
Organism: Delphinapterus leucas; assembly: GCF_059928025.1. Lineage (NCBI taxonomy): Eukaryota > Metazoa > Chordata > Mammalia > Artiodactyla > Monodontidae > Delphinapterus > Delphinapterus leucas. Next base: position 62,602,222 of record NC_143132.1, on the reverse strand, counting down.
TTAACTGTTCTCTTGGTATATGTCTCATTTCTTTAAGGATAACTTCTTTGAAGGCAGAAATACTATATTTTATTTCTTCTGTAGCCAACAGCAGAACTCTCTATGGTGCTTGTCGTATAATGGATACTAAATTGATTGACTGAGGTATTTAACAGATTTTTTTTTTTTTTCCATTTGACTCTGTCCCTGCCCCTACATTTTAAAAATGTATGCCACGTGCTGTGGGTCTCAGTTTAAGAAGCTCTCTAGAACTAGTACAGTACCAGGGGGCTTTGGAAAAAGACAATGAAGATGAGACTGGGCCCCTATTACATCTGAAGAAACATTTGATTTTTTAAAGCGGCTTCAGGAAGGAGTAGGCATCTGGGTGACTCTTGGGGGCTTGGTAAATAGACTTTGAGAGCTAGAGATTAGGATATGGTTAAGATCAATCCAGATGGAGGGGCTGGAATGAGCAAAGTCTGGAGGCCAGGAAGCTTGAAGAACTGTTTAGGGAAATTGCAAATCATTCAGTTTAGCTGGTGTGGCACAATACTGGAGAGAAAATTGGGAAATTGGAGCAAAATACTTGAAGGTCATTCTGTTTAAGGGTCAATGATATTTTTATCTGATTTATATGGCTTGAATATCATCATTTAGTAGATTAAACAAAAAAAACTAGAAATTTATATTGCTTTCCATTTTCTGGGAATTGTGAGATTCTTTTTAAGGGGAAATGATTCATTTTTAGGTCTTATATATGGCATGTTTGAATAAGATGAGTTCAGCTTTGTATAAATGTTGACAGCTCTAAAAACAGTGGCACTAATGGTCAAGCTAAGCTTTTGCTACAGCAACCCCAGAGGGCTTCCAGAAACAAGTAGGAGAGTTCTGAGTACAAAATGGCCCCTGGAACTACCTTATCTGTCCTTACCAGTTAGACCCATAACTATTTTATGGCACAGCCAATTTCCATAGACGCCATTGTGAGTTTTGTTTTCCTTTTATTAGGGTAGGCTCGTTTCACACTTTACAGGATGGGAGGTGCTAGGCAGGAATTCTACTCTGAGATTCCACAGCATTTTCTTTTAAACTTTATTTCAGTATTTGACATATTGTAGTGTAATTTATCTGTTTAGGTACCTGTCTTCCCCATGAGCCTATGAGCTCTATCAGGAGTTTCGTGAAATCTTTGCCATGTGTCAGGCATTGTGCTAAGGGTTTTACATGGATAATTTATTGGCCTTCATGACAATTCTATGAGGTGGATACTATTATTAATCCCATTTTACACATAAGGAACTGACGTATATAGAGGGTAAGAAAATTATCCAGGTTGTATAATTAGATGTTAGAGCTAGGATTTGAACTCAGTCTAATTCTAGAACCTGGCTCTTAAATATCATACCGTACAAAAATGAATCTCTGTTGATTGAATGTGTGAATAAATGGAACAAATGCTATTATGCACATTTTGGTAGAAAGAACATTGGGTAGGGAACTAGGAAACCTGATCTCTAGTCCCAGGTCTGCTTCAAACTAGCTAGGTGACCTTGGGCAATTATCTTAACTTCTCTGAGCCTCATTTCTTTACTGGGTTATTTTGAGAATTATGTTATATGAAATGTGTGAAAGTGCTTAGCTCAAGGCCTGTTCCTTTCTGAGTATTTATAAATGCTAGTTTTCTTTCTTTCTCACCCTTCTTTGCCCTGAGAGTCCTCTGAACCAACCTTGACTTTTCTAAGGCACATGACATCCTGTCTCAATCTGTGCCCAGCCCCCGTGGGCAAAAGGTGCTTGCCCTCACTTGAAGGAGAGAAAACACGGGCCGCACCAGATGATCATTGAGAGAGCAGAACTGGGCGAGGTTATGCAGCTGCCACTTCAGTAGTGACCGATGATGGCAGGGGGCCATCACATCAGTGCAGGGCCCTGTGTGGCCAGGCTGGACGCATCTGCCTCAAGTCGCTCTCTATCTCTAATGTGAGCTACACGTGTAATTATCCAGGCAGCAGGCTAAAATATCGCCACAGACAGCAAAGTTTCATCAGCAGAAGGGCACACTTTGTTTCATGTGACTCCAGCAGAGCACTGCAAAGTGTTAAAAGCTGCAATGATGAAGGACAAGTTAGAAAGTCATGGAGTAATATGTTGTCCGCGTGGCCAGGCCTCCACGGGTTAAGCAAATCCGGAAGTTAAGGAGTACACCTGAGACTGTTAGAAAAAAAATACCCACAAAGTTGTTTTTAGCTATGGGGTCCTCACTAGAATATGCTTTTCTTTCTTTGTTTCTGTTACTAAGTCCTTAATAATTGACTATCACTGCAAAATCAGCTGGGAAATCACATTTTAGATAAAATTGTGTTGGGGAGCAGTGGAATGAATGAAATGTACATATTCTGTGACTTAGTTTTGTGTGTACAGATTAAAAGACAGGCACGTACAGATCAAAAGACAGGCACGTACACATGCTTGCAAAGATACATGTTGGGTGTTTTTTTTTTTAAAGATCATTTATATAATAACCTTATTATTCTCCTATTGTGGTATTATTATGACTTACTTCATCCTTGCCGTGACCTCAGGTTCCTAAGAGGAATCCTCCGTTCTGTGTGTGTGTGTGTTGTGTGTGTGTGTGTGTGTGTGTGTGTGTGAGTCTGGAGACCCACACTGCTTCTTGTGAGGAGTATAGACAGCTGCAAGGCCCTGTGTGCTCTGGTGTACCTGAGAAGTGCTTGTGAGAACTGTGGATAGGTTAAGGTTAAAAGGCATAGAAAGTGGGAGAAAAACATGGAGAAGGGGAAATGGAAAGTATTATGAAAAAATGCAAGGAAGCAGGGGAGAGAGTCAATAAGATCTCAGAGTAGAAAAGCGGGAAGGAGGTGAGCGTGGTCCAGGAGGGGTAAGTGCCACCAGCTGTCATGTTTGGTGCTACATGGGGACTGACTCTGTCCAGGTTCCTAGACTGGATCTTAGGGTATTAATACTCAGGTGTTCTACCATATCCTCTAGAGAGGACAAAGAGAAGTCCAGAGACCATCAAGGTTGCTGAGCCAATATTTCTAAGGAGGACTTTTTGCCTGACCTACTCCCTTTACTGCCATCTGTACCCAATCCCCATATAAATACATCTTTAACGATCTGGCACAATGGCAATTTTTTTTCAGAAGCTTTGCTTTTCTTGGAGAGGGATGCGGAGAGAGAAATGGGAATGTACAGGGGGATTTAGAGTGATGTAGCAAAAGGGTTTTTAGCTGCACGGATCTAGATCACCTTTTACCACCTTATTGATGAGAACGCCAATTGGAAGTGAATCAAAAGCGTTACTGATTGATAGGCTACATCTATTGCTTCCCCTTTTCTACGTGGCTGACCACTCTATCTGAGATGAAAGTTAAATGACTCGGCACTGTTTACTCCTCATATAGGTCTTAGTTATTGCAGAGGGTCTTATTTCTTCTAGATTACTGATATATAGATTGTTTTAGTTTCTTCCTTAGTTAAATCAAAAGGTATTTGTTGATCAAGTACTACCAATACTGTCACTACTACTGCTGTTACTGCTAATACCACTATCCTTCACTACAACCACTAGTTACCATTTATCAAAAACTCATATTGCTATGAGTTACTTATTTATATTTTACTTTGATGTGTATATAATTATACAAGCAACTGGGCCTCACAGAAGTTCTATAATTTGCTCAGGGTCATGTAAGTAATAGTGGAAGGGCTGGAATTCAAAGTGAGATGCATTTGGTTCTAAACCATTGTATAGATCACTATACAAGGAATACTGTTGGGGCCAGACCATAAATAAATAAATAAATGCGGGGAATAAAATGAATCCTTGTCCACTACTTTCAAATTTAGTGGGTGAAAAGACAGGTATAGAAATAGCTCTAAGTCAGTGTAAATGGTATTGAAGGTTCTGAACAGTGATTCTCAAATGATGCATCAGCACTACTTGGGGAATTCATTAAAAATATAGATTCCAGACTGCAGTCAAGGAACGCTGGGTTGGGACCAAGGAATCTATAATTTTAAAAGACCAAATGTAAAACTTTCCTTTGATTCCAGAGCCCAGGCAACTTTGAGAACTGCTGATAGCCAAGACAGTATGTTACCCCTTATTGTAAGAAGGGGTAAAATAGATCCAACCAGAGGATGTGGAGATTATGGAGACCCGTTTGAGGTTGTTTAGTTGACTTTAGAATTTCCAAGGTTATTTAAGTCTTCGAAATCACATCATGATTTATGATAAATAGTTCCCAGTAGCTTTAGACTAGCACCTGCTAATCCTAGAAATGACTAGCTGTAACCCTTGCTGGCTTGAATAGATCTTACGTTTTAAAGTTGCACTTACACTGAGGTACTTCAGTACCATAATTTGATCTCTGAACCATTCAGTTTACTTATTCTAGTAATCTAGTTACCATATCTATGAAAGTAAAAACAAAAACAAAGACAATTTATCATCATCACCATCATCATTATTTTAAGTTGTAACCATCAACATTTTCGCTTAGACACTATTTGTATGTTCTTCGCCAAGTCATTTCACCTCTCTGGGCCCAAATTTCCCATCTATGTAAAGAGGGCATTGGTAAGTAAGCTAAGTAAACTCAAAGTTATGAAAATCCATGAAATTAAGATCTTGGGCTGTCATTTATCAGTACTCAATTACCTTGAGACATTTTTCTTTCTAATTGGGAAACTTGTTTATAATTTGATAAACACAGAATCACAACTTCAAAGGTCAGCTCTGGAATAACTAGGAATCTTGCTGGGTAGATTTGAGGCTTGTGTCTGAAAAGCTATATATACAGAAAGCCTAGAGGATCAAAATAGTCTAGAGCTTTCAGGACTGGACAGCTGATGAGTGGGTAAAGGTTGCCTATGCCTCACTCTGTCAGCTTGTCATTTTAATGAATATCAGAGTGTCTTATACACCAAATTGGGAAGCCAAGGACCTCATCTTGGCTGAGAATGAGCCCCTCCCAGAACCTGGCTTAGTTTTGTGAGAGCAGTTTCAATAGCTACAAGTTTCACTCCCACACGCGGCTGCAAGGACTTGTATTGCCAGAATTCTGTGACCTCTCTTGTCCTTGATTATAATATAGGCAAAAAACTGCCCTGAAAAGATAAAGATATTTTATATGATTTACAGTCTGACCTTAAGATGCTCTTGATGGTATGTCTGAAGGGAAAGAAGGAATGGCTGTTCCCAGAGAGGTTGAGTTCTTTCCTTATCAGAAGGGTTAAAGTAAACATTCTTTCCCTTCCGTGCCTTCCCAGTATTTCTCTGGCTGATGAAAGGGGAGATCTGTGTGTTGGACTGAGAGTTATGGGGAAGCAAAGCCAAAGAAATGGGACAAACTTTTCTCTCTGCCAGTACACAATGATGTGTGAGTTTGGAGAAAAAGAGAAGGAAGGGCTTCTCAATCAGAAAGGGAGTTGGGGCTTCCCTCGTGGCGCAGTGGTTGAGAGTCCGCCTGCCGATGCAGGGGACACGGGTTCGTGCCGCGGTCCGGGAAGATTCCACATGCCGCGGAGCGGCTGAGCCCGTGAGCCATGGCCGCTGAGCCTGCGTGTCCGGAGCCTGTGCTCCGCAACAGGAGAGGCCACAGCAGTGGGAGGCCCGCGTACCGCAAAAAAAAAAAAAAAAAAAGAAAGGGGGTTGGCCAGGAAAAGGAGAGTCACCCGCCAAAGGGCAGCAATACCCGCCAAAGCAATATCCAAGGAACATCTTGGCCGATGGACCACGTATTCCAGCAATAAGACCACTTTGTTCTGTTGGCCAGGTTATTGTAACTGGATGCCCTTAAATGTTTGAATCATCTAATCAGCCTTCTTATTCTGATTCTATGCCCCCTAAACTAACCTCTGATCATAATGTTCTTCCAACAAGGAAAAGACTCTGGCCATGCTGACAGTCTGTGAGGCGGTTTTCTTTCACATTATAAAATAATATACCATCCTTCTTTCTAAGTGTTCATTTGGCTAATGAGCAAATCCTCATGCTAAATACAGCGACTGGTTAAAACTGTGCTGTTTAATTTAGTAAGTACCACTAGCCAAATATAGCTATTTAAATTTAAATTAATTAAAATTAAATTAAATTAAAAATTAAGCACCTCAGTCATACAAACCGCATTTCAAGGGCTAAAAAGCCACATATGGCTAGTGGCTACCATACTGAATAGTGCAGATTATCAAGCATTTCTTTTATCACAGAAAGTTCTATTTGGCAGCTCTGGGTTAGAAAGGAATTCTCAATTCCTGTGCCAGATCATACTTGGTAATCTGCAGTAACACACTTAGACCCAGCTGTACCTCAGTTTGTGTATCTAATGGGAGAAGGATGCTCTCAACCAAGTAGGAATTATGTGGGCACTTTAATGTAATTGCTAATTGATGCTTTATAAATAGGGCAAAGAAGAGTATATATTTAAATATTAATGTGAATCACATTCCTCATTTTAAGTGTGTTCCATAGAACTCTGACAGTTTTAAATCTGTCCATCTTTCCAACAACTCCTCTGTAAAATGAGGCAAAGAGAAATACTGAAAGGTTGCCCTTAATCTTGTCAAAGAATTATAGGCTACTGTAAATATGTAAAATGTCTGATATTAACTCTGGACTTCTGAATGAGCAAAGCTTTACCAGCAAAAGAACTAGCAATGATATATTTGTATGCCACCTTTCCAAAATGTTCTCACGTGCATTCTCTAATTGATACTTAAAATAACCCTTTGAAGGGCAAGATATGTATTATCATCCCTATTTTACATTCAGAGAGGTTAAGTTACTTGTTTAAGATCATATGATTTGAGTGTCAGCAGTAGAACCAGGCTTTTGACTCCTAAATTCACTTTTTTTTTTTTTCCGGTACACGGGCCTCTCACTGTTGTGGCCTCTCCCTTGCGGAGCACAGGCTCCGGACGCGCAGGCTCAGCGGCCATGGCTCACGGGCCCAGCCGCTCCGCGGCACGTGAGATCCTCCCGGACCATGGCACGAACCCGCGTCCCCTGCATCGGCAGGCGGACTTGGCTAGCCTCTGGGGATACAGGGAGGAATGAGACATGCCCCAAATCTTGTGGGGCCCATATTCTGATGGGGAAAGAGATACACATTGATTACCACCCTATAGCATAGATGCGAGGGTAGAGTTTATTACAAAATGCTCTGGCATTGAAAAGGAAGAGGTGATTAATTCTGACCAAAGGGGGGTGGTTATGCGAAGAAGCTCCACACTCTGTGTAGTGACATGTGGGCTGGACCTTAGATGGAAAGGGAGAGCAAATAGGTTAAATTTTTAAAAGGGAAGCATTTCTAAGTAGAACAAACAGCATGAGCAGAGTTATGTTGTTTTAAAACAAATAAAAATAGTATTCTTAATTGTGCTTACCATGTTTCAGGCATTTTATAAATACATTAAGGCGCTCCTTATCCTCATAAAAACACTATGAGATAGGTACTGTTATTATCTGCATTTCACAAATAAAGAAACTGAGGCTCAGAAAGGTGAAGTAACCTACTCTAGGTCAAATGTTTAATAACTGCTACAATCAGGAATCAGATGTTCACAGCCAGATTCCAGCAGTTGTGCTCTTAACCACATAGTGGTGATGATACTTTGCAGTCAGTTTTATAATGTTTCTTCCCTTTTATGGTATATCATAAGCTGCTTCTCAAGTCATTAAAATTCTCCATAAATGCTATTTTAATTGTACAAGAACAAATTATAATTTGTTTAACTAGTCCTTTACTGTTGGATATTAAGTTGTCTCCAACTTTTTACTATTTTGAATAACAGTGCATGACTATTTTTGTGAATCAGGATTTTCTTCACAGGCCCAACCTAAAGGAGAAAGCCCCGTGAGATTTCCTTAGTACTGTCACCAAGAAGGAGAGCAGTCCTAGAAGGCTAGAGCACACACTAAACACAGTCTATTTTGGGTTATTCTCTGGAAATTATCCCCAGTGTATTGTACCACCCAAGTTGGCTTCTTCTGAAGGGCTGGATTTTTCCAGGCCTCTGCTACCCAGTTAGTATATTCTGAAAGATTGCAAATTAGTTTTAATATTAACCTAAGAAAAATATAATTAAGAAAGTAAATCAGCTGAAAATGTTATTATAAACCCAAATCGAGGTGATCTTTGAATTATCTGCTCTTCTGAATTACTTATTACATCGCTCTGTCCATTTAAATGAGTGCTGGCAGGTTTTGATTGCTTTGCCCTAAGTCAAACTTGGCAGAGAGAAATGTGAAGGTTTCGGTTAAAATGTGAGAATTTTTTTCCCCCTAAATGAATGCAATTAAAATTACTAAGCTTCACTTGACCCATACTGATTATACATCTCTTTTCTTATTTGGTAATGGCATCCATTTTAAGGGAGAAACCTAGAAATGCTGAGCGAAGAACACACTGTTTATTTCCAAAAGGTTCATTTCCCATCCCTGCTTTAGATGGACAATGAGTTGTAGTTCAAAGGCTGCCCTGCAGGGAAGCTAATACACCCTATAATTTAAAGGGCCTGAGATGCCTCTTGGGAAACCTGATAAAACATTCTATTTAGAAACATGCCTGCTGATATGACATATATTTTTATAGTTCTACCTCTTTATTGCTGGGATATAAAACCTGTTTTCACTCAAAACGTGCCTGCTTTCAGAAAACAGAGCAAGAGACATACAGAAAACCATGATCCTGTTATCGTGTGTATTATAAGTTTTGTTTTATAGTTCCCTTCTCCAACTCATCTCTTTTCCCGGCAGCTATGAAGTCTGGACAGTAAAGTCTTCTGGACATTTCTTTCACTAAGCCCAGGAATGACTCCTAGGTTACAGACCTAGTAATATCTGCTTTGAAAGACACTTCTGAAGCCCTGATTAACTTTTAACCAGTCAGGCCCTTTAAGTACAAGTGCAACGGAATCATTCATTTAATTCTTCATTCTTTCATTCCCTATTAAAAAACCTTCGACACAATCACCATTTCAGGAGCGCTAGTTCTGTGCTAAGAGTTATGCTAGTGTTGCCAAGAATATACACATGAATAAAAGATTCCAACCCTGCCCTCCTCAACTCTCTCAGCAAATGATCATGCCTTGAAGATTCCTGACTTTAAATATTCTAATCTGACCACACCTTCACTTATCCCTTCAACCTCCCATTTCCTGTTACAGTGGAGCCAGGAGGGAGGGTGTGGTGTGCCCTCTTCTGTCTAAGGAGAGTCCCTTCACTTCATCTCTCCCACCAACCTTCCCTTTGAGGTTAAGGAGTGTAGCTGCATTCACAAACCATTATTTCTTCAGGGTCTGGCACAAATCCTGGCACGTGATAGTCTGTCAGTAAATATTTGTTGAAAAAATAAATAAATTTTACTCCAGAGGAGCTAATAATCTAATATGGAAGCTTCGACATGTGCTGAGCACAGAATAAAAACTCAAAATATTAACTCAAGAAAAAATAAATACTGTCACCAAGAGGGAGAGCAGTCCTAGAAAGCAAGAGCACACGCTAAATGCACTCTATTTGGGATTATTTTCTGGGAATTTTCCCCAGTGTATTTTATGACCCAAGTTGGCTCCTTCTGAAGAGCTAGATTTTTCCAGGCCTCTGCTACCCAGTTAGTGTATTCTGAAGGATTGCAAATTAGCTCTACATACCTAGTACTATCTTCAAGTCTTAATAACACCTTAAGTCAATTTAACTTCTCTCCCTGATCTTCATCCTGGATACTGTAACTCAGCTTGTGCCTTTCTTCTCCTTATCCATAAGGAAATCATTCAGAAGCAGAAAAGTGACATAGTCTTTGCTTTCCATTGTCATGGTAGTATAGATTTCTGTTCCTTCTACTTTAGCATCATATGGGTATCCCTCTTCAGGTACTATTAACACCATTGCGCCTAAGTTTATAAGATGAATGTCTTTTTTTTGTTTTGTTTTGTTTTTTGCGGTGCGCGGGCCTCTCACTGTTGTGGCCTCTCCCTTTGCGGAGCACAGGCTCCAGACGTGCAGGCTCAGCGGCCATGGCTCACGGGCTCAGCCGCTCCGCGTCATGTGGGATCTTTCCGGACGGGGGCACGAACCCGTGTCCCCTGCATCGGCAGGCGGACTCTCAACCACTGAGCCACCAGGGAAACCGCGCCTAAGTTTAGGTCCTTATCAGCAATCAGCATGATCATTATAATAGGATCCCTAATGTCCTCCATACCTCACACTTACACCAAAATTCATTTCCCCTAATTGCTGCTAGAGAACTCTTTCTGAGATCTACATTTGACTTTCTCATTCACCTGCTTAAAATCCGTTGTTTTGTCTTCATCTTGGATGATTACAGGCATATCATACATGCCTCCCTGCTCAGTTTCCTCTCCCAAATCTCCCCACCCTCACTCCCACACTCATCTCTCCACAAATGTGGCTCACTTGTTTCCTCTTGGACTCCAGGTTGTTTCACAATGTTGTCCCTGTAGTTTCTTTTGTCTGTAACTTCTTCATGTGTGGTTGTTCAGTTGGCTTTCACCTATTAAGAGAAGCTTCCCTGATTATGAGCTTCCTTTCTAACCCCAGGCTCCACATCATTACTTACCCCTTTTCTGTATACTCCTATATCTTACCTGTTTTTCTATGATTTAAGTATATTGGATGGAACCATTTACGTGTCTGCATCCTCCCAATTAACTCCTGACTCTTTGAGGCAAAGATTGTCTCTTTTTGGTCCTCAAGTCCTCAGGATGTGGCACATAGCAGTAGTTCAATATCTTTGTGGAACTGTGTAGAACATCCTACCAGACAGGCAGACCAAGCAGAGTTAGCAGAGCCAACGAGAGAACATACGTATTATTAACCATGCCGCATTTAGTAAAGTGAAAATTATTTATGACCTGTTCATGATTATTATTGGAAGTTTCATACCTGATTTGCCCCCTAATCTCATTCCTTCACAGGTATATCCCCAGCCCTGTCATTTAATATCCTTTTACCCGCCTTCAAGTGATGTCATCCCTTAAATTCCTTTGGCTGTTTCAACACTTCCGTCAGTTCACACTTGCTTTTCACAATGATATAAGATATAACAACCCAAATATCACACACCATGTAAAAGATTGCTCTGTGCATCCAGTTGTTAAATCTGTTGTGCTCTGTGTATGTTCGTGCCAGTCTGCACGTACAGATTATTTGCTATTTGCTTGCAGGGTTAGTGACTGTAACATTTTTGATTAACCTCTCTGTACACTTCACAAGCACTTACTCTGGGCCATGTTCAGATCATGAAGATGCCCTGAATCACTGAGATGTTGCTTGATATCTGTTGGCGTAGTTTTTACCTGTGTGGAATAATTCAGTGCTCCTCAAATTCAAGGAGAGTCAAAATGACATATTTTTCTAGTTTTAATTGTTTCTGTCTCAGACATAATAGACATTGAATTACAAATCAAAAAGAAAGAAAGAAAAATCCATTGGATATTACTTACACTATACCTACATACCAACTTATGTCTGTTTCTAGACATGCATTCAATTATTTGATGCCAGGTTAGCCAATCATTTTAGGGTCTACTTCTTCAATGTTTTTTATTTGAAATAAGCAAAATGGCGCAAATCTTTTCATATATTTTCTAAACTTTGATGACATATGGCACTTTTCTCAAAATCTTTATTTCTCCCAAATGTCTTCTACAAGAGGCATGGCTTCTGTAGTCTGCTTGATTCAAGTCAGAGACAACTTGACACTTCAGCTGCTATTTACCCTCATTAAAAATAAAGCCAGGTATTTGCATGAGACTGAGAAGGGCTCTCTAGTTGTTTCATTTTTCAGTGTTCATGGGCACACATTAATTCCAGAGTTCATGAATAAATGAAGATAAAAACAAAAACAAACTCAGGATATGTGTAACTTTAGAACTTAGGACCATGGAGAGCCAGATGTCAAAATATTCGAAAATTCTGGATTCTCTGATTTAGAAAAATTGTATATTTATTTGATAGACTGAAAAATACATGTATGGTAACTTGTAGACTACTGCTTCCCACCTTGTATATCCTAATGGAAACGCTGGGAGATAGCTGCTGCTGGGATGTCCATTTTCTCCCTGCAGTGATATCGGCTGTCCATCTAACTAGCCATTCATCTAAATATTCTTTTTATCCCACAGCTAGTTATTTACTTCCTACTGTGTTTCATGTATAAAAGGCATTATAGAAGAATCACTTAAAGCAAAAAAAATAAAAAGACCTGTTAAGTTTGAATGGCTATTAGGTTTTATCAAATCAAACACGTGGTAAAACGTGATAGCCATTCAGACTTATAAATCAAATACTGTTCATGTTTTTAGTGGGAGGTATTTATGCGGCAGTCCACAAACAGTTATGGAGTATCTCTTATGTGTCAGACACTACATTAAGCATTGATGTGCTGTCCTTCCTATTGTAGAAAGTTAGCAGAATGTAGATGGTTTTTACATAAATTGGATCGTGTGAGGAGGAGTTTATAGAGGTGATTGCTGTTATAAATAACTGTTGGGAAAAATTATTTTAAGGGCTTAGAAAGATGAAGGCTGAGAACTAGGTAATGGAGGAAGGAGCAGGTAAAATGAGCATACTTACAGAGGGATAGTGAATTATAGGGGAAGAAAGTTACTTATATACAATTTGTCCTAGGGCTAGGCATGTTTATTTGGAAAGGAACATTTTCTGAAAACGTGCCATGATAAACAAACTGAACACATTATTTACAATGCCGCTGGTAATTACCATAACAAGTGGGCCTTTTCTATTCCATTATTGGGTCACAATTATTGGTGCCTTCATTTTAGAACACATTCTTCCTTCTTGACAGATTGCCATGGTCTCTACAGTAAATGAGGGTAGAATTAATATTTGTAGGCCTTGGGCATTGTCAGTTACAAAGAAGAGACCTGAACTGGAGAATCTACCTATCCTTGTCCAGAACAGCTGCTCTGGGTGATGGATATGTGGGTAGATTCTCACCGTGTCCACATAGCTGCAATCAACCATTTTTCTTTAGGAAAGCTTTTCGCTGGGGAGGAGAGAAATACCAGTTAGTATAAAATTGCAAGTTCTGTCATGATGGCTTTGGGTCAAGGAAATATTTTACTTGCTATCTGTCTTTATAATTTCTAAAATTATAAGTTTATAATTTTATTCCAGTTTTTTTCATTTACTTTATAAAGGCTTCATTTCATAGTTTGGCAGGAATACTTTTTACTATGAATATATATATGAGAAATGAGCCCCAGTCATGTCTCCAGTGACTCATCCAATGAAATGCATAAATCTCAGGCCATTATTGAAAATACCTTTCAAACCCTTCAGGGTGGACATCTTTCTCAAGAGAACATTTTGGGGAAAGATATAGTCTTGGAAATCAGCAGACAATTTACCTCTCTCTAAGATAAAAGAATATTAAAAAATATTATGGACACAATCTTCTGTCATCTTCCCTTGTCTGCTTCTGTTTGTTGAAGTCTCTGTCATTGGTTTTATTTTATTTCCTTTTGTTTGTTTGTTGAGGTTGAGTTAATCTTTCTCTTGGGTTCAGTGTCAGTTGTCATTAACAATGTTTGGTTGTCAGAGGGTCATTTTTCAGCTATGACCTACCTGTAATTTTATGGTCTTATCCTTCAGTCTTGGTGAAATACTTTTTTTTTTTTTTTTTCTTGCGGTACGCGGGCCTCTCACTGCTGTGGCCTCTCCCGTTGCGGAGCACAGGCTCCGGACGCACAGGCCCAGCGGCCATGGCTCACGGGCCCAGCTGCTCCACGGCGTGTGGGATCCTCCCAGACCGGGGCACGAACCCGCGTCCCCTGCATCGGCAGGCGGGCTCCCAACCACTGCGCCACCAGGGAAGCCCAGTGAAATACTTTTAAGTCTCAAGTATATGGGTGTGACATTTTAATTGCATACTTCTAGTTCTGGATTTTCATTTCAATAGGCATATCTAATCTGAAATGATCCTTGTTATGGGTGATATCAAATTTTCCTTTTTTTCCCTTTCACTTCCAAATATTAAAGAGATATTTAAAGTATACTCAATATATTAACTTTTCTTATTTTTAAGTGAAATAATATTCTGAGACATTAGGTTAGTAACCAGGTATTAAAAGATTATTTATTTTTGTTTGTTTGTTTTTATAAAGACAGACACAGATGATCTGAAAGAGTTAAATCATTTCCCCAAATTGAGTATCCTGTTTCCAAATGTTAGATTGGTCTTTTATTTTATGAATATCACATGCAGTCCTATATCATGAGATAAAGTGTATTATCTCCATTATAGACATGAGAGATCATTGCTACAAATGTGACTCTATGCAAGATACCAATCGAGTCAATGGGAGAACAGAGAATAAACTACAAGACCCCTGAATGCTTGCCCAGAGCCCCGCCCATGTGACTATGTGGTTTCTCATATCATATGCACTCTGGGTTCAAACGCTTGGGATCTGTGGCCGAGCTCACTCTTTTGCTCTCTCATGGCTTTGCCTGATCAAGGGGATAGATGACTGAGGGCTGCTGCACAGCAGCCCGCTTTCTCCCTTCCCTTCTCTGCTAAATGGATGTGGTCAACGTGTGCCTTAGACACAGGACCCTAAGTAATGGGGTTGTGTTTCCTTGTGGAGCTCAGTAATATTTACTGAGCCCAACAGCTTCATTTTCCTCAGTCCCTGCTGCATTAATGTCTGGCTTCAGGGTGGGAGGTGAGAAGGGAGAGAATGAAGAATTGCTGTGAGGGACTCCGGCGACGCGGTGACGCCGTTAATGGATGGCCTTGTTAGAGACACTATCCCTAGGCCTAAGTGAAGCCTTTTTGTCTGAGTAGGCAAGAAGTGGGTCATTTTCCTGAGCTGTCAGGCTCTGTGTTTACTTGACTTGTGGCTATTGTTGCAGCAAGCTGTTGGTTTCCTCACTGGCTTTCGCTTTTCTGAGATATTCTAATGGCTCAGTCTCTCTAGACCTTCCCAGACCAGGACTGGACTTTTCCACAGACCATCTGTTTCTTTCCTGAGCTGTAGGCTGCTTCATAACACAGCCTGCCTCATGTACAGCTAGCTACAGTTAAGATCTCTCAATCTCTACCCCTAAGGCTTGGCCCAGTTCTGAGCTGCTCTGGTGGTCTAGTGGTTCTGGATACCTGGAGAGCCAGAGAAACTTTGCAGAGTCTCAAAAACATATACACACTAAGAAACATCTGTAAGTAGAATAAAGAGCAGCCTCAACTCATATATGTATTGCATATACTTCCCAGTGTAACTACCACATGTTATGGTGAGTAAAATTCAAATCCATTTAAAATGGTTCTGAATTTATAGCAACTTCTCATCACTACGTACTTTCTCAATCAAATGGATATTGAAAGAATGGCCAAAGTCCTCTGTGGTTCTGCAGTCTTCCCATAATATAGTGTTTTCATGATATTTGCTAAGAATTTGCTCTCCATCAATACTGTTCCCGTTATGTGACATTTTGTCTTCTGTAGGCTCTACCTGTCAAAGATTATACATCAGTGACCTTTTATCATATCAATAGTAATCCTTTCCCATCCACAACTCCTGTTTTGGAAGAATTTAGTCATTGTGTTCCTACTTCTCCCAATCCACCAGTTAAGGGCTTATGGGTGGTCATTTCCTAGGGATACTGAAGGGCAGAATACTTAGATGGTCAAAACACGAGGCAAGCTATAGTCTCCTACTTAGCTCTCAGTCATTTGGAAAAGGCTGCATTATCCTGTCACTCTTGCTGGTTAAAACCAAAAAAAAAAAAAAAAAGTTTTGGTTCCATTCTCTCTCTACTCCCCACACACTTTTCTTCCAAAGTCCCTACATGATTGGCAGATATACAC
Organism: Delphinapterus leucas; assembly: GCF_059928025.1. NCBI lineage: Eukaryota > Metazoa > Chordata > Mammalia > Artiodactyla > Monodontidae > Delphinapterus > Delphinapterus leucas. Next base: position 62,586,365 of record NC_143132.1, on the reverse strand, counting down.
TATATATAAGGGTAGATGTTGCTCAATTTTGAAAACCTCTACAAAGGTAAGTTGTATCTCTTTCTGCTTCCTGCACCAAGAATGGAGCACAGGAGAGGAAACTCTAAATAAACCAGTATCACTAAACAGGCTCTTGCAGATTTAAAAATTCCAAGTGCTTAATTAAGCCTGACTTGAAAATCATTTCTATCTGCAGCATGAGGAAGAACAGGAAATAAAGTGAAACTGCCCTTCGCAATTAGTTCTCAAAACATGTATGACGGAATTCCCTGGTGGCGCAGTGGTTAAGAATCCACCTGCCAATGCAGGGGACGCGGGTTGGAGTCCTGGTCTAGGGAGATCCCACATGCCATGGAGCAACTAAGCCCGTGTGCCACAACTACTGAGCCTGCGCTCCAGAGCCTGTGAGCCACAACTACTGAACCCGTGATCCACAGCTACTGAAGCCCGTGCACCTAGAGCCCATGCTCCGCAACAAGAGAAGCCACCGCAATGAGAAGCCTGCGCACCGCAACGAAGAGTAGCCCCCCGCTCACTGCAACTAGAGAAAGCCCGCGTGCCGCAACAAAGACCCAACGTGGCCAAAAATAAAATATAAATAAATTTTAAACCTTATTTGAAAAATTTTTTTAAAATGTATAATATACTTTAATTGATAGATAAGGAAATAATTTTATGGAGCTAGGTCCCTCCCCACCAAAGCTACAGATTAACGACTGCATCTTTTCAGATTGAGAAGCGAACACTTAAATACATTTTCTATTGAACAATACTGCCTAGATTTCTTTGTGCCTCTGTACTCTCCTCCAACCCCCTCTCTTTCTAGAAAACTTCAGAAATCTGAGAAAAGCCTCCTAACTCCAATTTTTTTTTCACTTCTGAACACACATCTCTCAAACATATTCAGACATGCTGGAGGCAGCAGATATAAAGCTGCTGCTTTTAAGTCCACGATTTAGTTGCTAAAACTGGGCATGATTTTGGGCAGAAAATTACAGAGGGGAACAGAAGGAGGGTCTCTCCCTTCTGTCCATGGCTCCGCAGGGATTTCTGTTGGAGCCAGAAGAGAAGAATCAGACAGAAGGTTTCTTTAGCTTCCAAGAGATAGTAAGTCAGTCAATTGTTGCATTATATTTTAGGTAGCTGCGTCTGCAACAAAAGCACAATGGATAGCTAGATGGATATATAGATAGATACCTCAATGGGTGATAAAGAGAAATAGAATGTACATTGAGGAATTGTGTCACAGAATACCTTTGGAAGATTATTTGGCTGCCAGAGATGCCACACATAAAGAAGATAAAGGAGAGAGAGCCAATAAGCCGGAAATCTATTCTGAGTACAAGGTTGGTGGATTTTGGAAGAAAAGAAATGTGGTAGTAGGGGTATCACCGAAGAAGAATAATGTAGATAAAATTAGACAACATGAGCCAAACTGAAAGACTATGCTTTCGCCCCAACCCCATGAGCTCAAAGGATAAATGCTTTTTCCAAAAAGATAATTTCTAACTCTCATATTATAGACGAAGAAACCACTGTTCAGATAAGTTAGTTGACTTTATCAGTTTGCTTAGTGTGTCCTACAATTAATCTCATGGTTTTTACTCTCAGTCTATCTAGAAAGACGTTTCCCAGGACAAGGCTAAAAAGAATAAGCCAAAGGGATTGAAATGTAGCATGCTATATGAGCAGACCCAAACTTAACATTTAGAATTTAAGTACATCAGTAGACAAAATCATAGATGGCATCATTACCTGTGCAAGAAAAACTCATGGTTTTGGACCCCAAGGAATAAGATAGAGGCTTTATGTATCAAGTAGACTTTATTTTTTTAATTATCAAGCAGTGTTTTCTTTAGCAGATGGAATATTTCATACCTCTGATGTCAGCTAGAGCAGCGGTCCCCAACATTTTTGGCACCAGGGACTGATTTCGTGGAAGACAATTTTTCTGCTGATGGGAAGGGGGCGGGGGGATTGTTCAGGAGGTAATGTGAGCCATGGGGAGCGTCAGATGAAGCTTCTCTCGCTCCCCCGGTGCTCACCTCCTGCTGTGCGGCCCCGTTCCTAACAGGCCGTGGACCGGTACCAGTCCGTGGCCTGGGGGTTGGGTACCCCTGAGCTAGAGCTACTCTTTGTTACACAGGGCAAATTTCTTTAACCATGCCAATGATATTGAATCCTGAGGAAGTTCAGTGGTCTCCCCAAGATCTTAGTGATTCCTATTAGAAGAGTATTGAAAACTCCTGTGGACTTACTCTTATAGTTTTCTTTGCCTGTGTTTTCTATGTGTCTTCTCATCTCTCTTTCACCCTTTTTCAATTTAGATACAGAATTCAATCTCTTCACTAAGATCCACAAGAGATCCAGTAACAACATTTTGTTTTGTTTGTAGGTTTTGCAGAAAATCTGGAAAGACTGTAAAACATGGTGCTCAGAGTCCTGACGTCTTTTTTTTTTTTTTTTTTTTTTTTTGTGATACGCGGGCCTCTCACTGCTGTGGCCTCTCCCGTTGTGGAGCACAGGCTCCGGACGCGCAGGCTCAGTGGCCATGGCTCACGGGCCTAGCCGCTCCGCGGCATGTGGGATCTTCCCGGACAGGGGAACGAACCCGCGTCGCCTGCATCGGCAGGCGGACTCTCAACCACTGCGCCACCAGGGAAGCCCCAGTCCTGATGTCTTTCTTGCTACACTTTTCACATCTACAAACAGAAGCAACAGATATGAATTGTATGAGGGTATTTAGGACATGGGGCTTTCAGTTCAGATCTACCCCTGCTGGCTGTGGGATCTGGGGCTTGTCATTTAAGTTCTCTGGATTCTTGTCATTTGAGTTTCTTGTCTTTAAAATGAGGAACTTGGACTATTTTTCCAAGTTCTTTCAGATACAGATTTCAGGGGCCCCCATGGCATAAGGGCTATGGCTTCAGTTTTTTTGAATCCCCCATAATGCTTGGTCTAATGTATTACCTGTGGGAATGGATTCTTGGTAGATATTTATGGATTTCTTTAAAAACAATCCTTATTCTGGTATAAGCCTAACACCTGAAGAACTCTCTGGACATGGAACTACCTCATTTGGACAAAGCAAAAACTGCTACAGTCAAACAAGGTAGTTCTGGGCTATTCTCATCAAACCCCTTGGAGTGTGAGTTGTTTGTGGGATATTTTTACAGTAAAGTGAAACCTATAGTGTTTAAATAACCCGTAAAGTGTAGCAGTTTTGTCTTGTTCAATACCTAAGAAGAAAGTATTCTTTGCATTCAAAGCTCAGTAGGTGATTAACTAAGGGAGTAGATAGCAGCTGCAGTACAGTGTCCATTTCATGCTCTTTAGCAATTGATTTTGTTGTTTACATGTGCCTTGTCTGCAATGACCATACTCATACATACTCATACTCATTGCATTATGTGGCCAGAATGGCTCAGTGCATATAGCATCCACAGACATGCACCTTGGAAGCTCAGTGGTGCTTGATTCTAAGCTAGGTCTTAATGTCCCATCCAAATTTATGTAAGCAAATATGTGGGTTTCCTAGTGTGCTCTTCTAAAGGCACAAGACCCACTCTAGTCTCTTTTTTAATCTGAGGCCTGAAACTTTAGGAGTATATATGTTTCCTCAGACAATGTCTCATTAATGCATTTATTTTCATAGCAAAATACTCATAGGATCTTCATTTGGGGGGCTTAACGGGGATGTCAATATATAATATCCTTTCTGAGTTCTGATCCAATTAACACAGAAGACAAGTACATCCTCTGATATGATGAGATGGTGATTTCTTTATTACTGATAAAGCCAACGAGAGAATAAAGCTCTGGAAACTGTGACTAAAAGGATGTGCTAACACTTTCTGTCCCCTCCAACTTCCTCTGTCCCTGGTGTCTAGACCTTGGAACAGACCATGTAATAGAAAGTTTAACTCTACAGAATAGAATACAGAATACAGAATAGTCACACTTACCTAGAATTATAGCTTTATGCTTTTCAAGATGGAGAAAGAATAAATAAATTTCCGTAGCTTGCTTTTAAATGGAGGTTAGCTCCATCTAGTCAAGAAATATGGATCCATGGATGTCACCTGATATTCAAATAACTCTATCTTAGAGAGTCAGAGGCTGAGGTATTCCTATACTGGCAGTTCTTCCAGGTGGACAGTAGAAACCAGGGAAAGAAGGTTCCTCTCAGCATTACTTTTATTCAGAATTAAAAATTCCTTTAGTGTTGGCCAGTTGTATGACTCCCTAAGAGTAGGACAATTGTGTGATATCAGTTCTGGCCACTTTTTCTTTTTCCTTCAACTATAAGGTGTGATTTTCATGTCCTCTTTTATCACCCTCTTCCCTCTAGTATTCTATCAATCTTGTGTTCCACACAGGGGAATTTGTATACCCCCTGAGGCGAGGAGATAAAATGTGTTTCCTATTAGTTTCAGATTTCCCCCTTGTCAATGAGATTTTTTTTTTTTTTTTTTTTTTTTTGCGGTACGCAGGCCTCTCACTGTTGTGGCCTCTCCCATTGCAGAGCACAGGCTCCGGACGCGCAGGCTCAGCAGCCATGGCTCACGGGCCTAGCCACTCCGCGGCATGCGGGGTCCGTGGGATCCTCCCGGACCGGGGCACGAACCCGTGCCCCCTGCATCGGCAGGCGGACTCTCAACCACTGCGCCACCAGGGAAGCCCCCCCTTGTCAATGAGTTTTAATTGAGTTTTGGGAAAAGATTGCAGGAAGAACTGTGCAACTGCTGCACTCCTCTGATCTGGCCTGTAGTGAGTATAAATGCTGTGAGTTCTATTGGCAACAAGTAGAATTTTTATACCCGCTGTCACCCTCCCTCACTACTCCCCCCCCCACCCCATGTCTAATCACTGCAGGCTTGAAAGTTAAGTGCAGGTTACTTAAGTTATTTGATGTTAATGGTGAAATGGTTGGCCCTGTAATATCCCACATCAAGTATTATCCAGAGAACATATAAATTAACCTTTGATTCATAACATTTCTTAATATTTAAATTTAAATGGCAGTCTAAGCTTGTAACATTGTATGTTACTTTTAATACCTTGAACCACAATAGGAAACACTGATTACTATAATGCTGAATCTGTGTGAATAGTATTTAAAAATCACTGCCACACAAACTATTGGGTGTAAGACAGGTTACAAGGATGTATTGTACAACATGGGGAATACAGCCAATATTTTGTAATAACTGTAAATGGAGTGTAACCTTTGAAAAATTGTACAAAAATTAAACAGTAAAAAATGAGTAAATGAGAATATGTAGCAGTTAAAAATAATAATAATAAAAAAAATAAAAATCACTGCCACTATGGTAACCAAAAAAAAAAAAAAATCCTTATTCTTTGTTACAAAGAGTCTGTTAAAGTTTTCTTTTTACTTCAGATTGATTTCTACATGCTTTTATTCATCGTGTATAAAATTACTTTTCCAAAATAGAAGTGATTATTTGTTTTTCTCCTTATTTCTGAATCCTAGAATATTTAAATGCTTTAGGAGACTGTAGTAAGATGCAGTAATCAACATTTGAAATAATTATAATAAAATCAGTACTCAAAATTGCATAGAGATATTGTTCCCCAAACCTTGTCCTTCCAGCCTCTTTTATGAAACTCAACCATTAATAATTGGTAATCTTTATATGAGAAATCCATTGTATGGACTGATTGTAACCACTGTTCAACGTCAAGTGGTTGTACCTCAGCTACCTACCATGGTCTGGATTCTTACAACCTGCAGTTAGTAGGTATGTGTACAGGAAGTGTAGGTTCAAGAGGATGATCATCACCATCATTCTGTCATGTATTCAATTATTTAATCCTTCAACCCCTAAGCTAGACAACTAAACAATTAATGAAGTAACCAACATCTTCTGAGTTCATTGTGCATAGGTTTTATGTTGTAAATCACCTGCAGAGAAAAAAGTGTATTTTCTAGTGTGTGTGTTTATGTTTTCAAAATAATACATGCACATAGCTAAAAACATTATAGAATAATCTCCTGCCTTATCCACCCCCAAATCCTACTTCCCACTTCTAAAGTTTGTTTTAATTATTATGTTGATTAGCTCCATATAGCTCACTATAATGTTTATAATGATGTTGATAGATTTGTCAGTTTTAGGTATTAGGTATTGACGTCATGTTATAATAGATAACAGTTTCGCTCATTCCGACTATCTCCTGATTTCCCCAGCTCAGTATGCTTGTAAACCTATTCTCAGTTCTCTACCTGGTCACTTCTGTATGAACTGTTTATAGCCAGATTGAAAACTCCATTTTTTGTTCCATGAAGTATAGACAATATTTCTTAACCCCTATGTTGTAAATTAAGAACATTTGAATTTCTGCCTGTCCCTCTAGCTTGCGTCCCATCTTAAAACATGCCTTTTAATGAAAATAGGAAGTGAAGCATTATTATCTAGTTTTTGTATAACTCTCGTAGTTTGCAAAATGTTCTAGTAAAGGCTATTGATAGCCTTTACTAGACTGAAACAAAGGTGTATCCATATATGGGTATTAGCCACATCCTTCATTAGGTTTCTTGATGTGGTTACAATCTGGAGGTGGTACTGAATATTGAGTCCTTTGAAAGAGAAATCACCTTGGTGGCAGTGCCAGTAACAAGGGACTTTCAGAGGAGGTGTCCCAACCTCACAGGAAAAAAGCAAAAAAAAGATATAAGATGAACACACTTTGAAGAAAATGATGGTGAGTATAAGGGAGTCAGGGTGTCACAAACAAAGGCCTCTGCGTTGGTATTCTTTCATGACAAAGAAAGAGAATAAATGGAGAAAGAAATCATTTTTTACTCTCTTTTGTTAAGGTTGACACAGAAGGTTCAAGAGGTAACCCTCCCATAGGATACAGACTTAAAAAGGCTAATGTGATAGCCTTTGGGTTATTGCACATTTACATTATTCTGAGCTTTACCCTCACTTGCCCTTAGGTTTGCTATATTGTAAATGAACACTTTCAGGACAACAGAGAAACTATGTGAACAAACCATTTAACCTTGTGAGCTTCAGTTATCTTCTCTGGAAAATGAAGGTGGGGAACCAGATCATTTGTGAAGTCATGTTTTGCTGTAAATTTTATACTATGGATCAGAAGTCAGGAGGCTAGATCAAGATACCCTGAGGTTGAGTAAAAGATCTATGAACAATATCTCGCATTTGTAAATCACACTATAAATTATAAACTCAAATGTTGGCCTTGTCTTATTGATTTCTCAGGAAACCCTGGGAATGCACTGGGTGCATTTGCCCAAGATCTTGCAGTTAAATAATGGATGGGCGGAGATTAGAAACCTGATTTCCTCTTTCCTAGTAGAATTTTTTTCTCACTTACCCTTTGAGGTAGACCACACATAAGGCACATGATGTATTTTTCCATATTCACAATTTATTTCCATCACATATACACAGCTAGTCTTCTGCTGTCACCTTTTGAGAAGATGTGGTTGACCTCATCTTCTTTTCATTCTTATATGCTGCTTTTGTATAGTGAGACCCAGGATTAACGATGGATTGACTTGATGTACTGCCTATTAATATCTTGGGGAGATTAGGGGCTTTGTCAGTGTGATATTATTTCCTACTTGCATTTAATTATAAAATGTACATTCCATCTAAACTGCAGAAATGGAATAAATAAAAGAAGTAAGGGAGATTATCAAAGATAAATTTTAAATTAACTCACTGCTCTGTAGGTCAGAAGAGAAAATACCTTCTCCTGTGCATCTTTTTTGTGAGGGGCATCATTCTGCATGGATGGTGCTCTCAGAAAGGGCATATTTCAAAAAGTGACACACTGTGGGTCTTTCCAGGAATGTTTTTTTTAAACTAGACTTGCTATTACACAATGTACTTCGAAAAAGTCTGCTGAGTGGTGACCTTAGAGCTGGGGAAATTCGTAGGGGTGTGGAAGAGAGCAAGAAGAGAAATAAAGAAAAACCTCCAAAGAACTGTTGCCTGGCAGATTGCTCATAACAATGGGAGCTCTGCCAGGTACTTTCATGTGTGAGTCAAGGACTATTTTCCCCAAGAAAACTGTAGATTAATGCAATTCCTGAAGTCTGGCCTGCAAGTGGTTGTGTCTATTTCACAACTAGGGAACTCTGCCAAAGTTTCAAGTACCCAAGTCTGTCTGAAGCCATGTGAGTACAGGAAGTTGGAGTAGGGAATGAGAAATACCTGGGCTTTAAAGGAGGAAAGAAAGAAACCACTAAAGCTTGATTGTATATCTGAAATGAGGCTTTGGATGAATCCCTATCCCCGAATTCTAACCTAGGTCATTTCCTAACCTAATGTTAGTTGTGGCAAACCAATGAAGGCAACTCATATTAGAATGAAAACATCTATCAAGGCATCATAGAATATGAGGAATTGAAAACACTCCAGGTATCATCTAGGCCAAAGCACTTCTTTTGCTGATGAAGATAATGCAACCCAAGGAGGTTAAGTGTCTTGCCCAAGGTTAAATAGCTTGTTAGTACCATGTCTGGGATTAGAGCTGAAATCTCACGACTACTAGGCCAGTGCTTTTGGTCAGATTCTATATAGTCTGTCCATATGGCCAAGCCATACGGCAGAGTCCTCAAAGACCTAGTTCTGCCTCCAGAAAATCTAAGCTGGTCATTGTTTCCTTTTTAATTCTGTTTCCAATTCACCTACCCATATATGTCATCCCCAATTAGTAAGGCACAAGCTTATAATTTAGGCCATGTATGTGCAGAATAGTAGGCAGGCTAAATTAGGGTAAAGAGGCAGACAGGAACATGGCCAGCAGGCAGAATGACCTGAGAAAAGATTTAAACATGAGAATTTGGCTGGTGTCCTTAGCAACCAGTGCAAAGACCAACAGTTTCCTTTTAGACTAAAGGAACACATAAATTTAGAGACATAGTTCAGGGTTAGGATATATACAGAGTCTTCAGTGAAATTTCAGAAATTTCAGAGTTTGGGTGGGATTCTGAGTGCAAGGAGAGATACTGGAGATTTTTGAAGAGAACAAGGGCTTGCCTAACCATTATTAATTAGATTAATGCAATAGCAGAAAATAGGATTGATTATATCAGGGAGAACTTACAGGCGTAAAGACCAAGTAGGAAAGTATTTTTATGTCTAGGTTATTTTACATGTATCTTGGGGAAGATGGGAGGAAATTCTTCAATATACAGATTCCAATTTTTAACATCTACTTATTTTTGAATGTGGTACAGCACAGGAAATTACTGTTTCCCTCAAATCAGTGTAGCAAGGGAGCAGTGTACACAGACATGACATTTAAGGAAATTGCTACATATAATGTCTCTTATGAACTAAAATACCTCTAACCCAATTCCTTCTTATGAAAGCCACTTTAGGCTGCTTGAACAGAGGCCTTTTTGACTAAAAGAGGGAGTTGTACACCCAACCCAAAGGTGCCATTTTTAGAATGCGTGAGATCCATTGATATAAAGTACTCTGCACAATAGGGTAACTAATGACTTGCTAATCAATCAGAATAGCTGCCTCTGGTATTTATCTTAGGAAATATGAGAGGGTGAACCAGTAGATAATAAAAAGAGAAGTCAGAAGAAATCCAAAGAGAGAGAGAAATGGGGCAATTAACGAGTTCATACAGCTTCCTTGTACTGTGATACGTTTTTAGTTCAGGTTTAGCTTCAGGCTACACATCTTTACAATAAATCCTCTTTTCTTAAGGTAGCCTGAGTGAGTGTCCGTTCTTTGCAGCAAACGGGTAAGTATACTGAGCTAATTTTTATGTTGCCAAGTTGACAATTAAAAACTTAATAAGTGAAGTTTGTGTAGGAGACAGTGGGCTAAGATTTCCATTAGGATGTGCCACCAAGGGACCGCCAGATAGTGTATATGACTTATAGAAAATTACCATTGAGCGACTTTCAATTCAAACAGTCAGATAAATGCTTTGCCTGGACCTGAGTTGGGAAATGGCATATATAAAAGGAACAGAGTAGAGAGGTAGGAGAAATTGATCACAAAGTCAGTGGGTCTTCTGTAGCCTTTGTTGCATCGTTTGGCTATTGACCTAACTGACCATTTCCCTAAGTGAGTTGTAACAAACTAGGCCATCCTATAAATGTTTGTGGGTATTCCATTTTCCTGGAAAAAGGCTACTATAAGTTAAATATAGGTAGGAATTGCTGTTTAACAGTTTAACCAAATATAAACAGGTTTTGGGAAAATAGGACTTTTCAGAGCCTTTTATGTCTTATGGTTCATTGTGAATATCTTAAAAAAATGGTACCATGTGCAGTGATTTTCAAATATTCAACAATGCAAACCCCTATCCTTATTTTCTGAGAACTGTTTACTTGTATCTCAGGGGAATACCAGTCTTGATTTGTTCCTGTCTCTCATAAATTGGTGTGTTTTGTGTGTGTGTGTGAGGCCTTCTCTTATTTGCTGTAGATGCTGCTGATCGTTTCTTTCATGGAATTTTACAACACAGATAAACAAAAAAACTCAGGGTTCTATGAGTTTAGTTTCCATCTCTAGGCATGCACTGTATTTTAGAACAAATCGTTTCAAGCCAACCTAATAAACGCATGGGATTCAAGACTGGAAAAGCACAGATTTATTTTTACTATGTGTGAAATGGCTTAAACATTTATAGAAAATTGAACTTAACTCCACTTCATTTATTCTCAGATTAATCGGACTACTGCTTATTTGTTTGTCTTTTCTTGGTCTTGACATGTCTTAACTACTAGGGTGGTTAATACAAGAGCACTTCTTGTTGAGGTCACCTTATGAAAAATATTCTACCAGGTGATTTGAGAGCAAAATAAATGTCTCACTGCCTTGCACCAAGAAAATGAATAGCGCTGTGCTGAGGACCCAAGAGATGGGAGTGGGTTTAAAAAAATTCAGCTGGTACATGTTATGGGGAAGTTGGCAAATTAAAACTCTCTCAGTATTTGTAGGGTCTCATCACAAAAAACCTTCAGACTTCGTGAGAGAGAGAACAACAAAATGGAGAGCAGTTTTCAACTGGCTTTTTAAAGTTTAAAGAGAAATTTCAAGAACACTTACCCTACAGGTCCCCAGTGGGGAATCAACAATGTGAGAGTAATGTCATGTGCACCAGTGAACATATATTTTAATTCACTGCTCGTAATGGTCATTGTGGGGAGGAGGGCACAGGCTAAATGACAGTTCTGCCATTTCTCCCAACAATCGTATTGTATTGCCTACATTTAAACATGCCTCCTTTCATCTGTCTTTTCTTTGGGGAGTCCATGCAGAGAGGAAAACAGAAGAAGCAGAAGGTGAGACAGGGCAGGTCAGTAGGGTTCACGCTCTACAGTAGTTTTCATCCACTCCCAAGAGGGCATTGTGTCCTTCATTGGGCATTTTCGTCTTGCTCTTTTCCCCATTCCCTCCACCTCATATAGATAACAACACCAAGAACACCAGGATCATAAGCTCCACCTCCTTCCCCTAAAGTAAAGACAAGACACGTAACCTGTCCTTTTTTATATGGTCAGAGTACCCTACATAATTTTCTCCTGCCTCTCTTTGGGGGGAAGCAGCACTCTCTGTTGTCTTCCAAGGTCAAAGTTGTTAGAAATGAGGAGGAAACATCATGCTTCCTGAGTCTAAGCCAGCTGGTTTGGAATTACATAAAGTCTGAGGCTTGTGTAGAGTTCTTAGTCAGGGAAGCCGCCCATTAATGCTTGTGGTTGAAGGCAAATTAAGAGCTCTATAAGAGCAAGTAGAAAAATCTGTATCGTGGCGTTAATGATTTGGAACGTGAAATGATCAGACTGGAGGTGGGACTTTGGGACATGCTGGTGATGAGAATGGTAAAGTTAGATAGATGGCATTGCTTTCTGTTTCCATCTTTTTCATCTGATAAGGAAGCAATGTTTTAAAATTTCTCCCCTTTCCTATATTTATTTTTCAGGATTTTTTGTTTTACTGAAAATGGGTTTTGCTTTCAAAGTCCTTAATATTTAAAGCTTCACCTTCTTGTCTTTGGAAACTCTTAAATTCATCAAGCTGTAGTAAGTGATAGAGCTAGATGTAACACGCACAGAAAGGAATAGACAAAAAAAAATGAAAGCACGCACAAGCTTTGCACTGAATGAGAGCCTGTTGATTAAGCCCTCAACGTCCTTTGACAGAGGGATTTGTGTGGCTTGTAAATTAAGGCTTCGTGCTTAGGAGCGCATCTTATCTTATTACAGGATCACGTGGTGAGGGCTCCGTAGGTGAGAAAATCACGGAGGAGTGCTCAGCAGTTCTGACCTCACCTTCAGAATGCAAACCGTACCACACCAGTGTCTTATCTGCAAAGATCCATTTTGGTTCTCTGCACGTGACACCACCCCACTCTCTGCACATAACACACACACACGCACACACGCTTACGTCACCAACACCCAAACAGTTAACTTTTTAAGAACAAATTACACATAAACACTTAAGAAAACATTACAGATTTAAGCCGATTCTGGTTATACTATAAGTGGCTAATATGAGGCAAGTAGTGAGAGACTAGAGTGGAATATTCCATCTTATATCGAGATGGGCATAGATGTAAAGAATAAGGTACTCATAGATGGTGGTACAGTATCTTTTTATATCTATATATTTTTTTATATCTTTTTATCTTTTAGGCCCTAGTTACCTTTTGTTTTTTAGCTTTAGGGATGATAGACACGGTATCAAAGTAGGAAATGCAAAACTGGGAAGAGTCTCTGGCATTAATATTCAACATTAGGTTCTTGTACTGATAAAAACTAGTTTGGTGCTAAACACATTTTTAAAATCACAGATCCCTGTTTTTTGCATGGTGGAGATGATGTATGTAACTTTTGGTCTAAATAGTTTAAAAACTACTAGTCCTTATTGAAAAATGTGATACCAGTTCCTCTGCTAATCAAGGTAAATGAGCCATGGTCAGATAGATGGAAAGATAGACCAAAAAATGAAAGAAAAAAAAAGCTGAAGGTGGGTAGTTAGAGGAAGAGCAGTGATTAAAATCACAGAAGCTTCATCTGAGGACATGAGCCTGAAAGAGAACAGCATCGCTCTGAGCCTGAATTACTGTGAGAGCTGTGCCTTTCCATCATTTTTAATGGAATGTTATTAAAGACAAATCTGGAGTAGTGAACCCTTCAGTGCTTTCTTTTCATTTATTTATTTCTGCAGAAGGAAACCCTTTTAACCCTAGCAGATAATGTATTCAACAGCTTGTATCCATGGAAGGTTGTTTCCTAAAAATTTTATGGGATAAATTTAGTTCAACATTTGCACATATTTACACATGAGGTCTCCATTTCAAGGTCTTTGGCTGAAGTAAGAAAGTCATTCCCAAGGCAGGATGTCTGCCAGGGCTGGAGAGTAGATTCCATATGCATTGTAGAGCTCCCTTGTTTCCGAGGACATGAAGAGGACATTGCCTCAAATGCCTTCTTCTCTTCTTGGAATTTCAAAGCATGGGCTAGGACTGCTGTGAACCACAGGACACTTTCTACAGTTAAACCCTCTGAGGCATGTCTCAGACCTAGGCTGGCTCCCTCACAGTCTTTGCCTTCCTTTTCTGAAGGCCCTAGAGATGAAGACTGCTTTCCTTTCCTCTTTAAAAGAGCTCTATCCCTTTCAGCTTTTTTCTCCAAGGGAACTACTCTGGAGTAGCACATAACCTCCCTCTCTCCCAGATTCCCATTGATAGACTCACACAAATGCACAAGCAGTTTGTCTTTTAAGGGTTTTATAGCTGATGTTAGTGTGGGGCGAAGAATGGCAGAAAGAAAGAGGACATTTATCTTTACCCGCCATTGATATCCAGTGAGCACCTACTATACCCCTGGCTCATTCTAGATGCCGGGAAAGCCATGGTGTGGAAGCAGTCACTACTTTCATGACTCTTACATTTTACTGAGATAAGACAATAAATACCTCATAATACCAAAAAATCACCTGGTTTTTAATAAATTCTAAGAAGAAAGCTGAAGCAAGGTAGGGCTTGAGGAATGATGGATATTTTAGAAAGTATACTTTTTTTTTTTTTTTAAATATACATTTCTAAGGAGCAGTTACACTAGAGCACAGTCCTAGAAGAAGAGGGAATGAGCCATGCAAAAGTCTGGAGGCGAAACATTCCAGGGAAAAGAAATGGCGATGGCACCGAAAAGATTGGGCTGCCTGAGAATTGACAGTTGGCAATATATCTAAGGAGGAAGAGTAAAGCAGGGGCTGGTGGCAAGTGATGACCTCCTCCTGTAAAACCATCGATCAATAAGGAGTTGTCATTACAGAAGAGTGACATGAGGTAGTTCACATTTTAAAAGGTAACTTGGTACAACTAAGTGTTGGGAAATTGAAGAGAGTTCCCCAAACCACTTAGCCAGTTTGAAGCTGAGCGAACACTAAAGCTCAAGTTTCAAATCCGTCCTCCTCAGGGATCAAAGATTTTGGTCTCAACTTTGGGATCAAGACCTTTACTCTCTTTGTTCCTTCTGGTTTCTATCTTTGAAAGTTGCTAGATCATTCATTCATTTACTAAGCAAAGATACTTTACCACAAAGAGTGGAATTCTTGAGATATATACTTGTCCCGGTTTCTTATATTTTTACAGTTGCATCATACTTCATATTTCTTCACATGGCATTGATGAGCAGATAATTTGGAATTATGGATGGACTTGGTCATTTCAGAAATCAAGTGTTTGAATTTCAGATGAAATTGATCATTCTATGGGGAATCTGAAGTTTGGAAACTGTCATCGGGGTTCTTTGGTTTAGGTGCTCATGAGAAGGAAGTGATGCTGCTGATGGGCTGTCTTATATACAGCAGGGTGACAGCCATGAGGGAATACACTCAGTAGTTACCCTTGCTTCAGTACCAAAGGCACAATGCCGTGTGCTGGAGTTAGGAATGGAATGCTATATGCGCTTCCCAGCTAGAACCTGCAAACAAGCTCTCAAGGTCCATTTGTAGGAGAACGTAGGGTAGTCAAGCTTCCAAGACTCCAGATACATCCAAATGAGGTGCTGAATGTGGAACACTATAAAGATCTCACTTGGTGGTAAGAAAGAAGATAGGCTGAATTTCTCAGAAATGGTTTCTGTGATATATTAACCAGTAGCCTTGGAGAAGATAAAATTCAGTTTAAAATTGTTGAACCATAAACATACAAATGCATGGTTAGCAAATTGCATACCTTCTAGGTCCTTTTGAGTCCTAAAGAATGTATATGTTCTCTCCTAGGAAAAAAATTATTTAAAAAACTAGAAGAATCTTAAAAACCATACTGACAGCTTTGTAATATCAATATATACAAAAATGACCATTTTGGGAGTGGGTATAGAACTCTGAATTAAAGGACCTAAGTAGTGAATTATTCTCCAAGAGGAAACATGACAATAGAGAAGTAATTTAAGGCATGAAACAAAATGACCTTCACAGTGATGGAGCTCTAAAGTCAGACTTCCAATCACCTTTTTCATCTTTATTTTTGGAAGACACAAATAATAACAATGTTTTTCATACACTTATCCCATTTTTCTAATCTTCTTTTCTGACCACATGTAAAATCACAAGCCTATATATAAATAAAACGTTTTGAGTGAGTTGGGACCATTATAATGAGAAGAAAAATAAAAACTAGAGAAGACGGAGGAGGGAGTGTCATTTTCTATGAGGCAGACTCCTCATACCATCACATGCTTTATCTGGACTTTGAAAAAGCAAGGCTCATGTGTTTCATTATAAATCATCTTTAGTTTTGAGTTTCAGTATCTCTTCAAAATTCATTCACTGGGATATTTTTCCCCTATCCCTAACCAAGACTTCGCTTGTCACTCAGATAATACAAAGCCCTAAGGTAACTTTAAGTACAAAGCATAGATTTGATTAAAAAGTAAACTGTCAAGCAGTATTAGGTAGTCAACGATTTTATAGATTTCTCCCCCATCTAAAGATAAGGTCTGCTTTAATCAGGGAGAGGGGGTAGCAGCTTCTTTTCTCTTTCCTTCCCACTCAGTAAGTATTTTTTTTTCCCTTTTACTTTTTTATTTGTCTGGGATTGGGGCTTTAGGAAGGGAGAAAGGATAAGGAGAACAAAAAGCGTCTTACCTTATTGGTACTATCATAAGGCAGTTTTGCATTCTCTAATCCTGAAAAAAGTTTAAGCTAACTCTATAATGGATGCCTTCAAGGATTCTTAGGAGACCTCATCCATCTCGTGGAAGCACTCACCTGCAGCTCTTTTGACCACACTGAATACATCCTCTTTTCCTTTTAAAGCCTTAGTAATCAAGTTGCATAACTTCAGTTGATGTTTGCTTAATTCTGCTTTCCTCTACAGGTTACCCTATTGAAAAGGACCTAATGGGACCTCATCCTGGCTCTCTGCCATGTGGGGAATATGTCTAGTGTACAGGAAATACCCTCAAGATTCTTGGAAATAGTAGGGAGTGAAGACCAAATAATGTAATCACTTTGTCTTGGCTCCACTTTTAGTCTATCTCACGCCCTTTTGAACGTTCAGATGGAAGTCAGATGCAAATCCATTGTAACCCTTAACTGGCTGAAAGCTCTCAGAGAGTCCTGTTGAAGGCTCTCTTGAAGTGTTTGCAGAGCCATCAATCAGTTGGGAACAGGGCTCATAGCACAGCTTATTCCTAGGAGTTTCTCTTTTCACATCTTTAAGCTTTCAAACCTTTTATTTATTTATTTTAAAATGTTGGTTAGAGGTTTAAAAGTCTTCTAGCCTAAAATGAAATCCCTTTGGTATTTGAAATCTCTCTCTACCAAACCTTACACTGTAATATCCTCAACACCTTGTATAACATGTGGCAGGCTGTGTCTTCATTAATATCACCTGGGAAGTTGTCCTTATTATTGCTTCATTTATTGAGGATCCTTGCATAGGTTCTAATACAGCCTTAAATTTTACAAAAGTGTGTACATGGAAGATACTTACTGTAGTTCACCCAACCTACCTGAATGGGTAACCTAAGTGTGCATGGTTTTATTTATAGGCAGTTTATCTCTGTGGCATGAAGTTAATGGCTCAGAAGACCTTTATACTTTTTAATAACTGTCTTCCTCTATGTCTACCTCTAATAATAACTTATAGGGTTTTTGAAAGTCCAGCGTAAGAGAGCATTTGTTTTGAGTTAGAGTCAGAAAACCTGAGCTTGAACCATTTCCATTTCCTCACTCAACACCTATAGGATTTTATTGCTAGTAGTGCAAGATATAACTTTTCTGAATTTTAATTTACTCATTTGCAAAATGTGGTCAGAAATATCCCCCTTACAGGCTTGTCATATCGATTAAATAAGACAATGATCGTTTAAGGACAATACAAGCTTAAAGTATTCATCAGATGTAAATTGTTATGACTACTACTGCTACTGCTGTTGTTACTAATACCATTATTACTACCACACTCCACTTACGGGAGGAGAGCAGAGAGATGCATCCAGCAGCGGCCAGCTGTCACGGAAGGGCAAATTGTTATAGAACATTGATGGGGCCATGGGTAGCCAAAAGCAGGATGAGGGCAATGAGTGGCTTGTTGGAAGAGAGGAAGCGGAAGAGAGAGTAAGAGGCATGGAAGTGGAAACTGGTAAGGAGTCTAAGCCAAACTCTTCCATGAGTTTGCCTGAGGTTTGTTTTGTCTGGAAAAGACATGGGCTTCAGTTTAGATCTCAATGTCAACTGTAAAGTGGGCCATATATGTTTGCTTCTCATATTTCCTTCATAGAAATGTAATTGCAATTCCTGACTTAATGAGAAATCTTCTCGCTGGCAAAAAATAAATCACAACATCCTTGGCTTAGTTACATTCCAGAGCATTTTTGTTGTTGTTGTTCTATATTGATTGCTTAACACATGGTTAAAATCCACATGCCCACATGCCAGAATGTGTAAGTTTCAGAGCCTAGAAGCATACCTATGTACAGATTAAGGAGCATAGGAACAGGACTCATAGCACAGCTGTGTATGATATATGTAAGACGTAACCGTCATTCCTGAGGTACTGAAACCGTTAAAGAAGTAATATCATAACTTCTTATTTCATAAGGAATAAGGAAAGAACATATTAGGGGGAGAAAAGAATGTTACAATGACAGACTAATGCCACTTAAGTAAATTTTAAGAGGAGCTTGCCTCTACCATTGGCTGAAACAACAGAATTGTGGAATTTTGTTTTTTTGTTGTTTTTGGCAAATCTCCAAACTATAGGTTGTTTCCAGAGGCTGACTCTTTAAGAGACATTTTGGATATTACTTGGTGTTTTCGTTGTTATAAAATTGAGGGTGGGAGAAACTAGAGGCAACTGACTCTAATCCTCACCTCTAACCCCTTCTCTACATCTCATCCTCTCTCTCTAGTTATGTCAAACCAAATTGTCACTATTTCATTTAATCCCTGCTCAGCATGAGCCTGGTCTGCGTTCTGAGCATGAAAATTTATCAAACTTATTCTCACTTTTAGTAGAGAGTGAAGATGTTTTTAAAGAGCATCTGGATTTTCTTATAGAAAATAAACAAAGCGACAGCACATGCATAATCACTTAAATAGCATCGCTTTCCATAACAACAGTGAACCTTCTTATTGGCAGCGTCAGAAGGTTAATTAATGAGACTGTTAATTTGAAAAAGGATGTTTTCATTTCAGATCGACACATCTCAGATGTTAAGTATAACTAACATTTATTGATTAGTACAAAAATATGATGTAGACAATATGGGGAAATACCCAACAGCCATAGAAAATTCAAAGTTAGATATGTTCCAGATTGTGGTCGTATTCTAAATGAAATCATCTTCCTCTCAAAAGATGTAGCTAGTGTCTTTAGACAGAGCATCTATCCAACATGAAGAGACAGGTCCTTGGAGTTGCATTTGTGCTAAATAATAGTAGTAATAGCATTTTATTATTTGTGTAGCATCTTATATTTTTAAAAATAGTTTCATATTCAAACTTAGTCCTCACAAGCGTCCTGTAAGGAAAAAAAAAAAAGAGTCCTGTAAGATACCATGATTGTGCCTGTGTTTCAGATGGTGTTTAGTGCACACTAACTGCCGTGTGTGAATCTGGCCACTGTAGAGATGAAGTAGGGCTCTTCTCTTTACATTTATGAGTTACGATAGCTGTCATTCTTTCTCAACGAATTATAAAATGGATAATTGTCATGAACGGTAAAGGAAATGGACTGTCTTACCACCTTTCCTAATATGCACTTCTTTTTGAAAACAGCAAGATGTCAACTCATGTGAAGCTTAAAAAATAGATTGTAAGAGTTTCAAAGGAGATACAAGTTGTTCTCTCCTGCCTCTGCTCTACTCCACTTCCATGCATCTTTAATACCCTTCTTTTCTTCCTTCTTCAAACCTCTTTAAAATTCTCTTCCACAAAGCCTCTTCAGTCTAACTTCCTGCACTTCTTTTCTTCCCTTGTTTCAGGAATCTCATAAGTCTCAGGACTCTATTGTTTCAAAGATGTGACTGCTGATTTTTCTTTTGTATTTATTCCGCCACCTGCATTTTTGTTTCCTCCATTTCCCTTTCCCCTTCTTTCCTTTCCCTTTCATTTTCATTTGTGTGTTTGATGTCTCTCAGTTTCTTGAGGATGGAATGATTTCTTTTACTTATTAGATAGGCATTTTGTCAGGGAAAAAAAAAAAATACACCTCCCCAGGCTTTTCATGAGAGGCAGCATGTCATTCTTATTCTATTATTTAAATTTGTGTTGAGTGATCACTTCCCCTGGCTAGAGAATCACAAAGGATAGAGATGAAACTTTTGGCAAGAAAAAGAGGAGCTACAGGATGAGAGACAGTCACCTAGCAAATGCTGTCAGTTGCCCTCTGTAAGTGAACCACATTCTCAAAAGATGTTTATTTCTAAGTCTATACAAGTTTGTTTAAAAGCCCCAGCCCCTAAGCATCATCCAGTAGCACAGCACTTTAAAAAATTCCTGGCCAGCACCATGGAAATGGATGCCAATACTGGATCTCTTTCTTCAGTCTATTGAATCCTGACCCACAGCCAAGCTACTTTAGGAAAGTAGAACAATTTGGCACATATGAATGGAAAGTTCCAGTCACCAAGTCCCTGAAAATGCCCCTCTTTCCAATTTAGTACAGGGAATAAAGCAGAAGACTGGGGCTCAGGAAGCTGGGTCCAGGTCCCTTCAGGTCCACTCATTGGCCATGTGACCCTGAGATGCTTCACTTCTCAAAGCCTCTACGTCTTCATCTCCAAAGTAAAAATATCGGTTGTGCTTTCCTCACTCAGTTTTCATGGTGGAGAACTGATATGATTTAGGTGAAATATGTGAGGGTTAAAAAGTTGTTATGTGTATTGATTTAATACCATTATCACTTTTTTATTGTTTTGTCTTCTATGATATAAATGTTTCTTGTCAGATTCTGTCATGTATTAAGTTGCACCAAAACAGAGAGTTTACAAGGATCGTTCAGTAATTGAATCCACCAGTGTTTTTAATTCTTTAAATATAAAGATGTCCCTGTAAATGCCTGTATTACAGACTCCATCTTTGGCCCAAAGTCAGATTTTCAGTTTATTGTTTTCCTAACTAAGACTGGTTATAAATAATAGTAAGTGTTTGGAATGTATTCCTGACATTTACCAGAATAGATGATATTGGAAAAAGGGTAAATGCGGCTAATCTATCATAGTATATGCAAAACTCATTTACAACAGAGTTCAATAATCATTAACTTGTGGAATTTGGGGAAAATGTGTCTCCAGAAATGCTTACCATTTTAGATGAAATCTTCATGTACTATATAACAGATTTCCAAAATTCAATACAGATAATATATAGTCAGCAGTCAGCAATATACAAGTAGCAGTATTATTGAGCATAATTTTATTTCTTCAATAATTACAAGCAATAAAATATAATAACCAAGAATGTATTTTCTTTAGGCAAGCACATAATTCTTTTAAAAATAGGAAATGTTTATATAATTTTCCAAGATTTGAGACTAGCACAGGCAAAAATCAGCACAGAGGATCTTTCATGTGACACAGACACAATTACTAATAAGCTTCCTGCTCTTCTACACCTGATTTTAGTCAGAGACCATAGTTAAACTGAAGAAAAGGTATCTATCTGGAGAGGGAAGTATGCTTTCTGGGCAGCCAAGAAAGCTAGTATCAGGGATGCCATCATTTTGGAAAAACCCATCTTGAATTCAGGTCTTTTGTGAGAAGACCGTTCTGCTTTAGGTGGTGCTCTTGTGTGATTCTACTTTCTTTGGAAGGCAGACTTCTTGTGAACAGTGATTTACTAAGGGGTGACATGTGTATGTTTGAGGGCAAGGCAGAAGGCTCTCGCACTCTCTCAGGACTTCCTCTAGACCTCTCTTTTCCTGAAGACACATAAAATCTAACATAATTTTAAAATACAGGACCAAAAAAAAGGTGAGCACATTCCTGTGACTCATGTCTGAATTTTATTCAAGTGGCAAGGACTAGCAAAATGAATCTTAATGGAAACCCTCCTACAGTAAAAGCCAAAAACAGGTACAAAGACTTGCTGACAGTTTGTGTATAGAATGAAGCATCACATACACCCTCCTATGGCACTGGCCGAATAGAGGTTTCCTCAGCTGTTCCCAGGGGGTGACCCTAGGCCAGAAAAGCTACTCATCTTGTTTGAGACAGATGAATTAATACAAAAGGATTAACAAAGCATTCAGTTTGGCAGATATCCATTCTAATTCAGTAAATACGTGTTTATCAAGTATCTATTCAACAAAAATCTATTAAGAAACAGCCATTTGCTGGGCTAGGTGTTGGGTGTTGAGTTGTAACTTGAGTCACATCAAACATGGACAACATTGTCATCCTAGGAGCTAATTTTGCTAGATACTTATTCAACAGAAGATGGGTTTCTTACTTTATCCATGGCCACTATTACATCACATAGAAGCAATTCTCAGTAACCTCAAACTCAGGTAAAGTTAAATCAGCAACTTAGAGGTGAAAAGACTCATACGTGTGCCCGTGTCTCCCCAGGAAACCCTCTCTTCCTTGCTCTTTCTGCCTTATAAATCCCTCTATTCCTCTTGTGTATAACCCCCCACTGAATTCATGTTCCTGTTTGGTTGCTTTGCAGATAAGTATGATATCGTGAATTGAGGATAATAACTTCAGGTGGAGAATAAGCAGTAAAAAAAAAAAATCGGCTAACAGTTTCATTTAAATGTCCTCAGTACAGTACCACAATGTTCATTGCAGCTCTATTTACAATAGCCAGGACATGGAAGCAACCTAAGTGTCTATCGCCAGATGCATGGATAAAGAAGATGTGGCGCATATATACAAGGGAATATTACTCAGCCATAAAAAAGAAATGAAATTGAGTTATTTGTAGTGAGGTGGATGGACCTAGAGACTGTCATACAGAGTGAAGTAAGTCAGAAAGAGAAAAACAAATACCGTATGCTAACACATATATATGGAATCTAAAAAAAAAAAAAAATTGTTCTGAAGAACCTAGGTGCAGGACAGGAATAAAGATGCAGATGTAGAGAATGGACCTGAGGACAGAGGGAGGGGGAAGGGTAAGCTGGGACGAAGTGAGAAAGTGGCATGGACATATATACACTACCAAATGTGAAATACATAGCAAGTGGGAAGCAGCCACATAGCACAGGGAGATCAGCTCGGTGCTTTGTGACCACCTAGAGGGGTGGGATAGGGAGGGTGGGAGGGAGGGAGACGGAAGAGGGAAGAGATATGGGGTTATGTGTATATGTATAGCTGATTCACTTTGTTATACAGCAGCAACCAACATGCCATTGTAAAACAATTATACTCCAATAAAGATGTAAAATAAATAAATAAATGTCCTCAGTAGTAAAGAGCAGGAAGAGGAAACTTAGACAATATATAATCTAGGAGCTGAATTATTTTCAAATGGAATAATTTGCAGAGTTCCACAGAGTGACAATAGCTCTTAAATCACACGAGGGGAAAATCTTATTTCAGTTTCTGGGTGTGCGTGTGACATTTTTTGCTCCCCAAAGCTAGAATTGCTCTGATAATCAGCACATGGAAGGGTTGTCCTGCTGGGACTAAATTATAAATAAGAGAAACGTTCAGTGCCCTCAAAGGATTTTACCTGTGGTAATAGTGCTTTCCATCTTTAATACACTTCACTTTTATTATAGGCTTATTGCTTTCAGCCCCTCTCTTAAATGTGAAGTTTTGTCAGCACAATATCTCATACAGATAAATAACATTAAATGAGGTTACAGTGATTATTAAACATTGCAGTGAAACCTCGTACATCACAGTACCAATATTATTTAGGTGTCTAAAAGATAGGACAACTTCTTATATTAAGCAATAAAAATGACTTTCTTTTGTGTGATGAAAGTAAGAATAGGCTGAGTCCATCATGTCTCTCTAAACAAATGGTACATCTATCTTGGGACATTTGCAACCCATACACCAGGTGACTGTTACAGCTCTGACATATGTGTGCATGGGTAGGCAGATTGTGGTTACAGTCTTTTGCAGATGTATAAAAACTGGCACAAGAAGAACAAATGAATTACTGTGTTTCAAGCAAATGTTGAACAAGTATTGGGACAAAATAGCCCTGGAAATTCTTGAATCTAGAATGATGCTACCTACTTAGAAAGTTCAGTATACTATCTGAATCAACAAGTGTTGACTGATAATATTAGCCACAAGTTAACCATACAAAAGTTCCCTCTAGAATATGATGGTTTATTTATGTTTATAGATCTAATATTGTTTGACCTCCCTTATCAGGGAGGTCAAACATGTTCTATCTCATGTTTCTTGATGATCATTCAAATGTTCATTGATGCACAGACCAAGTATCCAAAGCTGCAAGCCATCTAACTCTATGTCATCTGCTCCATGTGTACTAACCTGTGGGTAGACAGCATCTGCCATGACCACAACCATGAACCAATGTGAGGAACATGAGTGCATCAGGGTCCTGTTCATTGGCATCCTATTCATTCCAGAGTCCTGTTCATCACAGTCTTGTTCATTCCAGAGTTCCTCCTTGGTGACCATCGGTGGTCAGCCCATTCAATAATGGACACTCTACGTGGCTGCCTCTCTCAACAGGTTGTCTAGGATGTTCTCAATAAGCATTGCTCCACCAGGCCAGCTCCATGTGTTTGGACTCAAATGCTGTTCCTCATGGGATTTCTTTAGAGACTTCAGTCTTTTAAGCTGAGTATCTACTGCAAAGACCCTCTTCTGTTAATAATATCTTATGTATCTGTTACCCATGAAACTTCTTAACTCCTTTTTGAGGTACCTTTATTTCCAGCCTAAACTAACTCTTAAAAGTAATCCTTAAATTCTTACGTTGAGTAATCATGAATAAAGTAACATTTTTTAAAATTTCAAATGTATCTTTTTTGAGGGCTTTAAGAGGTACATCCAACCCTAACATAAAGAAAGCAGGTGGATGCATTTACTTTCTAATCCAAGTATTTCCTAGGTATAGATAATGCTCTCTTTGCACCACCTCTTCACAAGATTAAAAGAAGTCCTTAACTATAGAGCAGTTATACTAAATTTTTATATACTCTACAGTCGTTCCTCAGTATCCACAGGAGTTTGGTTCCAGGATCTCCCTGCAATACCAAAGTCCGAGATGCAAAAGTCCTTTATATAAAATAGGGTAGTGTTTGCATATAACCTATGCAATTCCTCCAGTATACTTTAAATCATCTCTAGATCACTTACAATACCTAAAACAACGTAAAGGCCATATAAATAGTTGCCAGCATGTGGCAAATTCAACTTTTGCTATTTGGAACTTTCTGGAATTTTTTTCCAAATATTTTTGATTTGTGGTTGGTTGAATTTTGCAGATGTGGAACTCGCAGATATGAAGGTCTGACTGTATAAAGAAATATTTCCCTGGAGATACACTTTCCTTATGCTTCCAAGGAACAGCTTTTTGAATCCATCAAATCAGTTAGCTCTAATATTGAAACACTGCTCCTTCTAAGTCTGGCTGCCCTTAAAAATCTATAGTCTTCACGTTTTATTTATTTATTTTTTTATCTCCTTCAGCATGTGCTTATAAATAGTTCAAGAACTTAAAATTCACATAATTTCACCTTTGTGCCTTTGCCCAATTTGGTTTTGTTCAGTTAAGTGAAGAATGATCCTACAACTTATCCTGGCTTCCTCCTGTTTGTCTGTTATGGGAATAAAATTAATCGATACATAGGTCTCAGATTGGAAGAATGGAGGTAAGAGTAAGAGATGTACATATAGAGAAGGGGAGGGGGGAGGGTTTACACCTCATTATTGCTAGTGATGTTTTCATCCTCTTAAGAAGCAGATTTCAGGGACTTCCCTGGTGGTGCAATGGTTAGGAGTCCACCTGCCAATGCAGGGGACATGGGTTCGAGCCCTGGTCCAGGAAGATCCCACATGTCATGGAGCAACTAAGCCTGTGCGCCACAACTACTGAAGCCCCTGCGCTCCAGGGCCTGTGCTTCATAACAAGAGAAGCCACCGCAATGAGAAGAATACACACCACAACGAAGAGTAGCCCCCGCTCACCACAACTAGAGAAAGCCCGCAGGCAGCAATGAAGACCCAATGCAGCCAAAAATAAATAAATAAAGTAAATAAATTTATTAAAAAAAAGAGCAGGGGCTTCCCTGGTGGCGCAGTGGTTGAGAGTCCGCCTGCCGACGCAGGGGACACGGGTTCGTGCCCCGGTCCGGGAAGATCCCACATGCCGCGGAGCGGCTGGGCCCGTGAGCCATGGCTGCTGAGCCTGCGCGTCCGGAGCCTGTGCTCCGCAATGGGAGAGGCCACAACAGTGAGAGGACCGCATACCGCAAAAAAAAAAAAAGAAAAAAAAAGAAATTGCAATAACATCCTGTTGTGATTTGTTTTCTATTATCATGTTTAATAGTTAGTTAGATAAATACATTTCTTTAACTTGTAAAGCCCTCTTCCCTCCCCCACCTACATACACACATTGGATTTTTCCACAAAAATGACCGAGGTCGTTAAACATAGACGTTTTTCAGATGTTATTTTATGAAGAAGACAGGAAACCAAAATTACTTTGTAATCATGTTTAGAAAACAGCCAACAAATATTTTAAACAGTCAGAAAGAAAAGCCTATACTGTGAGCAACAGTTTCTTGGATGCTACTACTTGATGCTATTCCTATTTATCATAGAAATACACTCATATATAGATATAGGTATAGATATAAGTATAGATAGCGATATAATGCCGGTACCTGGTTAGTTAACTGAATTTTGCACATTTAATTTGTTAATGCTAAGAAAAAGGACTACAGCATGCAAATAAATGTCATCCTTTCCTGTAAAAATCTTTTAATTAGAAAATGGTAAAAACAAGCAAAAAGTTAACACGCAAACAAGAACTTCTTTGCCAACTCTAGTGACAAATATCTTTTGTTTCACTGTTTCATCAGTTTTAACCTCATATAGGCTATGGTTTTAAGTGCTCGAGATATGAGAAAAAACTATTTGTTCAGCACCTCATAAGTGCTCAGTACGTATATTTTGAATTAATTACTGAAATTCTAGTACATGGATCGAGGAAGTTTATTTCACGTAGACCGATATTTTTAAGCATAAAAAAAGCATAAGAAAAATGCTTAAAAAGTAAACAATAGTATAGATTTCGGTCAGAGAGCATTTAATACATAGAAAAGCATCAGTTTTATTAACATTCTTCCCTTTATATTCCCAGTTCTTAAAAGCTCCTGACAATTGTTTATTCTTCCATTACCTAAATCCTAGTTAAAGGAGCAGCAAGATAATAATGAAAAAACGAAGCAGAAGTACAAACTACACAGTACAATAACAACTTATTTTTAATCATATTCCAATATAACCTATATGTCTTTCAAATTCTAATACATGGACTAAGTATGGAAACTCACAGCAAAGTTCAAAGGCAGACAGAAGGGAAAATGTAAATTTTGAAAATAATATACTAAATGTGAGTCAGACCAGGCAGGAGAACTCTTCTGAGATGATTCACAATGAAGAGGTGAAGTTTAGTGAGAAAACAGAAAGGAAGTAGATAGAAAACAACAGAGAAGAGCCAGAGGAGAATCTTAAATTTAGGAAGAATCTTAGTTATCTGGGGCTATTCCTCTAGTCCATGGTAAAACACCTTTTACAGATCCGACATAAGTGGTCATCCAGGCTCTTCTGGAGAGACAGACAGACAGACAGACAGACAGACACACACACACACAGGATCAGAGAGACAGAGGCACACAGAGACAGAAAGAGAACACATTATACATATATGTAATTCAATATAAAAAAGTCATAATTCCACATTCTGAAATAAATTTCTCTAGAGAGCAGTAATTAATTTCTATCTGGAGCTAAAACTACAAACCCAAAAGAAGTTTTGGAGTTAATAATTTTTATTTTGTAGACAAGAGTTCTGGTTATCTCTCTCCCAAATATATTTTATATGAATATTCTACTTCTCTCAGTTTCCTTTTTACCTTACCATGAGGATAGGTTTCCATCTGTGACTGGTCAGAGGTTATGCAGCACATCAGTTTAGTGTTAGTCAAGTGTAGGGTGAGGTGGAGGTAGGATTGATAGGGACAGCAGTTTGGCTGGGGTAGCAGGTCACACGTGAACTCACATTTGATATACAGATAACGTCTTCTGTCCTGCTTATCTCTTTCTAAAATTAAGTGCTTCGATGACCTTTTGGGGAACAGTGTGCAATTCTAAGTAGTGTTCAAACAATGAATGACAGCACTTAATAACATCAGAAGGACTCAGGAAATCCAAGGGAACACATTAGCATGTCATAAAGTCCTAGAAATAATTTACCTGCTTTTGAGACATTATTTATACTCATAAGTGCTGCTTCCATGAAAGAGTAGAAAATCAAACAACAAAGAAGGTTTATTATAGCTAAGCCATTTAAATAGCAAACCAAATTTTCTGGACTTTTTTTTTCATATTAATCAACTTTTCTACCACCTATTTAGAACAGATTCCTACATATAGAGGATGACATTATATGTATGTGCCTTGCATCTGTAGAGGACAAAATCATGCAGAAAATAATGGCTCTACCAGAGATGAACAGTTATTCCTATTGTCTTTGAATCAAAACAAAGAAGAAACAAGAAAACATGACCAAGAGAAACATAAAACATCAATATAGTTCAAAAGATTTGCTTCAAAATAGAAAGCCAACAAAAATTAGGCTAATTCTTCATCAAGTAAATACATCTCCTCATTAGCCAGTAGGCCATCATACGATAGATTTGAGGAGGTATGCTGAACTACCTGTGGCCATTATCAAACAGTTAGCTTGGGAATAATCATTCAACAAATGCAAGAAGACGAATCCAGATGGTTTTTGTATCAAACAATGGGACTTACCTTGCCCAGTGAAAGAATGTCAATTCAAAGTCTTGGTGTTGTAGGTTTTAGTTTTTTTTTCTAGTGTTATTTTTGCCTTTCTCTGAATACTTAATTAGTGGCTTCTGTTTCCATGATATAATGGGACTCATGATAAGCCTCTGTCCATGCACAAATGTATCACTAGACAGAGGGTTATTAACACATATATGGTTTCTCTCTTTGTTTTTGTTGTATGCATGTTTATTTGTTTGTGATTTATAGAATCACAAGACATATGTATGAGTAAGTGGTCAACGCAAAGACAAAGACAGATAAAGGGCTTTAGGAGCTCCTTTCATCTTTATATCCATCTCCTTTTTCACTCTACTTGCTTTTCCAAAATGCAATCTCCATTTCATCACTGCTTTTTATTTTTTTTTCCTTTCACCATTGAATCTCAGTCCATTTCCTGCCCCCCCATACTCATTTCGGATAGAATATGTAGGAAAATACTCCATTGTACTTTCTTATTTCTCTCCTTAGTTTCTAGCTGTCCTTCTCTGCAGCAGAAAGGAGCACAAGAATGAGTTTCAGTATCACGACTGGATTTCTCCTCCCACAAAACAGTAATAAAAGTCCAGCTTCTTTTTTAGACTAACTATAAGTTGGCTCATTATTCCTCAGCAAACTGCATTTTTTAAATTAATTTATATTTTTTATTTTTCTAGCAAATTGCATTTTATTCTCTGTCCAAAAAGTACTTCTATGGTATAAGATGGGAGATTTAAAAAAAATGTTTCCGTTTCCTACTGTTGGCAAAGTAGAATGTTCTCCTTCAAAAATCCTAGAGCACCTAACGCCAACCGTTTATTAACATAATCCAGTTTTGTGGTTATTTTCCACCTGAAGAAATCTAAAATATGAAGCAAACTAACAGGGAATAAGCAAATCTGGACTATTTCAAATTCTAGCAAACTTGGAGAAGATATTTAATTCCTTTGAGTCTATTTCCTCTTCTGTAAAATAAGGAATAGAGTTATGTATTAGAGATTAATTTTTAAACTGAAAAACATATTATGGTAGTAGTAGCATGATATCTTTACCTGCTGAAAATAATCTGTATCATATCAGAAAGGCTGAATTTGTTTTTTTATTGGCTTAAGTCTTGAGTGGATTCCTTTCTTGGCCATGGAACATCATTACAACATCCTGTAACATCCTAGGTTTCTATCTATTTGAGGTTTCAAGGAATTACTCCTAAATTGCTAGTTATGAAAGGAATCTTTAGTACATATGGCCCAAATCCTCTAATTTTACACTTGAAGTAATTAGTTCAGATAAGTAAACAGGCTTTGTCTAGATCTCAGAGCTAGTGACTAACGCAACCTGGATTGCACTTGAAATTTTCTTGACTCTAAGTTCTGGTATTGTTACTGCTTATTATATAGAACTATTCAAGTGGGTGTTTGGATGGGTATGAAAAGGCTGGGTTTAACACGTTAAGGTGTTACTTAATGTCTTTTGTAAAGTGGTATTCTGTGTTTGCAGCTCAAACAGGATAAACTGGGAGCCCTCATAAAAACCACAGCTGAAAGGTTTTCTGTAACCATCCAACATATGTTAAACATTAAAACTCCCTTAGCAAGTCAGAGTTATCCAGGGTCTAGTGATTACAGTGCCCGGGTGCTTCCAGGAATACATTATCTTGGACCTAAGTGAGAGCAGCTTAACCAATGTTTCACTTCTTAATTAGTCCTTGTTGGACACTGAAGGGCCAAGGCTGCTGCTGATGGCACCAGACCCACCTCTGGTATTACTGAAATTGTTCGGACAAACTCAACTGCTAAGATAATCACAATCTAGATCTCAAATGCAATAAAGAAGCTTTGTGGTCCATCTAATTCTACAACCTCAATTGCAGTCAACCCTGCTTGAATTTCATGGGACAGAAGGATGTTAATTCTGTGGCCATCCAGGGACATGGGGTGCTATTTCAGAGGGAAATTGCCCTTTCACATTGCTCAGTGACAGTCCTCTACTGTTTCTGTCTATCACCCCATTAAGGGGACAACTTTCATCACAGTAACGGTCTTGTATGACTAAAAGTGTTTTAGGTGACTAATTGACAGATCACGTATTATTAGGACGTGTTTCATACAAGACTCTCGCCTAAAAGTGTGTCATACTTTGCAAAACTCAATATAAAACTAAACAAAACAAACTTTAATTTATAAGCAAATAAATTGGATATCAGAGTTCCTGATGGGAGGGTTGATTATTCAGGTTTTCGAATTTTATCACTTTAAAAATGGTTCAGTACTGAGACTCTTTATAGAGTGCTCATGGGAAATGTATATGTACTTTCATTTATTAAAAACCTAATAAACAGTTGTTCAGGAAGCAATCCATTGTGCAGAGTAAGGCATACTCGTACAATGTTTGGGGACTTCTCTTGGCTTAAACATTGTGAGAATCGAAAATGTGCATACTTTCACAACTATAGATTCATTTGTGATCTTGATCAAGGGATCAAGCAAAGAGCCATGTGCTTTTTAAGAAGGTGATCATATATATGTCCCTATTTGCCCAGGACAGTCTCAGTTTACATCAGTTGTTTTGAAGTAATTATCAATAGTGTCTCCCTTCATTCTCAGAAGTGTCCTAGTTTAGATTATATGGTCACCTTATTGTTAGGGTTGCTGCACAATGGAGTAAGGTCAATGTTAGCTTAAATACAGAGTGGCATTACACATATAAATTTCAGCCAGGACTCAATGCAGCGCCATTAGGACATTTATTCATTAGTTCATTATGTATTACTCAAATTTAAGCAAGTATTTGTTGGGCATTGTGTGTCAATAAATATTTTTGAACAACTTATTGAGTGTTGTATATAGGATACCAAAGGTCCAAATGTGATTTGTAAATGGACAAAGTATATAATATGTGTGTTATGTATCTCATTTAACATTTAATAAGAGAAGTTGCAATTCACATTGTATAAATGAGGAAATGGGTTTTCAGAGGTTTCATATCTGGCTTATTATTACACAACTCATATATGGCAAAGTTGAAATTTATAGCCACTCATTATTAAAATTTTGTACTTGTCCCTCCATCATTTTACCTTTTAGGCTTAATTGAGAGATTCATGAAAGAACCTTGTGCTTAGTATATGGGAGAGATGGACAGAGATAATGATGAAAAATGAATGGGTAGAGCCCTTCTCAACACAGCAGCTTCCTGAGCTTTTGGGACCATCCAGTGGGAGGGCTTGTCTAGTTTCTACCTAGACAAGGAAATCGCGACTCATGTGGATACACTAACAGGGATAGCATGGCTATCCAGCCCACTGAAAGATCTGTTGTTCCATAGATTCTTCCATCTGGTTGGATGGCATTTCATTTACTGTTCAATCCCCCAAAAGTTAATTCCTTTTCTTTACTCCACAGAAATCCCTACCCTCTTTTCAACTCTGTCCTTCAACCTTCAAAAGAAGAATAATATTTCTTTAGTTTCTTTCTTTCTTTAGTTTCTAAAATTATAAGAGTAAAGTTCAAAAGAAACAAAAGAAAAATGAACAGATTGAAAAAAAGTGAAAAGAGAAAAGAAAAATCTTTAGAAATCTTGAAACACACACAAAATATTGAAGTCCAACCAAAAACAGAGGGATTTTACACTTCAAAAAGCAGTACTTCTTGGGCTTCCCTGGTGGCGCAGTGGTTGAGAGTCCGCCTGCCGATGCAGGGGACGCGGGTTCGTGCCCCGGTCCGGGAGGATCCCACGTGCCGCGGAGCGGCTGGGCCCGTGAGCCATGGCCGCTGGGCCTGCGCGTCCGGAGCATGTGCTCCGCAGCGGGAGAGGCCACAGCGGTGAGAGGCCCGCGTACCGCAAAAAAAAAAAAAAAAAAAAAAAAAAAAAGCAGTACTTCTTTCTGGTAGCCCCACGAATTGCAGGGCCCTAAGGATGTTAATGAGGTGCCATGAACCTCCAGGCTCCCATCTGACAATAACAGCATATAAATAAGCTGGTTGTCTTTTCTTTCCAAGCCTCCATCTACCCCCACGAGATCCTCGGATATAGTTAAGAATGAAAGAAGAAAAAAAATTAAGTCATGCCTTACAGGAAGGATAGGGTATGGATTTATGCCTGGTCTTTAATTATAGCAAGAAAAAGGAGTTTTGATTATCCAGGCAAGAGACGCATTTGTAGGCGACATGACTATTTTGCTTACCAAAAGGAGTCCCTTTTCTAAGCTAGAGTAACAAGAGGTGGTGATAGTGTCTTATCTACCACAAAGAAAAATTGTAAATGGCCATTTTTATTAGTCTAGGAATAGTAAGAGGAGACTAGAAAAACGATGAATTAGTTAGTGTTAGATTTAGCTCCATATTACAAAAAGCCCAAATAAAGCAGCTTACACAAATGGGGGCTTTTAGTTTTCTTTAATGTAAAATAGTCTAGAAGAGATATCCAGGGCTGAAATTATATAAGAACTGCCCTGGGCCTATCATTTGGCTTTGCCATCTTTAATGTATGTCGTCCATCCTCAAGGTTTAAGGACATTTTTGGAGGTCCAGCCATTACATTTCCATCTCTCCTTCAGAGAATGTCCTGGAGGCTCTATCCATTGACTTTTACTTACATCTCATGGGGCCACTCCAATTGCAAAGGAGGCTGTAAAATGGAGGGTTTATTTTTTAAATTTTTATTGTTTTTAACATCTTTATTGGAGTATAATTGCTTTACAATGTTGTGTTAGTTTCTGCTGTATAGCAAAGTGAATCAGCTATATGTATACATATATCCCCATATCCCCTCCCTCTTGCGTCTCCCTCCCACCCTCCCTATCCCACCCCTCTAGGTGGTCACAAAGCACCGAGCTGATCTCCCTGTGCTATGCGGCTGCTTCCCACTACCTATCTGTTTTACATTTGGTAGTGTATATATGCCCATGCCTCTCTCTCACTTCAACCCAGCTTACCCTTCCCCCTCCCCGTGTCCTCAAGTGCATTCTGTATGTCTGCGTCTTTATTCTAGATGAACTAATTGC
This sequence comes from Delphinapterus leucas, assembly GCF_059928025.1. NCBI lineage: Eukaryota > Metazoa > Chordata > Mammalia > Artiodactyla > Monodontidae > Delphinapterus > Delphinapterus leucas. Next base: position 62,552,883 of record NC_143132.1, on the reverse strand, counting down.
CAATAATATAGATATTCTCTTATGGAGGGGAAGAGAATAATAAATACTGAAGAGGACACAGAGATTTCATTTTTATTATTGAAGTGTACACGACAGCAGGAAAACAGAGGTTCCTTACCCCTAATGAGCACTTCACTATGGGAGTTGCTGCTCTAGTGACAATGTCTCTGCCAACTTAACTCTGGGGTTCCCAGGTGGACAGAGTGTCTTCTCCCTTTTGCAAGTAAGGGACTTCCCTGTAAATTCTGACTGCCTCTTTTCTTCTTTCAGTTGATAATAAGACTTAAGGAGAAAGGGAGTAGTTCTTCCTGGCTTAAGGGAAACAGCAACAGAAGCACATCAGGAACATTGTGCAAACACTGGGGGGGGGGCAGCAAAATACAATTCCTTGCTATGTTAATTCTATTGCTTCAAAATGCATTTTTCTTAATAGAGGTTAAATAATAGATCCAAAATACTTGGTGGCGCCATCATCAACGCATGAAAGCCATTTCTTCTTCTCTGACCTTTATTACTATTCGTCAACAAAAAGCGATGGACTTCCTCAAAGTTAACTTGCACTGTTAACATTCTGTTGTTTATGTCCACTTAAATGAGTACCGTTATATTCTGGACACAGAGGATATGGACACTTAAAAGATGCAGCACCTGCCTTGCGTTCCAGCTGAGTGTACACGGTGGGAGTCCATTCTCCTTGATGTACTGCAGAAGTTCTTAGTTTTGAATCTCTATTTAGAGACTGTGGTCAGAGACACTCTGCTTCAGAACCTTACACTGATCTTATCGTAGTCCTCTCTAGGATGGGATACCTGTGAAATAATGCTTTTAAAGCGCTTAGCAGGCACCTGCCTCCAGGAAAAGAATGCCCAGTGTTGATTATTATTATTGTTAGCCTTAGTGCGGCTATCTTCTTGCTAACATCCCTGCTTCTTCCATTTGTAATCTTTTTCTCACAAATCAGACAAAAGTAATTATAAATATTTATTCTTTCCATTTTCTCTCTCTCCATGTATCCCCTTTCTTTCCTGTCTGTACACTTCTCTGCATGCCTCTGACCTCACCTCTGCGTGAAATACCAATCTTTTTAGGCTGTCTTTGGAGGACTTCGAAACTAATATACTCAGATCTGGACACATGGCACACATACAAGTAACTAATCAGTAGCTCACTTCTATTGTGTTCATTTTCCATCACTGGGCCACCGAAAATAATATGGAACGTTTCCCATTTATTGAACACCCTTTGCCATGTGCTCTACACATTCCATGGTTTCCTATAAATGAAACACTCAGATTTTTTCTGTCTCTTGGTTTCAGCTCGGGTGTTGCTTCCTCTGAGTGATTCTGTTGCCTGACCTTTCTGCCCTCTCTCAAAGTTCTTGGCTTGCAAGCGTCATAATAAATTCCCATCTCACCATCATTAACTGTCAACTGGAAATCCACAGCCAGGTGAAGGGCAGAATAGGAACCCATGTCTTGTCACTAAAATATGCTGGATCTCTAATGGCTCATTAGCATACCATACACAAAAAAATTCTGCTTTTAATTAGTTATGTGGTGTGATAATTAAGTAGTATTTCTCTGCATTTTCCCCTCTGGGGGGAAAAAAGGGAGGCAAGTTGTTGGTTAGCAGTAGAAGGGGGTGCTAAATGCTCAGTATAATGTTCTAGGTAGTTGTGACCCTGGAGAAAACAGCTAGCAAACTCTCAAGAGGAGAAAATAAAATTCTTCCCCTATGTTAAAAAAATTCAACAGACAGAAGCCTCCCTTTCCCCATTCGTGCTGACAGTTATTTGAAGGGAAAAACTTTTAGAAGTTTAAACCAAAGATAAGAACATATATTGCCTTTGATTTTGATATGAGAGCACAATGTATGTTACAGCACCAGCCGAGGTCAGGGGAAGAGGGCAAGGAGAAAACAACTGCCAAAAAATCACAAGCTGACAAAGGAACCTTAGTGGGTCTTGTTTGTTCAGCACAGAAACATATGAGGAGGCCTATATGTAAGCCCCAAAGAGTAACCAAGATAGTTACGCTATTGACTGCAGGAAAGATGCTGTACCACTTCTCCAGACAGTTGTTATGACATTGGTGTGAGGCAAGGCATTGGGGGGCAGAAATTTCCACTCATAAGGACTCCATCATCCTGGAACAGTTATTTAAATTACCATGGCCAGAGCAGCAGGGCATATAAACTAAAGCCATATTCTGGCAAAGTATAAACTGTTGTGTTTCTTCTGTGGGGGAAGCAGATGGCAGGGCTGTGAGCCCTCTTTATGTGGATTTGAAGTTACCATATCATCAAAAAGACAGATGTAAACCTGTTATGATATAAAGTACCAAATGCAATTCCACATTGAATCTTAATAGTAATGCAGTCCTGTGATCTCTTGAAAGTCATAACTACCACAGACAAGTGCTAAATTCCCAATTAAAAAAAATGTCCAACACAGACTTCAGCTTTTCTGTAGGTGACCCTTCCTCAGGAAGGAAAAAAATGGACACCTCTGGTGCTCCTGAGCAGATACTTTTTCATGCTAAAGATGGTTTTCAGTAAAGTATGTGCAACATGATAAATCTGTTTAAAATGAGAGACTAATCTCTAATGAACCTCCTTCAACTGAAAAGCAATATATAGAGATATAATAATGCACATGTAGTCGTGAATGTTAGAAAACAGTTGTCAAATCACTAGAGATTGTCAGAGAAATAGATGACTATAAAATAGAGACTTGGATAAAATAAAATTCAAAAAAAAAAGTAGTTCCCCCACCCATAAAAAAAAAAAAAAATAAAATAGAGACTTGGGAAATGAGTGGATTAAAAATAAATAGAATAGGGCTGATAAGTTTAATGTTTACCCATCCTCACCTCCATTTTCTCTAACTCTTCTTTATCCCTTGTTATTCACGGCAAAGCAAAAACACTGAACAATCTCCCTTAGCTCCTGTGAGCGTCCCAGAGTCTGACGTCAGAGGCTGAACTGTGCCAGCCTTCAACGGGGCTGCACTAGGGCTTTGAGTTAGTGTCTCGAAAGCCACCCCCTTTTCCCCTTTGGGAAATATCACAAGGCCATTTCAGAATTGCCTAAGCTTTGGCAGGCGGACGATTCCAGATAACTCTCCATCGTGACCCAAAATGAAGTCCAGATTGAGATACAGATAAAGAATGCAATCTGAAGGAAAAACAGAGGAAGAACTTTCTTATCTCTTCATCCCAGAAGAGTGAATTTTTAGGGTTCTAGTGGACATAGAGGAAGAGACCAGGGAGGCAGGAGAATATACTGAGCATCTTCCACTTTAATTTGCTGAGCTAGTATATCTAATTAGTGTCTACAGAACTAGCAGATGACTAACTATTAAAAGGTGGCACTTCCCTTTAAAGACAGGCAGGTGGTAATAGCCAAGTACAGGCTGATACGCAGACACGTTCCGTTGCCATCATGCCTGGTAGCAACACACCATCGTTTTCAGAGGGAGCCTCTTGGAACTGATCTGCACTTCACACTTGCTTCTCATTCTCCCAAGCAGCTGAGTGTGCTCCATTCCTATCTGATTAAAGAAGCCACAGATGACTCCCTTCCACTTTCAGTAAGAATCCTGGCCTCAAAACCGTGCTGCCATAATTCCTTAGAAGTCAGAGATGCAACAAAGTAATGTATTTTTCCATGTAGATAAATATTAGTGATGTTAGTGGATCAAGCCATTAATTGTATAGAGTCTTATGAACACAAGCTAACATTTCTAGAACTGTACTTAAAAACATAAAACCATTGATCTACTGAGAAGCAATATAAAAACTGTTGTAATTTTGATATATGCTACATAGAAGTATGCTTCGTTTCATTGAAGTGAAGCTAAAAATATTGATACTATTTAAACTCAATATATAGTTTCTTATCAAAAATATGGCTACAAAAATATCCATCCTTTTATATAGTAGAAAAATCAGTTCCTGCAATTGAGAGCGTACATAGCTCATTATGATCACCTTCCTAGCTCTGTCCTGATCACATTCTTTGTTATCTTTGTCATTCATAAATTAAACAAGCTGCCTTATACTAACATTTTTTTTTTTTCTTCCTCTTCTACTGAGTGTTCTCTTTGGCCATTAGTGAGCAGACAGGTTTCCCCAGTGAGGATGTTTGGAGTGACGGAGCCCAACCCCTAGAATATGTCCCTAACCAAACCATTGCTTTAGGAGCCTCAAAACATGATCACTGGGCTTTCTACTCACTGGGCACTTGCCGTATCAGTTTCCTTGAGTGTATCTGAACCCCACAGTCCCTGCACCTGCCTAATGAGGGACCTAGAAGAGGATTCCAAGCACAGAAAATTGGAAATTATGTGGCTTTCTTTGAGTTTGATGATTTTATGCTTCCCCAGTAAATGTCCTTTCCCTTCTCATTACCCTCTTAAACACATGATATCCTTTTAAATTCTTTCCCTGCTCCCCTAGCAAGATGTACTAAGTGATATATGATCAGAAATTTATTGCGTTCTTTTCTGTGCCATGGTAGCTTTTCTAATACAATAGTCTAAACAAGTTTTAGTAGCTCTATTTTGCATGCACCAAAAAGTGTCTACCATCTCTCTGGTGCCCACAGAGAATATCAGAGTGAATAGAAAGTCATATGCCTTTAGCCCCAAAACAGTATCTCAGACAGGACCTTGAACATTTTGATGAGTCAAAAGTGGCCAAAACATTAACACGAAAAGATGCATTTATGGGAGAACTCAAGACCTCAGTAGGGAGTCAGGAAGGAAATTTATCAGCATTTTTATCACTTATCCCCTAAAATCTAGAGGCTGAAGAAGATTGAAATCTTCCCATGCCACAATGTAGGATCTATAGTTTATGCTTGCTACTTCCTGATGGTTAAAATCAATTGTCACCAAGTGAAAGGCATAACTACAGGTGGTAATTATTGGTTCTGTTTGCATAGCAGGTGGGAGATACTGGAATGTCTTTTTTTTAGCCCAAGTCCTTACACTTGGGTGAAAAACACCTAAATTAGCAAATAAAGTGCGCATATTTCTAACTCAATTTGGGTCAGAAAAATAATAAAATGGTAAGAAGAGGATTCATTAGGATCATTAGAGAAGTGATTTAGTATTTATTACATTCTCAGATTATTCTTCTGTTGTATACATCGACCATATAAAGTATTAAAATATTTGCTCAACCACCTGGTGTTAAGATAATAAAAATGTATAAGAGCACTGGCTTTATAAACAGGCAAACACTATCACAGAACAGGAAAGCTATAGCCCATGGCTCCTATTTATACAGTAAGGTGAGACTCTATGTGGCATCGTCCTTCTAAGTCTGAGCGCCCCAGGATCAGAAAGATACTGATAACTGGAAACGAAAGAAAAAACCAACAACAAAAATGATTAAAGGGGGCTTCCCTGGTGGCGCAGTGGTTGAGAGTCTGCCTGCTGATGCAGGGGACGCGGGTTCGTGCCCCGGTCCGGGAGGATCCCACGTGCCGCGGAGTGGCTGGGCCCGTGAGCCATGGCCGCTGAGCCTGCGCGTCCGGAGCCTGTGTTCCGCAACGGGAGAGGCCACGGCAGTGAGAGGCCCCGGCAGTGAGAGGCCCGCGTACCGCAAAAAAAAAAAAAAAAATGATTAAAGAACTTTAGGACACATGAAGAAAGATGAGAAGAATAAAATAGCCCTAGTTGCGCTGTGATAACTAGGATGGAATATGCATGATCACTATCTACAAGTGTTATATCAGAAAGTTGTAAACACTAAAGAGGCAAAGGAATAATTTACAATACTGTGATACCAAGGTGTGTGTGGCTAAGGGTAATAGGATAGAATAACACCACACAAAACATAATTTGAGAGCTCTGAAATATGCTTCAGGGAAGTTAATTGTGCACAAACTATTTCACATGCCCAGAATGATAACCAGCCGCCTCCTCCCCCAGGTGATGCTCTATCTCTACCTGCACCTCTGCCCCCGTAAGCAAACACTCAAGGAGAAGCACTTCACTAAAGGCGAAGCATTCTCATGCAGGAAATGCTGCCCTGGACTTCAGGCCTTGGGCGCAGGTTCTCCCTCCACAAGGCACAGATGCACATAGTCAGCTTCCACTACGCTAGGCCTCACAAATGTTCATCTGGCGCAGGCCAGAGAAAGTGGGAACAGAGTTAGGAACCTAAGGCTTATGCCACTGTAGCGTTGCAAGTGTTACACCCCACCCCCTCCCAGGAGACTCCCCCAGGTGATCACTGCTCCCTCTAAGTGTCCAAATGCACTTGCTAATGGCCTGGCAGATCATGAAGTGGTCTCAGTGGTCCCAAGAGTATGCACTGAGGTCCTGAAGAAATGCTTAGAAATTCTATATTTTTTATCTCATTTTTATTTCTATTTTTATATATTTCCTATTATAATGTATTAGTATGGTTTATAATATATTAGTAAAGCACTTTTGTATATTATTTGAAAACAAATCTGTATATGTTGAGGTCATATTCTTAATTATTATTGTTTTAAATCTGTGCATTACTGGATAGGAGGGAGACGCCTAGAGGTTAGAGTCCTACCTACCACTAGGGGGGGGTCTCAGTAAATATCAAATGAAATAAAGGGTATTTGTGTAAGCCCTTGGGAAAGTTAAAAGTGCTTTACATGTAAAGAAGGATCTTTACTGAAAGGATTAGAAGGAAGGAAAGTTTAGTATCCTTTTCCTTGGTGATTCCATCAATCACCTGAGAGCATCTTCCTCAATGCAAAGCAGAGATGTGAACCTGTTTGTGAAGCAAACACTTAACGCTTGAAAATATAACCTCTCAAGCACCAGTCTGTACCTGGGAAGTTGCAGGTAGAAAACTGAGGAGAAAAACTACAGATAAAAAAGGTTTTATTGTGAGATGAAGCAAAATGAGAAAAAGGATAGAGCACATAGCATTGATATTGTAGAGGAAAAGGCTAGTAGTTGGATAAGCTGGGAAGGAGTGAAGAATAGGTGAATCAAACACTCTTTAATATCTGAGGGTATTTGTTACCAAAGAATTTCCTATACACTCAACCACTGGAAGATAAGCGATTACTGCAAGTGACATGACCACATCATTGCACATCACTGCCCATCCCACCACCACCACAACTACACATATTGATGCAGTGCCGTCTCAATTGAAGACTAGTTCCATGCACATCACTTTCATATTGGCTTCTAGTTGTGAAAGATAGAAAAGTAATCCATCAAAGTGTTATAAGCCTTAAAATAGGAAAATACATGTGTAATTTTAAGGAACAATGGACATAAGAAAAAGCTTGGACAACATTTTCCAATTTTCTTTTATAGTGTAGACTGTCAGGAGTGAAAATGAGCCAATCTAAGTTCTTTACCATTTGGGAAAATTAAAACTATTGCATACTGTCTTTTACTCACAAAACAATATCAGAACATACAAACCATATTTTATTTGAGTGTTTTTAACTGCTCTTTGTGGACCAATGTGTCATGAATAAGCTAAAATAAATATTTTTGAGTAAATACAGTTGATCAAGGCATGTGCATTGGTGGTAAGATAGCACTGGCATTTTAAGATTGACAAGTTATTGGATAGCTAAATGTGTGTTGTGAAAATTTACCAGCTGAATGCTTACCAACTGCACAATTTTTCAGAATTTCAAATTTCTGTTATCCTGATTACTAAATACGCCGAACAGTGTTAGAGCACTAAGGAACTGATACGTTTTTGTTAAAAAAAAAGATAATCCTGGGCTTCCCTGGTGGTGCAGTGGTTGAGAGTCTGCCTGACGATGCAGGGAACACGGGTTCATGCCCCGGTCTGGGAAGATCCCACATGCCGCGGAGCGGCTGGGCCCGTGGGCCGTGGCCGCTGAGCCTGCGCGTCCGGAGCCTGTGCTCCGCAACGGGAGAGGCCACAACAGTGAGAGGCCCGCGTACCGCAAAAAAAAAAAAAAAAAAGACAATCCTCATGTAGGGTCATGCCAAATTTAAACATCTACAGATTAGGTTAAATAAAGGCAAGACAACTACATTTATGTGTGAGTTAAAAAAAAAAAAATTTATTGATGAAAAAATCATTACAATAGTTTTCAAGGGTGTTACACATAAACCATTTGCTAATAAAGTACAAATTTATGCATAAATGTCATTCTCTTTTTTCTATTGAGGGGTCCCTTTGCACTGTTATACATGCAATCACTGTATAATAATGAAAAGGGACCACTGTGCTAGCATATGCTCAGCTGAAAATTATAACAATTTTACTGTTAGGCACTTGTGCTCACTTTTCAGAAGCAGAGCTAGAATGTTATAATATTTTCTTATCATTTTCCTATTGCGACTGTTGCTTTCTTAATTCAAACTATGAACCTCCGTATTACTTAGAATATGATACATTTCTATAAAAGAGATTTCCATCACCTAATTATAGTATAAGGTTTTTTACAGTGTTGTTTTCTTCTAGAATTCTACTACATTTTAATAAAAACGAAAAGCTTGGAAAAAAATAGTGCCTGACAATTTTTAGTACTTTAAAGATTAAGATTCTCAAATATACTAATTTTTTTAAATGAAGACTTCTACTCAATTTAAAAAAAAAGTAGAGACAAGCTTTCATACTTAACTAAGTTACTGTTGATGCTTAGCTAATAAAAAATACTTTAAAGCTACTGAAAATTCAAAGGAGAGATACAAATGGTAAGGAAGATTATAATGAGGGTTGGAAAACAATTTGGGAGAAGATAGATTCATCCTTAAATTTACTCAGTAATTTTGTAGAAAGGCTACTGTGTTAAATCTAGTTTAGGAGGTCATAGAATTGCACATTCTTCATTCTTTTATGAGAATAAGATAAAGTATAAGAAAACAAGCTGGAATCAAAGAATCAGTCAAAAAGCAAGCAGGCTGACAAGTTAAGGTCAATGAGGATACATTTTAATTCCTCCCATTTTACCTGATAATTGTCAGGTTATTAATTGTGCTAATTAATATTACTCATACTTAATTAGGCACTGCAAAATTCTGAGTCATTAGGGAAAGTCAAAGTATGTCTCCATGTTTACTAAGGAAGTAAGCAAAGAAATACTTTTTAAAAAATTTCCATAGAAGAGTTGAAATAAGAAAAAGACACAAAGAATAACATTCACTTAACTATTCATTGATTTAACTAATATTTATGAAGAATCTACCATGAATCAGAAACTCTGGGTAATGGGGTTACAGTGATAATAAGCAAGACTAAAAATGTCCCCACAGTTCATGGAGCTCAAATTCAACCAACGAGAAAAATCACATTGCTCATTACAATTCTCAACCAGATACCTAAGCTGATTCTGTGTTGTTTTGTTATTACTGTTGTTTATTTTATAATTAGCAGCAATTATCTAGAACAAATCTATCATTTATATAGGAAAGTAAAATAATACCATTGTTTCATAGAATCCAAATTTGTTATATAAAATAGTCATACTGTGCTACTCAGGATGCTTCTTACAAATTGAATCCTGCTGTCTACTCAAGAAATTATCTAAAGAATGTTGGAAGGCAGAAAATACAGAAGAGAATAAAAGGAAAGGAAGAGGACAAAGAAAACAGAAGAAAAGAGTAGACATTTGTTATGGACTGAATTGTATTACTACTCCCTTCCTAATTTATAAGTTGTCATCCTAAGCCCCAAAATGATGGTATTAGGAGATAGGGCTTTTGGGAGGTGATTAGTTCATAGGGATGGAAGCTTCATGAGTGAGATTAGTGCCCTTATAAGAAAGAGACCTCAGAGAGCTCTCTCAACCTTTCCGTCATGTAAGGACACAGGGAGAAGATGACCATCTATGAACCAGGAAGTGGGCTCTCACCAGACTCTAACTCTGCTGGTGCCTTGATCTTGGACTTCCCAGTCTCCAGAATTGTGAGAAAAAGACGTTTTTTGTCTAAGCCAGTCTGGTATTTTTCTTGTAGCAGCCTGAAGTAAGAGAGCCCATGATAGAAGAATGCCTTACATATTGTGTGTTTGGTGCCTGCCACTCACTGCTTGTCCTCCCAGCTTTCCGAGGGATGGTATATATATGCACAGATTGCACATACCCCATTTATAAATATGTGCCCATTTAATTAGTCTGTAAAACTTCCCTGTAACTCCAGTGCTTGCCTCTCTGCTATAAAAGGGAGTAGAGAATGTGACTTAACTCCGAGGCTGGAGGGCAGCCTCTGACCTCCCATCCCCATCCTAAACTTCAAACTTGGGGATCTATACAATGAGTGTGCCTTCTTTGAAGAGCACAGACTTTCCTATGGAAACCATGCCCTGGCCGTGCCCCAAAGTGCCCCCAGGGTGTGATTTGGAAGCTGACAGCCCAAGCATGGTAGCCCCAGATGTGGAAGAGCAGGTAAGAAATGCTTGCTGCCCCTGAGTACAAGTAGTTGAGTCAAGGTAAAATGGGGCTTGTTTCCTGCTACTGGGGAACAGTAACTTGTGCCACTCATAAAACGTGACTCAATGGATGTCAGGGTTTAACCCATCAGATTTATCCTTTCTCTCCTTCCTTCTCGTTTGGACTGGAGAAAGTGAGAGGATGAAATGGACTGAATTATTTGGCTTTATAGGAAAATGAGGTGACAAGGATACAGCAGAGACAAGAGAGTACCAAGCATAGGAAAAGTGGATAAACTGTACTAGAGATTTAGAGATGGTGAGATATTTTGTATTGTCTTTCAACTCTTCACTTTTAACCATTTACATAATAACCTTTGTGGGTATGAGGTATATAATTACAAGTGAAGGCATATTATATTGATCATGTCAGCAATGCACTGTTCTATTACACGCTCCAACCAATTCTTCAACTTTACTCAAGCTGCAAATCACACTATCAAAAATTAAAGATTTTTGATCTTTACACCTGTAAAGGAATAGCTTGTCCATTCTCTTGAGCAGTTACAAGGGAAACCAGTGTTTTCCTTAGTATTTCATAAAAGTGATTTTTTTATTGAGGTAAAATTGGTGAATAACATTATATAAGTTTTAGGTGTACAACATAATAATTGATCATCTGTATACACTACAAAATAGTTACCACTAAAGGTCTAGTTGCCATCCATCACCATACAATTGGCTCCTTCACCCAGTTTTTTCCACCCCTCACATCCCTTCCCCTCTGGTAACCACCTATCTGTTCTCTGTATCTATGAGTTTCTTTTTGTTTTGTTCTGTTTGTTCATTTGTTTTGTTTTTAGATTCCACATATGAATGAAATAATATGGTGTCTGTCCTTCTCTGTCTGACTTATTTCACTTAACATAATATCCTCAAGGTCCATCTGAGTGGTTGCAAATAACACAATTTCATTCTTTTTTTTTATGTCTGAACAGTATTCCATTGTGTGTATATGTGTATATGTATATCACATATTCTTTATCCATTCATCCATTGATGGACACTTAAGTTGTTCTCGGATCTTGGCTATTTTAAATAATATTGCAGTGAACATAGCGGTGCACATGACTTTTCAAGTCTTTATTTTCAAATTCTTTGGATAAGTACCCAGAGGTATAATTGTTGGATCGTATGGTAGTTCTTTTATTAATTTCTTGAGAAATCTCCATTTTGTTTCCATAGTGGCTATACCAGTTTCATTCCAGCCAACAGTATATGAGGATTCTCTTTTCTCCACATCCTCTCCAAAACCTGTCTTTTTTGTGATAGCCGTTCTAACAGGTATGAGGTGATATCTCATTGTGGTTTCAATTTGCATTTCCCTAGTAATTCGTGATGCCGAACATCTTTGATTTCATGTGCCTGTTGGCCATCTGTTTGTCTTTTTTGGAAAAATGTCTGTTCAGATCCTCTGCCCATTTTTTTAATTGGGCAGGTTGTTTTGTTGTTGTTGAGTTGTATGAGTTCTTTATGTATTTTAGATATCAACCCCTTATAGGATATGGGATTTGCAAATATCTTACCTATTCAGTAGGTTGTGTAGGTGATTTTCTGTCTCCCCACTCTAGTGTGGACAAAGGTCTACACAAATGCTCTTTCCTTGCTGGTTGGTTTTGTACAGAGACAGGTTCTAAATGAACTAGAGGAAAGCAGCTTTTGCTAAATGCTTTATAATGTGTCAAGAAACCTTCATTGAACATTTAATCCGAAACCTGGCTTTGAACCAGGGAGGCATACAATTCCGTAATTAATTTTTTTTTTACCTTCTTTTGCTAATCGCTGATAAAAAGCTTAATTCTATTAAGAACTCGACTTGACAAATTGCACTGCTCAACAGAGGCGTTTAGAAATTAATTATGCATTTTATTGCATTAGATCGGATAAACAGGGAAGCACCAGCAAGAAAAAGGAAAACCAGGAAAGAAGGAAAATGGTCACAATATAAACAACCCATTGGTGTCTGACTGTTTCCATTATGATTCAATATGTCATCCAAAAAATAAATTAAATAAATACACAAACCTCTCAAACAGCATCTCCTGTTTAAGTATGGTTTCACCCCTAGGCTGTGTTGGTGATGCAAATCACTTCTTTTTTCCTGAAAGCATGTATTTTCCCACTAAAGCCCAAGCTGATTTGGATTCCTAGAGGGACTTCTCTTCAATTGTCATGGAAGCTCAACCCTTCCCCTTATAACATCCTTCAGCTTCTAGTCTTAGGAATCTCAGAGCATGGCCTTCAGGGATTTAACTAAGAGTAGCAAATTGTAACAGTAGGTGTAATATTGTGCCACCGAAGTATTAAAAAATGGGGAAATAAAGATTAAAGTTGCTTCCACTTCTCTTCTCTATTTGAGGTTAAGTGCTCAAGTGGTCAGAAGACCATATGCAATTTTTATGGTTCTCTTTGTCTATAAATATACATATTTCAAAGTGGCTGTTGATAAAGACTTTCGGCACGTAACCAAACTGTTCTAGCAAGTGTGCTCCCACACTGTGTCTGCTCCAACTAAAGACTTTTACCCTGTAGCAATCTCGTCAATAAATTCATGTTTAAAGCATCCTACCTTTTCTCTCTCTTGTATTCTTTTGCACCTCTCTGGCCAGTCTTCCTTTTCTTAACTTATGTGCTAAAGTATAATCACACTTTTAGATTTTCTTTGAAAATCTAGTGCACTCAGTTGTTCTCTTTTTTTCATTCCAGTTCCATAATTGTCATGTTAGTACATAAGCATGTTATTGAAACAAACATCACCACCAGTGACTGTGGGTGGATCAAGAAGAGGAGGAAGGTCATGCCTCTAAAAATCTAGAATAAAGCTGTTCTTTAAAATTAGATGGAAACAGAGAGAAAATGCAGTTTCACATAGAAGTATTGTATTGATATAAAGAAAGACACATTAAGACCAAAGAGCCAAGGAGAAAGGTGCTTTCCTGATGTCCAATTCAGCAATTGATGAAAAGCCCCCTCCAATCTGAAAAAGCATGAGGGTAAATTTCCTATCAGAAATTCTCCCCAGGGAAACAGAAAGGGGGGTGTGTCTGAGAGACTGGACAACACCCAGTGCAAAAGTGAATACTCTTGGCAAAATTATGAGTTTTTATCGAGAAAGGTTTGTAGAAAAATACATTATGGAGCAATTTGGGGATTCTGGGAAATTTCTTGGGAAATGGTGCCGACTGTTAGAGCTTCTTCCAAAAAGATTGAAACTAACAAGTCAAATCACTAAACAAATTATAGTCAGAGATTTGTGTAAAGCCACAGGCTGGCTTTCTTCTAGCACTGATGAAGTTATGGCACTTGCTTAAAATTTGAGTCCCAGCAGGATTATGCTATGGCATTGCTGAAGGTGTTAATAGGGGAACTGGTTTTGTTTACCCATGAGAGGCAGAGATGGAGGTAACAGTTGTTTTTACCACAGCACGTTGGGCTGCCTTCTCTTAATCTTTTTCTTTGTTTTTAATGGTCTATTCCATTCTCATTCTTGTTCTGGCCACAATATGTCATTGTCCTTTTCTGATAAGTAGGCAGTGGTGAGTGAAATTCTATATAAATCTATTTGTTGCATGAATGAATATAAGAAGTATTGAATCCAGCTCTAAGTAATGGACAGACTGCTGGTTATAAAATGCATACAGAAACTTTTAGCATCAACAGGTGATTTTTTTACCTCTTTCTCTGTGTTGGATGGTACAGGAATTGGAGATACCGAGAGATAATATATCATGGTCTCGGTCCTTAGGGAATATTCCATGTATAATCAGGGTGTATTAAGAGAGAAACTACAGGTTATATGAAATGTCCCCCATGAAGGATGTGCACAGTCAGTGCCACTGGACTTTAGAGGATGGAGGATCATCATGGAATTGTAGGGAAAGAAAGTAATGGGAAGATGTACATGGTGTTTAAATTGGGAAGAACTTGAGAGTCTGAAAATAAGTGTGCGTTTTGTAAAATGTTATGATGATTTGAGAATGATCTTGTCAGGCCTATTTGAGAAAGAAGAACTATCATCCTGACCCATATGGCAGCTTGAATCATCACATTTTACTCTGTTTTCCTGGCATTGTCCTCCACTCTTAAATTTCTAGCTTTGCTAGTTTTTTTTTTTCTCTTCTTCTTTTTTTTATCTTGCTACTCTAAAACTTCTGAGTTCACTGAAGCACAGCGGCTGCTGATGTCCAATGTAGAACCAGAAATGAAAATTTTCTATATTTGCAAAAGTCACCTGCATAGGTCCTCCTGAAGATTAGCTTCAGCTATGTGAACAAGCAAGAGAGAACTATTAAGGTTTATTACAGTTACCATTATCTAGGACTCTCTTTTTCCCTTATTTTGGATTTTTGTGAATTTTCATCTGCAAAGATATATGAAAGATAAGAGACAAATAGTCATAAAAACATGCCGTATGAGCCACATATATGCAGTGTTCTGGAAAAATGTGTTTCTCCAGGGAGTTTAGCTGCTGTTTACAATCACCACAGAAAATCTTTGTTTGGGGATTGGATGTCACGAATGGAAGATACCACCTCCCGTTTTCTGTATTCCCATGGATGACCTCTGATTACTGCAAGTTATATTATATGGTTGGTTGGTATGTGCAGATGGTAAATTGTTTTATTTCTGTATTTATTCAATTTGAAAAATGTATCCAGGGCTTCCCTGGTGGTGCAGTGGTTGAGAGTCTGCCTGCCGATGCAGGGGACACGGGTTCGTGCCCCGGTCCGGGAAGATCCCACATGCCGCGGAGCGGCTGGGCCCATGAGCCATGGCTGCTAGGCCTGCACGTCCAGAGCCTGTGCTCTGCAACGGGAGAGGCCACATCAGTTAGAGGCCCGCGTACCGAAAAAAAAAAAAAAAATGTATCCATTTCTTAGACCCCTTTGCAATAGTGATATAACAAGAAGATCCCTAGTGTTCCCTTTAGGAAAAAAGGGGAGGGGAAGAGCGAGGCCGTGTGCTGTGCTCTCCAAATCCGGAACAGCTCTGGGACTGCTGGTCTAGCTCAAGATCACATTGATCAAAGAACTCTAGAAAGAGACAGACTTATTCAATGTTTAGGGTCCCTTTTTAATATGGTCGAGTATTGTAGACCAAAGAGACCTCTGTCTTTGTTGGTCAGGATTTATGTTTCCAGTCCACCTGAGTTGTCCCCTAATTCTTAATGATGAGCATCACAGAATTGGACTTCCTGGAGGCTATTACAGAGAAGTTAAAAAAAAATCCTTTAGGGTTAACTTTATGGCGACATTTGTGAGACCAGCTGAAACCTACTTATAGAAATAGTAGCATTGAATGCCTGTTAAGTAGATACTTATTGCAGTGAAGTTTTCCTTGAATTTTTCACATCTATAGTGCTAAAATATTTTATTCTCAGAGAAAAATCCAAGTTACTTATTAAAAATATTTAGATGCTTAGAATCACAGAGACTCATGATTACAAGTGCCTCTAGAGACTTTCCAAATGAACCACCTACCACCTGACTGTGTGCCTTCCTATTTTTTCCCACAAACTATGGAAGGAAGCAGCATGGGGGAAAAAGCAACAATGGTGAAATTCTTTAGCTATTCCTGAGGCTGGATAAGAGTCTCTGTCTTGCAGGTCACCAGCTACCTAATGCAGGTCCCTTGTAGCTAACTTTAAATGGGTGACTTAAAAAGTCTCATTTTGTCTGTATTGATTTCAGGAGGGTTTCTTCTTGGTGTGAGATTACGGGGTTCTTTCTCTGGCACATCTGAATTGTCCCCGGCCGTGGTGGAACTTTCTGCCCACTGCCCTCCCCTCCGAAAAGTGTATACTGTCAGTGTGGCCCTCACATTTGCCCCTTTGTGCTGATAGACTGGGTGTGCATTTGTAGACACTTGACACAGGATTGGCTGCATATACAGAGGCTCCCAAAGCCCCCATGTGTTTAAGAACAATGAATGTTAATGTTGTTGCTAGCCAGCAGGGAGAGAAGCAGAGCAGGGATGCTCCTAACAAGAGCTGACACAAGGAAAAATACTGGCTTTTTGTCTCTCTTGTATGTTAAACAATTCATGAGGTTTGGGGTTGAGTGAGACATTTAATAAACATTGGCCGCTGCCTACAGCTGGTGATTTGTCACTATTGGTCAAATGTATGAGAAGCAGAATGAGTTTCTCAGCTTTGTGGATTTAAGGCTTAACAAATAATGCTGTTTACCATCCATTTAAATTTAAAGGTACAACATGATTTAAGTGATAAGCTCTGAATTTTGGTAAAAAAAGCAAGGCTCCCATAAGATGAAATTAAGGTCTTTGCAAATTGAAATCTTTCATAGAATCTTAGCCCTGGAATTGTTGTTCTTAAATGTCATTCAGCCTACGTTCCTGCCCCTCACAGGAATTACTCCTGAGGAATGGGCCAGCTATCTATTCTTTTTTTTTTTCCTTTTTTCTTTTTTTTTGCGGTACGCGAGCCTCTCACTGTTGTGGCCTCTCCCGTTGCGGAGCACAGGCTCCGGACGCACAGGCTCAGTGGCCATGGCTCACGGGCCCAACCGCTCCGCGGCATGTGGGATCTTCCCGGACCGGGGCACGAACCCGCGTCCCCCGCATCGGCAGGCAGACTCTCAACCACTGCGCCACCAGGGAAGCCCCAGCTAGCTATTCTTGTTTGAACATTTTGCCCTGCCTAGTTCAGTTTCTTTAAAGGAGCTGCCTTCTGCAGTCTTGAGATGAAAGGAATGACCCACCAGACTTGAACTATCTCGTCTCACCTGCCTGTATCTGTATCTGCGACCTCTCCTTTGCTAATGAATTCACCTGAATTCTGTGTGATTGACCTTATGGATAAAACACCTGCTGGGTGGCTTTGGCCCCCCCCCCCCCATGATCCACAGTTGTTTGAAAGGTTCTCATGATATTCATGTGTTTGTGGCCTCCTGCTCATGTCTGCCTTTTGTACTAACCATGCCCTCCTCAAAAATTAAAACTAAACTAAACTGAATTGGTAATTTTAGATTCTAGAGATTATAAAATTTGAATGAGGATTTCATCAGAGAAATCATAAGTCAAATTGATGCGCAAGTCAGATGTTTCTACCTTAAATTAACAATAATTTGTTCCAATAGTTTGTTGTTTCAGCTGATCCATGTAAAAGGCAGGGACATGTTTTATAAAAGTGGAACCTGTTGCTCGAGGCCACATGTGTGTGAAAGGGGGTAAAGTGTCTTCGCAAGGAGGGGTTTGAACAAGATGGAGGTGAGCACGTGGACAGCTAACCTCCTGTCCCTTGAAGGAATCCTACCTGAGGAATGAGCTGGCCATCCATAATCTGTTAAAATATTTTGTCCCACCTCTAATATAGAAGAGGGACATTGACAGCAATGTTTTATTTTCCTTCTTTTCTTTTCTTGCTTTCTTTGCTTTCCTGTTTTTCTTTTCTTCATCACAACTTTGAGAATCCAAAAGAGAAGGTAGGAAATGGCTGTGCCAGTGCTGGTAATAATTTATGTTTAACCTCTATACAGATCTGGTTTTTTCTTGGATATTTTCTTGAGAAGGCTGAATTGAAAATGAATGGAAGTCGGAGTGAAGGAGCCAACTCTTTAATAAGGGAAGCATAACCAAATGTGTAGTCAATAGCAGACTGCATTCTTTTAGAGTTGATAGAATGTTCCTGAAACTCCTACTCTGGATTTGACATCGTGTCTCAGGCAGCAAAGTAGATGTTCCCTCATTTGGAACAAGTATTCTTAGCAAAATAACAGTACCATGGTATCTCTGCTTAAGATTGAGGAGGAAATACAGCATGGGTGTCATTGCCAAGCACCCTATCATTCATTTTATTGAATTTGATTCTATGTGGCACAGGTCATTCTGGGACAATAAAAGCCACAGGGATTGGAAGAAGAAGATCTCTTGGGTTTTTATTCATTTGTTTGTTTGGTTGGTTTTTATTTTCTTGGGGCACTGCTACCAAATAGCTAAGTGATCCAGGGCAAGTCAGTTATTCCCCTGGATCTCGGCCTACTTGTTTGTAAAATGGGGTTCATAATAATTCTCATCTTAGGGCTCATGGGAGACTTAAATGAGATAATGCACTTAGACATACTTCGTAAATTATAAATGATCATTTTAATGGCAGGGGTTGTTGAAAGTATGATATTATCATCTGTAAAACTATAATAATACTACTAAATTTATGCCACAGAGTAGTGTACGTGTCCATAACTTTGGCTAAGTATGATCTAAAGGGGCTTGTTAGAGCAGTATTTTCTGGGAGTCTCGTGGGTGTGCAGTGCCCGGAAGACTAGACATTAAAGGATCTTCTACTAATTTCCAGAAGCATCTGAGCACTACTGTCTCCCAGAATTAGACAGAAAACTTTCTGTGTCATCCACACACCAAAGCAAAAATAATATCAGATAAAGGGACTTGATGACTCATTATTCTTGAAGTCAAGGTATATTACTTTGGGCATACCTTAGGTCAACAGATCCCCTGATTCTCTCAGTGTCCAAAGGCTTATTGAACTTTAGTCCTTTAAAGACTCTTCTAATGGGGATTGTATCATCCTGAAGAACAAGTTCCAGCCTTTCATACATACACAGGCAACTTTGGCCTGGCTTCTTACTCAAGCAATCCTGATGGGGTGTGAGCAGGGCAGGGCAGAGGAGAGCTCGAGATCAAAAGGGTCCAAAGGTACTGGCCTGAAACTTGAGCAGGTTGGCCATGATGTGAAAGACAACTCTGTCTCCTTTGCCTGACTTTTGCCAAGTCAAGCTAATGTTTGCAGAATGGAAGATATAGACCAAACAGTTTATTTTGCCCCATAGTTCTTATCCATGTATCACAGCTGCTTAAGGGCCCTTTTCTCCATTGATAACTATTGAAACCCCACTCATCCTTCAAAGGCCTGAAAGCTCAAGTCCTGTTTCCTTTCTGAAGCCATTTCTAACTTCCCCCGGAAGGCAGGTACTCTTTGCTTCTCCCAACTGAATTAGTTATGTGTACCTCAAACTCTCCTTCTAATCTATGAGCTTCTTTCTAGAGGTAAGGTATCTGTCTGCCTTATCTTTGTATCTTCAGAACCTAACACATTACCTGGCACAGAGTTTGGTAACTGTCAATATTCAGGTGATTAATAGTGTCGCTTTTAAAGAATATGTCCTTGAGGTCAACATTCTTTTTGTCATTCTCCTGTGATTTCTCTAGTACACTGCGTGGACTCCAACCCCTCATGTTCCTTAGGTCTCTAGGTGCACACGGCTGTTTCATTATAATTTGAGGGAAGAATAAGTAAATCACACTAAACTCTCTCAGATGGGTCAAATTGGCCTGATAAAAATTCCCATTGGTTGGTTTGTATGTCACCTTAAGTTTAACTACATAATTCAACTGTACTTTAAGTAGTCAAAGAGTAGGTATGTGCATTAGTTACTAAAGGCTCTTCTTTCTAGGCCAAAATTTGGTTCCATATTTCCTCCTGGTTTCTATCCATAGAAACACTTTTTCCCTTGAGTACGACCATAAGCTCACCCTAGTCCCAAAACTTCTTCCTTTCCAAAATGTCATTGTACACTTTATTCCCACAATTTCTCCAAAGAATCTCCAAATGCCTCGATAATTTTGTTTTCCTATGTCATATTTATAGGATTTTCATTCTTAAATCAGCAAAGCATCTCTTGACATGTTAACTTTCTTAAATATTCTTCAGTTTACTTATTAGTGTCTTAGAGGATGACATTGATACCATATAACAATTTGCTTTACATATTCACAAACGAAGAGACTATGTGACAGATACGTACTGAAAAAGACCTGGAAAGTCTGGAATATAAATAGAAAGGTCCTGGTGTGATAGAATAAGGTAATGAGTTTCCTATCACTGATTGTGGACAAACAGAAAGCAGCTCAATATAGAGGTAGCGACATTGCAGAAACAATTTCAATGTTAGATAATGGTCGCTCCCAGACTTGCAGTTCTCTCATCCTTCACATCATTTTGTTGAGATCAGAGTTCTATGACCTCACTTCTATGTCCAGCAAAAAGGGTATGTGAGCCCTGTATGAATTGTTAACACTACACCATTCCATATAAATTTACCAGTTTATTTTCTAATTATATATTATTTTCTGACCATTTCTTTATTATTGAGATGGCCAGAGTCACAAAACAATTGAAAATGCAAAAGTTGATATGAGGATTGTTGATTTTACAATGTTCTGAAATGAACATCACCCCCATCTGTACTCTACCACTCTTCTGCCCTATCATCACCACTTCCAGGACCCTTGCAAAGTAGGAGAGAATCTTTCTGTCCTGTGGCTCTTTTAGTATTTCTAGGACAGCCCTCCCATTCATCATTTTTAGTGTTCACTCACTGCCTCTTCCTTCCCCTGCCCTGCCATGTGCATCACTTTTTTAAAAAAGTATAGTTGATTTACAATATTATGTTAGTTTCAGCTGTACAAGATGGTGATTCAGTATTTTCATAGATTATACTCCATTTAAAGTTATTATAAAATATTGTCTTTATTCCCTGTGCTGTACAATATATCCTTGTGTCTTATTTATTTTATACGTGGTAGTTTGTACCTCTTAATCTCATTCCGGTGTCTTGTCCCGCCCCCTACACCTCTCCCCACAGGTAACCGGTAGTTTGTTCCCTATACCTGCGAGTCTGTTTCTGTTTCATATGCATCACTTTGGATGTGATATAGGGGGCCCACATCCCCTCCCCTCTCTTGCCCTGAGGTGCTTATGGAGCTCAGAGAATGACTTGCAGTTGGGTTGTTTATCACTGTGCTGAAAAATGGAAGGATGGCATCGCTACAGGAGCAGATGGCACTGCACACTTGGCGTAATTTTCTTGGACAAACTAGGACTAGGGCTGTGAATACTGGCATTTGTCTGCTATAGTCATCCACATCAAAACATAACAATGAAAATAAGGTACTTTTGTGGAAAAGGTATTGAGATTTTAAATTACAGGCATTTAAGTGCCATAGGCTCCTGTTGTGTGCATATAACATGGCTGAACTTCTGACATTCTTCGTTAAGCAAAATTGTGTATATGACTGGGGTTTTTTTGTATCTATCTTCCTATTTATTCCCATAAATGTTCTTGGGTAGTGATATATCAGAAAGTGGCATTTAAGCATGTAGAGTATGTTTGGAACCAGTAGAAATAATAATAATGGCAGAAAGAATAAGACTGTGTTTTAAATTCTGGGAACTAACAAATGTCTGAAAGAAAAAATGAGGTGATGAAGGGATCATTAATCTTTGTTTCAGAAAATTCAAATTAAGGTTATACTACTTATTAACTGGGTGACTTTAAACAACTCAAACCTATTTGACTTAGAGTTTTTCTCATTGGGAAAGTGAAGATTTTGGACTGGGTGATTGCTGAAGATTTTTTCTAACTCTAATTTTATTTGATTTGCTATTTCTATGCAAACTAATGAAACGATAAGGCAGGCCACCTATATACCTTTTGGTCTCTGTGAATGCTTTGATATTTATTTATGTTTTTGCTTGTTTGTTTGTTTGTTTGTTTAAAAGAATGACGGAGGGTAAAGAGAGAGGACACAATGAAAACGGCCTCAGGACTCAGGATGTGTTTTATTTCTGAAGTACATTCCACTTTTTCTTCCCTTTCTTCCTTTTCTCTTCCTTTAGAGTCAATACTTCTGTGCCTCAATCTTTATTTCCTTTGAGAAAAAAAACTCTCAAGAAAGTAGCTCTAGTTTTTCATGTGTTTGCATTAACAAATTCATGAATTCAACAAACTCTGTTGCAGACAGGTGCTAGGCTATAGGGATACAGTGATAGTTAGAGTATGTTCCCTGCTCTGCAGGAATTGTCAGTCCAGCAGGAGGCATACCGCCTACATATATGTGAACTGTGACGTAGTATGTGCTAAAATAAAACACAAAGGACAGAACCAATTTTAATAAGAAGATGTGGGGAAAATGTCACAAAAGAGGCTACATTGGGGTTAGCTTTTAGAGAAATTGTTATAATTTCTCCAGTGAAGAAGGAAAAGTGCTTTATATAGAGGGAACAGCATATACTAGAACTAAGGGTCATGAAAAGGTCTGACGTGTTTGGAGAAAATTTAGAAATTTTATATGGCCTGAATATAGGGTATAGATGAAAACGGTAGGAATTCAGGTCTAAGAGGAAAATGTGGGCCAGATTTTGAAGGCTTTGTATTCCTGTCTAAAAAAATTGGATTTTACCTTTTAAGCAATAAGAAGACAGTAGAGATTTTTATGTGCAAAACTAAATATCATGATCAGATCACTTGTTTTGTAATAGTTATGATTTTGAGGGTAATTTAGAGGATGCTTTATGTGAAGAGACCCTGGAATCTCAGACCATTTGAAGTAGTCTGGGGGGAAAATGCTAAGAATCTGAATTAAAAGAGGCAGGGGGAAAATGTTTCTGAGGTAGGATCAACAAAATTTGGTCCCTGATTGCATATCTAATGGAATCAAGATGTCATTGTTTATTAATTCATTTGATAAATATTTATTGAACACCTATAATGTGTCAGCAATTAATAAGACTGAATCCTTCTTTCCTGGGAGCTTATTTTCTAAGGCAGAGGGGATAGACAATACATGAACAAACAAATGAATGTCATTATCCAGTGATGGAGGTGCTCAGCAGATCATGAACACGGGATGCTGTGTCAGAGCAACAGGGCAGCTGTTTTCAGTTGGTGTGATTAGGAAAGTCTCACTGAAGCAAAGAGGAGAATTACAGGAAAGATCCAGACACACAAAGATTGGGAGGAAGAATATTCCGGGCACAGGGATGGACTTCTATTTTGGAATTGAAATAGATGAGCATAAGGGAAGCAGAGAATTTTCGGAAGAGGTAATGACTTCATGGAGGACATGTCAAGAGTGAGAACATGGATTTGTCTGGTAGGCAGTTGGAAATCTATCTGGCTACATGATAAGTGATTATATCAGTGGGCATAGATTTGGGTATAACCAAATTGTACAGGAAAATTTAAGCGATGACTGTGGTTAAAGAAGAGATAAAGGAGACAATTTCAAAGAAAGAACCTAACTGATATAAACAATTGCCAGGGGAGTTGAGAGGATAGGACCTATGGCCCAGGGTAGCATAGGACTACAGGGAGAATGGACAGAGTACTTCCCTTATGATAGGGAATAAGTAAAGATGAATAAAGCTATAATTGTTAAAGCAGTGGGAAGGGAAATTGAGGAGGGTCTCACCTAGAGGCATTTATTTTTAATGTATTACTATTTGGGATATGGACTTTAAAGCAGAGTGGTAAAAGTTTAGGAACTCAACCATAAGGAGTTCATGCACAAGAGAACTCACTGGGGACAAACTGAAAAAATTACCAAGCAACATAGACTGTTCTACTGAAATTAGACTACCTGATTCTGCTTTTTCTGCCGCTCACCATATTAATAATATAGAAATATACATTTCATAATTGTGATTCTTCAGATAATTTATAATAGACTAAGTTTGGCATTTGAATCAAAAACGCTTGTCATAGGCTTCCCTGGTGGTGCAGTGGTTGAGAGTCCGCCTGCCGGTTCAGGGAACATGGGTTCGTGCCCCGGTCCAGGAAGATCCCACATGCCGCGGAGCAGCTGGGCCCGTGAGCCATGGCCGCTGAGCCTGCGCGTCCGGAGCCTGTGCTCCGCAACGGGAGAGGCCACAACAGTGAGAGGCCCGCGTACCGCAAAAAAAAAAAAAAAGATATGCAGATTATAACCTGCTGCATGAGGAGGCACAAGCCACCTGAACAGGGACAGCAGGGAGCTCCCTCAGCGTCCGAACTCCCACTTTGGGGCAGTGAAAACCCACAGGGTGGTTTTGATTGAAGACACAGTTTCAATACTGTACACCCACAGGAAGGAAGTAGAGTCACAAGATTTACAACTTACAGATCCTAGAAGTGAGGGTTTATAATGAGTAATGGAAGGGCAGTCCTCCATCTCAGGTCACAAGAGAGCAGGAACTAGAGAGAAGGGTGGCAAGCACCTATTGCTTAGAAGGTGACTGGGGCAGACGTCACTAACTTTTTGCAGGCTTTAACTCTAAGTGGTTATTTTAAAAGGAGCCCCAGGAAGGGTAAAGCAGGAACTTATGGTGGGCATCCTAAACTCAAGTCCTTATCTAAATATCCAGACAGGATAATCTGTGAACGGGGTAATCATACTGTAACATACCTAGGCAGCAACTCAGAAAAACAGAAGTTTTTTTCCTGAAAGTTGTTTTTCTCAAAAGTTGTTTTTCTCATCACAATTGACCCCATGATGCCTAGGCATTCATCTTTAGGGAAAATCATAGACTGTCTGGACAAGGGAAATATTAAAAGCCACCGGCAGGGTTTTGGTCACCCAGAACGCAAAACATTTAAGCAAAGCAAAAATGGCAATCAACATTATCAGTAGGCAAAGAGCAGTTTGAAATCCTGTCCATAACCATCTCACCATTTGTTGGGGTCCAGCCAAGAAAGTAAGTAAAAGCCCTTGGAGAAGGGTTAAGGTAGATATTTGATTAAAAACTTGGGTGAGATTATGGAATACTTGTACCTGTTGAGTCATCTTTTGTAAATTTGTCTGAATTTGTGCAGAATTATTGATATACATGCAGCAGGTGGTGCCCTTTACAACCCATACACCTCCTTCCTGGCCCAGTGAGTTATCTGGAGCTGAACGGTTATCCCGAACTATCTGTGCTAAAGAACCATGTTGTTGTTGCATTAGGCTGTGCTTTCGCATAACAGCCCAGTGGGGTTCCTGATCAGTGACTTATAAGGGTAGTCCCTGGGAGATTGAAGTACATTGGTATGAACAGACAGCACTCCCCAGGGGCCGGAAAGGAGGCACATGCATTGGAGATCGAGGGAGGAAGAAGTGCACGTATGGAGAAACACGTACATGTGACGGTCCTTGGGCACTGGACCCACAGTGGACACCAGCTGCTTGATCAGAGAAACTAAACTAAGTTGGGGTACCCCCTCGATGGCTGGGCTGCATGGTCCAAGAACGTGGGAGCTCCTGCCGGGTGCCACATCCTGTATTGCAGAGTACCCTGCATAGGAGCAGTTGAGCACCATAGAGAGTGGCCAGGCGAGGGACACATGGGGTGCCTTCTGTTGGGCACACGGGGGCAGGGTCAGTAAAGCAGCTGGGTAGCCCACCGACTCTTTATTGAGCCCAGTAAACTGCCGCCATTTACAGGTGCCCCCAGCATTAGCTCTGATTTCTGCCTGTTGTATAAAAAGACTCAGGCTGTTGGAGAGCTTAAGTAAGAGGACTGTGGAGCCGTGAGGTGTGATGGTGGGAAGCGTCCGCTCAGGGTGGTGGAGGGAGGTGATGCTGCAGCTGTGATCCTGGAGGGTTTGGGGGGGATGCCGTGGTGGTGGCAGCGTCTGCAGCTGAGGAGGGGCCCTTCCGACGGTAATTAAATTCGCTAACTCCCAGTAGGACACATAGTGTGGGCCAGTCTAATGGGTGTGACCGCAAGCAGCTAAGTGAAGTGTTTAAAGAGACCCCTGTAAGGTTGTGTACTTGGCACATAGTTTGGCCTTCCACAGCTCAGAGGCACAGCAGAGAGCAGCTTGGCAGTCCAGGTATCCCCTCACACTCGAGCAGCAAGCATTGGAGTAAGCAAGGGGGCTCTGAGGTAAACACAGTAATTCTGCAGAAGGCTACTCAAGGGGGTCATCAGCATGGTGTTTAGATAAACAAGCAAGTCCTGGGGAGTGCTCGCCATCATCACTGCTGTGTCCTCCTTGGTGTCGTGGCTGCTACCGTGGAAAGTTGTGGAGGCAGCATTCAGGATGAGGCAGTATCACGTGACATCTTGGCCTGGGGCGTGTTCAGCTCCAGGGTTTGCACAGGTGGAGGGAGCCACCCAGGAGGGGAACTGAGGGGCCAAGGGGTCTAACGGGGTCACATAGATTCCAAATGTCCTGATTAAGGTTTCCTTGCACTGTCAGGGGCATTTACTGGTTTCAAAGATTTTTAGTAAGTTTTGGAGGTTCCTCTGGGGCTCACCTCTCAAATGATTGGGCACTGTTCCCCTCTGAAGCATAGGAGGTTTCCATCCATAAATAGTAAAGATTGGAGGCACACGTGTAGCCTTGGTTTAAAGAAAATCCAATTATATGCTCCCAATAATTTAATGTTTGGTCCTGTAGTACCAGAGGCGGGTCTGAACCGCATAAGCCAATTAGGGTTGAAATGAGGGCAATGTAATGGCCAGAGGTCAGGATGTCTTTGACCATTTGGGCAGGGCTGGTGGCCTTTAAACCTTTGTACCGTTGGTCCCACTTAAGAATGAGGGCTTGAATCAGCTGGCTAGTATCCACACTGGTGGCGTTTTGTGTGCAGCCCCTCTAGATCTGACTTTCAACACCACTTTGACCCCCATCCTGGGATGCAATTATTCCAGCAGCTTTCTGGTGTCGCCTTTCTAGGGTGGAGAAGAAGCTCTATGACCCAGATGGTATAAAAATCACAGGGTAAGGCCAGCAGCAGCGAGCATTTGTATTTTATAGTTTTTGCTTGCCCACTGAAGACTTATTATGGGGCCCTCGTGGGTCACTAGCTCATTGGTGGCCTCCTCCAAAGTGGGGTTGGGCAAAGTGTTGTCATTGTATCGCCACACTGTCTCCTTCTAATGTTGCTGATGACAACCAACCTGAGTGCCTCTTACCCTCTTTTAGAGACCCATACTGTTTCTCAGTGGGTCCAGGTACAATCATTTCCACTACCTGTGGGGAGGTATGGTGAGGAGAAATGAGCCATCCACTAAAGCCACTATACATTGGAATCAAGCTGGTAAGTGTGGTCCAGCAGCAGCATGATGGGTCTGTGCTCTTCTAATGGGCCAGGGGGGTGCCAGTGAATACTGGAAGGTGAAATGATTGACATTTTAAATCTGTAAGGGGAAAATATATATTGGGAAAAATGTAAATAATATTGTCCTGTAAGATGAAGGCACCAGGTACCCCCGTTATAACAATCATAGGCAGCGTGGCCAGGCGAGCTTAGTTGGTAAGAGGAGAGTGGTGGCCATATGGCCTGGAGTTTAAAGTGGTAAGTGCCTCTGGCAACAAAGAAGTCCATTTAGAAGTCCATTTACCACCCTGTAACTTAAGGCGCAAGGACTTTTTAAGACCATAATGGCGGTCAGTAATACCAGAGGCCTGTGGCTGATGGGAGATGAAAGTTCCATTGGATGCTCTGTTGGAGAGACCAGTGGTGTGTTATGTGGGTAAAATGAGACGTTTCGTCTGAGTCAGTGATGTAAGGAAGGCCAAATGGGGGAAGGATACACTTGGAAAAGAAAGAGATTACCTGGTGGGTGTAGCAAGCAGTAAGCTGATAAAAGTATCCACATGTAATAATAGTGAAGTCCATAGTGCCTGCTGACAGAGGAAGTCGCCCTGTGAAATCAAAGGGCTAAAAGGGTGGTTTCCTTGTGGAACCAAAGCCTGGTGGGACAGTTTCCAGAGGTTGGTTTGGGAGCATAATTTGCAGTTCAAACAATGTGTTTTAAAAAGGCTGCCTTAAGCCAAACACCCCTGCCCCAGGCCCAGATGGCAGCATCTCCCTATAACCCTAAGAGATATGGGACCATTCTGCCAGGGATTAAGGAATATGGAAGTGGTGAGTAAGGAAGGCCAGATTGGTGGAGCCGAGTGAGGACTGACTGATGGGGGAGGCTGTGGTTTTGTGGCAGTGGGTGGAGCCTGCAGAGCTGTTGGTAAAGAGTCAGTGGTTGAGAGCCCCGAAAGGCTGGTGACCTCGATTTGGTCAAGAGCGTCCATGTTGCGGTTAAAGACAGTTTTGTATGTGATGCAACATGAATGACCTCAATGGCGACTGGTACCCGGGTGGTGTACCTCCAAACTGGGGGACCCCAAGTGGGATGGCCTTGAATGTGAAAATCGTCCTGCTGCCACTGGCCTGACCAAAGCACTAGCTTGTTTGCAACTACCCTTGAGTCAGTAAAAATATGGACAAGAGGCTCGTCACGGTCAGCAGCACTCTGCCCAGCCATTTGTACTGTCACCAGCTCAGCAAGCTGAGTCAACCCCAACTTGCTGTCTCCGATGAGTGTGGTGCTGCTGGCAGCATGGTCAACTGCTGCTCTTCAACAGGCTTCACCGCTGATGGTGGTGGCGCTGCCGTCTGAGAAGTACACAGACTTCCTGTCTTGTTCCATCAGCTCTTCCCAGGGGCTATCCCAGGTCGCCAGAGGCTTAGGCAATGGGGTGCCATCACCAGTTCCTCAAGGCCCACGAGCAGGGGGCTGAGGAGCAGGGAAGCTACATCCTCCTGAGAGTTGGAAAGACCTGCCTCGTTAGGTTCAGCCTGTTCTTGAAGGTACCATCTCCATTTTAGCAAAGAGGCGTTTTTAGCTGTGCTGAGTTGCTCTTGGGAGGCGTCCCTTATCCGCTGCCTCATGGGAATGTGGGTACTCAGAAGAGGCTCCGTTCCTGTGAGTGCCTCTGTTTCTAACAGAGGTCAATGAGCAGCCAGAATCTGTCATTCTAAGGGAGTGTAACAGGTGGCTGTGAAGGGCAGCCATCTGGTCCAGAACCCCACAGGCAGCCAGGAGGAGCTCGTTTAGTCCTTAGGCTCCAGGACCCATAGTCCATGGTGGCCAGTGTCTCAACCCAGAAGGGGGAGCCGGGGGAACCAGGGAGAGGGCTTATGAATTGACTGCTGTGCCAGCCATAAGGCTTGCTGTTGAGCCTCCCCCCAGTAAATGTGGAGGATTTACATGTGACTGCATAAATGGGTCTAAGAATGATGGGTAAGGGCGGTATGTGTTGCTTCCAAAATGTGAAGAGACCTAAGACTTGGGCTTGCCGTAGTGGGAGGCTGAAGTTAACAATTGATATTTAACTGCAAGTGGAACTTCTCAGCCTTTAGAGGACCACTTAATGCTGAGGAATTTAACAGTGGTGGCTGGCCCTTGGATTTTAGATGAGGCAGTAGCCCAACCTGTATGTTTCAGGTGCATCACCATCTGTGTTAGAGCCTCACACACTGCGTCCTCCAAGGGCCCCTGATTAGAATGTCATCAATATAGTGCCATATGGTGCAAGGGGGACATTGTAAGGGCATCTAGGTCTTGCTGGCAAAGATCGTGGGCAATAGCCAGGCTGTTAAGATAGGCAGCCAGGTAAAGGTATATTGAGTGCCTTTGAATATGAAGGCGAATTGCAGCTGGGACTCCTTGGTGATCAATACTGAATAGGGCATATTAGATGGATCATTGGCAAAGTAGCCCCTGGAGCCCTTTGACGTTCTCAATTAACCATACTGTGTTGGGAATGGGAGCCTTAATGGGGGCACCTGACCATTTACATTTCGGCAGTCAGCTGTAAGTCACCACTCATTAGTAGTGGGCTTTAATACCAGCCAAACGGGAGAAATGGTGTGCTTAATGACTCTTTCCTATAATAAATCTTGAATTATGGGCCACAGTCCTTCAGGCCCCTGTCACAAATGACACTGGGGCACATTTGCTGTCTTAATCTGGGAGTGGCAGTCTTATGAGCTCCCAATGTGCTGCTCCCACCAGGAAGGCCAGGAATCGGGGTTTTGCTTCAGGTGGCATGGCAGCGCATCAAGGCATCCACACCTAGAACAGGAAAGGATAGAGCAGAGGGGCCACTGCCACTAAAAGGTTCTTAATAAAGATTGTTCCAAGAGTGACATCCAATGGAAGCCTTCTACGATTCTACCTGCTATGGCTTGTAACTTAGAGGGTGCCCCTTGCTTATGTTTGGAGAGGTTCCCAGGAAGCAGTATAACTGGGCTCCAGTGTCCATGAAAGTAGTAAAATGTTGTCTCTTTTGTGTGTCCAGAGGGATATTTAGAGCAGTATATGGAGAAGTGCCTCCTGGAGGAGGGGAACACCCTGGTCCCTAGGGCAAGGGCCTTGGTGGCTGCCACTCTCTAGAATCACAGTACGGGATCCTGGGTCCTGCTGCCAGGGCTGGGGCATTCTGGGAGGTGACGGCATCTGCCCTCACTGGGGCTGGAAGTTTCCTAAAGAGCCTGCGGCACCTAAGCAAAGGCTTCTAACTCAGCTCAGGCCGTCCTGAGTTGAAGTCATTAGGGACCCAGCATATTCGGAGCTGCCAATACACAGAGGCCTCTTAGTCACCCCATGAGGGAAGGAGCTGGGTTGAGGCACCACCCCTCCGCGAGGACCAGTAAGGGGCCTGGAAGCCCTCATATCCTTTAGGGCCCCTCCTTTGGGTTCCTGGCTGAGGGGCAGCAGGGCTGTTTTCACCTTTACCAGCAAACAAGATCTGAGCTTCAGGAAAATGCTCTTTTTCGCGTTTAGCTGCAGCATTGATGCGGTCTAACGCGTATTGTACTGTATCTGACACTTCTATGACTTGCAACAGCATCTTATGAGGTGTGGAGGCGCCATTTAAGAAGAACTCCTTAGATTCTGGTCCCAAGGGTGCCTGCTCCGGACTGGAGATCGTCCGGGGTTCTGTGGGAGCATGATGCTCGGCAAAATGATATACCCACTGAACTACCCCAATTTCACCTCATCCAGGGTTGTTCTCTAGGAGTGCGCCTTAGTTGTAATAACTGTGACGGATGGTGGGCCCCATGCCAAGCCATAATATCCAGGTCAGGAGAGGGAAGCTTCCTCTTTATCTGGGTGAATTCCAGACCTTGGTGGTACTGGCTCTTCCCCTGAGTCCGTCCCCATTTTTATTTTGTCTCCAGCCCTGGTGGCTCAATGTATTCGGGAGCATCCTCACTGCAGTGACAAGTCTGGGGTTTCCTCTAGGGTGTCTCTAATAAGTTGGTCCCTCAATACCTTGGGGTTTGTTTTTAAACAAAGCATTAATTTGGGGATCTTTGGCCAATCCAGCCAGCTAGTGCATCTCAGCTGCTGGAAGCAATAACTCAGAGCCAGTTCCAAAGACCTGTAAGAGCCAATCAGCACCCTTCTCCTCCTCCCTTTGGATGAATTTTTCTACAAAACCTTGCATTTCTATCATGGTATAGTTTTATGTCTCCATTTCTCATTCATGCTTGTCCTCATACAACATTTTGGTAGGATGGATAGTAACAGGGAACACCTGGGACAGGGTTGCCTCTTCCCCAACTCATAGGCTCATATGCTGCTGCCTCCCATCCTAGGGTGTCCAAACCAACGTCTGAGGGGCCAGGGTCCACCTCCCCCAATACAATGTTATGTGATGTATTTGGGAAAATGCTCCCAAGCCCCAAGAACGTAGCACCTGCGATTTGGCATGTTGATGTGCCACCTTGTGCAATAAGTCCCAAGCCATTTGAGCAGGGGTCTTACAAGTGTCTAGTGATTTTTTGACCTCCTCTGGGAACTTGAGAGGATCCGGTACTCTGAGCTCGGTGGCCCCATCTTTAGTGAGTATTTGTTTTGCTGTACCATGCCAGGGGTGAGACTCCCCATATCCCAGGGGGTCAGGGGGAATTTTGCAATAGCAGCAAGGAATGCAGCAACATAGGAGGCACCTGCCTCAGCAGTGTTTGCCCACCTGAGGCGCCATGATGGAGTTGCCCCTGTCAGGTGTTAGGGCTGGCTCCCCAAGCTCAACACCCTGGGGACACGTTGGGGCCAGCAACCACCTCCCTTATCGACACTAATCTAGGGGAACTCTTCTTGGCTCCCAGGACCCAGTAGCCCATGCCCTGGTCCCTGCCTCCCAGGACCTGATAGCCCATGCCCTGGTCCCTGCCTGGGGGATAGGGTCAGAGCCCTACCATCCAGGTTAGCTCATCCGGGCTGAGTGTGGGGAATTTTGCATATGATTATAGCCATCACCTCCAGACCTGATACCCAGCTGGGTTTCATTTAGAGACTAATGGGAAACATATCCATCTCAGAGTGAGGCCTGCTGGTTGGTCTCTACAGGGAGTCTGACCTTTAATGGCAACAGCAATTTAGGGTGGGGATTCCCTGCAACATCTGGCAGCAGCAGTATACAGCAGAGCCAGCAAGCAGGGCTTCCTTCCCAGAGAGACTGAGCAGTCTAGAAGAGAAAGTTAGTAAGCCATTCACAGCTCTAAGGCATTGCAAGGGGATACAAACTATGCCCACAATCCCATCCTCCTTGCCAGTTGTGCTGAGAAGCTGGAGCTGGTGTCTTGAATTAGGAACATGCAGATTATGACCTGCTGACTGAGGAGGTCAAGATGACACAGCCACACAGGGGCAGCAGGGAGCTCCCTCAGCATCCAAGCTCCCACTTTGGGGAAGTGAACCACAGGATTGTTTTGACTGAAGATGTATCTTCAATACCTTACACCCACAGAAAGGAAGTAGTCACAAGATGTATTACTTACAGATCCCAGAAGCAGGGGGTGCCATGAGCTGGGGAAAGGGCAGTCCTTCATTCCAGGTCACGAGTGAGCAGGAGATAGAGAGCGGGTAGCAAGCACCTGTTGCTTATAGGGTGGCTGGCATGGAGGTCACTAACTTTTTGTGGGCTTAACTCTTAATGGTTACTTTAAAAGGTGCCCAGGAAAAAGTAAAGGGACAGCGGGCACCCTAGACTCCGGTCCTCACCCAAATGCCCAGATTCTGGGTGTGAGCACAGCTATTATACTATAAAATGCCTAGGCAGCAGCTCAGAAAAACAAAAGTTGTTTTCTCAAAAGTTGTTTTTCTCATCCCATGTGGATGAAGAGGGGAGATTTCTGTCTACAAACAGGGTAGTTCACTGTTTCAAAGTAGCTAGTTCAAAGCTAAAACATGCATTAAGTAGTTAAGACCTTGAGAACTTAAGAAATTTCCAAACATTTCAGATCTGGGGTCTCAGAGATATTTGAATTCTGTTTCAACCCAGGCACTGACAATTTGCTAACATACGGGAGATGAAAAATGAAAAAAGAGAAGATTCCATTTCCTTCTGTGCTAAAGGGCCGAGTGTGCTGGCCCCAAGGCCATTGCTTCTCAGGTTCATTTCTCACATTGTCCTGCTCCCCTCTCTGTAGCTGGAGTCTGACCTCCAAAGGCTTTGGTTCCAAGGCTCCTCCCTCCTGTTAAGCTGGCCTCTTGCTGGGCTCAGTCAGTGGAAGGCATGGTGAGAAATTGGAGGGCAAAAGAAAGGGAACAGCTAGAGTATTTCCCTCTCTCTTCTCTTTACTGAAGTTGGTGTCTTGGGCGGCAGCTGACTCTCTTCTGTGACTCCACATCCCTAGGACAGGCCTGCATAGGTCTGGTGTTGCCCCTGGGGTCAACAAGTACCATCTCCTCTGTCTTTATAACAATGTTGCTAATCACTCAGTGTCCCCTGGTTGGCTTCTGATCCTCTCCCATCATCTGTTTATCAAGACCCTACATTAATTTCCTTTTCTTTTAAAGACTCAGAGGATTATGCTTTCTGCTTATACTTAACTAACAATAAATTTGGGAGCTTGCTTCAGGGTAAGATATATTTTAATCCGTATTGGAATATAATTCAATAACTATTTGGAGGTTTTTTTCTAACTAGATGCAGAACACAGTGAAAGTGCTGGAAATATTTCTTACAAGCCAAATATTAATAGATTATTTTCATGTTAAAATTCAAGTTTGGACTGTAAAGATCTGTGCACAAGGAAAGCATATTCATAAGAGCAAAGAAAGTGGAAACAAAACCTTGGAATAACAAAAAAAAAGCAGGAAACGTATTGGGGAAAACATGTTAGAAATGATAAAAGGGCAGCAAGAGAAAAAAAAAATGAAAAAGAAAGGAGGCAAAATGGGAAACCAGGGGACCTGGAAAAGAAAAGAGTTAGTCTTTTATGAAAGAAAAAAGATGAAGCTGACACAGAACATGCCTACACTGGTGCTGTCCCACTTCTTTAGGACCTCTGGGCCTGCCCCGAGTATGCAAAAAGCTTTTTAACTTCAGTTCATGACCAGATCTTTCCTTCCCCCACCATCAACCTGCTAATGCTTTTCTAATAATTACCATTTTTGAAACTATTTTGGATGTTAAAAATGTTTCTTTTTAATAAGCTGATTAAAAGAGGCTGCTTATTAGCATAAGCTCTTTGCCGTTCAGCCCTCTTCCTAATTAAAAGCACTCATCTGTGGAGACCTCAATTTTTCCCTTCTCTCTGTGATGAGTTTTTGGATATTTTTCCCTGGCAGTTTGTTTCATCCTACTCTTCTTTCTTTGGTAGTCTTCGGTTCCTGTATTCCATAGAGATAGAAGCCATTGAGCAAAACAACACATGGGAGGGAATGTGCAGTCTGAATATATGAGAGAAGAAGGGAAGACCCACCCATGTGGTTAAGTTGAGTCTAAAGAGAAAGTCCTATTCTTATGGTAGTTGTATAGTTGTGTCAAATTTCCAGGCTCTCAAGTTACCAAAAGTGATATGTAAAGGTAAAAAGTGATGAATACAAATCTGCTTTTCTTTGCATAGGATTATATCCGCAACATCAATAGATATGCCCTTGCAAATGTTGCTTCTCTGAAGGTTGCTGGAACACATATTTGGGAGCTCATCTGTGATGCCCTTAGAACATGAAGATGTTCAGGGGATGACATTTATTGATTGCAGATGTAGCCACCCCTCAGAAACAGTCCTTAAATATGTGACTAGGGAATTTGAGAAACAAGTATACCCTAAATGCTGTGATGTGTGTCATAATTTTATACATTTTTATGGGCAGTTTTTAATATAAGGTAGAGTATACATTAAGAAATTGTGGGGCTTCCCTGGTGGCGCAGTGGTTGAGAGTCCGCCTGCCGATGCAGGGGACACGGGTTCGTGCCCTGGTCCGGGAGAATCCCACATGCCGCGGAGCGGCTGGGCCCGTGAGCCATGGTCGCTGAGCCTGCGCGTCAGGAGCCTGTGCTCCGCAATGGGAGAGGCCACAACAGTGAGAGGCGTACCGCAAAAAAAAAAAAGAAAGAAAGAAATTGTGTACATACAGAGCATATTAACAAAAAGGGTGGCTTGCTAAAACCTGGAACAAAGTGAGTGTAAGAGAAACATTTGTGTGTCTTTAAGTTGCGTTAGGAAAATAAATTTCTGTACAGATGACATAAGATTTCCTGTTCACTTGGCAAGACGTATTATTTAATGCTTAACATTGTTTGTTTTATGGACTCTCTTGAGGATCTGATGAAACTATTGCCTTTTCATTCCTGAAAAATAAACATTTGCATATAAGTACACTTTTTTCCTTACAGTATCTTGGGTTTCACAGCTGCCTTAAAACCCAAGAGTCCATGGACATAAGTTAAGAATGCAACTTCTGTAATTGGTGCTGCGAGCTATATTGATCACTTTTCATTTTGGCTTTACCCTGATCCCATGCTCATCAAGTGAACTTCAATTACACTTGAAGTGAATTTCAATTTTCCTTCTTCTATAGTGTTTTCTCTAGGGGAGAGATTGTGTCAGCCAGGTGTAGTATAAATGTTTTGGTTTACTTGACAGATATATTTCTCAATGTAAATGAATAATATAGCATTCTTACTTACTACAAATCTTTTTTTTAAATTTTATTTGTTTATTTATTTATTTATATTTTTGGCTGCACTGCACAGCATGTGGGATCTTAGTTCCCTGACCAGGGTTTGAACTCAGGCCCTTGGCAGTGAAAGCACAGAGTCCTAGCCACTGGGCCATCAGGGAATTCCCTACAAATCTTTTTATGGATCTTGCTACTATGGATTCTTCCCCACCACCCCCGCCCCACCCTACCTGGAGCTAAGTGGCAAGGTTTTGTTTTGATATCCCCAAAGCAGCAGATCCAGGTCCAGTGATGTGGTTTTCTCATTAAGGTCTTGTGGAAGACCTTATGGAAACTTATGGGTCTTATAGAAGCTTCAAGAGACCTGGACCCCACTTGTCTTATATATATCATTCATGAGAGGTATATTCTTGTTCAATCAATCACTCATTCACGAATAGCTCCTTCACAAAGAGAAGATTACAGGATATTTGTTTTTGTAGAGCTTCTTGACTTGTTCTCAGAACACACTTCTTTATAACAACTATTAATTATGTAATTTGAGAATACTTCCTACATTATAAAGATTTTGTAAAAATAAGAAAAAATAATCCCAGCAAGTTATTTTATGGATATCAACAAACTAATTCTAAAGTTTATATGCAGAGGCAAGAGACCCAGAGTAGCCAATACAGTATTGAAGGAGAAGAACAGATTTAGAGGGCTGACACTGACAAACTTAAAGACTTACTATAAAGCTACAATAATCAAGACAGCCTGATATTGGCGGAAGAATGTATAAATAGACCAGTGGAATGGAATAGAGAGCTCAGAAATAGACCCACATAAACAAAGTCAACTGATCTTTGATTAAGCAGGAAAGGCAATACAACCCAGCCAAGATGGTCTCTTTAACAAATGGCACTGGAACAACCAGAACATCCACATACAAAATACGAACCTACACAAAGACCCTTCACAAAAATTAACTCAAAATGGATCATAGACATAAATGTAAAATACAAAACCATAAAACTTCTGGAAGATAATATAAGGAGAAAACCTAGTTGACCTTGAGTATATGATGGCTTATTAGATACAACACTAAAGATACAGTCCATGAAGAAAAATTTGATAAGCTAGTCTCCATTAAAATTTAAATCATCTGCTCTGCAAAAGATAATATCAAGAGAATTAGAAGACAAGCCACAGATTGGGAAAAAATGTTTGTAAAAGACACATCTGATAAAGGAATGCTATCCAAAGTATACAGGGCTTCCCTGGTGGCGCAGTGGCTGAGGGTCCGCCTGCCGATGCAGGGGACGCGGGTTCGTGCCCCGGTCCGGGAAGATCCCACATGCCGCGGAGCGGCTGGGCCCGTGAGCCATGGCCGCTGAGCCTGCGCGCGTCCGGAGCCTGTGCTCCGCAACGGGAGAGGCCACAACAGTGAGAGGCCCGCGTACCGCAAAACAAACAAAGTATACAAAGAACTCTTAAAACTCAATAATAAGAAAACAAACAGCCCAATTGAAAAATGTGCCAAAGACCTTAACAGATATTTCACCAAAGAAGATACACAGATGGCAAATAAGCATATGAAAAGATGCTCCATATCATATGTCATCAGTGAAACCAATTGTGAGATACCACTACACACCTATTGGAATGACCAAAATCCTGAATACTAACGACACCAAATGCTGTTGAGGAGGTGGAGCCACAGTGATTCTCATCCATTTCTTGTAGGAGTGGAAAACAGTACAGCTATTTTGGATGACAGTTTGGTGGTTTCTTAGAAAACTAAACATACTCTTACCATATGATCCAGCAGTCGTGCACCCTGGTATTTACCCAAAAGAGTTAAAAATTCATATTCGCACAAAAGCCTGCACATGGATATTTATACCAGCTCTATTCGTAATTGCCAAAACCTGGAAGCAACCAAGATGTCTTTTGGTAGTTGTATGGATAAATAAACTGTGGTACATCCAGACAATAGAATATTATTCGGTGCTAAAAACAAATGAGCTATCAAGCCATGAAAAGACATAGAGGAGTCTTAAATGCAATTACTAAGTGAAAGAAGCCAATCTGAAAAGGCAACATACTATATGACATTCCGAAAAAGGCAAAACTATGGAGACAACAGAAAAATCAGTTGTTGCCAGATTGGAGTGGTAGGATGAATAGGCGGAGACTGGAGGATTTTTAGGGCAGTGAAAATATTCTGTATGATATTATAATGGTATTTGTCATTATATATTTGTCAAAACCCATAGAATGTTCAACCCAAGAGAGAACCCTAAGGTAAACTATGGACTTTGGGTGATTATGATATGTCAATGTAGGTTAAAAAAACGTACCATTCTGGTGACTGATGTTGATAATGGGGGAGGCTATTCATGGGTAAGGGCAGAGAGTATGTGGGAAATCTCTGTATCTCCTTCTCAATTTTGTTGTAAACCTAAAACTGCTCTAAAAACAAAATCTTTTTTAAAAAACATGAAGAAATACTTATGATGCTTAATGGCTTTTTTATATGTAACTAACTGTATGTACACTATGATCACAAAAGTGAGAAAAAAGGTGAAGAGAGCAATAGCAGCTAGAGTATGTCCAGTTGAGGGAACGTCACATGTCAAAGTTTGTAAATCATAAACTTGTTTATGCAAGGAATGTAACCTAAACGAATAAACCTAACTTAGAGAAGAAAGACAGGCATGGCTGTCTCCAAATTCATAAAGGACTGGCATGGGAAGAAGGGGTATATTAATTCTGAATTAGTAGAACTAACTCTGCATAGTCAGAACTAGGGCTAGTGAGAATGAGATATGTGAAGGGGGGGTCAGATGGAAAGATGTCAGATTAATATCAGAATGACAAAGCAAGTAAATCCATCCAACAGAATAATATAGATCTTTTAAATAGTGAGCTCTCTATCTCTGGAAGAGTTCAAGCAGAGGTTAGATGACCATTAGTTAGGAAACTGTTAAGTGTATTCTACATATGGGTAAAGTAAGAATTACATTTTGAAAATTATTCTAAATCTAAAATGCGTCTCTATCTTCTAGAACTATTATATACCTTGTATTCCACTACCAATTGGAAGGCATACACACACACATACACACACACACACTTTGGTCCCTTTTAATTATTCTGCAGATTTATCTTTTCTGCTTCAATCAGTTAAAATGTTAAATCATTTCTTATTTATGTTACATGTTAAGTTATTCAATGAATCAAACAACACATTCCCTAATATAGTACCTTGTCTTAAATTTAATCAGGAATTTAAGAATAGGATTCCTGGCTTTCAATAGGTCTTGGCTTCACCAGTCTTTTCTTCCCCTTTTTAAAAAACATACATTCTGGATTGTGTATTCTAGAATTTTTGGAACTCGAGTTATAATTCTAAAGCCTAGTGAGCCAGGAAGTCACTTCATTTTTCTCTAGTTCAGTGAGTGAACTTTATCAGGACAGAGACATATGGCGGTGTGTGTGCACGTGTGTTCCCACTTGAACATTTATTCAGCAGAATACCATGACTGGAACCCCAAGTCATCCACTTTACTCTCCCCATAGAGGACTATATATATTTCACAGTCCTGTGGTGAGGTCAGCAACACTCACAGAAGAGTAACTGGAATAGATTCCCTTTATTATAGACTTGGACTATCACAGGTGACATGACACAAGCACAAGTCTACTACTCATAGTTTCTAATAGCATAACTGTACCTTGCCACATAGGGAGAACTAAGCTAAATTCAGTCTCACCTTGTGAGTCATCAAAACCTTGTCAGTTGGGTTATGGTTACAGAATGTCATGCTGATGATGAATGGGGTGAGAGGAAAAATAAAAGCACAAAACTCAGTCTGTTTTTAGGACTACAGGTAGAGTGGTTTAGCATCGCTACTTCCAAAAAAAAAACCCCACACATGTCTAGATAGCCATGTCATCATTTCATTTTTTTATTAGGCACATTTTCTACTCAAGTCAGCAAATACCAGTACATATGGGATGCCTTGATATCAGCTTTGTGTTTTCTTAGCTAATTTTAAAGGAGGGGCAGGTGGACTGAAATCTTATGGACTGATTATATTGGGCACAGGGAAGAGAGATTAGAAAACTGACATGACAACATGGGGAAGAGGCTCTAGTACCATCCATTAAATAGGTTTTGTATAAAAGTGTTAGACATAGTTATCTCCTTCCTATCCTTTGTGCCTTGCCTTCCTGGATATCTTGCACATGAGTTATGTGCCATGGGATAAGTACTCAGAAAGTACTGTCTGCTTAGCCATGGTCCCAAACATGGGTAAGTCCCTCTTACCTGCAGTCAGGGCAGGTATTTAATCAGATCACAATTATGCAGGGATAGTAAAAAAAGATCAGAAAAAAATTGTGACTAGTTTATGCTTCTATTCTAGAATCTTAAACATTTCTCAGAAATGTCAGGCAGGATCAAAACAAAGATGCAGTGACCAAAAAAATCTCGATTAGCTTAGAGAAGGCCAAAATGATCATATTGTTTAGTGAACCTTTGAGGGAGTCAATCCCTTGGTAGGAGAGAACCAGGAAGGTCCAAGCCCCAGAAGGCCTGTGATAAATGCTGGGACCCTGTGGGGATTGATGACTCAGGTGGTCGTAGTAAAGACATCATTCCTCTAGAAGACAGCTTCTCAACTTGCAGTGATTTTACCCCCCAGAGAAACAATTGGCAATGTCTAGAGACAGTTTTGGTTGTCCCATCTTGGTGGGGGAAGGTATGGATGCTAATAAGATCTAGTGAGTAGAAGCCAGAGAACCTGTTAAACATCCCACAATGCGCAGGGCTGTCCCTCACATTAAAGTATTATTCTTCCAATAATGGCAGTAGTGCCAAGGCTGAGAAACCCTGCTGAAGGAATTTATTTGGACTGGCCTTTGTATGTCAGCCCACTGATACTCTATCTCTCCATCACACATCTTCCTAAGATACACAGGAGAACTTGGTTTAGTGTGTTGTTGAATTGTGCAGATATAAAACATGGGCTTCAGAGTTAAATGGCCTGGGCTTGAGTCCCAGTCAGTGAGTTGTATGACCTCTGGCCACTCAGAATTCTCTTTAAATCTCAGGTTTTTTTCACATATAAAATAGGGCTAACAGTGTCTCTAAGGTTTTTGTGAGGACTCAATGCTAGTGTGAATGTATAGTAAATAATGGTGAAAATAAATGAAGAGGATGGAAGTAGATATCCTGTAATTACAGTACCTCTGTATTAATTGGCTTAGGAGACATGTATGAAGCTCATGTGCCTAGAACTATGCTAGGTTTCCATTACATACTTCATTACCTTATATGTAATGGCAAAACTTTTTGCTCTCCTTTTTTCCTGCTTTGCTTTGCTACCATAGAGGCTAAGCAAAAGAAGAGAGAAAACAAAGGACAAAATTAACCAAATTGCTAATGATTTGAATGCTGCACTTTCTTTTTAGCATATTGAACAAAGAGTTGCACTTATTAAGTTAAAAGGAACACACTACTTATAGGATCTATATGTTGTTACTAATACTGATGTTAGGCTCACCTTTTCTTGATTCTTTTTGAAGAATGTAAAGAGTGGAGAGTGGATTTTAGTAGCATGTTAAGTTACGACTAGACCTTGTATTCTAACTAAATTATGATTATACAAATTATAATTCTGATGGGTTTTGACATCAGCCTCAGAAACAAATCTTAGTGTCTTCAATTTTATGTTTCAGATTTTGAAATGGCTTATTTTAAATGGGGAAATTGTGTCTGAAAAAATATATTTTGTTTAAATTGTAGAGACATAGTGTTTTGGAGTAGGACATGATCTTTTAAATCATCTAGTATAGCTCTTTTGCTTTACAAATAAAGAAGCTACAAAAAAATTGAAAACAGTCTGAGGTGGCAGCATGGAAAGACCCCGAACACACCTCCTTGCATAGGCACACTGAATCTGAACATACATTTAGAGTGATTCTTCTTGAAGGAGAACTAAGGACTGATTGAATAGCTTCTACACACACTGGTTTAAAGGGCACCTAAACTATACATGAGGAAAATCCATTTACTAATCCTAGAGTGTCTATGGGGAACTGCTGGAACTCTCACCTAGGTCAGAGATACCAGAGAGTGACCTATTTTGCATTCCGTGTCAACCTTGATAACACAGATGGGAAGATGACCCAGGCATTTTGGCTGGCCTGCTAAGGCTACCCCAGTGCACCCCAAGACCCTGGCCCACACCAGCTCCAGCCATCCCACCAAGGTAGCTCTGGTGCAGTGTCCCCCAGGCTCCCACACGCACACCCAGGCCAGCTCTAGTTATCCCACCAGGGCATCCCTGACACAGCATTCCCTGGGACCCCTCTAGCCTACATTCACTTCAGCTCTGGCTATCCTGCTATGGCAGCCCTGGCATTGCTCACTCTGGGACTCTGTAGCCTGCACTCACTTCAGTTCCAATAATTCTGCTATGGCTGCTCCAAGGCAGCATGCCCTGGGACACCCCCTGTTCTGTGCTGCTCCAGGTCCAGCCAGCCTGCCAAAGCTGCCAGCACACACAGTCTACAGAGGGGATGCTTCTGTGGCCACACCTTCAAGACCAGGAGGAAAACTGCTTCACTTAATTCATAGAAACAAATGCAGAAAGTCAAAAAAAGGAGGAGACAAAGAATATTTTCCAAATGAAAGAAAAAGATAAAATCCAAGAAACAAATCCCTAATGATATGGAGATAAGTAATTTACCTGATAAAGACTTCAAAATAATGGTATAAAGATGCTCACCAGGGCATCCCTGGTGGCGCAGTGGTTGGGAGTCCACCTGCCAATGCAGGGGACACGGGTTCGTGCCCCGGTCTGGGAGGATCCCACATGCTGCAGAGCAGCTGGGCTCGTGAGCCGTGGCCACTGAGCCTGCGCATCTGGAGCCTGTGCTCTGCAGTGGGAGAGGCCACAGCAGTGAGAGGCCCGCATACCGGGAAAAAAAAAAAAAAAGTTGCTCACCAAACTCAGGAAAAGAATGGAGGAACACAGTGAGAACCTCAACAAAGAGTTAAAAAATATAAGAAAGAACTAATAAGCACTGAAGAATATAACTAAAATGAAAAAAATACTATAGGGTATCATTAGCAGGTTAGATCATACAGAACATGTAACCAACATGGAAAAAGGAATAATGGAAATCACCCAATCAGAATATCAAAAAGAAAAAGAATGGAAAAAAATGAGGATAGTTTAAGAAACTTCTGGGACCACATCAAGCATATTAACATCCATATTAT
The DNA here is from genome assembly GCF_059928025.1 of Delphinapterus leucas. Taxonomy (NCBI): domain Eukaryota; kingdom Metazoa; phylum Chordata; class Mammalia; order Artiodactyla; family Monodontidae; genus Delphinapterus; species Delphinapterus leucas. The sequence continues at coordinate 62,509,700 of NC_143132.1, read as the reverse complement.
AAGGGTCCCAGAAGAGAATAGAGAGAGAAAGGGGCAGAAAACTTATTTGAAAAAATAATGGCTAAAAACTTCCCTAACCCAGGGAAGGAAACAGGTCGAGAAAGTACAGAGTCCAAAATAAGATGAATCCAAAGAGATCCACACCAAGATACATCATAATTAAAATGGCAAAATATTAATTAATCTTTTTAAATTAATTAATTAATCTTAATTTTAAAGGCAGCAAGAAAAAACAACTAGTCACATACAAGGGCACCCCTGTAAGATATCAGCTGACTTTTCAGCAGGAACTTTGCAGACCAGAAGGGAGTGGCAAGATGATATACTTAAAATGCTAAAAGGGAAAATCTTACAACCAGGAATATTCTACTCAGCAAGGTTATCATTCAGAATTTGGAGGGGAGATAAAGCAAAACTAAAGGAGTTCATCACCGCCAAACTGACCTTACAAGAAATGTTAAAGAGTCTTCTTAAGCAGTAAAGAAAAGGCCACTGTCAGAACTAAGAAAATATATGAAAGAAAAAAATCTTACTGGTAAGGGCAGATATATAGGAAAGGCAGGGGATCAGCCACTTAAAAAGCTAGCATGAAAGTTTAAAGACAAAAGTTATACAATCAGCTATTCTACAATAAGAAATTAAGGGATACATAATATAAAATGATGCAAAATATGATGTCAAAAACATGGAGGGGGAGTAGTGAAAATGCATTGCCTTTAGAATGCATTCATATTTAAGCAAGTATCATATAATGTCAATATATATGAACATTACCAAAAACCTACACTATATACAAAAAAAAAAGAGAGAGAGAGAGAGAGAAAGTTATCTAAACATAATATTAAAGAAGATCGTCAGAAAACAAGGGAAGAGACCAAGAGAAGACGAAAAAACAGAGAACTACAAAACCAACCAGAAGGCAATTAACAAAATGGCAATAAGTATATACCAATCAATAATCACTTTAAATGTAAATGGACTAAATGTTCCAATCAAAAGACATAAGATGGCTGAAGGGATGGAAAAAGATATTTCATGCGAATGGGACTGAAAAAGAAAGTTGAGGTAGCAATACTCATATTAGACAAAATAGACCTTAATACAAAGACTATAAAAAGGACAAAGAAAGGCATTATATAATGATAAAGGGGTCAATCTGAGAATGTAACAATTGTAAATATTTATACACTCAACATAGGAGCATCTAAATATATAAAGCAAATGTCAACAGACATAAGGGAGAAGTTGACAGTAAGACAGTAATAGTACAGGACTTTACTATCCCACTTAGATCAATGGATAGATCATCTAGACAGAAAAATAAATAAGGAATATTGGCATTAATCAACATATTAGATTAGATGGACTTAATAGATATACACAGAACATTCCATTCAAAAATTCAGAATACACATTCAAATGCACATGGAACATTCTCCAGGATAGATTACATGTTAGGCCACAAAGCAAGTTTCAATAAGTTTAAGAAGATTGAAATCATGCCAGATATCTTTTCCAATCACATTATGAGACTAGAAATCAATTACAAGAAGAAAACTAGAAAAAACACAAACACGTGGAGACTAAACAACATTCTGCTAAACAACAAATGGGTCAATGAAGATATCAAAGAGGAAATAAAAAATGCCTTGAGACAAGTGAAAATGGAAACACAACTTTCCCAAATCTGTGGAACACAGCAAAAGCAGTTCTGAGAGGGAAATTCATAGTGATACAGGCCAACTTCAAGAAATTAGAAAATGTTAAATAAACAATCTAACTTTACACCTAAAGGAATTGGAAAAAGAAGAACAACCAAAGGCCAAAGTTAATAGAAGGAAGGAAGTAATAAGAATTAGAGCAGAAATAAATGAAATAAAGACTAAAAAAAGTAGAAAGGTAAATGACACTCAGAGCTATTTCTTTGAAAAGATAAACAAAATTGATAAACCTTTAGCCAGATCATCAAGGAAAAAAGAGAGGGCCCAGATAGATGCAATTAGAAATGAAAGAGAAGTTACAACTGATACCATAGAAATATTATACAAACAATCATAAGAGACTACTATGAACAGGTATATGCAAACAAATTGAACAACCTAGAAGAAATGGATAAATTCCTAGAAACATACAGTTTTCCAAGGCTGAATTAGGAAGAGATAGAAAATCTAGTAAAGAATTTGAATTAGCATGAATTGTTATGAAAATTAGACTAGTAATCAAAAACTCCCAGCAAACAAGAGTGTAGGACCAGATGGTTTCACAGGTGAATTCTACCAAACATACCTATCCTTCTCAAACTATTCCTCAAAATTGAAAAGAAAGAAATGTTTCCAAACTCATTCTACAAGGCCAGCCAGCCCTGATACCTAAAACAGACAAAGATACTACAAAAAAAGAACATTACAGGCCAATATACTTGATGAACATAGATGCAGAAACCCTCAACATAATATTAGCAAATGGAATTCAATAATACATTAAAAGTATCATAAACCATGATCAAGTGGGATTTATTCCCTGGAGGCAGGGATGGTTTACTATCTCCAAGCAAACAATGTGATATGCCACTTAACAAATTGAAGAATAAAAATCATATGATCATCTCAATAGATACAGGAAAAGTTTTTTGACAAAATTCAACATCTACTTATGATAAAATCTCTCAACAAAGTAGGTATAGAGGGAATATACCTCACCATAATAAGAAAGCATATATGACAAGCCCACAGATAACATTGTACTCAATGGTGAAAAGCTGAAAGCAGTTCCTCTAAGATCAGGAACAAGACAAGGATGCCCACTCTCACAAATTTTATTCAACATAGTATTGGAAGTCCTTGCCTAGCAACGAGACAAGAAAAAGAAATGAAAGGCATCCAGACTGAAAAGTAAGAAGTAAAGTTGTCGCTGTTTGCAGATTACATGATACTATACACAGAAAATCCTAAAGAAGCCACCAAAAAACTACTAGAACTCATCAATGAATTCAGTAAAGTTGCAAGATACAAAAGTGATATACAGAAATCTGTTGTGTTTCTATACACCAACAACTATCAGAAAGAGAAATTAAGAAAACAATTCCATTTATAATGCCATCAAAAGATAAAATAGCTAGGAATAAATCTAACTAATGACGTAAAAGACCCATGCTTGAAAAACTGCTAGACACTGATGAGAGAAATTAAAGGTGACACAAACAAGTGAAGGAATATGCCATGCTTATGAATTGGAAGAATCAATAATGTTAAAATGGCCGTACTACCCAAGGCAGCCCATCAATTCACTGCAATCAATCCCTATCAAAATACCAATGGCATTTTTCACAGAACCAGATCAAATAATTCTAAAATTTGTGTTGACGTATGTGGGAAAGAGTAATGTTTGGAAGTGAGATCTTAAAGCTAGAAAGTAAGACTCATTTTAGTCTAAATCCCATATAGTATCTGGATTAAAATAATACAGACAAGATTTATCCTTCAGTCCTTTAATCCAAGTGTAAGAATAGAATATAGTCCCCGGAATTGTGGAGGTATATTATTTCCTATACATAGTAAGGCCATATCTTAGATTTACTCTGACGTCTTCAGAGAAGATGATTTTTGCAATAATAATTTTGATAACTTCATGAAATAACATATATAATGTACCTTTTAAAAGTGAGTGACACATAATAGATGTTCAAATGTCATTTCCATTTTTTGTACTAATATATAACATTACTTTTACTATTACATATAAAAACCAAAGATTTGGAGAATCAACTGTGTACTTTAGTTTTGTCAGTGACACACAACTTGATAGTACATTGTCACACATCATAAAGGCAGGCAGGAAGTGGGGGGGCAGCGTTTAAATACATTTTCCTTGCTTTCTAATTTCTGACTAATGTAGCGAAAGGATGCTTCTGATTGGTATAGGCCCCTCCCTAGTTTGAGTAGTTCAGCAGCTGCTCAGAAGCCCATCTGACATCCATCAAAGCCCAGCTAGTTTCATTTTCACCTAATAGCTCTACTTTCTTGGTGTTTAAGACCTGTGCTCATCTGAGACTCAGGACCTCCCTTGCCTCAGGCAGCATATCTACCCTGCTGCTAAAAAAAAAAAAAATAAGCTTCTTAAACTTTCTCTTTCTCAGGCTGAACTAGCTGGAGCTTGGATTGATTTCCCCTATTTGGAAATTGCAGATGCTCTGCAACCAAGCCAAGGCCTTTATAACACATCTGGGCAGCTTCTCTAGGGCTCAACAGAGTGTTCCATCTAGATATTGAATGGACCAAGTGAACATTTTTCTCTAAACATCTTTGGTTGAAGGGACTTTTAGAAATTCCCTTTGCACAAATACAGATGGCTTTACGAAGAGAATATCAACTTTGTTCTTAAACCTGAGGAATCTAATTTTACAACTGGTAACATCTGAGAGCAGACGTTGAAAAAGTACGTCATATGGTCACACTTACTACAATTTTCTTGGAAAGTTGTTACCTGGAGATGCTAGTGAAGTGGCCCCAAATGTGGGATGACTGTGGAATTTGAAGAACTGTATTTAGTACTTCCAAGAGATTATCTGAAGGCTCCCCAGCATCTCCTGTACAAATTTCAAAACCCACATGGAGAGCTGTTGGTTCAAAGTATTATTTTTCTAAATATGCTCAATTCATGCACCAAGACTCGGGCCCTAACTTTGAGAGATGAACCATGTAATGATTCCCACCCATAAGCTGTGGGAATATGTTTCTGGCTGAAAATGTAACGAAGGCATATCAGAGATTCAAGGCTTCAAAAGGTAGAATGGGGCTTCCCTGGTGGCGCAGTGGTTGAGACTCCACCTGCCGACGCAGGGGACACGGGTTCGTGCCCCGGTCCGGGAAGATCCCACACGCTGCGGAGCGGCTGGGCCTGTGAGCCATGGCCGCTGAGCCTGCGCGTCCGGAGCCAGTGCTCCGCAACGGGAGAGGCCACAACAGTGAGAGGCCTGTGTACCGCAAAAAAAAAAAAAAAAAAAAAGGTAGAATGTCCAATGTGTGACAATCTATGGAATACCACACAGAACCAAAGGAGTCTGCCAGTAATTGTTAGAGTATAAAAGAAGCCTCCGAGAGCATTAGAGAAATTCCACAATTATTTACTTGCCGACAGTTGTTTTTCCCTTCCTGACCAATGACTTGAGATATATAAGTAAATATATATATATATATATATATATAAATTATATGTTCTTAGCCTTGATGAAAATTCTTTCATCCTTAACTGTGTGCTTTTTTCCTGCTCATTTTCTTTGGCTGATTCTCCCCATGAAGTCATCACTGACCTCCAGACCACAGTGCCCCTCCTTTTATATAAACCCCTTTCACTCAGAGCATCAGAGCCTTTAGGCTTCAGTTGCCTACTTGTAAGTGGTTCATGCAGCTTGGCTGTGTTTTTTTTTAGTGAGTGTATCAGTTCTTCGAAGACAAGGGTTGTCTTTTCACTGTTTCTCTATCCCTTGAACTACTGAAATAATCCTAAGGTACACACCAGGATTTCATTAAGCACGTGATTATTGATTAATTGTTGTTCCTTTGTGAAATTAAGAACGCTGGTGTGTTACGCTAATTTAAACGAGCTGTGCCCCTCAGACAAACTTGGGAGGCTGAATTCAGAAAAATCAGGAGAGTGGAAGGTGATCACGGGGCCTTTGCTTTCAGGATGGGATTTTCCTACTCAAGCTCTGTTATAATCAGTGACTGAATTTGTCAGGACTTTGTCCTATAAAAAGAACCAGACTTTTTTGCTTCATCAAGTGTTAAAAAAAATCAGGCCTCAGATCTAATTAATAATAATATAGAAGCCAATTTCACAGCCCATTACTTCAAACAGACCAATAAGGGGAAATTAGAGAGGGGCTTGACAAACATGGACGTTCATGTTTGTGGTCTTCATAGTGACCCATAGCCAAATGGAGGAAAAATGGAACTTCTTGGTATTCCCTCACCAACTTGATAGTTTTGGGCTCCATTAACCCAGACTGTAACACAAAGGAAAAAGAATCGGGAAAATTTGAAGCCCAGCCTCCTCAGTTTGCTTCATTAATAATGCTGCAAACCCTTAGTCAGGTCCCTCCTCCCCCCCCCCGCCCCTCCCTTTCTCTTTCTGTTTCGTTTAACTGAAGGCAATTCATCTCATTTTAATTAATTTTTACTTGCAGCATTATCACCCTGAATATAAAGGCAAAAAGTTTTTTTTTTTTTTTAATTACTAGTACAGTAAATGCATCGGCGCTGACAAGCCGAGTGGATTCTAAGAAGCTGAGGCAGCGATTGGTGAACATCTCAACAGCTGGAAAAGGCTTAGTCACAAAGGAGAAACCTTTCTACGGTAACAATACGAAGGCTGTCTTCACACTGATTGAGCCACTATTTAACTGAAGATGACATAGCTCACAGACTAGGGACAGCACTATTGCATTATAGGGAAAAGGTTATTCATAGAGTCTCTCTGGACTTCTCGCTGGGTCTACTGTCAGATGGGAAGTCAGAAATCAAACAAATTTTGAAATACATGAAAACAGCTGCAAGAGCATAGCACTATAGTGTATATGAATATAATATCAAATGTCCTTCTTTCTACCACCCATTTAGTGTTTGCTCCACTAGTTAAGAAGCAGTATCATAATGTGCTAACAAGCTAAAACCCAATAGCCAGTACATGGCTAGAGAGGACCGGCGAGCGTTGAGCATTTCTAAGATCATAAGGTTTGCATGTCAGCCTGGTAAAGACAGGCAAAAGTGTTTTACCCGCAAGCATGAAAGGCTTAATAAGTGCATCACAGCAGAGCCTGCTTGGTGTTTACCTTCTTCCAACTTGTGTACATTCTCTGGCAACCAAAATGTCATGAAGAAACAGCCCCCCTGCCATTTTGTAGATAGCTCCTAGAACAAATTGGCCCTGATTTCTGCCCCAGCACTTTCTTAATCTGCTACCAAAGGATTATACACACCCCTGGACCTCTGTCATTCTCTGCATATGGCTCAGACTTCCTCTAGGCAGTCTCCTTTGTTTGCAGACATTTCTGCGTGCTTAGTTAAGATCTGCCTCCCCCCACCTCACCCACATCTTGTAATTCACTTACCCTCTCTTTTTCTCTCTCCGTTACATTTTTTAGTCAGTAACTGATGATATGTAAATATGGTTCTGAAAGCCTACCTGTAGCATCTGTAAGATCTGAAATTTTTTAGGGAAAAAGAGAATCTGGCCTAATAACCTCTTCAAGATACCTTTAAGCCTTCTTTGGAAATTCTACCAAAGACACCACACCTCTCTTCCCTTTTGAGTTTTGCCATTCTTTTCTCCAGTGCATAAAATTTTGAATAAATAGAAAATAGTAAACTTTATTCCAGTTTAAAATTTTATTTTTATTTCACTATTTTAGTGTATATTTTAATATTGAAAGTATTTATTAATTAGTTTCTTTCTGTAGATATGTTTTATAATGATTTCATGTAAAAGTAGCATGTGTGGCCTTATGTATTAACTTAACCACAAATTATAACTATTTGTACGGGAGAAGCTTGTCGCCAGTTCCAAACAACTGAATTATAAATGAAATTTTGGAATGCATGCTTTGTATATCGTCAATTGCCTGTAGTTATTGGTATTCAGGAGTGCAAAACAGTGATATCCATATAGTAATTTTATGTCTAGCCTATAAGAATTTAAAATAAGCAGGAATTTCCAGCTTATTTTAGCTCTGTGGTATTAACATTGATCTGAATTTATTCATAACTACTCTGAGAATATTTTATAACTTCTAGATTTCCTTTTGTTCTCTTTAAATAGGTAATTGAATCTTGTGTTGTTATTTGAGGATATGAAAGGCAAATGTTTCTGTTCATTTTTCTATGAATATCTTAATCTGGTAGAATAAAACTGTAATCTCCCCAAGAAAACACTTTCAAAAGAAATTTTGGTATCTTTTGTTTGTGAAATTTCCATGAGAAAGCTAGCTTACAAACAAATAATGAAAACAAATTTAGAGAAAATTAATTGCTGAATTTATTCAGATTTTTATGAAACATGACATTTATTTGGATTTGAGTTTGTCAAACGTTTTTACAGCTTTTTTAATCCAGATGTGTTCACTGATTCCTAGAGCAATGTGATAGAGCTGATGTTACCCAAATGGTTCCTCAAGTTATTATTTGAAAGAGCCTGTAGGAAACACTAGAAGAGATATTGAATAGGCTATCTGCTCGCCCTAATGCCCCCAGCTTTCTTCATGAGTAAAGAGGGGATTAATGTTAATCTCCTTTTGAGAGTCCAGTCTGGTTTTCCTATAAGTACCCACATTTGCTTTACTTGACGTATTTTCCATATGACAGCACTTAGAATGGGCTTCCCTTATTTTGCCACATTCTTTTCACATTTGACAAAAACAAAATGATCACCATCACTACTGCAACAACATAGCAATACTGATGAGAATCACAGTAATAGTAATAGCTATCATTTAACTGAGTATTTACTCCATATACGTACTACTGTATTACACTAATCAACTTTCAGGCCCATTTAATCACCATCTTAAGTAGATATTATTATACCCTTATTTTACATATAAGAAAAGTGAGTCTCAAAGAGTCCAATGCTTTGTCTAAAGTGACTTGATTACTGGGGGTGAAACCTGAACTCAAACGTAGGTCTGTCTAATTCCAGAAAATGAGTTGTAACTATTCTACTGATGCTTATGGTGAAGTTATACATTTGCGTATAACTTCACACTTGCGTATCTTTCACACTTGCGTATCTTTAAGAATGATTCATACATTGTTTAACCTTGGCAACATTGATTTATCATCACATACTATCACAGGAGGCTTTAGGAAGGGATGTCTTCTCTGACACTTTGCAACCTCTTCAAGAAGAGTTTTGATGAGTGTCGGGAAAACTATGGCTCACATAAAATAAGGAGGATTAAAAAAACAAACAAATGAAATTTAGAGAAACCAACAGGAATGATATTTTCCCCCTTTTGAAGGCAGGCTTTACTTATCTTGCACATCTGATGTTTTGCATTTTAGGTCTGGCTTACACTAGTTTCTCCAAAATCCCCAGCTTGTGCTCCCTATGCACAAACATATATCAATGTGTTTAGATAGATACATCTTTGTATATGATGAATATGAATTAGTAGAATGTAGAGTGCTTTATCTTCAGTCTGTTTTGAACCAATACCAGCATGACTGAATTTTGATAAGACTTTTAAAATCACAGCTGTTGGGATGCTAGGCAAAATTATGTGATTGAAAGTTATGACCCTTTAAAATGTGAATCAACTCTCATTTTTGTTGTTCATTACCTGATAGTAAGTGGTGATATATCTTCCATATGTGAGCTGTCACCCATAAAATTCATAAATAGGGTGGCAGAGAAGAGAGAAGAAAAGAGGAAGGAGGGTGGGTGAGATGATAGTAAGAGAAATAATAGGAGAGATAGGAGAGGAAAAAGAGAAATAGAGAAGAAGAGGGAAAATCCTATTCTAAGAGAAAAGCTTGGGTCTAAAACTGTATGTCAGACATCAGTTAAACAGGGTAAAGATGGACTTTGCATGTATGTTATACGTACTCATCTAATCATCTGATATGTGTCTGGTACTGCGCTAGGTTTATGGTGATGAAGAAAATGGACATGGAGCTTGGAGCCAAGTGAAGGAAGTAAATATTAACCCAAAAATACTATATAAATTCATATTCTGATTAGTGCTACAATGAAAATATGCCTGGGGAATGGGTATTTCGATTGGGTGATCAGGTAAGACCACTCCAAGGAGTGGTTAAATTGAGACCAGAAAGATGAAGAGGTTCTACCTATGTGAAGAGCAGTGCAACAGAAGCTGCAGAGGTGTCATTTACAAGCATATGTACAGTTTATTCTGGAAAGCGTTCATAATGTAAAGTCATTTCATGAATCCTAAACAGTGACTCTGTGAAGATTCAGATGCCTCACTATGAAGGGAGTTGATTTTAGAAGTACTTGGAGCAGAGTGGCAAACCCATGGTTCACTCTTTTTGTTTTTTTTTTTTGTGGTACGCGGGCCTCTCACTGCTGTGGCCTCTCCCGCTGCGGAGCACAGGCTCCGGATGCGCAGGCCCAGCGGCCATGGCTCACGGGCCCAGCCGCTCCGCGGCACGGGATCCTCCCGGACTGGGGCACGAACCCGCATCCCCCGCATCGGCAGGCGGACCCCCAACCACTGCACCACCAGGGAAGCCCCATGGTTCACTCTTGAGGAGAACACTTTTAATACCTTGGTGGTAGGGTACCAGTAGTCAGGATAAAACACTGGTTGCATATTTCTGGGAAAACAAATCCATGACATGAATTGGAAACACGGTGGAGGGAGAAGGAAGGAAGGGCTGCAAAAGACGATTTAGTGGTGGTGTGTGTGGTGTGCTGTGGGAATGGAAATCCGTGGAGGCTGGTTCCTCAGAATCCACTGCAAGAGAGGTTGGAAGAGATAGTCTTCCCATTGTAATAATGCCAGCCAGACACTTTATGAAGACCATCTGTGACATGTCTACACTACCCAAATAAAGAGAGAATGATATCCTTCAAGGGATTAAACCATCTAATATATACTTCTGCAAGGAGGTGGGCCGTAACAGGATGAAGAATAGCCAATACTAGATGTCACTGACTCTAGACAAGGGCGTGCCTGTGGTGCAGCTGGGGCCTTGAGTGATATTCCGGTGATCAAAAGACAGATTCTGTAGGCCAGAGTATGCTGTCACTGAGAGACAATTAGAACAGCTTCTGGTGATAAAATAGAGCAAATGGACTGCTCTATCCCTCTAGCAAAGATCAGCAACAGCATGAAAGAGATCCAAGGAATACTAGAAAGAAAATTTCATTTGCTGGGATCACCTAGTAGAAGTAAAATAAATGGCAATTTGTCAGATTTTGATCTTGTGTCTCTGGGGTAGACAATCAGCTGTTTTCAGAAGCTGAAGAGACAGGCTATCTTCTGCAGAGGAGATTTGACTGCTAAGCATGATTATCAGCCTGCCACCTCATGAACAGGAGAATGGAGGGAGGCATGTGGAGATTTGGGTTGCTGTTCTGTATAGACGCTTAAGAAGTTTGGGGGAAGAATTAGGGATAGAATTTGGGAGAAACCTATTGACTGTTCACTGGTTAAATCAATAGTTGTAACCTGATCTATATTTCTGTTTTTGTGCCAGTACTATACTGTCTTGATTACTGTAGCTTTGTAGTATAGTCTGAAGTCAGGGAGTCTGATTCCTCCAGTTCCCGTTTTTTTTCTCAAGACTGCTTTGGCTATCAGGGGTCTTTTGTGTCTCCATACAAATTTTAAGATATTTTGTTTTAGTTCTGTGAAAAATGCCATTGGTAATTTGATAGGGATTGCATTGAATCTGTAGATCGCTTTGGTTAGTATAGTCATTTTCACAATATTGATTCTTCCAATCCAAGAACATGGTATATCTCTCCATATGTTTGTGTCAGCTTTGATTTCTTTCATCAGTGTCTTATAGTTTTCTGAGTACAGGTCTTTTACCTCCTTAGGTAGGTTTATTCCTAGGTATTTTATTCTTTTTGCTGCAATGGTGAATGGGATTTTTTCCTTAATTTCTTTTTATGATCTTTTATTGTTAGTGTATAGGAATGCAAGAGATTTCTGTGCATTAATTTTGCAATGGAACAGGATAGAAAGCCCAGAGATAAACCCATGCACATATGGTCAGCTAATCTATGACAAAGGAGGCAAGGGTATACAATGGAGAAAAGACTCTCTTCAATATGTGGTGCTGGGAAAACTGGACAGGTACATGTAAAAGAATGAAATCAGAACACTCCCTAACACCATACACAAAATAAATTTAAAATGAATTAAAGACCTAAATGTAAGACCAGACACTATAAAACTCTTAGAGGAAAACATAGGAAGAGCACTCTTTGACGTAAATCACAGCAAGATCATTTTTGACCCACCTCCTAGAGTAATGGAAATAAAAACAAAAATAAACAAATGGGACCTAATGAAACTTAAAAGCTTTTGCACAGCAAAGGAAACCATAAACAAGATGAAAAGACAACCCTCAGAATGGGAGAAAATATTTGCAAACGAATCAATGGACAAAGGATTAATCTCCAAAATATATAAACAGCTCATGAAGCTCAATATCAAAAAACAAACAACCCAATCAAAAAATGGGTAGAAGACCTAAATAGGCATTTCTCCAAAGAAGGCATACAAATGACCAAGAGGCACATGATAAGCTGCTCAACATCACTAATTATTAGAGAAATGCAAATCAAAACTACAATGAGGTATCACCTCACACTGGTTAGAATGGGCATCATCAGAAAATCTTCAAACAATAAATGCTGGAGAGGGTGTGGAGAAAAGGGTACCCTCTTGTGCTGTTGGTGGGAATGTGAATTGGTACAGCCACTATGGAGAACAGTATGGAGGTTCCTTAAAACACTAAAAATAGAATTACCATATGACCCAGCAATACCACTACTGGGCATATACCCTGAGAAAACCATAATTCAAAAAGACACATGCACCCCGATTTTCATTGCAGCACTGTTTACAATAGCCAGGTCATGGAAGCAACCTAAATGTCCATCGACAGATGAATGGATAAAGAAGATGTGGTACATATATACAGTGGGATATTACTCAGTCATAAAAAGGAAAAAATTGGGTCATTTGTAGAGACATAGATGGACCTAGAGACTGTCATACAGAGTGAAGTAAGTCAGAAAGAGAAAAAGAAATATCATATATTAACGCATATTTGTGAAATCTAGAAGATGGTACAGATGAACCGGTTTGCAAGGCAGAAATAGAGACACAGATGTAAAGAACAAACATATGGACACCAAGCGGGGGAAGTGGGGGTGGGATGAATTGGGAGATGGAGACTAACATGTATACACTAATATGTATAAAATAGATAACTGATGAGAACCTGCTGTACAGCACAGGGAACTCTACTTCTCTTTGCTTTACAGTAGAAACTAACAAAACATTGTAAAACAACTATACCCCAGTTACAAAAAAAAAATAGTTGTAACCTGAGAAAAAGAATTTGAAGATGTACCACGAAGAGTGTTCCATTTGATTTTTTTTTAACATCTTTATTGGGGTATAATTGCTTTACAATGGTGTGTTAGTTTCTGCTTTATAACAAAGTGAATCAGTTATACATATACATATGTTCCCACATCTCTTCCCTCTTGCATCTCCCTCCCTCCCACCCTCCCTATCCCACCCCTCCAGGCGGTCACAAAGCACGGAGCTGATATCCCTGAGCTATGCGGCTGCTTCCCACTAGCTATCTGCCTTACATTTGGTAGTGTATATACGTCCATGCCTCTCTCTCGCTTTGTCACAGCTCACCCTTCCCCTTCCCCGTATCCTCAAGTCTGTTCTCCAGTAGGTCTGTGTCTTTATTCCTGTCTTACCCCTAGGTTCTTCATGACATTTTTTTTTCTTAAATTCCATATGTATGTGTTAGCATACGGTATTTGTCTTTCTCTTTCTGACTTACTTCACTCTGTATGACAGACTCTAGGTCTATCCACCTCATTACAAATAGCTCAATTTCGTTTCAATTTGATTTTGAAAGCTGGACAGATAGATGCATAGAACATAGTGTGGAAAGATTAAATAAGCCAGTCACACAGTGTTGAAGAAAAAATTATGGAGGTTAGTGCTTTTCTTTTGGACACTGGAAGATAATTGGTAAAAATTGTCTATTTGGAGAACTGATTGTTATTTTAAAGAACCATATATCATAATACAAGACAGCTTAGGGCAATGTTTATTTTCAGCATTTTATTTAATTTTTTCAAGTACACAGGAAATAGAATAATATAGTAAATATCCAAATATTTAATTCCTACATTCAACAACTATTAACGTTTTGTCAGATCATCTATATTTGGATGATGTATTTAAAGTCAGTTGAAGATATGATATATCACCCCTAAATAGTGACATTTGTAATTTCAAAACTTTATATATTTTCCTACATAGCCTCGATACCATTATTACACCTAACACAAATAACAATAATTCCTTTATTCTTTAATACCATCTACTATAAGGTCTATGTTAGTTTCCTAGGACTGCCACAACAAATTACCACAAACTAGGGGACTTAAAGCAATACAAATTTATTCTCTCACACTTCTGGAGACCAGAAGGCCAAAAGCAAGGTGTGGCAGGGATACCCTTCCTCTGAAGGCTCCAGGGGAAAATCCTTTGCTTCTTCCAGCTTCTGGTTGCTCCAGGCATCCCTTGGCTTGTGGCAGCGTAGCTCCAGTCTCTGCCTGGACTTTTTCAACTGTGTCTCCGTGTGGTTTCTTTCTTTCTTTTTATTTTTTGGTTTGTGTCTTCTTCTAAGGACAGCAGTCATTGTATTTAGGGTCCACCTTAAATTGAGGATGATCTCATCTTGAGATTCTTAATTATATCTGCAAAGAACCTACTTCCATAAAAAGTCATCTTCACTGATATTGGGAATCAGGACTTAGACATATCCTTTGGGGGCCACTATTGTACCTACTATATAGTCCATATTCAAATTTCCCCAAAATGTTTTGTAAAGTACTCTTTACAGTTGGTGTGTTCAAATTACTATCAAAGTCCATTCACTGGGCAAAGTATTTCAATTACAAGCTGAGAAAATTTGATTCTGATCAATAAATCAAAAGTAGTATAGATTAATTTATTTAACAAGTATGGATTGGTACTAAGCACTTACTATAGGCAAGATATACTGGCCTAGGTGCTGGGTAGCAGTGGTGAACAAACTAGATAAGGAGTCACTCGGAAGATCATTCTAGGGCTGGCAGCACTCTCACAGAGCAACGTGGTCTCACACGTGTTGCTTCAAGCCAAATGGGCTGAAGGAGTGTGGCCCTTATGCAGAATATAAGGCTGCCTTTTCCTGTGTGCCTTTTGACTCCTGTAGAGTTGATAAGGCTTTTTCTCAGGTCCTGGCATTTTTGTTATATGTTGTTTCACTGGTTTCATGTTTATTGGTTTCTGGTCTACTTTATAGACCAGAATGATTAATGAAGAGCTAGAAAGTGAATAGGCTTCATAGATTTTCAGAATAAAAGAACATTTTTGGACCTGGAAAAATATGTCCCCTATATCTCTTTGCCTTAAAAAGATGTTTATTGTGTTATCTAGTTCTGGATTCCATATCCTTTTGTCAGATTGCATCGGAATCTGCCAGTGAGTTGAAAAGTTCTTATAAAAAGAAAAGGAAGTAATCGAGGATGAGTCTTTTTTTTTTTAAGAAGCCCTTAGAAGTACATTTTAATATTGCTCACCTGTTTCTTGTATGTGTTATGCATATGACTGAGTGAAGAAATCTTGTAAAATGCTTGAGTATCTTCAGGTGAAGGATCTAATTAAGTGAGCATTACCACTTTTATTATTTTCTGGGCATGGTTTGAAATAATTGTGGTTTGATAACATGAATAGTTGTTCCTTGAAATAGCTAACTTGGAAGCCTAGTAGGGAGGTTATGATCTTGGACTTGTGAGCCTAGTTAAGTCATTAAATAACAGAGAGCGCAATCTAATTAAATTTGACATCCTCACATGGGGACTCATACCCACAGCATGAAACTTCAGGAAGGATTTTTTGTTTTAAAGAAAGTTCATTAGAAAGAGACTGAGGGGGGGGGGAAGGTTTGAAAATGAAATCTGCAAAGGAGCCACTTTCCAATATTACCCTAGAGAAAGAATTAGAGCTGTGAAAGTATCAGCAGTTTCCAAAGGGTTATATAATCTTCTATGTAGTTGGTGCACACAAATGGTCAGAACTCGGGCAGCCACATTGTAGAACTGGAATCACCATGAACCTTAAGAAGTCTCTCCTGTAGCTAAATACTATCACATTCACACAGTGTATCATTAGGGAATGACACAGCCCCCTTTTGTTGCTAGACAAAGGTACTATAATATCATCATTTAATACCATCTTCAGAAGGATCACACACAATATCATCGCTTTAATAAAAACTTATGTTTCACTTTTTCATATTTCTTGCAGATCGCTGGCCATATGAATACATATTTTACATGGTTTGAGATACTAGTGTACAAAACATTTTATGATTTGCTTTTCTGTTTAACATGATAGCCTAAACATTTTCAGCAGTTTTCATGTTCTGTATATATTTTAATGTGAAGCAGCTTATATATTTTAACATTAAGTAGCTTTATAATATTTGAGTGAATTGATATGCCACACTAGATCCATCTCCTACATTTGGACATTTATATTGGTTTTAATTTTTGATTACTATAGGTAAATTTCAATTTTTTTTTGACCAACTTAAATAGTTTTTGGTATTATGATTCAAGTGCTTAATAAATATTTGGTGAAGAGATGAATACTATTTTTGTACTTTCTTGGCTAGTATTACGAGGAATGTCATTCTGATTTTGGAATTTCAGTTACTTATCCAAAGGGTTGTAGATTTTACAATGTCACCAAATTGTATGAGTACCTTTTACTCTCAGCCTCTCCAGTATTTGTTACCCTATTAAACATTTAAAAATGAATCTAGGTTAATAGTTCCTTTAGTTTGCATGCATGCATGCATTGTGTCCATTATACTAAAGAATATTTTACCCTTTGTGCAATTTATGTACTTTGAATAGAGGATTTTTCTGGAAAAAATCACAGAAGTCTATTCAGAAAATGGGTGAGAAGGTGAAAGGTGAGAAGGAAGAGCAGCTGAGGTAAGGAAGATGTTAAATTCCTTCTCAGAGCCCATACCTGGCTTCTGTCAGTGGGGCACATTGCCTTTCTTCCTCTTCCTTTCCCCAGGCCCCAGTGTACACTGCTCATGGCACACAACTCTCAAACATAGCTCTTCCTGCACAGACTTCACACCCAGACTAAAAGTCCAAACTACAGAATTAGAATGCAAAATTATGAGTTTAAGCCTTTCCCTACCTCACATTTAAATAGCTGGATATAGAAATGTGTTTGTGCCCTGAAGGGGATACTTTAAAAATTTAAAACAAGCACCAAATAAGTAGTTATTAAAAAGTAATTTCATCCATGGCAGGTGACTGTCAGCCCATAGGATGTAGCACTGTGGAAATAAAAAAAAAAATCTAATTTTTTTGAAGTCATAAAATAGGCATAACATCATAGAATGTCAAAGCTGGAAGGGGTTGTAGAGATCACACTCATTTTATAAATGAGAAACCATGTCCGGAGAGTGGAGAGGTTCCCAAAATCACACGGCTTAGTGTTGGAGCTGGGACTAGAACCCAGGTCAGTGGATTTGCACAACCGCATCTTTTATGGGTCTTTCTTCTAGAAAGAGAAGCAGCTGCCAATTCCAAGTGACAGAAGTGAGACCAGCTTCTCAGATTCCACTCTTATAGATGCTTAATAATTATCTTTCGAATGAATTCCCGCACTGTGAAACTGTGACCAGTCTTTTGAAGATGAGCAATAGAAAGAGGCCATGTTAGTGTGTTTACCACCTCCCACCTACACACACACACACACACACACACACACACTTGTTCACAGAATGTTACACAGAGGTTTTCAAACTCTTCTCTGCAAAGTTGTATGTTTTCTGGCATCTCTTCATGGTCACAGTGGGGACGGAGGGGGTGAGACACCAGAGTCTTTATTCAGCACAGCTCTGCCAGTGTCTGTTACATCCAGCAAAGTCTGTGTAAGATTTTGTGATCGTGGAGGCTCTGCCTGTCTCACACACACAGACACACATATACAGACATACACACATTTGTACATATACATACACACATTTGGAAACGGCTGATCTAGATAAGCTATCTAATTTTACAGGCAAACCCCTGGACGTTCAAGACAGCTGGAATGGCTGTGTGACCTCCCTAGTTAGGTAGGCGATGAGGTGGGAGAGTGGAGAGGGCTGTAATCTGAAATCCTGAGGTTCTTAGTGCAAAGCCTGCCTCCATTAGTTTATCAGATTTGTTAACTTGAGCCAGTTTTTTTTTTTTTTTTTTTTTGCGGTACGCAGGCCTCTCACTGCTGTGGCCTCTCCCATTGCGGAGCACAGGCTCCGGACGCGCAGGCTCAGCGGCCGTGGCTCACAGGCCCAGCCGCTCCGCGGCATGTGGGATCCTCCCGGACCGGGGCATGAACCCGTGTCGCCTGCATCGGCAGGTGGACTCTCAACCACTGCGCCACCAGGGAAGCCCTGGGCCAGTTAATTTAACTTGCTCAGTCTCCATTTTCTTGTTTATAAAGTGGGATAATTGCATTTTTGTATAGGAAAATTTTCAGATGAAACGAAGGAGTATATATATGTCAACAGGTAATTTCACTATTTGAAAAAAAATGTTTGGATCAGTTGTGTTGTTTCCCTGTTTCTCAGTCTCGGGGTCAGGACTGGAACCATGCTTCCTGAATCCCATTTAATACTCTTTGACTGCAGAATGGCCACTTATCCTGCCCATGTCAGAATTGTTTCCTGTCCATGGTGCTTGATTATGGCAGCAACTATGTGACCCCCCCCCAAATCCCTTATCTCCTTCCTCGGTTCCAGTTTGATAAACAGAAATCCCGAAACTCCTAAAGTTATGACGTCTGAGAATCCATAATGGCTGCTCCGTAACACAGCAAATCCTGACACCTGATAAGAACAAGAAATTGGTGTCTCACACTGTCCACCTTCTCTAATGCTTGGCAGAACAACATGTCCCTAGATCACAATACTCTCTGTTATACATTTTCCCACATTTAGCTTCTGTTCCAACCTCAACTCCTTTCATCTCTTGTCATTGTCCCTCCTCCTCTGGTTCTTTGTTCCTTTTACATCTATCTTGTGTATGTGCGCGCGGGTGTGTGTGTGTGTGTGTGTGTGTGTGTGTGTGTGTATTACACGTAATACGTATTGTATATACATATATGTGATTACACATATGCACACATTCATATATGCAAATAACAGGACAAAATGGCAAAATGCTTTATTAAAATGTATGTCGTTTTTTGCTACTAGGGCTCAAGGCAGAAGCATAAACTGTTACTAATAAAAAATTTGAGCCTACTCAGAATCGACTTAAAAAGCTGAAGACTGACTACACGGTACTAAAAAATGAAAGCAGAAGGGGGAGAGAGGCAGCCCATTTAAAAGAGAAGTGCCTGGTTGTGAGAGGTTATCAGTGAACTCCATTCAGTACTGCTGGATACAGAGAAGACCTCAGTGCTGTAAAACTGGGAAGCAAATTCGGCAAATCTATGTCAAAAGTGTTGACAGATGGGGGGATGTGGTGGGATAAGGGAGATGCAGGGGTGGCAAGGAGCACTTTAAATTGAACAGTAAAATTGTGAGTATATTCTGGTCACAAATAACTAGGAGAAACCCACTTTTTTTATACCTTCACCAAAGTTCATGGGATAACGCCTGTTCCATTGCACTCCATAGGTAATATGTTGTCGTTTGATCCATGTCATTTCCTCCTGGGATGGATTGCATCATTAGTCTGCATCATCTTTCACTGAAATCCAGTCCATAAGTCTGCCTTTTCCGCCATCTCATGGGCCCTACTGCTCTGGGAAGGCGACTGTGTGGAAGGACGTATTCCCACCCCTCTCCCTCCTCTCCTCCCCAATTCCCCACAGTTGCCTTCCACTCCTGAGCACCAGGACCACATGTTCCACATCCCCTATTCTTTCTTGCGTTGTCAGATTGTTCAGTAGCATCTTCACGTGCCGAAGGAATTTAAGACGAGACATACTTTGTGTCCATTTTAAAATTGTGCTATCCTTTCACCTGAATCACTATGGAAGTAAAAGCCTCTCCCAAACCCTGTGAAATAAATATTTTACTACACCTTCAGTTATGGCCTGTGGTGGGAGCCCCATCAGGGGTTCCCATGGTCCCCTCTCGTCCCCCACCCCAGCACTTAGGCACATATAAGTAGCGTGGTACAGAGGTTGGGAACAAAAGCACCAGGATTAGAAATACTTGCTTTAAATCATTAACTGGGTGGATTACTTAAACTTTTTAATCCTCAGTTTTCTCATTTGTAATTGGAGATACTAATATCTTCATCAAACTTTTGTGCAAAATAAATAAGCAAATACTATGTAAAATGTTTAATGTGTTACTTTGCACATGACATCACTTTAAAACAAGTAGAGAGAAAACTATAATCCAATGTGCTTCTTCCCACTAGATAGAAACTCCTTGGAGCAGCACTATGTCTTAATATCTGTGCAGAACATAGTAGGCACTTAATTAATTTGGAAGTAATGAGTGCAAGAATGCATGCATTTATGAACAAATCATAAAACTAGAGCTCAGAAGATTAAATAACTTGCCCAAAGTCATCCATTGGTAAAAGAGCTGGAATTGAGGCCAGATGTATTTTATTATATGCTGCTAGCCAGTCTTCTGTAACATAAATGCTTTCTTTAGTTTCTTTACCTCGTGAAGGGTTAGCCCTTGCTTTTTCAAGCATGATTCCTTGAGCTTTACAGGCTTGGTGATGAAAACAGCCATAAATCCTTGGGACTTGATATTAAAGGGTTTTGGCTTCGTTACCTGCATGAATTGATCTGTTTGGTGAAGGTGTGGGCTCATACCACAACAGCCACCAGCAGTGAGATTAATCTCCTGAGTCTTAATTAAAACAGTCTTTGGAGAATACAACTGCCTCAGGAAGTGCCAGAAATCTCGTTTGAAAGCTTCCTGATTGTGATATTTCCAATGTCATATTGCAGATTCAAAAAACTGGGGTGTTTGGAATAAGTTTAGGATAAGAACAGCCTCACTTTAAGTGCTTAACTTAACCATCAAACCATCTGTTCTTCTCCCATCATGGATCTAAACAGTACATAAGAAACAGCGTTCCTCCCTCTGTCCCATTTTACATCTGAACATGATCTATTTCCAAAGTAGCTTATTTTTCTCCTTTCTCCATCATGAAAAACAGAAACTAGCTGTGAACATTTCAACAAAACTGAAAGAATCTTCTTCACCTCTTTCTAATACCTCCTTCCCAACCTCCTCCTTCCTAAATCTCGTTTTTAACTCCTAGTTATTTCAGTGTGTTTGCTTTTTTCCCCCTTCTTTTACTATTCACATCTAATTCATTACTTTGCCTACTATTTTTTCTAAATAATTTCTTGTATCTCTTTCTTCCTTTTCATCTGATGCATTAGCTTATTACAAAAATCTTTTTTTTTTCTGTTTCCCTGCTTCTAGATTCTCCCATGCTCATGCCATCTCAGACAAGATGAAAGAGTAATTGGTTTTAGATAATAAAGCAGGGCTACCAGAAAAAAACATAATTTGATCCTATGCTCTATTACAAGATGTACAGTGCCCAAAACAAGGGAAGTGAATGTCACTTTTCTTCTCTGTCCTCATCAGAGCATACCTAGAGTAGCACATTCAATTCTGGGCACATTTAAAGAACATCAACACTGAAGAAGATTCATTACAGAGTGTTCCAGATGGCAATGGACCTGGATGTCATGGGAGGTAAGAGACAAATTTAAAACCCTGAGGGAGTATATTTGAAAATAGAGAAGCTAAAGGAAGACATGACAAACTAAGATTTAAAGGAATGTTGCATATTAGGAGGATTAAACTTTTTTTCTTGTCACTTGCAATAATAAAACTTGAACCACTGACTGGAGACTAGTAGGTTAGTTGGAGCTCAGATTCATCTAAGGAAGAATTTTCTAATGTTTGATCTGAATAAAAAGGGATGAGCATCTTCGTGAGGTAGTGACTTTCCTGTACAAGAAGCTGGTGCATGGATATGTATTCCACATTTTGTAGGACATATTCAGTTACAGAGAAGGGAAATAGACCACATGACCTCTTGGATCATCAGCAATGCTAAATGACTGTGATTCTTCAATATTTGAACCTTCTTATTCACCATTTTCCTTATTTTACATTTTTTGTTTGTTTTTTTTAAATTAAAAAAACATTTTTAACATCTTTATTGGAGTATAATTGCTTTACAATGTTGTGTTAGTTTCTGCTATGTAACAAAGTGAATAAGCTATATGTATACATATATCCCCATATCCCCTCGCTCTTGCATCTCACCAAGCTGATCTCCCCATGCAATGCAGCTGCTTCCCACTAGCTATCTATTTTACGTTTGGTAGTGTATATATGTCAAAGCTACTCTCTCACTTCGTCCCAGCTTACCCTTCCCCCTCCCCCTGTACTCAAGTCCATTCTCTACGTCCACATCTTTATTCATGTCCTGACCCTAGGTTCATCAGAACCTTTTTTTTTTTTTAAGTTTCCATATATATGTGTTAGCATACAGTATTTGTTTTTCTCTTTCTGACTTACTTCACTCTGTATGACAGACTCTAGGTCCATCTACCTCACTACAAATAACTCAGTTTCATTTCTTTTTATGGCTAAATAATATTCCATTGTATATATGTGCCACATCTTCTTTATCCATTCACCTGTTGATGCACACTTCCATGTCCTGGCTATTGTAAACAGTGTTGCAATGAACATTGTGATACATGACTTTTTTTTTTTTTTTTTTTGGGTGTGTTGGGCCTTCATTGCTGCATGTGGCCTTTCTCTAGTTGAGGCAAGCAGGGGCTAATCTTCATTGCAGTGTGTGGACTCCTCATTGCAGTGGTCTTTCTTGTTGTGGAGCACAGGCTCTAGGCACAGGGGCTTCAGTAGTCGTAGCAAGCAGGCTCAGTAGTTGTGGCTCGCCACTGTAGAGCACAGCCTAGACCCATGCACATATGGTCACCTTATCTTTGATAAAGGAGGCAAGAATATACAATGGAGAAAAGAGAGCCTCTTCAATAAGTGTTGCTGGGAAAACTGGACAGCTACATGTGAAAGAATGAAATTAGAACACTCCCTAACACCATACACAAAAATAAACTCAGAATGGATTAAAGACCTAAATGTAAGGCCAGATACTATAAAACTTTTAGAGGAAAATATAGGCAGAACACTCTATGACATAAATTACAGCAAGATCCTTTTTGACCCACCTCCTAGAGAGATGGAAATAAAAACAAAAATAAACAAATGGGACCTAATGAAACTTAAAAGCTTTTGCACAGCAAAGGAAACTATAAACAAGAGGAAAAGACAACCCTCAGAATGGGAGAAAATATTTGCAAATGAAGCAACTGACAAAGGATTAATCTCCAAAATATACAAGCACTTCATGCAGCTCCATATCTAAAAAACAGACAACTCAATCCAAAGATGGGCAGAAGATCTAAATAGACATTTCTCCAAAGAAGATATACAGATTTCCAACAAACACATGAAAGGATGCTCAACATCACTAATCGTTAGAGAAATGCAAATCAAAAATACAATGAGGTATCACCTCACACCAGTCAGAATGGCCATCATCAAAAAATCTACAAACAATAAATGCTGGAGAGGGTGTGGAGAAAAGGGTTCCCTCTTGCATTGTTGGTGGGAATATAAATTGATACAGCCATTATGGAGAATAGTATGGAGGTTCTTTAAAAAACTAAAAACAGAACTACCATATGACCCAGTACCATATGACCCATATGATTCCAGTACTGAGCATATACCCTGAGAAAACCACAGTTCAAAAAGAGTCATGTACCACAATGTTCATTGCAGCACTATTTACAATAGCCAGGACATGTAAGCAACCTAAGTGTCCATCAACAGATGAATGGATAAAGAAGATGTGGCACATTTATACAATGGACTATTACTCATCCATAAAAGAAACGAAATTGAGTTACTTGCAGTGAGGTAGATGGGCCTAGAGACTGTCATACAGAGTGAAGTAAGTGAGAAAGAGAAAAACAAACACCATACGCTAACACATATATATGGAATCTAAAAAAAAAAACCAAAAAACAAAAAACAAAAAACAGTGGTTCTGAAGAACCTAGGGGCAGGACAGGAATAAAGACGCAGACATAGAGAATGGACATGAGGACACAGGGAGGGGGAAGGGTAAGCTGGGATGAAGTGAGAGAGTACCATTGACATATATACACTACCAAATGTAAAACAGATAGCTAGTGGGAAGCAGCTGCATAGCACAAGGAGATTAGCTTGGTGCACTGTGTCCCCCTAGAGGGGTGGGATAGGGAAGGTGGAGGGATATGAAAGAGGGAGGGGATACAGGGTTATATGTATACATATAGCTGATTCACTTTGTTACAGCACAAACTAACACACCATTGTAAATCAATTACACTCCAATAAGGATGTTAAAAAAATGAGTAAGTAAAATAAAATTAGCCACACCTAAAAAAAAAAAAATTTGTATCCTGCTACTTTACCAAATTCATTGATTAGCTCTAGTAGTTTTCTGGTAGCAACTTTAGGATTCTTTATGTATAGTATCATTTCATCTGCAAACAGTGACAGCTTTACTTCTTCTTTTCCGACTTGGATTCCTTTTACTTCTGTTTCTTCTCTGACTGCTGTGGCTAAAACTTCCATAATTACGTTGAATAATAGTGCTGAGAGTGGGCATCTTTGTCTTGTTCCTGATCTTAGAGGAAATGCTTTCAGTTTTTCACCACTGAGACCACTGGGTTTGTCATATATGGCCTTTATTATGTTGAGGTAAGTTCCCTCTATGCCTGTTTTCCGGAGAGTTTGTATCATAGATTGGTGTTGAATTTTGTTGCATGCTCTTTCTGTATCTATTGAGATGATCATATGGTTTTTATCCTTCAGTTTGTTAATATGGTATATCACATTAATTGAGTTGTATATATTGAAGAATCCTTGTATTCCTGGGATATACCCCACTTGATCATGGTGTATGATACTTTTAATGTGCTGTTGGATTCTGTTTGCTAGTATTTTGTTGAGGATTTTTGCATCTGTGTTCAACAGTGATATTGGCCTGTAGTTTTCTTTTCTTGTGACACCTTTATCTGGTTTTGGTATCAGGGTGATGGTGGCCTCGTAGAATGAGTTTAGGAGTGTTCCTCCCTCTGCTATATTTTGGAAGAGTTTGAGAAGGATAGGTGTTAGCTCTTCTCTAAATGTTTGATAGAATTCGCCAGGGAAGCCATCTGGTCCTGGGCTTTTGTTTGTTGAAGATTTTTAATCACAGTTTCAATTTCAGTGCTTGTGATTGGTCTGTTTATATTTTCTATTTCTTCCTGGTTCAGTCTCAGAAGGTTGTGCTTTTCTAAGAGTTTGTGCATTTCTTCTAGGTTGTCCATTTTATTGGCATATAGTTGCTTGTAGTAATCCCTCATGATTCTTTGTATTTCTGCAGTGTCAGTTGTTACTTCTCCTTTTTTATTTCTAATTCTGTTCATTTCTTGCTTGCTGAGTCTGGTTAATGGTTTTTCAATTTTGTTTATCTTCTCAAAGAACCAGCTTTTAGTTTTATTAATCATTGCTATTGTTTCCTTCATTTCTTTTTCATTTATTTCTGACCTGATCTTTATGATTTCTTTCCTTCTGCTAACTTTGGGGTTTTTTTTTTGTTCTTCTTTCTCTAATTGCTTTAGGTGTAAGGTTAGGTTGTTTATTTGAGATGTTTCTTGTTTCTTGAGGTAGGATTGTATTGCTATAAACTTCCCTCTTAGAATAGCTTTTGCTGCATCCCATAGGTCTTGGGTCATTGTGTTTTCATTGTCATTTGTTTCTAGGTATTTTTTGATTTCCTCTTTGATTTCTTCAGTGATCTCTTGGTTATTTAGTAGCGTAACGTTTTGCCTCCATGTGTTTTTATTTTTTACAGTTTTTTTTTCCTGTAATTGATATCTGGTCTCATAGCATTGTGGTTGGAAAACGATTTCAATTTTCTTAAATTTACCAAGGCTTGATTTGTGACCCAAGATAGGATCTATCCTGGAGAATGTTCCACGAGTAATTAAGAAGAAAGTGTATTCTGTTGTGTTTGGATGGAATGTCCTATAAATATCAATTAAGTCCACCTTGTTTAATGTATCATTTAAAGCTTGTGTTTCCATATTCATTTTCATTTTGGATGATCTGTCCATTGGTGAAAGTGGGGTGTTAAAGTCCCCTACTATTATTGTGCTACTGTCAATTTCCCCTTTTATGTCTGTTAGCATTTTCCTTATGTATTGAGGCACTCCTATTTTGGGTGCATTAATATTTACAATTGTTATATCTTCTTCTTGGATTGATCCCTTCATCTTTATGTAGTGTCCTTC
Source organism: Delphinapterus leucas (assembly GCF_059928025.1). NCBI lineage: Eukaryota > Metazoa > Chordata > Mammalia > Artiodactyla > Monodontidae > Delphinapterus > Delphinapterus leucas. Next base: position 62,483,494 of record NC_143132.1, on the reverse strand, counting down.
TTTGTCTCTTGTAATAGTCTTTATCTTAAAGTCTATTTTGCCTGATATGAGAAATGCTGCTCCAGCTTTCTTTTGATTTGCATTTGCATGGAATATCTTTTTCCATCCCCTGACTTTCAGTCTGTATGTGTCCCTAGGTCTGAAGTGGATCTCTTGTAGACAGCATATATATGTGTCTTGTTTTTGTATCCATTCAGCCAGTCTGTGTCTTTTGGTGAGAGCATTTAATCCATTTACATTTAAGGTAATTATCGATATGTTTGTTCCTATTACCATTTTCTTAATTGTTTTGGGTTTGTTATTGTAGGTCTTTTCCTTCTCTTGTGTTTCTTGCCTAGAGACATTCCTTTAGCATTTGTTGTAAATCTGGTTTGGTGGTGCTGAATTCTCTTAACTTTTGCTTGTCTGTAAAGGTTTTAATTTCTCTGTCGAATCTGAATGAGATCGTTGCTGGGTAGAGTAATCTTGGTTGTAGGTTTTTCCCTTTCATCACCTAAAATATATCCTGCCACTCCCTTCTGGTTTGCAGACTTTCTGCTGAACGATCAGCTGTTAACCTTATGGGGATTCCCTTGTATGTTATTTGTTGTTTTTCCCTTGCTTCTTTTAGTATTTTTTCTTCCTATTTAATTTTTTTTTTTTTTTTTTTGCGGTATGCAGGCCTCTCAGTGTTGTGGCCTCTCCCGTTGTGGAGCACAGGCTCCAGACGCGCAGGCTCAGCGGCCATGGCTCATGGGCCTAGCCGCTCCGTGGCATGTGGGGTCTTCCCGGGCCAGAAGCCCTGTATTTAATTTTTGATAGTTTGCTTATTATGTGTCTTGGCGTGTTTCTCCTGGATTTATCCTGTATGGACTCTCTGCACTTCCTGGACTTGATTGACTATTTCCTTTCCCATGATAGGGAAATTTTCAACTATAATCTCTTCAAATATTTTCTCAGATACTTTCTTTTTCTCTTCTTCTTCTGGAACCTCTATAATTCGAATGTTGGTGTGTTTAATGTTGTCCCAGAGGTCTCTGAGACTGTCCTCAAATCTTTTCCTTCTTTTTTCTTTATTCTGCTCTGTGATAGTGATTTCCACTCTTTTATCTTCCAGGTCACTTATCCGTTCTTTTGCCTCAGTTATTCTGCTATTGATTCCTTCTAGAGAATTTTTAATTTCATTTAGTGTGTTTTTCATCATTGTTTGCTCTTTAGTTCTTCTAGGTAATTGTGAAATGTTTCTTGTGTTTTCTCCTTTCTATTTCCAAGATTTTGGATCATCTTTACTCTCATTACTCTGAATTCTTTTTCAGGTAGACTGCCTATTTTCTCTTCATTTGTTTGGTCTGCTGAGTTTTTAACCTTACTCCTTCTTCTGCTGCATATTTCTCTGTCTTCCCATTTTGCTTAACTTACTGTGTTTGGGGTCTCCTTTTTGCAGGCTGCAGGTTCATGGTTCCTGTTGTTTTTGGTGTCTGCCCCCAGTGGGTAAGGTTGGTTCAGTGGCTTGTGTTGGCTTCCTGGTGGAGGGGACTGGTTCCTGTGTTCTGGTAGGTGGGGCTGGATCTTGTCTTTCTGATGGGCAGGGCTGCGTCCAGTGGTGTGTTTTGGGGTGTCTGTAAACTTAGTGTGATTTTGGGCAGCCTCTCTGCTAATGGGTGGGGTTGTGTTCCTCTCTTGCTAATTGTTTGGCCTAGGGCATCCAGCACTGAAGCTTGCTGGCCATTGGGTGCAGCTGGGTCTTAGCATTGAGATGGAGATCTCTGGGAGAGCTCTCGCCGATTGATATTACATGGGGCTGGGAGGTCTCTGGTGATCCAATGTCCTGAGCTCTCCCACCTCAGAGGCTCAGGCCTGACACCAGGTTGGAGCATCACGACCCTGTCAGCCTTGTGGCTTAGAAGTAAAGCAAGAAAAAAAGAAAGAAAAAAATTAATAAATAAAGTAGTTAAAATTTAAAAGTTAAAAAATTAGTGTTTCCCTGGTGGCGCAGTGGTTGAGAGTCTGCCTGCCGATGCAGGGGACACAGGTTCATTATCTGGTCTGGGAAGATCCCACATGCCACGGAGCGGCTGGGCCCGTGAGCCATGGCCGCTGAGCCTGCGCGTCTGGAGCCTGTGCTCCGCAACAGGAGAGGCCACAACAGTGAGAGGCCTGCATACTGCAAAAAAAAAAAAGAAATTTAAAAATTTAAAAAGTAATAAAAAAGAAGAAAGCCAAACCAATAAACAAATCCACGAATTATAACAAGCACTAAAAACTGTACTAAGATAAACATAAAAATCAGAAACAAGTCAGTCACAGACAGCAAACCCCAAGTCTACAGCTGCTCCCAAAGTCCACCGCCTCAATTTTGTATTGATTCGTTGTTTATTCAGGTATACCATAGATGCAGGGTACCTCAAGTTGATCGTGGGGATTTAATCTGCTGCTCCTGAGGCTGCTGGGAGAGATTTCGCTTTCTCTTCTGTGTTCGCACAGCTCCCGGGGCTCAGCTTTGGATTGGGCCCCGCCTCTGCGTGTAGCTTGCCCTCAGGCTTCTGTTCCCGCCCAGACAGGACGGAGTAAAGCAGTGGCTGATTAGCGGGCTCTTGCTCACTCATGCTGGGGGAGGGAGGGATTTGGTAGCCATAACTGGAATGCAGGGCGAGCCTGCTGTGGCAGGGGTAGCATGACGCAACAGCCTGAGGCATGCCATCTGGTTCTCCCGGGGGAGTTGTCCCTGGATCACAGGACCCTAGCAGTGGCGGGCGGCACAGGCTCGCCGGGGCAGGGGTGTGGATTGTGACCTGTGCTTGCACACAGGCTTCTTGGTGGCTGCAGCAGCTGCATTAGCGTTTCATGCCCTTCTCTGGTGTCCAAAATGATAGTTGCGGCTCACACCCATCTCTGGAGCTCGTTTAGGTGGTGCTCTGCCTTCTGTGGGCAGACAGGGAAGGAATTCCCTCTCCATATGCACCCCAAAACAGGGGTCTCTTGCCTCTTAGGCAGTTCCAGACTTTTTCCCAGACTCCCTCCCGGCTAGCTGTGGTGCACTGGCCCCCTTCAGGCTGTGTTCACGCAGACAACCCCAGTCCTCTCCCTGGGATCTGAACTCCAAAGCCCAAGCCTCAGCTCCCAGCCCCCACCCGCCCTGGCAGGTGAGCAGACAAGCCTCTCGGACTGGTGAGTGTCAGTCGGCACTGATCCTCTGTGCAGGAACCTCTCTGCTTTGCTCTCTGCACCCCTGTTGCTGCGCTCTCCTCCATGGTTCCGAAGCTTCCACCCCGCCCGCTCCCTGTCTCCGCCAGTGAAGGGGCTTCCTAGTGTGTGGAAACTGTTCCTCCTTCACAGCTCCCTCCCAAAGGGACAGGTCCCGTCCCTATGCTTTTGTCTCTGTGTTTTCTTTTTTCTGTTGCCCTTCCCGGGTATGTGGGGATTTTCTTGCCTTTTGGGAGGTCTGAGGTCTTCTGCCAGCATTCAGTAGGTGTTCTGTAGGTGTTGTTCCACGAGTAGATGTATTTTTGATGTATTTGTGGGGAGGAAGGTGATCTCCATGTCTTACTCCTCCGCCATCTTCTGGACTAGTTCTTGTTTGTTTTTATAAACAGCTTTATTGAGGTGTAATTTACATATAAAAATCACTGAATTTAAATGAACATTGGAGATTTTTAAGACATTTTTTAGAGCAGTTTTCAGTTGACAGCAAAATTGAGAGGTACAGAGGTTTCCCATGTACCCCCTGTCCGCACACATGCATGGCTTCCCCCATTATCAACATCCCCCACAAGAGTGGTACATTTGTTACAATCGATGAACTTACATTGATACATAATCACCCAAAGTCCATTGTTTACCTTAAGGTTCACTCTTGGTGTACTTTTTATTAGTTTAGACAAATGTATAATGACATATATTCATCATTATAGTATACAAGCTATGTTAGTGTACTTTTTATGAGTTTAGACAAATGTATAATGACATATATTCATCATTATAGTATACAAGCTCTTTTCACTGCCTTCAGTTTCCTCTGCTCTCTTCCTGTCCATTCTCCTCTGCCAGCCCTGGCAACTATTGATCTTTTCCTGTCTCCATAGTTTCGCCTTTTCTAGAATATTATATAGTTGGATTCATACAGTATGTAGCCTTTTCCGATTTTCACTTAGTAATATTCATTTAAGGTGCTTCCATGTACTTTCATGACTTGATAGCTCATTTCCCTTTAGTGCCAAATGATATTCCATTGTCTAGATGTACCCCAGTTAATTTATCCATTCAGCAACTAAAAGACATCTCTGTTGCTATTTATCAGTTCCTTAGTGAACCCTTTTAGCTTTAATCCACTCAGTTATCTTCACCAACCATGGTTTACCCTGATCACTGTACCACTGCACAGGCATACCCACTCCTGGACAATTCACACCCATCATCCCCCTCAAAGTCAGCTCAAAGGGTCCTCTAATTAAACTCCCTCTCTGGTTGGTTGGTAACTGAATTAGTTAGGGTTCAGGCTAAGAGTCTGTAACAAATATACCAGGAAAAAAAAACAAACAAAAAATAGTGGCAGCAATGCAATAGAAGGTCATCTCTCCCAGGTAACAGCTCAGAAGTAGGCAGTCTTGATGAGGGTGGCTTTGCATGTTTAATAAGTTGCTTCCATCTCTCCAGGAAATGTTTCCCCTTCTCACCTTCTTGCAACAGCAGGCTCTTGGCAAGGTGCCAAGGCAGTGCACGTTCAGTAATTTAAAGTGCAAACTTGTAAGTGGTATATATCACCTTCACTCACATTGCATTAACCAGAATTTGGTCTCATGGTTGCACTGACTGTAAGGAAGACTAGGGAATAGAGGCTTCCTTGAATGACCAGAGAGCTGCTTAAACTCAGTCACAGATGAAAAGGAGAATGGATGTTGGAGAACATCCCACAGTTGACCAGGGCTACCCTCAGAATTATTTACTTGGGGGTTTGTTGCTTTAATTTTTTTTTTCCTTTTTATAACAGTACATTTTGCTTTTCAGAAAGCAAACAACTTTATTTTGAATAATAACTTGCCATTGATTCCATTAAGAGTTTAGTAATAAGTTCATATGTTTAAAATTTAGAGCCCTTGATCTATCAATACTGTTAACATTTGTTTTTCAGTGTGAAGTTTCTGTGCTTTAGAATTAAGGTCCCACAGTTCTTCTAAGAAGAGAATTGGTAATAGACAGTGAACCTTCAGAATCTGTGAATATAGTTTAAAAATACACAAATTACAAAGTGATACACTGAAAATTCTCATATTACTTCTAGCTTACTGATGAGACTTAAAATCTTTACATTTTCACACAGGTTCACTGTTAGTGCAGGAAAGTAGCAGAAGTTGCTGCTTAAAGGGACAAAATAGGTTCCCTGCAACCTACTGCTCCCCAGTGTATCTACCCAGGGTTACACTTGCCCAATTGATGAAGAGGGAAGAATGCTACAAGGGACTAGCACTTACTTACACTTGCAACTCCAAAGCCCGTTTCCATGATTTTTTTAAGCTTTAAACATTAGATGGTTATTAAATGCTTAAGTAAATACTTGTAGTATCTAATCAACCCAGAAGGGTGTCTTTGAAGTTAATTTTACTTCTGTAGTTTCTTTGAAGTTTTATTTTGTCTCTAAACAAAATTCTCTAAATTAAATCTCTGCCTTAATAGGATAAATGGTAAAAGTGAAATTGCATCGTTAATATGCTTAGAAAACTGTCAGCCTGGATGGATTCATTTCTCAATTACTTCCTTCTCTGTGCTGTTTAAAATTGGCTTTTCCTTCTGTTCTGATTTTTATCAGGAAATATTTTGGTATTGCCATAAACGGAAAGAGAACCTTTACCTTTAGAATCTTTAAAATTTGCTCAGAGGGTAACTGGTAACTTTCTCATCACTCCTGAATCATTTTGCACCTAAAACTGAACTTTGTGCATCTTTCCGATTGGCTGATCATAAGCATTCTTTCAATTCCAACTTCCATTTATTTGATATCACAGCACACACGGTTCATTATTCCCCAGAAGTACTAAACTGTGAATTGCCTCATGGCTGCTCAACAAACTGTGTCAAGCAATAAAATTCTGCGTTACTGGATTGGGTAAAAGCCTCCTTCCTTGCCATTCTTTTCATAGTCTTTATCACAGTCAGAATCCAATTGTAACCTGACTTCTCTCTTCTATTACATGTGAGGAAGCAAATTCAGAATACTGACACAAATTTTAACCCATAACACCAAGGTCTCCTGCTATGATCTCTCTCCCCTTATCCCTCACATTTTATGTCCGAAAATAAGGGCTGGTAGGTGGCAGAATCCTCATTAAACAAAAAGTTATATGGACCTCTTCCCTCAAGATAAATTCAGACCCCAAATTACTTGTCATTGTTTTGCCAGATTGACTCGTTCTTTTAAGTCCAGGCCCCAAATCTAGGACATCTAATAAGAACTCAGGCATATACACAAAAAATCAGCACATTGCTGCCCACTACCAAATTGAAGCTGTGAATAATGGATCAGCCCACATTATCTATCCTCTTTTCAGATTCTGAGTATATATTTGAAATACCCTAAGAGCCCTTGGCTTTCCCATGTTTTGTGGTAGGCTGAGTGTAAAGTCAATCTAGCTTAATATAATCTTGGTTATTGCTTTTTGATAATCTGTCTCGGACGTTACATTCAGTCATTCACTATTAGAAGTTTTCTCTACTACTGGTCTATTCTTTGTATTTATGTTTCCAAATGATGATGACCATCATCATCACCATCACCATCGTCATCATACATAAAACATGTGACACTAAAGCCAAATTCACATTATTTATTTCTAAACAGTTTCCTGTTAAGTGAGTAGTCAAAAAATAAAATCCCCAAATCTGTTTATTCAGTTTGAGACTCTTAAGGACTAAATGACAGCTCATTGATCCCGTTTGCTTTTCTTTGGGCTCCACCTGAACTCTCCTTAGCTCTCCACAATTAAAGTCCCCGCCCCACAAACACATTTAAACATATACACACACTGAAGCCACAGGGTATGCAGAAGACAGCTCAGTTTGAACCTTACTGCCTTAATCCGACCTGTATGGAAAAAATTGGAAAACTATATGCATGGGGAAAAGACAAATACAAATACACATGCTTCTAAAAATAAAGTAGAATTTGAAGAGGTATTTATATAAAAATAATTGAGAAAAAAATTTCATAATACATTTTGTAAATTAGGATTAAAAGGAACTTTTGAACCTCATAAAGGAAATCTACTAAAAATATAGCAAAATACTTAATGGTGAAGTTAAGTATTGCCTTGAAGTCAGTAATGAGACAGAGATTCCTAATATCACAACCTCACACTAAAAGTTTCATAGTACGGTAAGACAAGAAAGAGAATAAAAGGCATGAAGATTGGAAATCAAGGAATAAAGCTTTTATTATTTGAAGAAAATATGATTGTCTACATAAAACAAGAGGATTTATACATTATGAGAACTAAAAAGTAGAAAAGTGGTTGGATACGAAATCAATATACAAAAATCAATTGTGTTTGTATACTTTAGTATAAAGAACACATTTCTATATATCTCCTCAGGTAACTTTAGTCCTGCTTGCACACAATGATTGGGGCTTGGATGCTTAACTTGCAAAGAGATGGGGACTTCCAGGGCAGGAGGAAAAAGTAGCAGCATCTGGGGGAATTTATTTTGGGGTAGGAAAGGCTATCTGGAGTGGGAGTTACTGGGACTAGTGTTCAGTATGGGTAGGAATGCGCCAAGGAAAGATGTGGATGGGTGGGACCAGGGTAGTCTTGACTGAAGAGATACGTAACAAAGAGATGGAGGCTAGGGTAAACACAGAATTAACAAGTGTCAGAGAATAATCAAAGGCTTCCGGGAAGGAGGTGAGTTTATTGACTTGCTAGGCAACACCTGTGAAGAAATTCACTGAGTAGTTCCCTGAAGGGAAATGTTACATGTTTGTAAGTAATGGAAGGTGGGAATTCATGGTGTTTATGCTAATTGAGGATGAAAAGTTAGGACCCTGGATAGGATAGAATGAGTGCCTTGGTCTCTTAACACATTTGGTTAAAATAAGTTCCACTTTTCATTGGTCAGGAATGAGTCTTCAGTTTGGCCTGGTAAGGCTCTGGGGATTGGAGGAAAGTAGTCTCACAGTTCACGGTGCTTTAACAGTTTCAGCTGGTTAGATGAGTTACAATAAAGCAGCGTTCAGTTTCTGTATCTCCTGGGCAAGTGCTTTAGTCAATGGAACATTTTCCTTTTACAAAAGTCACGTGGGGTGACTGGATCTAGATTAGAATCCATTTTAAAGGGTCTGTTAACCTGTAGACAACAGGAAGCCACTGAAGTACTCCAAGAAGAGAATGGCACAGACAGACTTCTGCCTTGGGGGATAGGGGCACACAGAGGAGGGTCCTGATGGGAATCACAGAGAGGAGTTGATTGTCTATGACTCTTCCAAAGAGAAATTAATTTAGTTTTCTGAACAGACACTAACGCACAGAAAATGAGGAAGACACAGTCCCTGCCTTCCCAAGGAGTGTTAACATTTTGAACGTCTGGATGAGCTTGGTATAAAGAGGCCAGGCTGTTTTTAATCTGTGCTGGCTGGTGCTGCCTGAGCTTTACCAGGGCTCGAAGGAGGCTCTGCTGGGAATGGCAATTAACAGTCTAGGCACAAGCTAGGAGCCAATGCATGCAAATGAAAAACAAACAAACCTGAAGGTGGGATGGAGAGAAGGAGGTGCAGGAGGGAGGGCCAGAGAGCAGATGAAACAGTGAACCCGCCCATCCGATGAATTCGTCTGCTCTCGTTTCTAAACTGTACAGGCTTGGCTGAGCGTGCACCTCACTTGTTAATCTCCTTTTTGCATCCCTGTTTTTGTGACTGTCAGAACGCCATATTATGCAAATTGGGTTTAAGCAATTAAGGCAATAATGTTTCCCTTGAAGAGTTTGACAAGGTGGTGGGAGCCTGGACTGAATTATATAGACAGCAGCTTGGATGCTTATTTACCTACAAATAGAAGAGGAACAAGAAAAGGGAAAACACTGCAGCACCAGTCTTACCTGAGCTGTGCTGCTGACTTCCTTGCTTTTCCTTGGTTGCTTCACAGGAGAACAAAGGGTCACCCCACGGCATTAGCGGGTGGTAAATTTAGAACAGATGAACATTTCTCACAAGATATAGAGTTAACCTGTTGAATTCACCGCTGCAGAAGGCCACGGAATCAAGTCTTCTGGCAGACTTTAAAGGGGACTGGGTGATTTCATGACAAATAACACTTGAAGCCAATGGGGTTCTGTCACCTGTTTGGGGTCATGAGCTGATTGTCTTGCAGCTACAGAGAAGCAAGGCCGGAAGGCTGGACTCTGTCTTCAATAAACCACATTGGACAGTAAATGAGAGTCACAATTATTTTCCTCTGAAAACTCCACTGTCATTTGGGAACCAGATATGATGCATCAGACTCTTAATTGGGGATAACACATTCCACATTTCTGTACTTAGAGGAACAATACCCAGATGATGCTGTGCTCAGCCTGGGCGTGTGGCTGAAAAACCCCCTCTTACAGCTTGCCAGAAATAGTTTTTAGAATATCCTTTACTGAAGTTCCTCTATATAACTGTGAATATTTCCCTTCTCCCAGTAGTGTGGTTGAGGCTTCCCCAAATGTCAGAGTATCAGTAGAAAACTGTACTCCCTCTCATAATAAATGCCTGGCATTTGATAAGTGTTAAACCTCTCATTAGTTGATCAACAAGTAGTTAGAAAATACCTGCTCTGCCTTTAGCTGTGTGTGTGTGTGTGTGTGAGAGAGAGAGAGAGAGAGAGACTATGAACAACAGTAAACATATAAGGTGTCTTTCTCCTCATTCTTGATGATTCTATTACCATATCTCTCACTCCTCGTTCCTTATACACACTTTTTCAGTTTCCCTCACATGGAAATCTTTATGATTTTTTTCCAAAATTCCTCGTTCCAAAAATATAATCCCTGTCACCCAATATCAACATCCATACTGTCACTTTCCCTTAATTTTCTAAATTTTTCTGAGTATAGTCAATGGTTGCTGGAACCACTTCCTCCCTTCCATACATTCCTCAAAGAATGGAATTCTGATCTCTGCTCCCTTAAATAATTTTCTTTAAACAAAACCAAGCATCCAGTTAAATATTTCTTGCCTAGGTTAACCACATCCTCTCCTGATCTCACACTACTATTGGCTGTACAGCATTTCACACTATTAGCCTTCTTGAAACTTTGACTTGCCTTCAACTCATCTTTCTGATACTTCTCTTTCTCACTGTTTTTCATTTTATTCATTCATTCACTCATCCTTTCATTCACTTATTCTAGTAGACATGCATTAGATTTCTACTCTATGCTAAGAATTGTGATATGTTTGGCACTACAAAATTGTGAAGACACAGTCCCAGCTTTAAGGAAACTGTATGTCAATGGAGATAAAATAAGGCAAATGAATCAGCACAATATAGCAAGTTAAGGGTAATGATAGTGCAAATGGGGTATGATTGGAGGCAGAGGGAAAGCACAGATAACCAGTGGGGCTGAGCATCAGGAAAGGCATCTTGAAAGAAGTGACAACTGAGTTGAGTTTAAAATATGTAAGAACAAGTTAACCATATATCTCGTAAAAGTAGATGCTGGGCTTCCCTGGTGGTGCAGTGGTTGGGAATCCGCCTGCCAATGCAGGGGACATGGGTTTGAGCCCTGGTCTGGGAAGATCCCACATGCCACCGAGCAGCTAAGCCCGTGGGCCACAACTACTTAGCCTGCAGTCTAGAGCCCGCGAGCCACAACTACTGAAGCCCACGTGCCTAGAGTCCGTGCTCCGCGACAAGAGAAGCCGCCGCAGTGAGAAGCCCACCCACTGCAATGAAGAGCAGCCCCCGCTCTCTGCAACTAGAGAAAGCCCGCACGCAGCAACGAAGACCCAACGCAGTCAAAAATAAATAACTAAAATAAATAAATTAAAAAAAGAAAAAATGTAGATGCTGCTGAAGCTTTCCTGCTCAGCCTTCTTCCCACTCTGCGCCAGACTTCCTACAGCTTTAACCCTGGAAAAACACTGATGACTCACTAGCATACATCTCAACAGTAATTTCTAATGAGCTTTGATTTTCTAATAGAAACTCCCACCCAGATTTCTAGGTTCTTGGTGGAAACTTCTCTAAATTTCCTTCTCTAAACAGCACATCTAAACATTACCCCTGCCCATATATCTGCCTTTTGGCTAGAGTGCCCAATCTAAGTTAATAATACTCTTTCATTCAGGCATGAAAACTTGCAACTGTGGAGGCATTTTGAGGTTCTCATTCTTCTGCTTTAAACTACACAACACATTGGTCACCAGCTTTTGGAGCTTCTCCCTCCCAAAAGAACATCAAATCTATTTTTTCCTTTTTAGCCCTACAGCCACAATTGTCATCATATCTCATTATGAACAGTGATGTCTTCCCATCTGATCTCCCTGAATTTAGTCTCATGGAAATGCTTACAAAGGAAAGTCCATGTGTTTTGTTTTTTAACGTTTTACTCCCCACTCTTACCTTTTCAACATCATCTTTTCTCATTCTTTCATTCCTGTCCTTCCATACCAGATGGCTTCTGCTTACCTGCATAAGTCATTTTTGTCTGTATCTCCAAGCCATTTCTCACAGTGTTCCTTCTTGTGTAATAACCTGACTGCTTTTTCTGACTGGTGAAATTTAATTTATTCTTCATGCCCTATTTTAAATGCCATCTTCCTGTAATTCTTTAGGAAGAAGTAATTACTTTCTAGGCAGTTAGATAGGTGGGTAAATAGATATAAAAACAGAAATATACTTCTATCTTTATCCATCTGTATATATTAAAACAATAGCATCCATCATTTTATAATAAAGCTGGCCAAGCATGTGTCTGCCCACTAGACTGCATGTACTTGAGAAAAAGACCTGGGTCTTGTACTAGTGCTCAGGAGATGCCCATATGCCCATCTGGCATGAATCTATGGTTCCCCTGGCTCTCAGTTTCTGAGTGCTCTGAAGAACCAGAGGTTCTTACTATTAAGAATAACCTGAAATAGTTGGTTTAATATTGGAATAGAGGACTTAAGATTGTACTGAGAAGAGAACAATCCAAATGATTTGGTTAGAAAATCTGCTGCCCTGTCTAGAAAGTGAAATAGAGAAGGCTTTGAAGAGTTGGCACAGCGCTTTAAGCAATCTTTAACTTAATACGCTGAGTCTGTAGAGTTGTAGCTTATCCGATCTAGCTGAGTAAGGTGAGTATGTATACTTCATACTAGTTTGTAAACCATGATTGCCTGGCACTGTAATTTAAAAAAATGATGTTGTCTGCAACTTGAAGCAGCTGGCTCTATGTGAACATTGGAGGTGAAACATTTGGAAGGAGGAGTGACAAGGACAAAGTTATAAATTCCATGCCTAGAGTCTGCATTCATGCGGTCCATTTGTATCTCTCCCAAAGCCATCCTGATCTTTCCAGGATGGCAAAGGCAAACAGAGACAAGGGTAGCATCAGGGGTGGGTGATGGAACCCAGATTGTTTGTGTGTGTGTGTGTGTGTGTGTGTGTGTGTGTGTGTGTGTGTGTATGTATGAGAGAGAGGGGGAGAGAGAGAGAGAGAGAGGGAGAGAGAGAGATCTGTCAGAAACTGCTGCTTAAAAGCATTTGTTATTTGGAAGAGAGAAATTTTGAATGGCCTCTAGTCTCCCTTTAATTTCAAGGACCTCTTAGGAGGTGCCGACAGCTGGCCCCCAGGTTAAGAGAGTAACAGAATGAGAGACAATGACAATGAAAAACCTAGGCAATGGAAGGCTTTTGGGAGGTAATCAAAGTTAGCAAGGATATAGCCAGAATGGGTGTGGGAGCCCGAGAAGGTGAGATCTTGAATGAGGGAGCACCTGGAGAGAGGGTGACTAAAGGAGAAGACTGCTGGGAAGAAGGAATGAAAGAAGGGAGAGGAAGACAGATACACTTCAACCCCTTTAAAATTTTACCCGAGGCGGGCACTGGCTTTGTATTTTGACTACATAAGTCAGATTCTAAAAAGGAAAGATTCCTTCTATTTTTTTGTTCCTAAATTCTCTTTGTGACCCAATATAATTTTCATAGAAAATTGAAATTTTATCCTGGAAACAATATCGGAAATAAAAATCCCTGAAAATGAACAGGATGGCTTAGGTAGTATATTGGGGAGAAATAAAACCAATGCTCTTACTAATTATGATCTACTTGAGACAGTACTCAAATATTTCCATCTGCCCACTGGTAAATTTGCATGAAATTAATGGGTTTAGTAGAATTATTGTCAATTCAATTCATGTCAACAAATACTTATGGATAGTTGGACACTAAATTAGGTTCTGTGGATAAGGAGATGGATAAGACAAGGTCATAATCAAATATTTACAGAGGACTTACTAGAGCCAGAAGTTATTCTAGTTGCTATGATAAGATGGAACCTAACACCACCGTAACTATGGGTGGAACTTTTCTCCTCGAGTACCTACTAGTAGCAAAAGTGTTTAGAGTTATAGTTAGATTGTATATATTGGCTATTTAATTTAACTATATTTGTGTTAAATTAATTAATACTAACATGACCAAATGATTTCATTAGAAATATTAACATAGATTTTAATACGAGAAAGTCTGAAAAAAAGATGGTTGAATCAGTGAAGGCACAACCAGGGAAACATAAATCCCTCAAATCATTTGAATAAAGGAAATTAAATCCAAAAAATTTGTTACACAGGTGACAGAATTGTGAGAAGCCAATCAGAGGACATTGAGGTAACCCAGAGGTTAGCATCAACTACAGAGACAGTGGGAAGGATTAGGGTTACCAGGGCCAAGGGATTGATCTCTGGAGGAGAGGTAGTTACAGCCAAAGATGGGGACCAAGACAGAGACAAAGGGTGAGAGACAACCTGACCTCTCCCATGCCCCTATCCTCTCATTTTCTGCCGGTGCTTCTCACTGAATGGATGAACTCAGCTGATAGGGGAGCCTGGGCAACACGGCCTGTACCAGTCATTCCACAGTCACTCAGAAGAGAAGAGGAAGAGTGAGGAATGGCTTGTAGAGTACTTAACATATAACTGAGGCATTTTAAAATTTTAAGAATTTATTTGAGCAAAAATTGATTTGAATTGGGCAGCGCTAAACCAGACGTGGTCAGAAGCACTCCGTCTAATGGAGCTGGAAAAAAACTTATATAGAGAAAAGGCAGAAGTAAAGTAAGGAGATTATTGATTGGCTCTACCTTGGAACCTGGTGCTGCTTGTGATTGGTTGTCCTTAGGTTTCAGTCTCCTAACCTTGAGATTTATAGGCTTAGATTTTGATTTGTTACCAAACCAAACTCGAATGCCTTGGCATTAGAGCCATCTCAGTCTAATGGCTTCCTTGTTTAATTAATTTAACAGAGTAACAGAGCCAAAGACCAGCAGAGAGGTTGTATATTCCCCCAAATCTACTTTAATGCCAAGAACATTGATTGTCTCTAATACTCTTTATAAGCCCCTTTTTATATTGCACCAAATCTGAACCTTAAACAATGATTCGTTGAGCATAAGGCAAGGTGGAGGGATGGCTGGGAGAGGTCACTTAAGAATGCCCCACATCAGCACAGCAGTTTGATTCCTTAAGAGTGTGGTGCTTGAGAACCACAGAAGTTGAAAAAGAAAATAGCTTTCCTCTGCGTGTCTCTTCAACTGTCAGCATTGTTCCTAGACTGCTTTCTGCATTTCTCTCTTGGTTTCACATGGTGACCATGTGCATTTGGCCATCTTCAGCTTGATATACCCTGATTTAGGCAGTGAGATGTTGTATCCGTTTCCTAAGGGCTAAGCTGTCATCACTTCTCATCCTTTATCTCTCTCACTTCCACCACTTCTTCCTAGTGTGATGTGTTTCTTTATGCTGACATCTTTCTAGTAGGAGGGGGCTTGCTTTAACTGGTAAGCTATAGGAAGGGCCAGTTCCAGTTGCAACCTGAATGCAGCTATAAAAGGTTTTCAGCTTTCTGTCTGAAAACTCAGTGTGGCTTAGCTATTAAAGGAAATGCTGTGCACCACTAAAAGAGTGGGTGTGGGATGAACTGGGGTCAGCAAAGAGAAGATTATGTAGCTGGTGATAGTATGACATGTAATTCATGCCTAGAGTATTACAGTTATTATCTTGTTGCTTTAGCCATGGTTTTAATGTTTTGCTTTCATGGTTTTGTATTCTTCCTTTCACCATAATGGCTGGATGGTGTGGACTGAAGAGTGGAAAGATTTCGGTATATTTTCCTACATTCTGGTGGCCAGGCTTTCAAGTCTTCTCCAGCTTCTGTTTTTAATATGAATTCGAGCTAGTTCCAATCCCCAAATGAAGTATGTTGTTGCAAAAGGGAATCACCGTTATCTAGCACAGAATCTACCTTGTAATAAGCATTCTTTTTGTAAATATAAAATCTTTTTACAAGGTTCATCAAGTCTTTCAGATAAGAAGAATTTCATTTAAATCTTAAAAATCATCACATTACAAGACAAATGATACCCTGCTTTTCCAAGGCAATTAATGATTCCAAACTTTATGCCTCTTGTGACAAATAACTCCATAGATGGAAACTTTGAGGAAGAGATTGAGTTCAAAGCCTCCAGTTACCCGAACAACAGAGGAAAAACTGAGACAATCAAGGATCACTTCACCTTTCATGGGAGATAGGAGATTGCCTTATAGTTCCCAGTCAACCTAGGACAAATCAAATGATTGCAAGCTCAGAACTCTTATTTTGTAAAATGTGAAAATAGTGCCTGTAGCTCATGATTTTAATGAGGACTTAGTGAGTTCATGTGTATGAAAGTGCTTTAAAAACAATAAAGCATAAAAATAAAAAATTTTAACATCACCTTCATCCTCATTTCTAGTTGCACAAGATACTAATTATCTACCATAGGGTTCTTCTGTCACAGCGCAGTGCTTGGTATATCACTACAACAGTTATCTAATTAACTGGTAGTGGAAACACCTCTGGTACTAGTATAAGCCTATTACATTTACCAGGTAGAAGAAATTAGACTGGCAGTTAGTCTCTAGCTTGGACAGCTTTGTTCATCAGCCAGCCTTTCAGAGCTGAAAAGGTTCTTAGTGATCATCTATTCCAGTATCTTAATTGCTTCATAAGAAAACTCCTTGTAAGCCAGAGGAGAATGACATAGCTCTAACCATTACCAAAGTTGTAGCAGACATGGGGGGTGGGCAGAAACTCTATTTACCCACATTTGCTGACTCATGTGCTTACTTCTCTTCATTAATTTCCCGTCTTTCCAGGGGTCACTTATTGACAATATTTTCCCATGCATTCATATTTTCCAGCTCATTCTAACTTCATTCCCCTAGCATATTGAGAAATAAAGGGAACGAGAGTGAAACTGGAAAAGAAAAAGACTCAGGTGGAGAGGAGGAAATGAAGGAAAGGTTACTGAAGAAGCTGGAAAAATTTAGGGAGCACTGGAATTCAAAAAGGTGATGAGGATGGTTGGGCAGAGAGGCAGATGATTAAAATGAAGCAGATTGAATGCTAAGGTTTAGAATACATGTCTGATCATAGAGAAGAGACTTGTGGTTGCCAAGGGGGAGTGGGCTGGGGGAGGGATGGGTTGGGAGTTTGGGGATAGCAGATGCAAACTATTATACTTAGAATGGATAAACAACAAAGTCCTACTGTATAGCACAGGGAACTATATTCAATATTGTGTGATAAACCATAATGGAAAAGAATATGAAAAAGAATATATATATGTGTGTGTGTGTATATATATATATATATATATATATATATATATGTATGTGTATGTGTATATATATATATATATATACACACACACACACACACACACATACATAACTGAATCACTTTGCTGTACAGTAGAAATTAACACAACATTGTAAATCAACTATATTTCAATAACATAATTTTAAAAAACAGATGTCTGGTATTTCCTCCCATACCTGTTCTTGTTGCATTTCCTTCCAACTCGCAGTTACTCCTATGTTCCCATCACAGCAAAAAGGTGGTTCTCAAGCCACCTCTCACAGATAGGAACAATCAGAAAGGCTCTATTAAAGCCTTTGTTTGGCTCATGAATTTTTATATTAATATTTAGTATAATGTCATGTGTTCTCATGGATCTAATACTCATCAAGTCACAGAAGCCATGCTAATGTTTTTGTTACCAAAAAAAAAAAACCTTGCTGTAATAGAATATTAAAAAAAGTTGTTTTTTAAGTTTATGTCTGTTATCTCATTTTTCCTCATGGTAATTTGGAAATTTAAACAGATATTTTTGACTCTGCTTTACAGATTAAAAAGCTAAGGCTGTGGCCATTAAGTACCTGGATATCACACATCAAGTACACAGTGTATAAGTAAGTGATGGAGGAGTTAAATCTGGATATGTCTAGTCAATCAGGATATGGTTGACTAGAATCCAGAGCTGTTCTTTGGACATTTTTAACATTTACCATTCTTTCTAAAAACTTCCACATTTTAGAACACGTGGCCATAGATGCCCCTGATAAGCCCTGAAATACGTCATTGGCTAACTGCAGAAATATCATGCAGGAATTTTAGGACAGTGAGACAGCAAAGAAAGCCAAATTCAGAGCAGAGCAGCTAAACCAAGAAACCAGACCACAGAGGAATGAGTTTCATTTCTCAAGCTAAGCTGCCAGTTCACCCCTGGGACTTGGTGAGGCTTGTTAGGATCCAAAAGTTGAGCAGAATCCCTGGTGCAGACCCATTTAGGAATTCCAAAAAATGTGAGGTCATAACAATTCTATTCAGTAACTATTTCATTCACTCAGGCATTCACAGACTTCCTGAAACCTGTTTATAGACTGTTTCTCAGTGTGTGCCCATTGGAACATGTCATCAGAATCTACTAGGGTGCTGGCTTATTAAAACGCAGATTCGTGGAGATTGGTTCAAGATGGCAGAGTAGAAGGACAGGCGCTCACTCCCTCTTACAACAGCACTGGAATAACAACTAACTGCTGAACAATCATCGACAGGAAGACACTGGAACTCACCAGAAAAGATACCCCACATCCAAAGACAAAGGAGAAGCCACAATGAGATGGTAGGTGGGGTGCAATCACAATAAAATCAAATTCCATAACCACTGGGTGGGTGATTCACCAGCTGGAGAACACTTATATCACAGAAGTCCACCCACTGGAGTGAAGGTTCTGAGCCCCACGTCAGGCTTCCCAACCTGGGTGTCTGGCAAAGGGAGGAGGAATTCCCAGAGAATCAGACTTTCAAGGCTAGAGGGATTTGATTGCAGGACTTCGACAGGACTGGGAGAAACAGAGACTCCACTATTGGAGAGCACACACAAAGTAGCGTGCACATCAGCACCCAGGGGAAAGGAGCAGTGACCCCATAGGAGACTGAACCAGGCCTACCTGCTAGAGTTGGATGGTCTCTTGTAGAGGTCGGCGACAGCTGTGGCTCACTGTGGGGACAAGGACACGGGCAGCAGAAGTTCTGGGAAGTAGACCTTGGCATAAGCCCTCCCAGAGTCCGCCATTAGCCCCCCAAGGAGCCCATGGGCTCTGGTGCTGGGTTGCATCAGGCCAAAAAACCAACAGGGAGGGAACTAAGCCCCACGCATCAGCAGACAGATTAAAGTTTTACAGAGCTCTGACTGCTAGGGCAACACCCAGCTCTACCCACCACCAGTCCCTCCCATCAGGAAGCTTGCACAAGCCTCTTAGATAGCCTCATCCACCAGAGGGCAGACAGCAGAAACAAGAAGAACTACAGTCCTGCAGCCTGTGGAATGAAAACCACATTCACAGAAAAACAGACAAAATGAAAAGGCAGAGGACTATGTACCAGATGAAGGAACAAGATAAAACCCCAGAAAAACAACTAAATGAAGTGGAGATAGGCAACCTTCCAGAAAAATAATTCAGAATAATAATAGTGAAGATGATCCAGGACCTCGGAAAAAGAATGGAGGCAAACATCGAGAAGATGAAAGAAATGTTTAACAAAGACCTAGAAGAATTAAAGAACAAACACCTAGAAGAATTAAAGAAAAAACAAACAGAGATGAACAATACAATAACTGAAATGAAAAATACACTAGAAGGAATCAATAGCAGAATAACTGAGGCAGAAGAACGGGTAAGTGACCTGGCAGACAGAACGGTAGAATTCACTGCCACAGAACAGAGTAAAGAAAAAGGAATGAAAAGAAAGGAAGACAGCCTAAGAGACCTCCGGGACAACATTAAACACACCAACATACGCATTATAGGGGTCCCAGAAGGAGAAGAGAGAGAGAAATGACCTGAGAAAATATTTGAAGGATTATAGTCAAAAACTTCCATAACATGGGAAAGGAAATAGCCACACAAGTACAGGAAGTGTAGAGAGTCCCAGGCAGGATAAACCCAAGGAGAAACATGCCAAGGCATGTAGTAGTCAAACTGACAAAAATTAAAGACAAAGAAAGATTATTAAAAGCAACAAGGGAAAAATGGCAAATAACATACAAGGGAACTCCCATAATGTTAACAGCTGATTTCTCAGCAGAAACTCTCTAAGTCAAAAGGGAGTGGCAAGATATATTTAAAGTGATGAAAAGTAAGAACCTACAACCAAGATTACTCTACTGGCAAGGATCTCATTCAGATTCTGTGGAGATATAAAAAGCTTTACAGACAAGAAAAGCTAAGAGAATTCAGCACCACCAAACCAGCTTTACAACAAATGCTAACGGAACTTCTCTAAGTGGGAAACACAGAGAGGAAAAGGACCTACAAAAACAAACCAAAAACAATTAAGAAAATGGTAATAGGAACATACATATCAAGAATTACCTTAAATGTGAATGGATTAAATGCTCCAATCAAAAGACACAGGCTCACTGAATGGATACAAAAACAGGAGCCATATATATGCTGTCTACAAGAGACCCAATTCAGACCTAGGGACACATACAGACTGAAAGTGAGGGGATGGAAAAAGGTATTCCATGCAAATGGAAATCAAAAGAAAGCTGGAGTAGCAATACTCCTATCAGATAAAATAGATTTTAAAATAAAGAATGTTACACGAGATAAGGAAGGAAACTACATAATGATCAAGAGATCAATCCAAGTAGAATATATAACAATTATAAATATTTATACAGCCAACATAGGAGCACCTCAATACATCAGGCAAATGCTAACAGCTATAAAAGAGGAAATCCACAGTATCACAATAATAGTGGGGGAGTTTAACACCTTAGTTACACCAAAGGACCGATCATCCAGACAGAAAACTGATATGGAAACACAAGTTTTAAATGACACAATAGACCAGATAGATTTAATTGATATTTATAGGACATTCCATCTGAAAAGAGCAGATTACACTTTCTTCTCAAGTGCACATGGAACATTCTCTGGGATAGATCACATCTTGGGTCACAAATTAAGCCTAGGTAAATTTAAGAAAATTGAAACCATATCAAGCATCTTTTCCAACCACAATGCCATGAGATTAGAAATCAATTACTGAGAAAAAAAACGTAAAAAGCACAAACACATGGAGGCTAAACAGTACGTTACTAAATAACCAAGAGATCACTGAAGAAATTAGAGGAAAGCAACAAATACCTAGAGAGAAATGGCAACGAATACACGATGATCCAAAACCTCTGGGATGCAACAAAAACAGTTCTAAGAGGGAAGTTTATAGCAATACAATCCTACCTCACGAAACAAGAAAAATCTCAAACAATATATCCTTACACCTAAAGGAACTAGAGAAAGAAGAACAAACAAAACACAAAGTGAGTAGAAAGAAAGAAATCATAAAGATCAGATCAGAAATAAATGAGATAGAAACAAAGAAACAATAGCAAAGATCAATAAAACTAAAAGCTGGTTCTTTGAGGAGACAAACAAAATTGATAAACCTTTAGCCAGACTTATCAAGACTAAGAGGGAGAGGACTCAAATCAATAAAACTAGAAATGAAAAAGGAGAAGTTACAACGGACACCGCAGAAATACAAAGCATCCTAAGAAACTACTACAAGAAACTCTATGCCAGTAAAATGGACAACCTGGAAGAAGTGGACAAATTCTCAGAAAGGTATAACCTTCCAAGACTGCAAGGAAGAAATAGAAAATATGAACAGACCGATCACAAGCAGTGAAATTGAAACTGTGATTAAAAATCTTCCAACACGCAAAAGTTCAGGACCAGATGCCTTCACAGGTGAATTCTATCAAACATTTAGAGACACCCATCCTTTTCAAACTCTTCCAAAAAACTGCAGAGGAAGGAACACTCCTACACTCATTCTACAAGGCCACCATCACCCTGATACCAAAACCAGACAAAGATACTACCAAAAAAGAAAATACAGACCAATATCACTGATGAATATAGATGCAAAAATCCTCAACAAGATACTAGCACACAGAATCCAACAACACATTAAGAGGATCATACACCATGATCAAGTGGGATTTATCCCAGTGATGCAAAGATTCTTCAATATACTCAAATCAATCAATGTGATACACCATATTAACAAATTGAAGAATAAAACCACATGATCATCCCAATACATGCAGAAAAAGCTTTTGACAAAATTCAACACCAATTTATGATAAAAACTCTCCAGAAAGTGGGCACAGAGGGAACCTACCTCAGCATAATGAAGGCTGTATATGACAAACCCACAGCAAACATCATTCTCCATGGTGAAAAACTGAAAGCATTTCCTCCAAGATCAGGAACAAGACAAGGATGTCCTCTGTCGCCACTGTTATTCAACATAGTTTTGGAAGTCCTAGCCACAGCAATCAGAGAAGAAAAAGAAATAAAAGGAATACAAATTGGAGAAGAAGAAGTAAATTTGCCACTGTTTGCAGATGACATGATGCTACACTTAGAGAATCCTAAAGATGCCACCAGAAAACTACTAGAGCTAATCAATGAATTTGGTAAAGTTGCAGGATACAAAATTAATGCACAGAAGTCTTTGCATTCCTATACACTGACGATGAAAAATCTGAAAGAGAAATTAAGGAAACACTCCCATTTACCATTGCAACAAAAAGAATAAAATACCTAAGAATAAGCCTACCTAGGGAGACAAAAGTTTATAGTTTTCTGTATGCAGAAATCTATAAGACACTGATGAAAGAAATTAAAAATGATACAAACAGATGGAGAGATATACCATGTTTTTGGATTGGAAGAATCAATGTTGTGAAAATGACTATACTACCCAAAGCAATCTACAGATTCAATGCAATCCCTATCAAATTACCACTGGCATTTTTTACAGAACTAGAACAAAAAATCTTAAAATTTGTATGGAGACCCAAAAGACCCTGAATAGCCAAAGCACTCTTGAGTGGAAAAAACGGAGTTGGAGGAATCAGACTCCCTGACTTCAGGCTATACTACAAAGCTACAGTAATCAAGATACTATGGTACTGGCACAAAAACAGAAATATAGATCAATAGAACAGGATCGAAAACCCAGAGATAAACCCACACATCTATGGTCAACTAGCCTATGACAAAGGAGGCAAGAATATACAGTGGAGAAAAGACAGTCTCTTCAATAAGTGGTGCTGGGAAAACTGGAAAGCTACATGTAAAAGAATGAAATTAGAATACTCCCTAACACCATACACAAAAATAAACTCAAAATGTATTAAAGACCTAAATGTAAGACCAGACACTATAAAACTCTTGGAGGAAAACATAGGAAGAACACTGTTGGACATAAATCACAGCAAGATCCTTTTTTTTTTTTTTTGCGGTACGCGGGCCTCTCACTGCTGTGGCCTCTCCTGTTGTAGAGCACAGGCTCCGGATGCCGCAGGCTCAGTGGCCATGGCTCACGGGCCCAGCCGCTCCGCGGCATGTGGGATCCTCCTGGACCGGGGCACGAAACCACGTCCCCTGCATTGGCAGGCAGACCCTCAACCACTGCACCTCCAGGGAAGCCCACAAGATCCTTTTTGACCAACCTGCTAGAGTAATGGAAATAAAACCAAAAATAAACAAATGGGACCTAATGAAACTTAAAAGCTTTTTCACAGCAAAGGAAACTATAAACAAGACGAAAAGACGGCCCTCATAATGGGAAAAATTATTTGCAAATGAATCAGTGGACAAAGGATTAATCTCCAAAATATGTAAACAGCTCAATATCAAAAAGCAAACAATCCAATCAAAAAATGGGCGGAAGACCTAAATAGACATTTCTCCAAAGAAGACATACAGATGGCCAAGAGGCACATGAAAAGATGCTCAACATCACTAATTATTAGAGAAATGCAAATCAAAACTACAATGAGGTATCACCTCACACCGGTTAGAATGGGCATCATCAGAAAATCCACAAACCACAAACGGTGGAGAGGGTATGGAGAAAAGGGGACACTCTTGCATGGTTGGTGGGAATGTAAATTGATACAGCCACTATGGAGAACAGTATGGAGGTTCCTTAAAAAACTAAAACTAGAACTACCATGTGACCCAGCAGTCCCACTACTGGACATATACTCAGAGAAAACCATAATTCAAAAAGACACATGCACCCCAATGTTCATGGCAGCACTGTTTACAATATCCAGGTCATGGAAGCAACCTAAATGCCCTTCGACGGACCAATGGATAAAGAAGATGTAGTACATATTTACAATGGAATATTACTCAGCCATAAAAAGGAAGGAAATAGGGTCATTTGTAGAGATGTGGATGGACCTAGAGACTGTCATACAGAGTGAAGTAAGTCAGAAAGAGAAAAACAAATATCGTATATTACTGCATATATGTGGAATATTAATGCATACAGATGAACCAGTTTGCAAGGTAGAAACAGAGACACAGATGTGGAGAACAAATGTATGGACACCAAGGTGGGAAAGCAGGGGGTGGGGGGTGATGGTGGGCGATGAATTGGGAAGATTGGTTTAGATATGTATATATTCCACGATATGTATAAAATAGATAACTAATAAGAACCAACTGTATTAAAAATGAATACATTTTTTAAAAGATTTAATTAGAATTTTGGAACATAAATAAATAAAGAAAACACAGATTCCTGATTCTCATCCCAAACCCATCAGAACAGTCACTTTGTATGGAATGTAGGAATTTGCATTTTAAGAAGTCCTACAGCTGATTCTTATGCAGCCTAAAGTTTGAGAATGTATGTTTTAGGTGTCCATGGAGCCCAGATAAATCCATGCATCTTAGAAAAATAAATTTGAGGCTTCCTAACAAACTCAGCTATTCCTGCTCCAACCTTAAGCAGTGTTGCCAGATAGCCCATATTGAAGCTAGGATGAACACTGCTCCAAGAAAGCCAGTGGTTCTTGATTCTTGTGTTCCACTGAAAGTATAGGAGAAAGGATCTCATTTAACAGGAGCCTCAGAAGGCATCTAGTGGCTTCCCCATTTCCTAGTGCCTTCCCCATTTCCTAGTGCCATCTGAAAGAGTATTCTAAGCTGTTAAGTTCTGTTTACAAAATGTTGTGATCCCATTTATGCCAAAACCCCATCCATAATAACAGAAAATATTGCCTACCTTGTAGCTTTCCACTGTCCGTGACACATGCACTTTTCACTGTAACCCTCTGGTTTCGAAATCTGAAGCCAGTGTAGTAAAAAAAGTGAATGAGCCAGTCCTGTTTATTCCCATTAAAATGCAGGTACATACTGTTTGTTTATCTCCCTCTGGGAACAAGCTGGGAAACTGCTAGTGTTGGGGAAAATAATAATAAAAAAAGTCTTAAGTGTTGACTTCACAATTTCAGGGCTTGATAAGTCCTTCTGAGTGTAGCACTCTTTCACTTTTCTCAGCAGGGTATAAGTACTCATAACTTGAAGGTTTTATCTCTGGGCTGCCTCTAATAAAAAAGGGGTAAAAAGAAGGCAAATCTGTCACTCACTGGAAGTATACATGTTTAATTGAGTATCACATATAATTGTTTTAATCTCTTGTGTAACAATTGCACAGTCTAGGAATTTGGGTTGGGGGTAGGGAGATCATCTAGCTGATTTATGAAGATTTATAAAGTAGGACTTTCTTAATGCACTGTGTATGTACATGTGTTTGTGTGTGTGTGTGTGTATGCTTCTACTATTGCACCCGAGTCTCACCCTGGTGATTGGTTTTTAATCTCACATTACTTGATACTCATTCTCTATAGAAACCCTTCTCAGTATTTTTAAACTACGAAATAATATTTCATCCTTTCTTCAGCTTCTTTGTGTCCCCTCTCTTGTATGGGTCAGTGTCTCTTGTACTTAGCATTTACATCTGGTGTATCTGATGTAACCTCGTAGGACAATAAGTAGAGAAGGCAAACTGGGGTTCTGCAATGATAAAAAGGGATATGTGTGCCATGGCTTCTTCCAAAATAATATAGCCCATGTAAAAACCTGTATCAAAATGCCTCTGAACTTTTACCCTGGATCCAAATTGCTTTAGAAGTTTCCTGGCATTAAGGTTACAGGGCTGAGGCTCTGTGAATCTCTGTCTCTGTTGGAGATTTTCTCTGGAACAGAGATGGTTCCAGAGGTCTGAGAAGTAGGTTTTTTCTCTGGGTCTGTGGCAATGCCCAGACAGAATTTTTCCTGAATGTGACCAGGGAAACCCTAATTTGTAGTGTTTGCCAGTTTCCATGGTTTAATACTCCCATCATGGCCAATTGAGGGCTCACCTCTATCCATTCAGGATTTCTTCATGATCCTCAAACTGTCAACATCATTCTCACCTCAGAAATTTTATTATTGTCCCTCCTGATACCAAGAAAATTCTTCCCTTATACTGTCGCCTAGTTCTCTCTACCTTATGCCATTCAGACCTCCACTGCAATGTCACCTTCTCAGAGAGGTCTTCACCAACATTAGTTTTTATCCACTTTTTCTTATAGCACTTATCATGATTTGAAACTATATGTTGATTTATTTATTATTGGTTTCCTCCACTACAATATAAACTAGGAAATTAGTTGGTTTTCTTCATTACTGTATCTCCAGTACCTAGAATGAAGCTGACATGTAGTAGATATTCAGAAATAATTGTTGAATTAATAAGTAAATTATATGAATAATCAATAGTCATGAGATGAAGACTGCGAAAACTTTGTACAATTTGGGAATATTTTTAACTTTAAATATAACAGGAACTGTCCATTCTACTATGCATTCCCCATTCTGCTTTCATCTTTCTCTCAGTTTCTGTTGAGTATATGTGAGTTTTGTCCATTAGACTGGGAGCCTCTTGGAGGAAGGCACTATTCTCACTTACTTTTGAATTCCCCATGCCTGGAATAGAGTAGAAGCTCGATAAATACGTGCAGACTGAGAGAAAGAACTCACCATATTTTCTGTTTTTCTTATTTTCTGTCTCTCAGGGATGATTAGCAATAAATTTGTAAGTTAGAGTACAAGGGGTCTGTGTGCATCAGCCAGGGCCAGCAAGAACTTGAGAGCCAATAAAGAGACTGTGTTTTGCTCCACAGACAGACTGGAGGGAGACCAGAAAGTTACGGGATGGAGTGAATTTTGGCAGCTGCTAATGAGAAACAGCTGAAATCCCTGAGGTCTCAGAGCAGAGCAGCAGCAGCCCTGAGGATGAACAGATTAATGGCTCCCATGGGAGCTCCAGGAAACATGCAGATGCCAGGCATCCCTAAATATAAGATGTCATATTAGACCTCTATTCAATTGAGCCTCCTATGATAGTCTCAAAGTTAACTATTACTGGGGAGTCTGCCAGAAAAAGGCCTGAGCTTGAGGCTATGGATATTCCTCATTTGCTTTTTCTCATACATAGGTGGATCACTAAATGAGGCAGAGAACTCCTCTAATAAGTGTCCAGAACAGGGAGGGCATTTACAGACATGTGCATACGATGTTTGACATTAGCAAGGACCTCCAACACACTTATAAAGAGACTATTGTTTTTTTTGTGATGGGATTATTTGCATTGAAAGAGGTGTACAAAGGTAAGAGTATGACTTCTGTAACTATGTAAGAAAAAATCCAGGTGTGATATACCTTTGGTGTGTGTTAGGAGGTACTGAGAAGGAGCTGTGTACTGGGCAAAGAAGGATGCTGAAGAGTCCAAGGAAAGTTTCCTAACTTAGTAACTTACAGTGTAATAACTATGGAGGAAGAGATTTCCTCTCAAGAGGGAAAGAAATGGAAAGAATACAAAGCTTTCATGTTCTGCTGAGTCCTCGATACTTTGAAAAATGCACTGCTGACATTTTGAGGCAATAGAAACTCTATAGTAATTGAGAAAGAAGAGTGGGGCTAGGGACCAGGCAAAGAAGGAAGGAAAGGCTGCTTTTCTACCCCCTGGTTTTTAGAGAAAGTTAGTACTGAAAAGCACTTTAAAAGTCCTGAAATCTATTCTCTTCATTTTACTTCACCTTTCTGGGCCAGGGGTTCCATCTGTAGTGTGCTCAGAGCTACAAAGATGGATATTGGCATTTAGGGCTTGAATTCAGGAGGTCTTGGGATTCCCCTAAGCCAGTCCACTTTTCACTGTACTTCACTATGATGTCGAGCTAAACTATCACGGTACTACCTACATACAAGTGCAATATGGAGAAAGTGTGAAATGGGCCAAGGAGCTGATGTAGCTATAGAAGATAGGAGGGTTAAGACATTTAGAAAAACTGTGAATATCAGAGAGATCAGCATAAGGGCATATTACACCTGCTCACTCTGTTGTACCTTTTATTATCCCAGGGAACACGGTCATTGTTATTCACAAACTTCTCCTCACCCAAAGGTGCCCTTCTCCGTGCCCCCCCACCACCGCCGCCCAGGAATACTCTCAGGGATAATAGAACCTTCCTGCTATGCTAACCCAGCTCTGTTCAAAGCCACAGGCTTGAATACGCTCAGATGCATATCCAGCTGATGCAAAGCCTGCTGGCCAAATAGTTTTTCCAGACAGCAGGGTGAAGTCAAATACCATGGAAGAAAAGGCAGGAACAGAGATGGTACTTGAGGTCTTCTGAGAGTAAAGAGAGAGATTATATGGTATAAGAAGCAAGAATGTGGAGAAATGGATTGCAGTCCTGTAATTTCATTGGACTAATTGTGAGCCCTGGAAGTTCGATTTCCTCTTTATCAGATGAGGGGATTTGTCATGATGTCCTAATGGTGCCAACGTGATGTGACTAAGTTTATTCAAGAAATAATCCTTATCTTGATTAGGTAAATAGGATTTGATTAATTCCACTCATTAACCACCGCATCTCAGTACCTCCTAGCAGCATTTACCCGTTCTACCTAGCATTTCCCCATTTTCTCCCAACAGAAATGAAAAATGCTCCAGTGTCCCTCATGATAGAGATCAAGCCAAGATCCAAATGCTTTAAAACATAAAACACTCTACAGATGGTTGTGGTTTGCCTCGCAAGTGGGATGGCATTGGTGGGGACAAGATGAGGAGGGGAAAAAGGGAGGGGGGATATAAAGGAGAGGTTCCTTTAAAACATCAAAAAGTCTTTATAGATCTGTTCTGCCCTTTCATAAAGACTTCATCTGGCAGCCAGATTGCGTTAATGGTCTGCCTAGAAAGACCCACCCTGGCCTGACATAGCCAGACACACACTCTCCAACTTTGCATTGCTTCTTTGATGCTGTCACATGTTCTTCATTTTCTACATTTCATTCATTCTTTGCCTTTAAGCTATAAGGATAAAAGTGCCTGGCATTAAAAATATCAGCTTACATTTTTTAAAGGGGCAGACATTTCATGCAGCCTTTGATTTCCTTCTGGGAAAAAAAATCATTACTTTTCTTTGAAGGAGAAGCTAGAGAGATTTTTTCTGCTTCCTTTTCTCCAATCCCATCCTTCACCCCAACTTGTCTCCGCGAAAGTACTTATACCACCACAGTGAATAAAAAAGCCTGAACATTCACTACTGCTAAACAACGACAGAAGATAATTAGAATGTTTTAAAGCACTGCACTATACTGAACATCTGTTAAACATTGGTTGAGATAGCTGTTTTTAAAACCAGGTGCTGTTGAGGAGGAAAGATAACCAATAGAGTCTGGTGCTTATAGCCTTTGAAATCTATTAAGAAGGTATGTAGAGAGGTCTGGAACATCGTGTATGAAGGAGGGTATAAACAGAAACAGAGTAAAAACCCTATTTTACAAAGGAAACAGTAATACGAGAGAATTCCTGTGCTTAGAAATATTCGCTTAAGTAACAAAATGTGGCCATAAGGACATGCTCTAGATTTTCTTGCCAGAATAATGAGCCTGACTTTAAAATATGGAGGGACACAGAGAATCTATAAAAGAAGGATAAGTAGTAATACTAAAGGATAAGAGTTGACCAGATATGGAGTGTCTAAATGCACACATTGGGGAAAAAAATAGGAAATGATAAGATTTCCAGATAGGATAAAAGACTACTTCTGCAACAGGTGTTTAGAATTCAAATGAAAAAGAAATGTCTGGAAATGATACTTAGATTTGAATAAGAACTAATGCTGGAGATAATACGTGTAATGTATAAAAACAAAACAAAACATAAAACCACAAACACTCTTCTAGAGGAAGAGGAAAAATGAAGAAATCTATAACCCAGCTGTTAAACTCCAGGAGCAGAAACCGTGTCAAAATGTGCAATTAAAAAAAAAAAATTATGGGGAAGATCTGCAAAGTTAAATTAGCCACAAGAAACCTGAAAACATTTAAAATACCTCATTGGAAATTCATGATAAATTCTTTAGAGGATCAAACAGACCAAGAGCTGGTGAAAGTAAAACAAAACTGAATAACCAGCTAAGTTAAAATATCTGTTGTTGGAAGGAGAAACAAAGGCATCTTCGGGAGAGAAATAAACAATTAGAGGAATTGGACGGTCAACCAACCAGAACAAGCAACAAACACACAAGAAATAAACATAGGAGGATCCCATGAGAGGTACTCAAAATATAATAGTAAAAGTATTTGTCAAGCAGGTAGCCTAACCCTTGTTAGGAGCCTACCTGAAGCTCAACTAAACCTGTATTACAAGGGACAGAATCTTTTAGGGAATTTGAAGCATTGTTTGAAGGTCCGTGTATGAATAGTGGGCTTAGGAGAAAAAAGGAAAATCAGAAAAACTAATTGAAATATTGGTTTCCTTTATTTATAAAACAGTTCAATAAATCTCTGAGCAGTACCAGTGTTCCATTCAGAATAACTAGATAAAATGATGACAGAATCACTGGCTATCTTACTTCCATACTGGTCTTATAAGTGCCATGTAATCAAAAGACTCAGTAAAACTTACAAACCATCCTTTGTTGAGAGAAAGGCAGCACAGCTTCTATAAATGGAAATAATTTATAGCAAAACTACTAAGATTCCTCTAAATTTACCAAATTTTAAATTAATTTTTTTCAAAATACCTTTAAAAATTCATACTGGGAAAATATTTTGTTCTTTTGATACGGACCAGGATCTTACTTAAAAACAGAAAATCAAACATAAAGATAATACACAAAAAATACTTCTTGTGAAAAATCCCAAAGAGGAAATAATTAGTAAATTCTCTCAAATGGTGCCAGTCTTTCCAGGGCTGTGAAATGACACCTCAATGGGAATAAACTGAAAGAAGCTTTCAAGAGAAGCTGTGATTGGTCAGTGAAGGGACACGTGAGACCCAATACAGGCAAGCATAAGGGGCTAACAAGAGTATAACAGGGGATCTGGAAGTCGTTGTATGTTGTTTTCTACTGACAACATCTGAATTTGATGTTAGTAAAATTATCCATCATCAGATGGTGTCATCAGATGGGAATTCAAAACTAAACACAACGTAACACTGCTGTTGTTCAGCTGAACTGCACCTGGCAGAATAGAGCCACAGAAAGTGGAGATTAAGTAATTTAAAGGTCTAAAGGGATGGGAGCCCAGCCTGGAAGGAATGGAACTCAGAAGAGAATTTACTTGAGATCAAGCCGTGAAAGTGCCTAGCGAGGACACCATTTGTTAATAGAGCATGATACACCAGCATTATGAGACGCCCCTAGAAATTTGAAGGAGGTAATTTTTAGGACAAATGAAAATATGCTCCACTTTGTCTGGTAGATTTTAAATTTGTAGAACTTTTCAGTCTAGAAGTGGTAGATGCTAAATATATGAATAGCATAATTAAAGGATGTCTGTGTATTCAAGGATGCTAGTTCCAAATGGATTTTAGTGGGAAGTGGAAAAATGTGAATGTTCAAACTTTACTGTAAGGTAGTAAACCATACCCTCTCAGATTCTACTCTTTGGCACCTCTGTCAGTTGAAAAATATTTTCTACTGGCATAGGATTTCACTTTTGTTGTTGCAGGGCTTGAATTCCTAAAGGAGCAGGGGAAAAATATCAAGAGGTCAGATGATCAACACTAGGAAGCTTCAAATATACACTTTGTGAAGGTGATAAGGACTCATTAACAAGTGAGAATATTTTACGTACTTCTTCCTGTCCTATGACAGCCCCTTCTTCAATCTCCAGTCTTTAAATTATGCTATAAATTACTAAAATGGATAATAATTTTGGACATCTCCCTAGCTTTTTAGTGACAAGAAAGCCAACTAAAACAAGAAAAAATGATTTGAACTTTTTCCATAACTTAATAAATGTGATACTGCAATATACATTTGATAGGACATAGGTAGATGAATAGATAGATCATAAGGTTACATGGTTAAAAGGTGCTAGTGGTGTTTCAGGTAAAGTGGAAGGCTAACAGAAAACAGGTTTTGGGGACCAAAAGTCTATTGATTCAGCTCAGCTCTACAAGATTATGTTTGGATTGGTTTCTTTGTAGTCCTTATTTCTTCTGTCTCTCTCTTTCTCTCTCCCACGAACACACTCCCACCTTCACTTCTCCCTCTCTTTTTTTTTTTTTTTAATTTTTAAAATTTATTTATTTATGGCTGTGTTGGGTCTTCGTTGCTGTGTGTGGGCTTTCTCTAGTTGCGGTGTGCGGGCTTGGGCTTCTCGTGGTGGTGGCTTCTCTTGTGGAGCATGGGCTCTAAGCACGTGGGCTTCAGTAGTTGTGGCACATGGGCTCAGTAGTTGTGGCTCACAGGCTCTAGAGCACAGGCTCAGTAGTTGTGGCGCACAGACTTAGTTGCTCCGCGGCATGTGGGATCTTCCCGGACCAGAGCTCGAACCCGTGTCCCCTGCACTGGCAGGCAGATTTTTAACCACTGTGCCACCAGGGAAGTCCCTCACCCCTCTCTTCTAACACACAGATCTATATTTCAAAATGTTTCCACATGCTGTACATTTACATCTACAAGGATGCCCCTGCAGGTACCTGTGATATGTTCTTCAAACCTCCGCATCAAAAAAGAAACTCTGTCACCCCAAATCTCATATTTTAAAGGTACCTCCAAATCCTAATTACCCCAGCTCAAAACATCTGGGTTATTTTTGACATCCCCTTTCTCCTAGCCTCCATACCCAGTTCAGTTACCTGGTCATATTGATTCTCTCATCTTGAAATCACCCTCTACTTCTCTTCTCTTTCTCTAAGATTCAGTGTAATGTGGTGATCAAGAGTGCAAGCTCTAGAGTTGACTCCTTGTCTTTCCACTAACTACATCTGTGATCACGGGCAAGTTACTGGACCTCACTGTGCTTCAATTTTGTCATCTGTAAACTAGAAACACAGTAAACTATATTATAGGATTGTGTTCAAGTTTAAATTAGTTGATACACTCAGTGCTCAATAAATTCAGTTGTAATTATGGTGATGTTGATGATGAGCATGATGTTGATTTCAGAGCCTTCTAATCTTTCACAATCTTCTAATGGGTCTCTCAGGTTCCACTGTATATTCTCTCAAGTTCAGTCTTCCTACTTCTTTCAGAGTTGGCATCCTACAAGCATATCTGATAATGTTTTGCCTCCTGCTCAAAGCCTTATGGCTTACGGAACGGCTCCCTTTCCTATTAACATGGTATTTAAGGTCCTCTTCTATTAGGACTCTATCAACTCAGTATCCTATCCTATACTTTCTTTCTTATTCTATGTCCATTTCCTTCCCCACCCCAGTGTCCTACTTGTTCTTTCCCAAATGTGTCCTAGATCTTGATATCTCATTATTTTTCTTCTTACTACTATCATTATCAGGGATAGTTTTCCATCTTATCTTTGTCTGTTATAATCCTTTCCAGATCTTCTGGTCAGAAATGTTGTCCATTTACTAAAATCTGAAGATTGTCCCAATATTAATATTAAAATCAGCAACTATCATTTATTAAATGAATGCTAACAATGTATCAGGAACTCTGTCTTATAAAGTCAGCACTGTCATTATCACCATTTTCAAGCTAAGGAAACTTATGTTCTATAACGTAGAGTAACTTGTTCAAAATCACCCAACCAGGAATTTGCGAAGACTCAGTTTTATGAGTCCAGAGCCAGCATATGCCCTCACTAACCCATTACACTGCCCTGACAACTGTGTGTGTGTTTATTTCCCATTTAATACTCTCCTCTATTACGCCAAATTAAAATCTTTCCAAGTCCAGTGTCTTACCTGTACATATCTTGTAGCACCACATGTTGTGCCTTCTGCACAATAAGCATGTGATCGTGGTGAAGTGAATTGACTTTCCCTGGTACAGTCAAAAGTGGGCGTGGCCATGCTGGGGGTGTGGGATACAACTGTGTTGTGTTTCTTCCGTCTTAAATTCAGGGGTCTCCTTAAAGGGGGCATCCACTTAGGAGTTTAGTTTTACCCCCATTGACTCAATCATCTTACCCTACAAGTCACATGTGGATAGTCCCCAACTTTAAAATAATCAAAGTTAATAGCACACATTTACCTCAGTCTAAAGTCCGGTTCTGGAGTCAAATTTGGAAACTCAAGGGAGATACCGATGAAAAGAAGTGCTGTATTTTATGTACTTGTAAACATTCAGAGACCAACAATTAACCTTATGATTAAGTGTGACTACGGACCCTAACCCATCCTGTGTTCTTTGTCTGTTTATAGATCTCTCTCAGTAAATCAACAATAGTCATTGTGATAATAAGGTCTAAGCCTTTCCTCTTTGTATTACCAGCATATAGCACAGTGCCTGGTATATAAGAAACTCAAAAAAGTATTTTATATTTTATAATTAGAATATTTAAAAATATACATTGCCACGCTCAATTCCCCCCTCCAAAAACTCCCATTCACTATGTTTAGTGCGGGGACTCAGGCATCTGTATTAACAACAAATAACAACAACAAAACCCCAGGTGACTAGTGCCTTTTATCCTCATTATGTTTAAAAATGATATTAGGCAAGATTTGCTTCAGATAGTTTTCTTGTCTTCTCTAATTTTTTTCCCTACTCCCTCTTCACACACACAGAAACACCTATGCTGAAAGAATCAGGTGCCACCCCTAGGCATTTCCGTAGCATTTTTTCATAGCACTTGATACCTTATTCTAATTGCTTATTTTAATCAGCAGACTCTTCCATTAGACTGCAGGGGCCGTGAGGGCAGAGACTATTTTCATCTTATTCACTGTCGTATCTCTGCTGCCCTGCACCATGCCTAACATGTATGAAGATACATATATATACACACATACATATATATGTATATATAAAATTTTTAAATGGAATATTTTAATGAACAAATAAATAAGGCAGTTAATTTCTAGAAGGTGGTATCTATTTACTCGTAGAAAATATATTTTATGAGAAGAACCCCAGGAATAACTGAAGTAGTAACTCATGGCACTGGTATTTGGCTGCATCATTGGCTACAGAGGTTTCATTGAACATTCTTGGAGTTGACTAGTATCTACAAGGTTATTTCCGTGGGAAAATGATTTCCAGCTGCTTTAATTAAAAAGAAATTTCAAACAAAACACATTCGGCGCCTGCCTGTACCAAGCAGCGTGGCAATTCTCATTGAAGCTGAAACACAACATGTTCTACTCATTTTTAATAAAATTTGTAACTTACATTCAACTTTTTTCCATGACTATTCCACAACAATGGTTCCTAAATGCAATCATTGGATAGACTGAAACACAGACACCCAGGGAACTTTACACAAATACAGATTCGTAGGTCCCACACAAGGAGATTTTCATTTGGAAAGTCTGTGGTAGAATCTGCAAATCTAAGGTTTTTTTTCTTCCAGTTTTATTGAGATACAGTTAACATGCAGTACAGTATAAGCTTAAGATGTACAGCATAATGATTTGACTTATATACATCATGAAATGATCAGCACAGTAATTATAGTGAACATCCATCATCTCATATAGATACAAAATAAAAGAAAAAATTTAAAAATATTTTTCCTTGTGATGACAACTCAGGATTTATTTTAACAGCTTTCATATGTAACATACAGCAGTGTTAATTATACCAATAATGTACATTGCTTTCCTAGTAGTTATGTATCTTATAACTGTAAGTGTGTGCATTTTGACCACCTTCATCCAATTTCCCCTCACCCCACTCCCTGCCACTGGTACCAAAAATCTGTTCTATTTTTCTATGGGTTTGTTTGTTTATTTTTTGAAGTATAATTGACCTACAACACTATGTTAGTTCCTGGTGCACAATGTAGTGATTGGTTATTTCTATACGTTACAAAATGATCACTGTGATAAGTCTAGTTACCATCTGTGACTGTAGTGCATACATACATAATGCATTATTATTGACTATATTCCTCATGTTTTACATTTCATCACCATGACTCATTTATTTTGTAACTGGAAGTTTGTACATCTTAATTTCCTTTACCTATTTCACTCATTGCCCCATCCTCCTCCCCCCTGGCAACCACCTGTTTGTTCTCTGCATGTATGACTCCATTTCTGTTTTATGTTTATTCATTTGTTTTGTTTTTTTATATTCCACATACAAGTGAAATCATACAGTATTAGTCTTTCTCTGTCTGATTTATTTCACTTAGCATAATACCCTCTAGGTTCCTCTGTGTTGTCACAATTGGCATTTTTTTTTTTTTTTTTGGAAAAATATCCAGAAGTGGGATTGCTAGATCATATGGGAGTTCTATTTTTAATTTTCTGAGGAACTTCCGTACTGTTTTCAGTAGTGGCTGCACCAATTTACTTTCCCACCAACAGTGCGTGAGGGTTGCCTTTCCTCCACATCCTCGCTAACATACGTTATTTGTTGTCTTTTTGATAATAGCCATTCTGACAAGTGTGAGGTGATATCTCATTGTAGTATTGGTTGGCATTTCCCTGATGATGAGTGACTTTCAGCTTCATGTGCCTGTTGGCCATCTGTATGTCTTTTTGAAAAAACTGTCTATTCAGGTCCTCTGCCCATTTTTTAATTGGGTTGTTTGGTTTTTTGATATTGAGCTGTATGACCTGTTTGTATATTTTGGATATTAACCCCTTATCAGACATATTGTTTCCAAATGTCTTCTCCCATTCATTAGGAGGCCTCTTCATTTTGGCGATAGTTTCCTTTGCTGTGCAAAAGCTTTTTAGTTTTATGCTGTCCCATTTGTTTATTTTTGCTTTTGTTTCCCTAGCTTGAGGAGACATATCCAAAAGAATATTGCTAAGTCCAATGTCAAAGTGTGTACTGCTTATGTTTTCTTCTAGGAGTTTTATAGTTTCAGGTCTTTCATTTAAGTCTTTAATACATCTTGAATTTATTTTTTTATTATTTATTTAATTTGTTTTTTTTGCGGTACTTGGGCCTCTCAGTGTTGCGGCCTCTGCCGTTGCGGAGCACAGGCTCCAGACGCGCAGGTTCCGGACGCGCAGGCTCCTGACACGCAGCCTCCTGACACGCAGGCTCAGCGGTCATGGCTCCTGACGCGCAGGCTCAGCGGCCGTGGCTCACGGGCCCAGCCGCTCCGCGGCATGTGGGATCCTCCCGGACCGGGGCACGAACCCGCGTCCCCTGCATAGGCAGGCGGACTCTCAACCACTGCGCCACCAGGGAAGCCCCTGAATTTATTTTTGTATATGGTGTGAGAAAGTAGTCCAGTTTGATTCTTTTGCGTGTAACTGTCCAGTTTTCCCAACATCATTTATTGAAGAGGCTGTCTTTTCCCCATTGTATGTTCTTGCCTTCTCCTTAGGAAAGCAGATGCATAGACAGGAAATCAGTCTTGGTTCATAGCAGCTATGAGTTTGGGAGTCTGGTGTATGAACAACAGTGGCTCTCTGCCTCAGGATATTGTGTTGAGTAGTAAAAATAATTTGTCTGAAAGTGCTCTATGAAAGTAAGCAGGCAAAACAAATGTCAAGTATTTAGGAGTATGGTAATGTCTTTACTTTACATCAGTAGATATCAAATCAACTATTTTAACAACAATTGTGCCAGTTCAAAAATCATTATCAGGGTCCCTTGCATCAACCTTTATATTTGAGGCTGACAACTGGTGAACTATGTGTTGAGTAGCACCTTTCTCTCTACTGGAGGGAGCTATCAAAGAAGGCTAAAAATAATGATTCAAATAAGGGTGCTTGAATTATTGGGCAGTGTTATTATTTTTACAGATAAGTTATAACGGAATGAAGTAGACTAACTAGGAAACTTCTACATAAATGTCAGACAGAGGGTTTAAATAATTATTTGGAGTACAAAACACTATGAAATGTATCTAGGACTCTTCTGATTTTCAGCGGCGCCCATTTGCTGTCTTTTATTTGAAAAAAATCTCTTAATATTCTACAAATCATATTGATAGAATCGCTTTACCCATCTTCAGGATGCAGCCACCACTGGGGTAATGAGTAATTAGCAGCTGTTTAACATACCAGAAGACACCACATTGGCACATTATTCTCTCTTCAGATCTTTAAAAGGACTTATAATAATAACAATCATAATAATTATGCATTTTATTGTGCTGGTTGCTTTGCCTACTTACAGACCAGAGCATAATTCAGTAACAAAAACATGATAACTTTTATAAGTACCAAAGGAATTAGCCCATAAAACTATTGGTCATCAAATCTTGTCATATTTTGTATTTGCTTCTTCTCCTTCATTTCCTCAGCCCTGAGGATGATTAATTTTTTGCATCCTATGGGGTTTTGCGACCGTTTCTTTTCTATAACAGCCAAAAGTATTCCGAAGTTTCACCATCCATGTTCTTCACCCTTCCAGAACAGCTCTTTCCTTAGCCATGACAGATGTTGAACTCATTTAGTACCATCTCTAATGCTGTAGCTTTTAAGAGAAAATATAATACAAACATCTGGGACAAGAAATCTAAATATCCAGATCTTCATGTCTCCAAGTCCTGGTAATGCACTCTCATAGCATCTTGTTTGTTACCTGTCTTTCCCTTATCACAGTTGTAATCTTGTGTTCAATTAAACAGTTATTTGTTTAATGTCTGTCTCCTGTTCCATGTGAGCTCTAAGTTCCTTGAGGGCAGGGACTATGTCCATCTAACCCCGGGATATGTCCCCAACAAAAGCATGGTACCTGACACACTTTTATTGTAAGTGTCCCTCCTCTCATGTCCCGGGGACTAAGTATGTGGCTGTAATCTTAAAAATACTTGTCATATGAACAAAATGATTGATTGAAAATGAATGCACACCTAGAGATCTGAGCCCCAGCTGTTTGTAATTATGCTATTATAAATATATTATGTGCACTTAGACACTATTTCTTTGGTCAGGTGGAAGCATGTTATTAAAACAAATTCAACAAAGAGACTGGGAGGTCAAAAGCGTTTTTTGCTAGTAGCAATTGGTTAGGTACAATTTTATCACATTTTTCTGACACTAATATCCTTGGGGACTTACGTTCATCTAAGCAATTGTTCCCTTTCTAACCACCTCCACCTACTGAAATTTATCTTTCAATGCTCAGGTATCAAGTGTAGATAGGGTTTTCCCCTGGGAGGTGCTTGAGTACAGAAGGTATGCACCCCATTGCTCTTACCAGTGTAATTGTTTGCTGAGCTGAAGAATTCTGTGAGGAAGTACTTTCAGATGCAACTGTTTCCAGGAGGTGCCCTGCAAAGGTTTTTGTGGCTTGTGGGAATTGAAGTTGCAGCCTCAAGCAGCAGGAGCAGACAGGAAGAAACCTTGGTCTATAAGTCTTTGTTTTCAACCTGTTTGACTGTACTCTTGGAGAAATTTAAACTATGATGCAAGCATAGGGGTCATTCTTCAGGAAATGGGAGGAGGCCACTGCTGTCAAGAGGCACTTTTTTTTTTTAAAGTTTAAAGGTTGAGTATCCGAGACCCTTACGGGGATGCAACATCTTTTCATGAACTGTAAAGTGGTTAAAGCAATTTCATAGAACCCCAAGGGTTCAGACTACTTCAGGAGGAGTAGAGTGGAAAGCAAAGTCAGGAAGACCAGACTGCACTTAAAGGAGCTTCAGGTAGGAGGTTTTTATCAAGAAAAAACTTGCAGTTTTATCGAAAGATGCCCAATACCTTGTTTGTTGAATTTTTTTGTTATTATCTATTTTGGAGGCTAAAATAGACAGTCAGAAGAGAAATAGTTTTGGTTTATCTTGGGCACCCTAGTGACAAGAATGTGTTCCTTTTTCACTGGTAGCCTTCTGTAGGGAAGCAGAATATTTGTTACCTGCATTCATCCTAACCCTTCCTAGCACCCCTTATGTACCCCTAATCCATCCTGTACTTCCCACTCACTCTACCATTTCCCTGGTTTAGATAATAAAGCCCACGTTTATAACCACCTCCTAACTAATCTGCCTACTTTAGCCTCTGCCTTTTTGCATGCATGTGCAAGTATGTGCAAGTTCACATAAACACACAGATACTCACAGGACTCTCAGAATGAGTGCCCTTAAAGACAGAGATCACTATGTACCTACCCTGCTTTCAGTGGTTTTTCATGTAAAATCTAAACTCCTCTCTCCTACTTTCAAAGCTCTCCCTTGATTTAACTCCAATATCTCTGACAAAACTTAGCATGATTTGCCGTATATCCTAGCAGCTGTGTTATGGAAGCGTCATCTTCTCCATCTAGATTGTGAATGCCCACAAGTCAGGGGCATTTATTGACTTCCACATTCCTATGAAAACTAGGACACAATTTTCACATAATAGTTGCTCAGTAGCTACCTGCTGAATGAATGGGTGACTGCTTTTAGGTATTTTGAAGGTGAGCTCATCTAGGCCATAAGAAAAACTGGTAAAATTATCACCACCATCCCCTTGTTTTCTCCCTGAGAGATGAATTTTTACAAAATCCTTCAGTGAGATGTATTATACTTCTCATCCCTGGATAATTCTGAAGGAACTGTTTTTATTTTTTTAAATATTCCTCTTTTATTTACACTTGCTCCTGATCTTGTTCATAATGTGGTATTTCACATCATTTCACATCGTAAAATATACACAAACTCCCTTTGGCTACATTGTAAAAGCTTCCAGGCCTATTTTACAATTACTGAATCTCAAGAGGGCTATATCATGCCTGTCTTACAGGAGACTTCTTATGTATTTATGTTCTTTATAGTATATGGATTCCTATTAACTTTGATCAGAGTGAGGTATCTCCCCTTTGATTTTGAACAAGTTCCTCTTGTCACTTACAAAATGTGACATTCCTTATCCTAAATCTCTGAGACATACTACAATTCAGATATGTCAGCCTTGGGAATTACTGTTCTTTCCTAAAATCAGTGTTACATACAAAGCTACAACACAAGTAAGTACACAAACATTGTATCTTAGAACTGCAGTGTACTTCTTGAAGCTTATCCCGATGACTCCTAGCATTTGGAAAATACTTCTAAAGATGTTTCCTAATAAGAAAAGCTGCAACTTTTGCCCCCATTGCTTTTGTTATTTTGTATAACTTGGGTTCCAAGTATGATTTTATTTTGGAAAACAGCATTCACAAAACAACAGAATTTCCAAAGTTTAAAAAAAAAGTGAAATCAACTATATTAGGGGATGAATACAAAGGTATGGAAACCTGATACTAAACTTAAACAATCCTTCAGATATTAGAAGATTTTTGATACCCATTTCTCACTTTTTTAATGCCCATCTCATCTGAAAGTCACTTATGGAGGCAGAATATTATTACTTTCTTTCACACTCACTTCCCCCTCATCGTATGGTTCAAGATTGTATGAGTATTTACTGAGTCCTTCTATGTACCAGATATTAGACATGTTGCTAGTTCTAACTAGTTCAAGCCTGCAAACAAAAACTACATACGCTTCCCACTATAGTCTGAATATTTGTGTCTCCCCAAAATTCTTGGGTTGAAATCCTAATTCACAAAGGTGATGGCATTAGTAGTGGGGGCCTTTGGGAGGCAATTAATGGGAATGGAATTAGTATCCTTATGAAAGAGACCCCAGACAAATTCCTTGTCACCTCCTCAATGTGAGGATGCAAGGAGAAGTCTGTGACCTGGAGGAGGGCCTTCAGCCAACCATGCTGGCACCCTGATCATGGACTTCCAGCCTCCAGAACTGTGGAAAATAAATTTCTGTGGTTTATAAGCCATCCAGTCTTTGGTATTTTGTTGTAACAGCCTGAACCTGAATAGACTTAGACAGTTACCAACCTCATGTACCTTATTATCTAGTGGGTGTTACATTTTGATATCCATCATCTGTCACTAAGGAAGAGACTTCGCTTGCTTTGTTTGGTTGTTTGTTTGGGGCATCCTTCATTAATTTGACAGGTAAGATCATGCAGTGGATGTGTCAAGACTGGGCATGATCATGAAATGGAACTAATTGTTCTTAGATATTTGACAGTCTTTGTCAGTGATTCATCGTGTTCCAATTTTAAACATGTATAGCTGATTCAATTTGTTATAAAGCAGAAGCTAACGCACCATTGTAAAGCAATTATACTTCAATAAAGATGTTAAAAAAAATTAAAAAATAAATAAACTTAGAATGATTACTTCTATACCAGCCCCATACTTAACATTTCTTTCATTTTTCTCTTGTGCGTTTTTTTTTTTCTGTAGACTTATACCTTCTTACCTCTTTTGAGGGCAAAGATTATTTCTCATCCATCTGTGAATTGTTCCATTTCCTACTGTTTCTAGTGCAATTATTTACACATATAGGGTACTCAATAATATGTCTGAAAATACCAGCTATTGTATTTCTGCATTTCTGACTCTACTGGTGAGGAAAGTGATTGAAATATTGCAGGTTTTTTTTTTTAGCCTTATGCCCAGCTCTATCAAGGTGGAGGACAATTTTTAGCGGGGATATTATATCAGAAGTTCATGCATCAAGTAAGGGTTAAACTGGGTGACCTCTAAGCTCCTTCTACTTCTGAATTTATGATTCTATGTTATTGCAGAGGGGTGCAATTTTATAAACAGAAAAATAAGTTTTCCTTTGGGCGTTAGGCTTTTACATCTTTCAATTTGAGACTTCACTGGCTTTACTATAACCATTAGCACAGTGTTCTTTTTATTGTACTGTAAGTGCTAGGAAACTTGGCTCTGCTTCTCATCACAGAAATGCCTTCATCATGAGCCAGCCTGCAAAGATGTCTGCTTGCTCTTCTACGACACCAACTTTGACCCAGTTTCCCACCTCCTACCCCAGAAAAAGGGCATGATTCTATGATGTGTGTGTATGAGGTTCTGTTTGGGCATGCGTGAGTGCTGCCATAGATCTGTTCCCTTGGGCGTATACCTCTCACACAGTCATTTAATCAGTGTTTTTTGAGTCCTCCTTGGCTTCCCAGCACTGATCTAGATGCTTTGGTAGAGTCAAAAAAATAAGAGGGTATGTCCTTGGCCTTGCAGAGCATAGTCTAATTGGGGAAACCTAAAAATTAACTAGAGAATGATAATCTCAGATATCTTGGGACAATTTTGATATACTGTGGGAAGTATCATCACATAGGCTAAAGGATGGTTCCAGTGGTGAATTTATTTATTAAGGAAGAATTCTTGGAGTCTAGACTTTTCTTTATATTGGTGGAGAAGCCATTTGTGGACAGAGGATGGGTGGCATTAGCAGAAAGGCAAGATACAAAAAAATAAGGCCACGTGATGGGGAATAGGTTAAAGCAAAGGATAACACACATAGTCAAATTCAAAGACAATAAGAGAAAGGAGAGAGGTGGCTGGGCAATTTTGAAAGGAAATTGATAGAGCTTGTATATGATGAGATATACAGCAGGGAGCCACTCTGCATGATTCGGATTAAATGAATATTGTATTTGAAATAGACTTAGCTATATGTAAAGGAGG
Source organism: Delphinapterus leucas (assembly GCF_059928025.1). Taxonomy (NCBI): domain Eukaryota; kingdom Metazoa; phylum Chordata; class Mammalia; order Artiodactyla; family Monodontidae; genus Delphinapterus; species Delphinapterus leucas. The sequence continues at coordinate 62,440,216 of NC_143132.1, read as the reverse complement.
ACCAGAAAGCTAAGAAAGCCATAAGTCACCTCTTTCATAAGTCAGACACAAAAATCCCCCTATAATGTAATAAGTTGCTCATTATCCCAGTTGTGGAAGTGAAGGAGAAGTGACAAATATGAGATATGACTGGATTTGATGACCAGTAATTTCATAGCGTATTCTTTTGGTGTTTTATAATGAAGTTATCGTGTTTTCTTTACTGAATAATGCCTCTGGTCTATGAGTAGGGCAGAAGAATGAGCATTATGAAAGACATAGCTATTATGACTGCTATTATTATAAAATCCCCTTAGATTTGAAGAGAGAATAATCATCTTAATGTGTTATTTTGTGGGCCAGTGCTATGTTAAACAGCTATTAGTTTTTACCCTAAGGTGGCTGCGTACTGAAGATGGGTGAAGTGATACCTGGGAATATGGCTTGTAGAATATTTAGGGATCAGCTCAGATAAAAGGTGCCATATAAATGCAAAGTGTCATTACCAATAGTCATAACAGTGTTGGTTGTTATTGTTGTCTTGGGAAGTTTATAAGAACTAATTGCAATGGTAGCTCATACTGCAGCCATAAGCTGTGAGAAACAATCTTTTGAGTCATAATATTAAATATGTCCAAAGGCAACTAAACAACCTTTGGAAATAAATGAGACCGTTTTGATTTTTACCTGTGACAATGCACAAATCTGGCATTTTCTGATTTGGAAAAGTTTTGAGTCTGGAAATTAAACTGTCAGAGTTTAAAAGTATGGGAATGTGAGGACCAAAAACTGTTTAATCAAAGTGCTAGATACTTTTTCAAAAGGGGTAGGAAATAGATCTTCCAATAACAATGTAACTGTGTGAAATGCATCTTCGAACTAGGATAGATGGAAGAGGAAGAACGCATGAGAAGCCAGAGGTTGCTTTTCCAATGGTTACAAAAAAGAAACTGTTTCTCTCTCTTTCTCTCTTTCATCTATTGTGCCAGCCATGACATCAACTGTTACATAAACTCTATCTTTGCCTTTAGGTAAAACACTTGCCTTTAAAATTCTTTTATAATCCAATAATCCAATTTCTAGGTTTTCAAAATATTTGATGATAGATCAAAAACGTATTACATATATCAGAGAGAGCGAGAGACAGAGAGATTTCCATCTTTAAGATTAAAAAGCTTCTGCACAGCAAAGGAAACCATAAGGAAGACGAAAAGACAGCCCTCAGAATGGGAGAAAATATTTGCAAATGAAGCAACTGACAAAAGATTAATCTCCAAAATATACAAATAACTCATGCAGCTCAATAGCAAAAAAACAAACAACCCAATCAGAAAATGGGCAGAAGACCTAAATAGACATTTCTCCAAAGTGAAAATACAGATGGCCAACAAACACATGAAAAAATGCTCAACATCACTAATTATTAGAGAAATGCAAATCAAAACTACAATGAGATATCATCTCACACCAGTCAGAATGGCCATCATCAAAAAATCTACAAACAGCAAACGCTGGAGTGGGTGTGGAGAAAAGAGAAGCCTCTTGCGCTATTGGTGGGAATGTAAATTGATACAGCCACTATGGAGAACAGTATGGAGGTTCCTTAAAAAACTAAAACTAGAACTACCATGTGACCCAGCAGTCCCACTACTGGGCATATACCCAGAGAAAACCATAATTCAAAAAGACACATGCACCCCAATGTTCATTGCAGCACTATTTACAATAGCCAGGACATGGAAACAACCTAAATGTCCATCAACAGAGGAATGGGTAAAGAAGATGTGGTACATATATACAATGGAATATTACTCAGCCATAAAAAGGAACGAATTTGGGTCATTTATAGAGACGTGGATGGACCTAGAGACTGTCATACAGAGTGAAGTAAGTCAAAAAGAGAAAAACAGGTATCGTATATTAACGCATATATGTGGAATCTGAAAAAAATTGGTGTAGACGATCTTATTTACAAAGCAGAAATAGAGACACAGACGTAGAGAAGGGGAAAAGGGAGGTGGATGAATTGGGAGATTGGGATTGACCTATATACTCTGTTGATACTATGTATAAAATAGATAACTATTGAGAACCTACTGTATAGCACAGGGAACTCTACTCAATGCTCTGTGACCTAAATGGGAAGGAAATCCAGAAAAGAGGGGATATATGTATACGTATAGCTGATTCACTTTGCTGTACAGTAGAAATTAACACAACATTTTAAAGCAACTATATGCCAATAAAAACTTTTAAAAAAGATTTAACAGCCCTAGTCCTGCTCTAAAGAAAATGGTAACAGAAGGTAATGGCAAGTAGCTTATATATCTTTTAACTCCTGAGTTATTAGTGGACATTTGGTACAGGACTATAAATTCTAGAGTCACTATTAATGTTCTTCTAATGGATCTTTGTTATCCACAAGTTGATCAGTGTTTAGCCATTTAATCGACGCACTGAAAAGGCCACAGTATATATGTCATGCTCTGTTATTCCAAAGTTGGGAGAGGCAGTTAAAGTAAATGCAGTGGGATTTTCCCAAACAGGGGCTTCCTCTGCTTAACTAGTGTTTAGTACAGCTGTCCTGGTTCTTTGAACTAATATAAAATTCATGCATGTTGAAAGAAGTAGATAATAAGATTTTTGAGAACTTAGTGGACTGCACTATTGTCAATTTACTTCACTCTTTGTACCTTGTTTGAGAAGGTGGCTGTCTTTTATCTCCTTTCAATCATTTCTCCCTATATCCCAGTAGTCGCTGTAGGTGTGGAGACGTCGTTCTGTTTCCCGTTGTGATGTGGGGTGGGAGAGAAGCACTTCACTCAACAATGCCAATAAAAGTGAACTGATCCTCACTTTTAGGTTACTGAGCAGAGCGTGAATAATGACACACAACCTCAATAACATTAATGATTCTGGAAGCAGACCTTCTTGAGAGAATAACTGAGAGAAACTAGGTGCTTACATTTCTATCCGATATCGTCTCTTTAATACCGTCCATCTTCCTTGGGAGTTTTCAGATACTCCTAAAACTTAGGTTTGAAGTTGCCTCTATTCCCCACTACATTTTCTCTTCTCTATTACAAAAGCTTACAGAAAAAAGTATCAGTTGTTTGGAAAGCCCCAGTAACAAATTCCAGATATTTGTACATGGTTCCTATGGATATTTTTACCTTTAGCAGAAGTCAGAGACATTGATAATTAACATAAAAGAACTTAAGAGCTTTCAATAAAATTTGAAAGAAAAACCTTAAAACAATGGAATTGCTAATAAACATCGACTTTTACTTCTCACCTACTTGGAATGGTGAAATTTTAAACCTTTTTACCGTCAAGTTATGTAGGATTGTGAACATACAGACAGTCAGCTACAGTGCTACATTGTGAGAGGTCATATTTTCTTTATTTACCAATTTGTAACTAGATACCTGCCCAGTACCTGACAGCATGTAGATTGATTGATACTTATTGAATAAATTTAGAGAGAAAGTATGATAAAACTATTTTGTGTCTTTATTTTGCTGGTAGTTACATGACTGTGTGCATTTGCCAAAATCAATAGAACTGTATACCAACTAAATTAATTGTATTATGTAAATAAAACGTTTTTGAATGTATATGGTGCTTACCTCATCAAGGACCCATGCATGCCCATTCATTCTCTTTTTTATCCATCAGCCATTTTTTTGAGGAACTACAATGGTACTGAGCTCTGTGTTGAATTCCAAAGAGATACTGATAAATAATCTCTTCCCCTTTCATCTAGTAGCTTCTCCACCTGCTCATTATACTCCTACATCTAATAGTTCCCTTTTGATATCACCTTACCTTACTAGGACCCATGGAGTCGTTCCCTAGAGGAAAGGTGGGTTCAAGGGTTCTGGATCCTTTGGGCTCAGTAGACGTAAAATGACTCAAGGCTAGAATGAAGTCCTAGTTCAGTGATATCATGGGTGTCAAGTAGTTGCACAAATATAGTTTTTAAATATACTTGCTGACAAAAATATGTTCTATGTTCAAAATAATAGATAAAAATCAGATCATGAGGTAGGACTCACCTATAGTTCAGCCAATGGATTTTCATTTGGGCAGGAAAACAATGTGGTGACGTTGCTAAAAACTAAGAGAAGTAGTGAGAGTATTAGTGCTCTGAGTGTGGTAATCACACTTGGTTGCCTACCTAATATAATTCAATTAAAGTTAAGGTTTCTATTCCTCCACATGATTCAATGAAGTGACCCTTTCTGCAGCTAATAAATTAATATAAACCAATAATAGTAATTTCATTCCTCTTCTCAGTGATTGGTTTAGAATTTAAAATACCTAATACTAATTAAACATTCATTATGTGCCACGTACTTTTCTAAGTGTTTGCTTTGTATTAACCCAAATAAGCATCACAGCAATCCATTGAGGAAGGTAGTATTGACATCCTCATTTTATAGATAGGGATTCTGAGGTACAGAGAAATAAAGCAATTGCCCAAAGACAAACAGGTATGAGTTGCCATGTTGGGGTTCAAACTCAAGCCATCTTATTTCAGTTTTCATGCTCTTAACCAATGTTTTATTCTGCACATGACCCTATTCTGGCCAATGACGTGTTAGAAAAAGTTTGTTAGGAATTTGTTGGAGAGTTTCTTGTGCCTGAGAATTGAACCAACATGGAGAGGAGGGAATAGTCGGGAAGAGCAGAGAAGCAAAGCCAACAATCTAACATGCCACCCTGGAGCCTGCCTCACCTTGCTGTTCTTGTTATGTGACATAATAAAAATCCTCATTGTCTAAATCCTATGTCAGGATTTTCTCTTTTTTATAGTCAAAAGCATCCAAGCAGTTATTAATACATTGAATGCTAATCCCACTTCTTGTCACTAGCTAATGCATTGCATATATTATCTTATGTAATTCTTACAAATTTAAATAGGTTTTATTATAACCCTCTCCAGCATAAGGGTTAGAGAGATTAACTAATTTGCCACAGTCATATAGCAAGTAAGAGACAGAGGTCAGTGTACTGGACTCCAGAACTCATGTTTTTAAACATTCTGCACAACTGTCTTTCCCAATCATAAAATTATTCCATAATACCAACCTTTTTATCCAATGCTTGTAACACAAAGCAAGTTTTACATTTTATAATAGGAAAGTGAACTATTTGTCTATCATCTGTCTATCTATATACCTATCTATCTCTATCTAGATAGGTATCTATATCTATGTATCTCTATAGATTGAGATATAATTATCTATATATCTCTATCTATATTTACAAAGCCTCTTAAGTTAGTCAAAAAGCAGCCACAATAGCACGTGCTTTGCACTATTCATCTTATGCCATTAGGCAATTAGGTAGAATCATAAATACTGGTCTCCTGATTGGCTTATACAGCAAGTTAAGGCAACTGGTAGCTAAAATTTTGACACTTTTCTTACTTTTTAATGCTTTTAATGGAGGTTGAAAGACATGTTCAAATTGGATTTTACTTAGTTATGCTTATCATATGGCTAGTCTTAAATATATACTTTTTTTTATTGCATTGCCTTGTTGAAGAGGAACTTGAAAAACTTTTGGTGTCTTAAAAATCTAAACATTATAATAAAGCACACAGACAAACACAAGAAACACAAGAAATGGATTAGGGACTAACAAGAGACCTGGCTGTATGATTTCTCATAGATGAGGTTTAAGGCCATCAATTATTAATAAGAGTGGGCGTTGGCTAAGAAAATTACCAGTGCCCACCGTCGGTGTTTACAGCCTGTAACAAGAGGCACAGGCTTTACTCAAACTCACACCCATTTATTTTAAAAATGTACTGAGTGGCAGGCATTAAAAATAGATGAGTCTAGTTTCACAAGACCAACTGCGAGTAATCAACAGCAGGAGTGGGGGGGAAAATAAATTAGATTTTTAAAACCTATTCAGCAGAAATCATCAGTGGTTCTTCTGATCCTACAAAGAATGGAATGAGTTTAAAGAAATCAGATTATCTTTGGGGGGAATTACTTTTAAAATGTAAAACAAGGTGATAAAAAACAAGTTTAATTTCTGGATGGCCTTCCTTCTAAACACTGATGGCTTTCTCCGTAGAGAGTGGACAGTGCTGTGTCGGCATTGCTGGGCTCCAGACTTCCTGGAAACAGGCAAAAGGACTGTGCTGTTCACCACTACACTTTCATCCTGGGAGGCAGAGAGGGATAAAGGATGAACTGGAAGGGAAACAGGCTCTGGAAGCTTAACCTCTGGTGGACACCTCAGACCCTGTGATCACCACTTGCCTACGCCTGTCTCTCTCATTTTGTTTTCTGGTCTGGATGTAAACTGCAAAATAGCAAAGCGTCTTCAAGAACAACTGTTCCACTACTAGGTTCACCAGAGGCAGTTTAGGGGGAAAGTAGCAAATCAAGTTGTGGTGTTTCTTTCTTGCCTTCTTGTTTTTTCTCGTATGCCTTTTTCCATCTCATGGGTATAAGGAGTAAAACTATTTGATCAACAAATCAGTTTTAAAGGCTTCTACAGATGTCCCTTTTGAGGCAATCTCCATTTTAGAAAAAGATGCCAGTAAGAGAGCAGAATTAGATTTCATGTTTAGAAATATATAATGAATTGTACTGTGTTTTCTGGTAATTAATTTAAGAAACGGAACCTACAAATATCTTATCTAATCCATAATGGCTCCTTGATTTCCCCTAAGTATTAATAACTAACAGTGGACTTTTAGGCATCAGTGGGAGATGTTCAGGTCATCAGGGCGGTCCTGTGCTCTGACAACTCACACCACAAGGGCGAGCACATATTGTGTAGCCAGGGCTATTTCAATTCATCTTGTCAGGACTCGCTAAGTTAAATGCTCAGGGAGCAGAGTTATGCATGGGAAAAGCAGAAGAAAATGCCTCCCACCACGTGACTTTGGGGGGGCATTCTTAGAGGTTGTAAACATCAAAATAATCTCATTAAATTTTTACATCCTATTTCTGGGATGAATTTCTATCAAAGGTCCACTTGGCGGTCATGGTGAGGGGTGGGTTGACTGGAACAAAACTGACAATAAAGTGATGGTGGTTTTTTTCCTCTTGTTTCAAATATAAATTAATGTCCTTTGATTCTTGGGAAGTGCAGCCATAGTTCTGCCACCCGCATGGCACAGAGAGCTCCTCCCCAGGGATGTCGTCTCCTATACCCTAACAGTCCCATGGATCAATAGAGAAATAAGAGCTCTCAGGCTATCTTCTCAAAACAAACACAGTGGTGATGGGCTGGTGGAGTCCTTTGTATTCTTTAGAAAAAGGAACAATTTTGTTTTGTTTTTATTTATTTTCTTTATTATTTTTTTGGCTGTGTCGGGTCTCAGTTGCGGTGCGCCCGCTTCTCGTTGCACCGTGCAGGCTTCTCTCTAGTTGTGGCGTGTGGGTTTTCTCTCTTTAGTTGTGGTGCCCGGGCTCCAGGGCGTGTGGGCTCTGTAGTTTGCGGCACACGGGCTCTCTCGTTGAGGCGTACCAGCTTAGTTGCCCCGAGGCATGTGGGATCTTAGTTCCCCTACCAGGGGTCGAACCCGAGTCCCCTGCATTGGAAGGTGGATTCTTTACCCCTGGACCACCAGGGAAGTCCCAAAAACGGAACAATTTGAACAGCTTCATATTTCCACTAATATATCTTAAAACACTTTAAAAAACTACTTTAACTTGAGTAGTTCTACTGGTCCTACATACGTGGGATCAGCCTGCTGAGTCTGTTGGTACAAAGCTGTCATTCCTTCTTCGGTTCTACCCCTTCCCCAGGTCCCTTTACTTTCATCTCCTGGCTTCTGACTCTCTGCTTTCATCACACCAGTCCTTCCCTCATTACCCAGTGCCGCTTCTTCTGATGGCTGTGCCTCTCTTCTTGCTCTGCCTTTGGTCTTCACACTCACACATAGAATTTTCTCTGCCGTGTTTACAGATTGGCTCTACATAATAGCTCTATGTAGATGAGAGGTGGGGAATGTTGAGAGCAATGCATGCCACGATGTATCTCCATGGGGGGCGGGGCAGTATTGGCCTTGGTCACTGCTTACATCCCCTGCTTACGTCATGGGCTCATAGCAGCCATTGGATGGATGGATGGATGGATGGATGGATAAATGGAGAGACATATGGGCCAGGTACAAAAGCTATAATACTTCATAAGATTCTGAGGCCTTTCTTTTCTCATTTCAAATTCCGTAATTTGAAATACACACACACACACACACACACACACACACACACACATACCTTTCTGTCCACACTTTCAGAAGAGTAGATCTGTGTTAACAACCTCTCAGCCCAAATGATGCTGTAAAGAAATATGTCTTCACTCATAGGCAATACAACTGCATAAACTGCTTAAGTTCTAACCTGAGTGGGTTCAGTGATGTGACTTCAAGTCACAAGACTGTGAATATCTATGCGAGATTTTTTTCTGGTAGCAATGTCTATGTGTTTTAGGAGCCTGTGGTCGGATGCAATTATTAAAAATACATACATACAGGCCCACAAACACATATTTGGCCTTTTGTTGTTACTGTTGTTTTGTTTGTGCTGAGTCCCTGTAGTTGCTTACGATAATGATATAAATTGAGAGACAGTTTAGTATAATCCCTAAGAGCATGGATTCTGGAGTCAAACTGCCTGAGTCCAAATACGAGTGCTGCCACTTGGTAACTTTGTGAATATGGGAAAATCACTGAAGATCTCTGTGCCTCAGTTTCCTCATCTAAAACATATGGATAATAATAGTGCCTGCCTCTAAGTTTCTTGTAGGGATTAAATATGGTGGTATGCAAAGAGTATAGAATAGTGCCTGGTATGTGGTAAGTGCTATATAAAGGGCATCTGTGCTGATATCAATTGGAGTGTTGTTACAATAGCAGAAGGTGCTGCAAATACGGGGTTTTATTCCTGAGTAACTTTTACCTCAATATATCACTTATTCATTGATTTAGCATGTCATTGAATAATGACGTATGATCGGTATTATGCTGATTACTGGGACTGTGTAGGGAATAAAATAGACAAGTTCCCTGCCCCCACCAAACACATTTCTAGTGGGAGAAACAAATTAAAAAAAAAAAAAGGAAATGCATGTATATTCTATAGATAGATAGATAGGTAGATAGATAGATACTATCTATTACAAGATGTTTTTAGATGATAAAGGCTCTGAAAATTATGCAACAGGGCTAAAGGGATCAGGAGAGCCTGGACTGGGGTGGGAAGGCAGCTGAGAACTCAGCTGGAGGAAGCTAGTCATGCTTGGAGCAGGGAAGGACATTCAAGGGATCAGCAGTGCAGGGTCCCTGGTGACAAGGAACCTGGCATTTTTGTGGCATAGAAGTGGAGCAGGCAGGGGTGGGTGTGACAGCAGATGAGGCCTGTGGAGTCTGTAGAGCCATCCTGTTCTGCTCTAATTTCCATCGTAATTAAAAATAACCTATCTGAACCACCCTTAAATTTCCAAGGCACAGACAGAGCCCACATTTTCCTTAATTATCATCTCCTGTTTAGTGGATTTTTGAAAAGAAGATACACACACACACACACAGCACACACAAAAGGCATATGCCTATCTTTAGCTGAGCCTCTGATTAATTCAGTCTTAATCCATATACCTAATTGTGCTTTCCTATTTTCTCTTTCTTTCTCCTCCAATTGCTCCACTGGGCGGGGGGTCTGGAGAGCAAACATATTCATTATATTGCCAGCAAACAAGATAGGAATCACACTGCAGGGGACAAAATTAAATTTACAGCTTTCCCTTGTACATGTCATAAACTGTTGATTTAACACGAGAGGAGAAAGCTGCAGTGATGGGGCACAACTGCAATGTGGAGCTGGGCTCTGGCTGTAGAGAGGTCAGTGTTTACTGCAGATAAGCCAGGGCCAGGCTTCTGAAACCAGCTCCTGCCCCCATCCAAAGGGCAGAGGTAGGTAGACTTGCTTTATATGCTCAGTGTACAGAAATCCAACCTCCTTCCATTCTCTGCTCACACATACTAGCTGTATGCCTGGGCAAAGCATTGTGATCAATATGTAGAGGGTAGATTCAGTGAATGTTTACATCTACTATCCCTGGCCTAATAGAGCTTCATGGGATCTTTTTTAAAGTTACAAATGAAGTGACAGACTCAGAGGCAATAATTGATAAAGGCCACCTACTTGTAATAGTCAGAATTAGCTGTTTTCCTACAGGAGGCCTTCGCCAATATCTCAGTACTACTAGGTGGGGACAGTTCCTTCATGTGCCCCTAACGCCATGTACAGGGCCGTTACACTGTCTGCTGGTATTGTTCTCACTAGGCTAGAGGCTCCCTTAGGGCAGAGAATACATCACGTGCACACTTATATCTGAAATGATGAGAAGAGGATCTGAAATATAAAGGTACTCCATGTATATTAGGTGGATAAGCTACCCCATGTTGCTTTCAAATGAAACAAGATTAATTGCAATAAAACATCTTCTCCTCACCCACATCTACACTTCAAAACCTGTTCCTGATTCTCACTCATTTTCCTCACTATTTGGCACAATTCTTAGGCGATAGAGTCAGGAATGAAAGAGAAGGAGCAGCCCTAGAATTTCAAAGGATTTAAGTAGACCGTCTGTTGCTCTGTCCATCGTAATAGGGCATTGTTGGGTGTTAAATGATGTGACTATGGAAACCAGATGCTTGTGGCCTAAGTAAACAGGACAGGGGTTTAAGAAGCATGGTGTATAGTTGAGTTAAAAATCACTATTATCTAACATTTGTACAAATATTCGGCATATTCATGATTCAGAGGACCCAACTCAAGCTGAGAAATTTAGTGGGAATAATCTCGAAATGCAAAACAAAAGTCAGTAATACTTAGAAACCTTTTCTAGCAAGCTTTAACCTTAGCGATGAATCTGTCTAGATAACTCAGAGACTCCCCGGGATGCATGTGTGAATCTTATGTCCGAATGTGAAAGCATTTGAAAACTGTAAAATATACATGTGTGGCCTTCTTCGTGCTTTTATTTTGTCTTTTCATTTTGTTGTTTTGTGTCTCCTCCAAGCTCCTTTCCTTTTATCCACAGACCCGGGAACTTCCAATCATCTGTTGTTCCTTGGTGGGCCAGAGAGCAAGAAGGCCAGAGTGGAGAGGGGCGTGGGGTGAGGGTCTGGACAGGTAGGCTTACCTCCAAGGCAAGCACCATCACAGAGCCTGTGCAGGGAATGCTATAAGAGGGAGAACAAAGCCTAGAATTGCTGCCAGAGCTGTAGGTCACAGAGATTTACCAAGACCAGGACATCCAGCACAATTACAGCCTTGGAATGCAAAGTATATATACACACATACATATATGCACACCTGTATAGACAGAAAGACCAAGTTGTGAGTGCAAAAGAAACACCCACAACCAGTGGGTACCAATCTTTTTATGTCTTGTGAATGAAATCTGTAAACTTCTTTTACTATATTTTTTAGAAACATGGTATTAAGATAGGGGATAGTGTGGAATTGTAAAATGTGCCTGAGATTAAGCATCAGAAAACCAGGATTTTAATCCCAAACCCAACACACTGATTTATTATATGACCCTTTGCGATAGGAGGTTCCTCTCTTGCATCTATAAAATTGTGATGATCAAAGAAGTTGAACCCACAGAGCGTTGCCACAAAGGAATACTGAGATGAGCCATGTAGAAGATAGCTTTTTAAAACATTATAATAGGGGCTTCCCTGGTGGCGCAGTGGTTGAGAGTCCGTCTGCCGATGCAGGGGACACGGGTTCGTGCCCCGGTCTGGGAAGATCCCACATGCTGTGGAGCGGCTGTGCCCGTGAGCCATGGCCGCTGAGCCTGCGCATCCCGAGCCTGTGCTCTGCGACGGGAGAGGCCACAACAGTGAGAGGCCCGCGTACTGCAAAAAAAAAAAAAAAAAAAATATTAGGCAAAAGTTTCCCAATCCTTATTACAAAGTGAGCCCTCATGACATCCTGGCATCATTGCGGAAAGATTTTGAGGCATTGGCTTCAGAATCCATCCCTTTATCTGTTTTCTGTCCAGAGCCAGTTTTCTAGCAGAGGTTCTCTCAGGAACCAGGCAACTTCACCAAGCTGCGCAGGTCATGGAATATTGCCAATACCAACCCATACACAAGACGTGTGTACTGTCAATCACAGAATCTCTAAGAGCATTTCTCTAAGACGCCTTACTGCCAGCCACATGAAGTTATCTAAGATTTTGGTTAGGAGAGCAATAATTTATTATAGACCAGCACTAGAATTCATTTTCATATGCCAAAATGCTAATGTGAATGTGCAGAAAGAACCTTTGTCTCTGGGGGCAAAGGAGGCGGATCCATTAGTGTTCTTTCTTTTCTGCCCTACTTCCCTTTTATTTTCTTTCCTGTTGGGGGTGAGTTATTTTGACATGATTATGCACTTTCATTCCAACATCCCAACCCGCTACTCCCCAGCCTCGCCTGCCAAACCCCATCTATTTAGTCTGTGTGTGTCTGTGTGTGTGCATTTTATAGCTTTTCTAGCTAAATGTTTCTCAGCACGGATTCAGTAAAGATAAGGCTTCACATCTTCATATTCCTGCTAAACCTGACATAGGAATCCAACTAAGTTTTGAAGGAGAATCTGCTGTGTCATCTCTTTTTAGTGTGTGAATACCATACCCTGATGCTCTTTGAGTTAGTATATTTATTGGCACTAAACCCATCGGTAAGATAGCTTGGAATCTCAGTTTCTTCTGTTGTGACTTTCTCGACGGTCAGTATTCCTAGTGTTTGCTTAGGAAGGAGAGGTCTGTGGATTTGGAGAGTGTCTTAAGCCTATGATAGAGCCATTCCTAAAATCTAGTCAAGGCTTATGTGCTTGACCTGTCAGCTACCAGCAGAGAAGTCATAAAGCTAACTGGTGGGATTGCCACATGGTCCAATAACATACCTCCTTTCCAGTGTTCAGTTATTTTAAGTACAAATCAATAGAGTTAACCACAGATATTTCATTTAGCTCACCTTATGAATATGGCATTACTATCTAGACTGGGATAGAAATAAAAATGTTTACTCTGAGAATATAAAATCATACTGCTGTATTCACTCATGAATTGAATGGAAATATCCCACAAAAAAATGTGATTTCATGCTATTCTTATTGCAATATAGTGTCTCTTGCTACCTCACTGTGGTAGGTACAATACAAAAAAGAAAACTGCATGTTCCTTGTCCCAAAACAAAGCACATATATTCTAAAGCTGAATTCTCCAGTACGACAGCCACTAGCCACATATAGCTATTTAAAGTTAAAGTAATTAAATAAAATCCAACAGTTCTTCACCTGCACTAGCTACTTTTCAAGTACTCAGCGGCCACATGTGGCTGGGAACTACCTCATTCAAAGCACATGTATAGAGCATTTCCATCATTGCAGAAAGTTCTATCAAAGAGCACTGTAAAATACTCTTCCTCTGAATGTGGTCTGTGCGATTATTCCTTCGGTTTATTAAAAACACAGATTTTTGACCCATTCAAGACCCACTAAATCAGAATTTCTGGGGTGCAGCCTTCAAATCTGCATGCTAGCAAGCTTCTCAAATGTTTTCTATCTGCAAAGAAGTTTGAAAATGCTTCATAGAGTATGTCCGCACATCTATTATACATTCACTTATCAGTCACCAAAATGTTACCAAATATATTTTATTTTAATTAGTTCTCTCTTGCTTGTTTCTATTTTGTTGTTTTCTTCTATCTTTTTTTTTCACTATTATATATTTCCCCCCCCATGTTTTTGGGGGTCATAAAGTGATTCCCATCAGGAGAGTAATTTCTAAATGGTTTTGTTGAAGTGATTAGAAAGAATCATTATCTGTTCTTTTTGCCAATGACTGCATTAGGGAATAAAGCACAAAGCATAAGAACACCTGGGGAAACTAAAAATTCTCACTGAAAACATCATAAATCATAAAATTCTTCAAATATGCTCTGATGCCCTTCTCCTTTTGTCAGTTCTTTGATTATTACTATCACTAGAATGTATAAAGACAAGTAGAATCAGGGTCTGATGGATGAAGGGACTCTTAGAAATCATCTACTCCATCCTGCTTGAATTATGTCTGTACCATCACAGAATGCTCATGTAGCTTGGGGTCCTACACTTTGCCTAGCCATAAGGATCACTTGTATTGGGTCTAGGCATGGTTGGGAGGTTCCCCAGATGACTCATAATCTGGTGGCAGGTTTGGAGACCCATTATCTGGGCTATGATTGATCACCTCCAGTGGTCCACATTCACTCTTCTTCCTGAGACTGCCTACCCGATCATCACAGAGTTCTAAGAATACCCTTTCTTAAATGGACTTGAACCCTGTCTTTAAAGCATCTATCCACAGGTTCCAAAGCTGCTTTATATATATATATATATATATATATATATATATACACACACACACACACACACACACACACATATACGTATATATATACATATATATATATACCTTTATTGGAGTATAATTGCTTTACAATGTTGTGTTACTTTCTGCTGTGCAACGAAGTGAGTCAGCTATATGTATACATATATCCCCATATCCCCTCCCTCTTGAGCCTCCCTCCCACCCTCCCCATCCCACCCCTCTAGGAGGTCACAAAGCATCAAGCTGATCTCCCTGTGCTATGCAGCAGCTTCCCACTAGCCTTCCATTTTACATTTGGTAGTGTATATATGTCAATACCACTCTCTCACTTCGTCTCAGCTTACCCTTCCCCCCAGTGTCCTCAAGTCTGTTCTCTACATCTGCGTCTTTATTCCTGCCCTGCCACTAGGTTCATCAGTACCGTTTTTTAGATTCCATATTTGTGCGTTAGCATACGGGATTTGTTTTTCTCTTTCTGACTTATTTCACTCTGCATGACAGACTCTAGGTCTATCTACCTCATTACAAAAAACTCAATTTCTTTCCTTTTTATGGCTGAGTAATATTCCATTGTATATATGTGCCACATCTTCTTTATGCATTCATCTGTCGATGGACATTTAGGTTGCTTCCATGTCCTGGCTATTGTAAATAGTGCTGCAATGAACATTGTGCTACATGTGTCTTTTTGAATTATAGTTTTTTCAGGGTATATGCCCAGTAGTGGGATTGCTGGGTCATATGGTAGTTCTATTTTTAGTTTTTTAAGGAACTTCCCTACTGTTCTCCATAGTGGCTGTATCAATTTACATTCCCACCAACAGTGCAGGATGATTCCCTTCTCTCCACTCCACACCTTCTCCAGCATTTATTGTTTGTAGATTTTTTGATGATGGCCATTCTGTCTGGTGTGAGGTGATACCTCATTGTGGTTTTGATTTGCATTTCTCTAATGATTAGTGGTGTTGAGCATCTTTTCATGTGTTTGTTGGCAATCTCTATGTCTACTTTGGAGAAATGTCTATTTAGGGCTTCTGCCTATTTTTGGATTGGGTTGCTTCCTGACTTCAGACTATACTACAAAGCTACAGTAATCAAGACAGTATGGTACTGGCACAAAAACAGAAATATAGATCAATGGAACAGGATAGAAAGCCCAGAGATAAACTCATGCACATATGGTCACCTTATCTTTGACAAAGGGGGCAAGAATATACAATGGAGAAAAGACAGCCTCTTCAATAAGTGTTGCTGAGAGAACTGGACAGCTACATGTAAAAGAATGAAATTAGAACATTTTCTAACACCATACACAAAAATAAACTCAAAATAGATTAAAAACCTAAATGTAAGGCCAGAAACTATCAAACTCTTAGAGGAAAACATAGGCAGAACACTCTATGACATAAATCACAGCAAGATCCTTTTGACCCACCTCCTAGAGTAATGGAAATAAAATCTAAAATAAACAAATGGGACCTAATGAAACTTAAAAGCTTTTGCAGAGCAAAGGAAGCCATAAACAAGACAAAAAGACAGCCCTCAGAATGGGAGAAAATATTTGCAAATGAAGCAACTGACAAAGGATTAATCTCCAAAATATACAAGCAGCTCATGCAGCTCAATATCAAAAAAACCAATGCTGCTTTTTATGGTTATATAGGATATGCCTAATTCTCCACCTAATACTCCTTTCACAAAACACCCTTTTCCACTTGATGCTACCAATCACATTCCTCTCGAGCGTTCCCTTCTCCTGGTTACATCCTGATTATGACTTGCTTTTTGGAACCATTCTATTTCAGGTATGATATTGTATCATCTCATCATACTGGTCTCTTTCTTCCAAAAGGTTTCTTGTTTGCTTGTATCCTTTTAAAATGTAGCATTCTGAACTTTCTTTTTCTGTAAGTAAAGGCTGATCTAATTTAAAATATTTAGTAACCATATTCTCACCACATCATACTTCCTGCCCACCAAACCCCGTCATCCTTTTGTGTGTATCCTTTTATCTTGTTACCTCTCCCAAACATCAAACATGTATTTTTTTAATCTCACCACTGGCTTTATATTGCTTCCTCGAACTCCAACCTAAATTAGAAGAGTTTTATGTGACCTCCTGCATTCTTTTACTCAACTTTCAGGATTTCAGCAGCTATATTTGTTCCTTTCTGTGACAGGTAGTACAAACCTATCTGATCAATTCTGTTGCAAGTCAGTACTAGGGGTCTCTTTTCCCTTCTTTCATTTTCTTTCCTGCGGGGAGGAATTATAGGTTTGCCACCCCCTGCCTGGAAACTCTGAATGAGACCTAAAGAGAACTGGAATTTTCACCAGTGTCCTAAATCTCCATTATTAAGTCTAAAGAGCACATCCTGTACAGGAAAAGTGCAGCAGCATATGGGCAACCCTCTGCACTTCATATGTCATCCATCACATTACAGAGCCCTGCCACATGTTCCTGAAGTGGCCAGGGAAGAACTTGGCTCAGTGCTTGCTGAGTAGAGCCTCTTAATCTGTTTTACAGCAAACAGTTTTGCAATTACTGTGAGCATCATGGACCCAGCTGATATTTGAGCTTTGTCCTGACAAGTCTATAGCAAATAAACATATGATACAAAGATAGTTCACTGAAACCAATGGAAAAAGGAACTGGAGGAATGGAGAAAACGTTTATTGGTTACAAACAGAGAAGGAAAAAACCTCAGCTCTCCTTTTGAAGAGCTTTGATTTTGGATAATTTATATATGTATGCACACATACATATGTGTTTCAAATATATATATATGTATACAGATATAAGTTTCTAATATATTTACATTTATATGTTTCATACACACATATGCGTGCGCGCACACACACACACCCCTCTATATTCATCAAATATTTATCAAAAACTTGCCATTAATTAGGCAACATGTTAGGTATTAGTTTTTTAAAAAAGGGTTATCAAAACTAAACCTCAGTGCCTGCCTTCATGCAAGAACCCAGTGAATGAGAAAAGACATAATCAAATAGTCTGAGATAAATGTAAAATTATAACTACCACAATGTTCTGAGTTTACAGGGGGAATGTTGTGTCAGGCTGATTAATAAAGGGAGGCATTCATGATGAGTTAACAGTTGAGCTGAGATCAGAGGCAGTGACCTGAAAACACTTTTTATACTCCAAATAGGCATTTATTATGTGTATATTACCTGTATGTGTTCTTGCCTATGGATATTTCAGCATTTTCAAAGCAAAACTTACCTTTAAGTTAGGTAAAAGCAAATAGAAATAAAAGTGTTTTTTTTCTCTCTAGTCCCCAAAGAACTGGCTTTCATTCCTGATAAGGTGCACACTTCTACTTTGGAAACGTCTTTTTAGGACTTTTTTTTTTTTTTTTTTTTTAGGATGTTGATAAGCTAAGTAAGCAAAAGAAGTAGGAATGGGGGAAGAAGATGTGTCATGGCCTTGAAGGAGGGGGGGACAAGGCATGTTTGAAGAACTGAAAGGAGCCCAGAATAGATGAAAGGGAGTTAGGTCCAGTTAGGTGAGACTCAAGAAGAGCTTAGGCTCCAGACCGAGCAGAGTGTTGTGGAACACAGTAAAATCGTCATTAACCTACCACCAGTGGGAAGCTGTGAAATGTTTCATCAGTAGGCAAGAAGACTCCCTTTGAGTTTTGAAAAGATTTTAACTAATTGTGGAGAATGGATTTTACCAGAGCATGTTAAACCTCGAGCAACTGATTTTGTAAGTGAATGCATCAGTTAAGCTAATTAAAGTTTGTGAGAATACTTTTTGTGTTCCAAGATTTGCTATTAAAAGTGGCATTCTAAGCAAATATAAGAAAATGTTAATTGTAGAATCTGAGTGGTGGATATATGGGTGTTCCCTATACAGACCAACTTTTCTGTATGTTTAAATTTTTTCATGTTAAAACCTTGGGAAAAGTAGGAAAAAAGAATGTTTTAATGCCTTTCTAAATCAGTCAAGGTATGTAATGTACCAAATGGCTTAACACATATAATTGAATCTTTGGCCTTGCAGTTCCTCAAGGTAGACCAATGTATATTTGTGATCAGCAATTATCAGGACAGTGCCTGTCATCACCATCATCATCTGGATCACATCTCTCTTGCATATTTGCTTTATTGCCTGAAAATATATAATAAAACAGCAAGTAAGTGGTTTACTTGCAATAACTCTGTTAATCCTCACACCACACAATGAGGTACATAGGCTCAGGAAAACCATTAAGCTGCTTATGTTATAGGTTATCATTATAGGTTATTCCATGATATGAGCTATTTGGGGAGATTTTTCAATTTTTTTGGAACAAGTGAACACAGATTTAGAATGCTTAGATTGCTAGAGCTCTAGTATGTTCATTGGTTTTGATATTCTAAAAGCAAAGATTTGACAATGTTATATAAAATCATTCTTGGTTTTCCTTTCTCTTATTTGCAGAGCAGATCTATCAGATCTTGTGAGTCAAGGTAATGAATGAGCAGTTGCTAACTACTGTAATTGTTATAATTTAGACTAGATTTTAGTTAAAGGCAGCGTTAAAACTACTTTTAAAGAAACCTCACAAGATTGAATTAAGAGGTGGAGTGCTTCTTTGACTCTCGAACTGGTTCTCAGCCCTAAGCAAATCTGAGAGAAGGACAATTTAATTGACCCAGTGCCAATACTCCTCTAAACAATATGACAGCCCACCCATAGTGTCCTATGAATTTGTAATCACATTATGGTTACCATCTGATAAAAGTCCTATTGTTCTGAATTAAATCCACTATTGGTTTTAGGTACCATCATCATTCTATACAAAAATTAAAAAAAATAATTTTATACACCCTGCTATATTGAAGTTGGGAAAATAGACTGCAGTCCATTTAGTAAAATGGGACAGTTTGAGGATTCCAGGTTGATCTTATTCTTTCTCCTCAATCACTAGAATCATTATCAGGAAATGTATGTGGCCTCTCCAGCACCAAAGCTATTTTCATCCTTGTTGAGTTCTTTTGCATAGTCAATCTACTAAAGAGATAGCAGTTTGATGTCATCTTCTCTAAGGAAAAAGCAAGCCCTTCATAGCATGTGGCATACTTTAGCGCCATTATTCAGAAGAACCCTGCAGACCTGAGCTCCTAAAATATGGAATCACTCTCATTTTCCCATAGTTGGGTTGAGTCATTAGCAAAGTCATTGTAGGAACAGTATGAGAAATCCCTTGAGATCTCAGATGGTTTAGAGTGGCCAAAGGTGACAGAGGGGCTTCCGCTTTGGAGGAACTTGAGCAGAACAAGAACTCAGACTTCAAGAACTTTTGCAGTAGTGCCTAAAGTGGTTCTAAACAATCAGAATTTTTTTTTTTTTTAAGAAAAGGATTTTTTTTTTCGGTTTAAACATTTTTCTGACTATTTGTGTATCTTCAGTGTAGGTCTTTTAAAGTGTAAAGGGCAGTTTAAAAAAATTATCCATAGTATCATGGAAAAGTAAATACTGGTAATATTTTGGCAAATTTACTTTTAATCTTTTTTAAGCATTGATTCGTTGACTGATTGATCTGAGACCATGCTCAGAGGCTCTTCTTTAATACAGGTATCGTTTATGTGCTTCATAGTATGTAAGTGACAAAACCAGTAGATGGGAATACAGAGACTGGATTTTAGTTCACACTTTCCTAATTATATGTTTATAACTTTAAATAAGTTGTGTGTGTATTTATAATGAATTTTATTTGGGGTCATATTTTCCAGTTTTGCTAAATAAGTAAGTTGGACTTCATGATTTCTGGATCCTCCTACAGGTTGTAGCTCACAAGATCTTCTGTAATTTCAATTACCACCATTAGAATTTAATTTACGTAAGAATATCGATCACATGATTTCTCCCCCTGTGTATTTAGATGCCTAAAACAGTGAGCCTGGCAAATAGATGTTGCTCATTCAATATTTGTTGATCAATTCATTGCTACAATAAAGCACCTAAGTAGAGATGCAATCAATAGCCTATGGTATACAAGCTCAATTTAGTACAACTCAGGCACAATGTAGCAAAGCAGTTGAGGCAATACAGTGTCATGGTTAAAAGGGCAGACCCTGAAGGCAGATTGCCTGGATGTACACACCAGCTCCTCCATTTACTAGCTATATGACCTTCGGCATGTTCCTTAGTGTCAAAGTTACAGTTTAAATCTTAGAATGTGGGTAATTGATGCAGATAAATTATAGAGTGATTATTAGGAATAAATGAGTTTATGAAAAGTGCTTAGAAGGGTGCCTGCCACATAGTAAAGCCCTCAATAAGTGTTCGCTCTTAATTCTAGTGTGTATTACAAGTCTAGGGAATGAGAATAAGCCCAAAGAATGTCCTGGCACTGAAAAAAATTTAAACATAATCAAATTAAAATAACTTTTGCAACAAAAGTTGATGTCAGACTTGATCTGGGCCTGGAACTAAACAAGCTTGGTGAGGAAGAACAAAGTCCAAGAATTATCTTAGACTAGAGGTGACAGGTAGGTAGGCCTGAGGTCAAGTCCAGAGAGGTCAGATAAACTAAAAAGAAAAGAAGGAAACAGTGAACAGAAATATAAGGAAATTCTTATTCCTTTGTTCAACTAATTGCTGGTCTCATTATGGCTATAGTCCTGTGTCACTTCTAGGTCTCTCACTTAAAAAGGAATATAATGCACCTATTCAACCTTTTCCATGTGTCTAGAAGCTCCCTAATAACATCAATCTCCCTTCATTCTTTAGGCCTTTGAATGTATTACCTTTGCTTGGAATACCTATTTCATTACTTATGTTGGGTTAACTCCTAAACATTTTAAAAACTCAGCTGACATGTTAGGACCCCTAGGAAACCCCTTCTTACTATGTCCTTTTCACCTCAGCTCAGGCTCAGATAAACAAACATCCTCCTTTGAAACCCAGTAGCACCTTATACATATAGCCCCCATCGTCTAATGCAATGTTCATGAATTCCACTGTTACTTTTCTGTGTTCTTCATTTAGTTGTAAGATTCTTGATGCCAATGACTTTGACTTTCAGCTCTGTATGCTCAGAGTAAGGAAGGATTTTGAAATAAGCGTTGAAAATGTGCTGTGACAAGCAGAAACTCTATAAACACTAGTTAAGGATGCAAAATAGGCTGTGGCTATGCTCCCTCTCTCATCTGAGATTCTGTGGGATGACCCTTCCAGTCCTTAAGGCAGATCCAGTAGGGCACTACCTGGAAATGCTTTATGAACCAAAGACAGTTTACTTTACATATGCTAAAGTAGTGAAATTGCATTTCTTTATTATATTTTGCAATTTAGATTTTTACCTATTCAGCAAGTTTCTCTTCTCTCCAAATTAGTAATTTTTATTATCCTATTACACCCTCATATTTTTTCTTTTTATTTTAAATCTTGCTTCTAACATTTTTGTGTCAAATTAAAACTGCTTGTTCCCTCTCTTAGGGCATTTTGCAGCCCTCGAGAAAGCCTCTTTTCATCACATCTTTAATCATTCTGACTTCTATAACTGCATCACTTACCATCAAATTCCTTTTCTTGGCCTTCAACCCCCTTCGACCCTTCTCTTATCTCTAGCTTTTCTTTGGCCAAACTTTTTTATTGATAATAGACGCCATTTTTACTTTTCTTTCTACTACCATGTAGTTGTTTCTTTCTACTACCATGTAGTTGGTATTTGAATTATTTCGCCTAAAGCATTCATTTACAGTTAAAAAAAGTCATAATGGTACTGCTGAAAAATACCTCCTATTCTTGAGGCTTTTAAAAGGTTCTTTAAACCCAATGTCAAAGGATATTTAAGTCAACAGGTACAGACATTATACTCAATCATCAAACAATAGCTAGAATCTACTATAGGGGAGAATAATTAGCTATTTTATGAATTAGAGATCTATTTATACAATGGGAATTTTGAAAAAGAATTTGTTGACTTAAGCTCTAGGCCTTGATTTCTTGTGTTAGTTTAATTGAAAGTGATGACTAAGCTCAGGGCCCTGCTGTGAAAAGCAAGTGTGTGAAATTCTAACACACTCATGAGATCAGAAGAGTGTAACTTACTAATTAAAGCCCACCGAATGGCTTCAGTGAAGTTTGTATACCTTTGAATCAGCTTTGTACATTCAGTTCAACATTTTGTAAGTCATCTAATAATTGAACATGTTAACTGCAACCAGATTAATGAATGTAGTTATTGCTTTTTCATGTGTGTCCTAAGTAACATTCAATGCTATAATTAGAAAGATATTTGCTGTTTCAACAATATATATTTTTTGGTAGCTTGGATGCACAAGGTGTTTGCATATATCTCTTAGCTGCTGAAGTCAGTATGTGTATTAGAAATGCTTCCAGTCACTCAGAGAACCCCCCTTTTTAAAAGATGATATTTATTCAAGAGCCCCATCAAAAAAGAAGTGCATCACCATCACAACAAAGTCTCCTTCCCTGAGATCTTGCCGAGTAACAGTACATATTCAGATAAATGAACCATTGAATGCTGTCTGTAATAGCAACAGCTGGCACCTCTCAGATAACGCTGAGCTGCCCAGCCCCCATAGATGAGAAAATAGGCAAGGACTAAGTCGAATTTTTATAGATATGAAGTCTGCTGAATACCCATTGAAAGAGAGCAAAATGTGCATTAGACCTCGCTGACAAATGCCCAACGTTCAAGCTCTCAAACAGTTTTGCAGACCAACAAAAACAGGAGTGAAAGGGATTATCTCCATCCTCAAATTTTCAACATGGTCAAAGGGACTGTAAAATCCTTCTGGTGAGCAAGCCAGGTTTAATGGTCGGGAACAAATGCTGCTTTAGTCACAGGCCAAGCCTTTCAGATTTGTTGTAATTTCCTGTTAGGAAGGTATACAGCAAAGGCAGTACACAAACTCCACTCCTATCCCACCCTGCTTTCCAGCCCTTTTCACCAAACTGTTTTCTCCTCCCCTTTCCTTTCCCTTTCTTCCAGCACAGAGCTAACTATACTGCAGGGCCTCCTGGAGTCTGCACTTTGAGGGCACGAGGGCCATGTTGTGATCCATTCACCACAATTCTGCACCTAAACCCACTCTCCAGAGAAGTAAAAATGTACTCAAACTACTAACTGTAAACGTAACTGGTGACAAGTGGAAGGTTGGACAGAACACTAACAACAGCTCATTAGCGGCTGAATAGATGATCTTGTGCAATCATTTGCCCTGTAGCTGTTTCTCAGCATAGCAGTGGGCCTCCTATTATAACTAGTCTTTTCATCACCTGCACCATTTTCTCTATTGACTACTGTGATTGCAGATAGCGGAGAGGAGGAGCTCTTGTCCAGAATCTGTTTTTATGTTTCTTTTGAAACGTACTGGAGACTATTGTCCCATATCAGTTACTCATTTATTCTGAGTTTGGAATAGCCCCCTTTCTATTTACCAGTCTCATGCTAAATTACTGTGACAGATGCATTTTAAAAGGCAAGTAAGTTTAGTCTCTGAGATTACATGGAACAAAGATGCTGGATGGCTTACCATTATGTTCCGGTGTCATTAACTCACTAGGACTTAGGATGTACATTTTCCACGTGGCTAGAAACTGCCTCGAACTTGTTAGATGCTCGGTATCTCCTTCTTAAACACTAGTTTGTGCACCAAACACTTATTTTATTTGGAACTGGATGTGACTATAAATGTAATAGAACCAAAGTCCTTTATGTTGTAGCAACGTATAAGGTTTTTGTGTCAAAATGTGGGAAAAATGAAGGTAAATTTCTTAAATTTCTCCTCTCTTTACTAACTTGAGCTCTTCTTAATAGTCATAATCCAGAGAAGGGGAGCAGCCCTCACCTGTATGACATTATCTAAGCATTACTTCAGGTCTGCACAGTGACTCCCCGTTTCATTTAAAAGGAAATTGGATAAATGGTTGATTTGTATAAATAAACTGTCAGTGAATCAAACACAATTCCTTGTTCTCTGTTTTCTGTTGTGGTTGTCATTGTTTTTTTAACTAGCTCTGAGGGTACAAATTGAACACCATTTGTTATGAATAGAAGAAGCATATGTTTCTGCAGAAAAAAATATCAAGTATTAGTACATGGTGGTGGAAAAAATATAAAAAACTGTCACAAACCTCTAAGAATAGTGTTTGGAAGTCTTAGGATTAGGTGAACTGTGGGAGAAATTTGTAAGGACAAAGAATTATATATTTGTTTTATTCAAATTAAGTGAAAGAATAAAGAAGAGGTAGGCTCAGACAAAAGGAGAAGAATAGAACCACTTTTTTTCCCATTTTGAATTTTCTGTTTGGGTAACAGAGAAAGATTTTCAAACTGGGAAAGATGAAGCTCGAAACATGCAGAAATAAGGAGAGCATCTAACTCCCTTAAGTGAGTTCAGTTTTCCTTGGCCAGATGAAATCTGCTCCAGTGTCTGCTGATAAAATTTAAAAACAAAACAAAACTGTTTGAGGATTTTTGAAAAATCAAAGACAATGGACTAGAAGAGTAGAGATAGAAAAACTGGGCCCCAATTTTTTGAAAAAGAGTAAGATGGATATCCCAAACCATATAGTATAGGGCCTGTTACCAATTTTTGAAAAATACTACAGACAAATTACTAACTTAATGGTGAGAAAAGAAAGTGATGATCACTATGAGCCGGGATAGGATCACCAAAAATCAGATTATGTCTAACTGAACTCACGTGCTCCTCTGACCATCTTACAAAAAACTGTTGATTAGGAGAATCGCGTATATGTAGCATAGATGAATGTTAGCAAAACATTGGAGAATATACACCGTGATACCATTGGTGAAAGAATAGAGGAAAAATAATAGAGTTTTAATAGAGCTCAGTTCACCTAGAGGGAATTTCTTAAGGTTTATTGTAAGTATCAGTGTTTCTGTCAATGAATTATATGAGGATATAATGCACAGAGATTGGGTGTGTAGCAGAAATGTGGATGTACATATATAAGATACTGAATAGCAGCCCTGGAATTTTAAAAGCTTTCAGGAATTTAGAATAATGATACAAATCTCAGAAAATAAGACAGTTAGAATGTATGTTAAGTTTACCATTTTGGTGTGTGCAAAAAACTTTGGCTGTCATATTGACTGCAATTTCAATTCAAATCAATAGTCTGACAAAGTTATGTAAAAAAAAAAAAGGAAACAGATTACATTAGAATTAGGGGGATAATGATCCAACATTACCTCTTGACCGTGAAGCACTGGAATTCCCAGTTTGGCAGAACCCTGAAAAGTCATCTTGCTTAAACTTTGTTTAATGATTCGTATGACTTCCTCCAACAATACTTCTAATAAGTTGTGTTTCAATCTCTTCAACACCACACAGGCCATTCCATTTTTATATAGTTAACAGTTTCATAAATGTCTTCTTTTATACCCAAATTGATTTGCCTTGAACTTTTACCAAGTAGATATAATCCTGTCCACTTGAACCACACAGAAAAGTCCTAATCCATCTTCTATCTGACAACTCTTTAGGTATCTGAGAATCTCCCTTTCATTACACTTGTCAGACTGTATTTCACTGTGAAATATACACCACCATGTCAGCATCTCCTCTTTTGTTAGGATTGCCATTCATTCATACGACACATAATTACTGTTCCAATCGATGTTTTACTATTGGTGATGGAAGGAAAAATAAGACGTTTTCTCTGCACTCAAGGAGGCATTTTGTCTAAAAAGGGAACAACATGTATGATTGACTCACATTGGTCTCTTTGTCAACTAAGATCTCTTAGGCCCCTTTTGTTTCTGCAAATAATAGCAGCTGCTAAGCTATGTCTCTCACCTGTTTTACCCACGCAAATAGTTCAGTTCCAAGCCCACTGAAAAAGAGAATGCTTCATGATCTGGTAATATTAAAGCTTTTTAAAATTTGTAAATTCAGAGCAACCATATATTAGGGACCCATTATAAGCCAGGCACAACTCCTGCTCTTAAGGTCACCAGTTTAGCGGTAGATAAAGGTATATAAACCAGGTACCACATTATAAGGTTTACATGTTTTGGAATAGAGACATGTGGTGAATAGTACAGAAGAAAAAGCAGAGACTATTTTTCCATTTACAATCTCAATGAGAAGAATTCATTCACAATTGCACATGTGGCATCTGAGGCTATTTTTTTAAAGGCAGTTGGCATACGAGATTTAGTTTTTTGTGGGTTTTTTTGAGATTTAGTTTTTAAGAAGTGAAGCTATTTATCTGGAGGAGACTTGAGGAAGATATGAAATCTATCTTTCAAATAACTGAAGGAGAATGACTAAAGTGATGAGGGGACTTTAAGTCATGTTAGAGGGGTCATGATCTGTCTTCAAATGTCTGAAGCGATAACGTGCAAAAGAATAAAATATGTGTATTGTGCTCCCTAAAGAGAGAACTAAGACCAGTGTTTGAAAATTATAGATGAACAGATAATCTGTCTTTATGTTGAACTAAAATTCTAGCAGTTAGATCTGTTAGAACATGGGATGGCTTATTGCTGGAGATTATACCTTCTTGTCTTTGAGGTGCACACAAACAGACTGGCTGGTCACTTAGGGTGTGGCAGAGGAGACAGAAGCATCGCATGAGAGACTGGACAAGATATCCTTTTAAGTTTAATTTTATGAACTTAAAAACTGTATCTATTCCAGGTTTGCATAAATGGAATATGCCTGCAAAATAGTTTTCACTTATCCCGTGCTAACTTGTGACTTGCCATAGGCAAATGTAAAATAAATCTCTGGCACGGTCTGAGACGAACAATTTTCAAATGTCTGGGATGAAGGCACTAAGTTCCTACGGTCATTAGTACGCATGCTATGAGTGTTTTACTCCCAAAGAATCCATTCACTCATAACCAACCGATTCGCCGGCTACTAGACTAGTGAGAGTGATTTGCCTGCTGGAGCGAGTCCAGGCTTTAGAAATGGATATTGTGTGTGCACTGCCCAGATCCCCTTTCTAGACAAGGAATTCATTCCAAGTTGCTGTGAATACTGGCGGCTTATGGGTCTTAACTGATTCCCTCTCTGGGAATTCCTTTCAACTAAAGGCAGCCACTTGCCAACATCATGCCCTCTCCCCGAGGACAGATCACATTTAATGACTGGTTGATGAGGAGTATTAAGTTTCCTTTGCCTAAAGGCTATACAACTTTGAAAGGCCATTACAGCTCCAGAGCTTTTGCAAGCAAATCTCAGTTCCAAAGACCGTTTTGTGGGGAACTTGACATAAGGTGGTTCCTTAGGTCACTAGTGCCCCTTTTTATGGCATGTAGGCTAGGCTGACCACGTGAGGACTCCCATGGGACATGTGTATTGCTGTAGTCACTCAGCAGTATTAAGGAGTCATTTCTTTTCCTGCCTTGTTCTGTAATTTAACTTGGGATTTGGGGAAGTAGTAATGAGAAAAGGAGGGTGTAGAAGTAATAATGAGAAAGGAGAGTGTAATGGAAATGGAGGGGAGAAGGAGGGGGAGGTGAAGTAGAAGGCTCTCAAGCGTGCTACGTCTTTTTCCAGCTATAATTATATTTTCGCCCTTCTGTCCTAATACACACCTTTCTGAAGCATCCCTCCCTCCGCTTCTTCCCACCCCTCTCCCATCCCCTTGTATTCATCTCTCTTCAATCTGCCCAGAAATAGATGTAGTAGACAGCAGTTGAATGGTATGTAATGGGGAGAACTCTGTTCATAATCACATCACAGCTTTGCCACTTACTGTAAATAAGTTTTAATATAAAGTATATATTCCTTCAAATAAGCTATAAATAGGATCTCAATCACCTTGGCAGTCAGTGTATTGGAGGCACTTCAGTAGAAATGAGCGGACCTTAAGCCATCAGCTCTTAACAGTTGCGCACTGGTTTGCTCCTAGATGTAGGGATAACTGATTGCTTGAAATAGCTCCATAGGGTTTTATTTGTATGACTCTTGCATTCAGGCCAAGGTAAATCCTTTTTAGTTGTCAAACACCAAACCTATGGAAAAAACCACTGATCATTTTTCCTTCTCCCTCTTCTTTGTCTCCTATACCCCTTTCCAGTAACCTGAATTCCCTACTTTATTTGGATTAAACATTTCACCTCTATAGTTTCAGTTCCATAAAATCATGACCATTTCAGCAAATGAATACCAAATACTCATTTTATTTGTATTGCTCAATATAAACCCT
This sequence comes from Delphinapterus leucas, assembly GCF_059928025.1. Taxonomy (NCBI): domain Eukaryota; kingdom Metazoa; phylum Chordata; class Mammalia; order Artiodactyla; family Monodontidae; genus Delphinapterus; species Delphinapterus leucas. The sequence goes on along the minus strand of NC_143132.1, from coordinate 62,411,649 downwards.
TGAGCAGATGTGTCTTTTGGATAAAATTACATGAATATTTTTGGCTATGGATTGATTACCTATTGCTTTAAGGTCTCATGTTGGTGTGTGTTGTTGCCATTATATAGCAAATATGAATTCCATTTTCTCCCTTCCCTAGTGCAATTTAGTGGCTCCTAAGCTTCAGAGGGATTGCTGAAAATCAGCTTTTCAAACTGCTTAACCACTTTTCTAAGATGATCCAGTCATTCCGGCCTCTTCAGCCCAAGATTAACCTCCCACTGCTGTCACTTGAGTCGGTGATCTCATCCTGTTTAAATAATTGGAATTAGGAAAAGAAGTACAGTAACTAGTTTGATTTACTGTTTAAAAACAATCATGTGATTGTTCATTCACCTGACTGTTAAAATGCGGTCCCTTCTTCAAAAACAGGCCTGGGTGCTCTAGAATCAGATTAATTTTAGAAACACTGTCACCTGGTGGTACATTAGAGTTACTGCACTTGGCTTTTCCTCAAGTTTTTTCAATGCCCGCGACTGTAGGAGAAAGGAATCCGGAGAAGGGAATTAACTTCTGAGAAACTAAACAGTGCATCTTATTTTGCCAAGTGTAGTTCAGAGTGAGAATTCCACAAACCCTTTCCAGCATGCCAACATAAGACTGTAAGACTCTTAAGACCTAACACCATTTCTCCTTCTGAGAGTCCAACCCAGTGTTCAGGGATCCTTTGTGTCTCCCTTCCTGTGTCTTCCAACACATGTATTTGTAACTTGTAGAAACTTGAAGGAATCTTGGTAACATTTTGGACAGATAAAACTATCTCTTTTCTATTGTGCCCCTTTGCTGATTTGTGAAAAGTAGGGCATATGGTCTGTAAGAACCAAAGGCAAGATACTGTAACCCAATAGAAAACTCTGTGTGCAGGCACAATGCTTCCCTTTCTATACTGAAGTGAATCATAGAACGCCTGGCCGAGGAGAGAACAGAGAGCAGTGTGTTCTCTCTGGCTGCATCTTTCCCATTCCCGCAAATGCAGGAATCATGAGAAGCATTATAGATCTAAAAATAGGCCCCACATGTGCTGTTTTAAACTGGTCAGGATAGGCCTTTAAGGAGGAAAATAAAGCCCCATAGGTTGATAATAAGCAGTATAGCTGTGAATAAAATCCTGCAGCATATATTTGACAGTTAGCTAGTTTGTTTGATCATTGTAGGTAGCAAAACCAAACATTGAATCCACTATGTCTGCTTTGGGGATGAGGAGATACAGTTAACCTTTTCGAAGACAGAACTTAGTCTTTACTTTATGCCATGAGATTTGGTGATGGCAGTTAAAATGGCCATTTGCCGATCCTCATTGATGCCATGAGGGCAGGTTGGCATCAGAACCCTCAATTCACTAATGGGTGAAAATTCATGTCTAATGTAAAAACTGAATCATCTGTGGTGTTGAATGTTTCTGATCAAAATAAGTTTAAATGTGAATGGTCATCCTTTCATCGCTGGTCACTGAGAACAAGCTGTGTTTGTGAAGCTGCCAGCATAATAGTTGCCCTTTTGTGAGAATTTACTGGGTCAAAAGTCATGATACTGCAACTTGCTTTGAGTCTTCAGGCCTGAAGACGTTCAGGAAGTCAGTGCTCCCTTCCATGGCAGGGCAAGCATGAGCAGATTCCTCATAGGACAAGTTTCCCAGCACTCTAAAGGACCTCCTGATGATGTATTTAATATGTATATCAATGCATATATGTATAATGCTCACTATATATGTTTAGTTGACAGTGCAAACATCTAGACCACTATCATGTTCAGAATAGTCTCTGGTGGATTCTCATTCAGAACTGGCTCAACGACAATCATAAACAAATTGCCTTGGCTCCTGCCTGCCCATGAACTCCCCTATCTTAACTCAAACCCACATGAAAAAAGAGACAATCACATAAATTTAGACTTCAGCATCCAGGGCCATTACTCTCTAGCACATCTCTTTAGCAGTGTGTAGAATTAAGTTAATTCAAAAACAAGAACATATCGATTTTTCTGGAAAGTAAATGATTTGTTCTGTGAATATTTTATCATCTCATTGTGAATTATCCCTACTCATCATTGCATCTGCTTCCAGCCTAGAACTCACAGTACCATTCTGATTGTTGGTCCCCAAATCCTACCAAGAGTTGTTATTGCCATGGCACATCTCTGAGAGCAGTCCTTAGGAAGGATGCTGCCCTCACTGCTGAGAGGTTGTACCTTTTGGGATAGAGACCAATTACATCAATTTTTAGAAAAATTGCTAAATGTAGATTAATGTTTTGCCTATTTATAAAATATTTTATTTCTATTATTTCCCTAATAGTGTTTGAAACAGAAGGTAGATGTCCGATTTTATGCCTGAAAAAAAACAAAAAAAACACAATTAGCTGAGAGAGAAACTCTTGAAATTATGAATTATATTCCATTTATCTTTGTATTTACCACAATTACTGGTACGGAATAGAAGCCCAATGAATGTTTGCTGAATGACTAAAAGCCCTATAATCTTTAGCCTTTGTGACATTACAATTATTTGCCAGTCCTGTTGTTATAACTTGATTCTCTATAACCATGGTTATATTTAAAGTGTGGTCCTTAGTCATTACCTGAGAGCTTGTTAGAATACAGAATCTCAGGACCTACCACTGACCGACTGTACTAAAATCTGCACTTTAACAAGATCCCCAGGTTTCTCATGTTTTCTTAAGCTCTTGCCCTATGAATGTATTTATTAGTTTTATGTTGATTCCTATGGGATGTTTAATTGAAAAGCACAGAGAGGATCTGTTTATATTCATTGCCTATAGACACAAATATACCCCCTACCCTTTTGTGAGTATTCATTATCCTTTGACAAGGGCATCGTTATCTAGGTTACTATGAACCTGATTTTCTTTAACATAAAGCACAATGGTCTCCTCACGAGAATGTAGAATTTTATAAGTACTTAAGATTTTTCTGTCTTGTTTCAAACTCTTCTGAAGATCAATCAGTAATTCCAAAATAAATTGATTAGCTGGAATATCTATGAAAATCAATTTAAACCTTGCTATATATATATATTTTTTTCATCATGGAAAACTGTGTTTGACCATTTCGCAAAAGATGTAAATGTTATATGCAACCTTATTGGAAGGATAAAGAGAAAAGTAACTAGTGTGGATAGTGTCTGATTTCCATATCATTTGCCAAATTTTTATACTTGTGGTTAGTCTTAGAGTATGTATCATTGCCAGATAAAATATGTATTACTTGTTTAAAAAAAGGGACAATCTCAGTATATTTTAGTTAATTAAATTGAAAGTCTATAAATGGGTATAGTGAGTTGAATGGTGACCCCTACAAAAGACCTGGGCCTTCAAAATGCAATCTTATTTGGAAAAAAGGCCTTTGCTGATATATTTAAGGTAAGGATCTCAAAATGAGATTATTTTAGGTTAGGGTGGGCCCTAAATCCAATTATGAGTACCTCTATAAAAAACAGAAAAAGCCAAGAAGACCGAGAGAGACAAAGGGAAGAAGGCCATGTGAAGAAGAAAGCAGAGACTGGAGTTTGTCTGTAAAACCGAAGAATACCAGAATTGCCAGCAGCAACCAGAAGATGGAAGAGGCAAGAAAGGATTCTCCTCCCCTAGATCCTTCGGAGACTTGCTAACGCCTTAATTTTGGACTTTTGGCTTCCAGAACTGTGAGAAAATACATTTCTGTTGTTTTAAGACACCTAGTTCGTGGTAATTTGTTACAACAACCCTAGGAAACTGGCATAATGAGCTAAAGAAATCCATCATCTGGTGATGTACTGACTGAGTGGCTTTGACATTACAACTCCCTTACCTGACATCAAACACCCTTGCCTTACTTCTGTATCATCTTCTGATCCCGTTTCTGCAAGTCTAGAGGCACACACATATGCACAAGAGGCAAGACACATACACACACAATAAAGACTGAGAAAACAGTAAAAAGTGGACAAGTGGACAAGAAGTGATGATACTGCCAAGCATGAGGAAATTGGCAGGAAAAGAGAAAAGCAAAGAGTTTTAAAGCAACTTGTGAAACTCTAAGGACAGAAGTTTAAAAGAAACAAAGATGTGGAATAACTGTGTTTATAAAGGGCCATAACCTTTGGCTCATGATATTCCCAATATGCAAAGAAATTAATAAATAGCCTTTACCCTCGAATTCAACAATCAGAGTTTAACCAGAGGGCTTTGAAGTCAGAGTTAGACCATTTTGTTCTGTTGTTATACCTGATTTGACCTCTGTGGGTATGTATGTGTGTGCATGTGTGACGGAGAAATGGGTTTGAAAGCACATTCTTACCTTCTAGGAAGTGTCTACTGTGCTCTTTCATAGCCAAAGCATGGATAGAGCAATAGTCATTGGTCCGGTTGAATGAATACCTGTGTGATTTGTTCTATGCATGTTCCAGTCCCTTGGCAAAGCTGCATGATTACAGCAGGGTGTGAAAAATATTGATGTATGACGTGTGTGAAAGAAATGGGTATTTTTAAAATAGTTTTCTCCATCTGTGTCACTAATGTGGGTGTTGCCACCTTGTAGCCCCAGAAATCAATATCCAAATTCAATGACAAACTTTTTCAAAAGCATAACTCATCAAGCTTTAGTGCTACTTAAGACAAGGACCCTGCCTCTGTGAGGCCATCAAGCACCAATATTGACTCTGGAGGACATTTTTAAGGTTATTTACATCGTATTAAAGGTGCTTTATTAGCCTCATCAATCAGGAGAGTACAAATTCCACCCTGGAATCGGCTCTGCCTGAGCCTGTGGAACAGGGGAAGGATGATAAATTATGGGATGCGATATCTTCAGTCTCATTTGAAACTTCCTAATTGAAACAATGGACGAGTTTATTGCTTACAAAATAAATGAAGGAGGCAACACTAATGTCATAATGGAAGCTTAGGCTTCTGGTTGTTTTTCCCTGACTTGACAGAGTTGGTAGTCGGCCAGCAGAGTGATTCCTGGTTTCCATAGTTAGAGACACAATGCATCTGTCATTTGACCAAGGTGAATGTGCTGGCCGTGCAGTAAGGCTGCAGCCAGCCTGTGCTATAAGGCCCGGCTTTGTAGCACAGGCCTAGACTAGTCGTTCCTGTCATCTGTGACTTGGCAAGTAATACTGTCTTTCCCTGGGTCAGGGAGATGGTGCCCCATCGTAGTCAACAGCTCAGTCTCAGGAATCAGACGAGATTGGATCCAAATTCCATCTGACTTATTTGAGCTGAATTTTTCTCAACTGAAAAACAAGGGACCTATATCTTAGGGTTGTTGTGAGAATTAACATAGATAATTCCCTGTGTATGGTAAACACTCAGTAAATGCTCTCCATTTACATTAGTTTCGACAGGTTATCACTTCTGGTTGGGTGTGAGAAGATACAGTTGATGGTGATGTTTGTAAGATTAAGAACACCAGTTTTAGTGTCAGACAGAGTTAGATTTAATCCTAACTCTGCCACTTATGACATGTGAATTCTTGAGTAGTAAACTTACTTTCTCGGACCTTTAGTCCCCTAGGCTGTAAATGGTTACGAACATAATAATGCCACCACCTCAAAGCTGCTGTAAAGACCAAATGGAAAATTCATATCAGTAATGTATGTCGAACGCTTTCTATATGCTTGTAGTGCCTTACACACCATAAACATATCATCAATAACATTTTATATGATTATTGAAAGCCTGGCAAAATTTTAGAAATAAATATCTATGTGCATGCCCAGAGAATTATTAATTTCATAGATTTTATACTTTTACTTAACAAATATTTATTGAGTGCCTCCTGCAGCTAGACAGTGGAGATACAGAGAACAAGACAGTAAAATCTCTGCTCACGGACCCTATAGTCTAGATGGGGAAGACGGACTCGTACTCTTGGAAAGTGTACTTGAAAAGAGATGTGAAAAGAGAGTGATTGGAGGATGGGAAGAGGGTGTTGGTCAGCACGGGCCCCTCTGAAATGATACAGTTTGAACTAGGAAAAAGCAAATAATGCAAGTATAGGAGAGGAGGGTGACCACATTTAAGCAATGAGAACTGCGAATGCAAAGGCTCTGAGGCAGAAACTTGCCTGATAAGGAAGGCAGGGGTGTCTGGGGCATGGTAAGCAAGGGTGGATTGAGAGAATATGAAGCCTGAGAGTTAGTTAGAGGCAAGATGATGTAAGGGCTTTGTAGATCATGAAGAGAGCTTGGATTTTATGCAAAGCGCACTGAAAAGGTATCAGAAGATTTTTAGAGCTGGTGAGGATGGTCTGATTTCCCTTTTTAAGGGTAATTCTGACCGCTGGGAAGACAGAGATGGTGGTAGCTTATACTAGGACTACAGAAATGTATACTAGGAGAGTAGCAGCAGAAAGGCAGGGAAGGGAAATATTATGCAATATATTTGGGAGTAGGATTGCTGATGAATTCCACAAAGAAGATCTTTTAGAAAGAAATCAAGGATGGCTTTAAAAGTAACATTCTAGAAAATGTTTGTCTTTTTTTAAAGCAATACTTTTGCCCTTCTCTTAATCAATTTGAACCAACTCATCTCCCAAATCAGCCCCAGTATTTTATTCAAGGGAATGTTCTGGCTTATTCAAATCATATTTTGGCTCATCCCAAAGCCTAGCCCTCCTACTGAGGTTTTTCAAAAACCTTTAAGAGACGGGAAGAATTTATAACAGAAAAAAGAGTTAAGAACACCCTAGTTGGGAATGAAATCTCACCTTGGACACCATGTGTTGTGCTAGGCACTGTGCTCTGGCTTTGTTTAAATTGTATCATTTAGTTCATTCAACAATACTATTAAGTAAAATATAAACTCCAGTAAAATAGGATTTTGACTATCTTAATCAAAGTGTATCATGAACCCCTGAGAATAATGTTTAGCCAGGTGCTAAAAAATGTTGAATTAATCAATTAGGTAGGTATTACCATCCTCAATTTAAATGTGGAAACTGAGACTCACTGAGTTTTAAGCCAACTACTCAGATGCTCATGGGTTATACAATTGAGCCAGAATTTGAATTCATTAAGTATTCTTCTGCACTTCCTGGAGGTGATTGGACAAAAAGGCGAATGCTTTGAAATCTTTGAAATCTCCATTCTGAGGCTTCCTGGTATAAAAATGTCTGGTCCTCATTCAAACCCAGAAAAGAGGTTTGGTTGTGTCAGGAAACTTTGGTTTAATGATCTGAGGAACCATTTATGATCACATTCGCATTCTATTTTGCCAAACCCTTCCCTGTCCTGTATTTATAGCGGTGGTGGAAGATGCCGTGGAGGAATAGGAAATAGGTTGAAGGGTGGGTTGGAAGTTCTCTTACAGGATAAGTCAAGAAAGTGTAGTTGGGGAGATATATGTCCTAAGGCTAAAATAAACTATGAACTGATTCACTGAATCATACTGAGTCATTAATCACTAATCGATTGAAATTTTTTTGTTGTTGTCATTCTAGTTAAGGAGAAAGAAAAGGGCTAAGCTATTGAAAAAGATGTAAGGGAGAGAACTAAGGGAATACAGGAGAGACGAAGAAAAGGGGATGTTTGTAGGAAAACAAAATGAGAGAGAAAACTACCTGACGATTTTTTTCCTCTTAAAAAATTTGGGGGGGGGCTTCCCTGGTGGCGCGTGGTTGAGAGTCCGCCTGCCGATGCAGGGGACACGGGTTCGTGCCCCGGTCAGGGAGGATCCCACATGCCGCGGAGCGGCTGGGCCCGTAAGCCATGGCCGCTGAGCCTGCGCGTCCGGAGCCTGTGCTCCACAACGGGAGGAGCCACAACAGTGAGAGGCCCGCGTACCGGAAAAAAAAAAAAAAAAATTGGGGACTTTCTAGTCGTGAGATGTTCATGAAAGATACATTATGTATTGGAAAATAATATGTTTCATCTTAGTTCAAGTCCTGACAGTTCCTGTTTCACAAAGGAAATATGAAAAACTGTGTCTCATTACAAATAATACATCAGGTGTGGAGGAGTGAGGTGAAGGAACCCTGACCTTTTACATTCTCTTCATACTGATCCTCGTTGCCAAGTGTTCTGGTCGAGGCTTATCACAGCTGCTGAGTGTCCTGTGAGGAATGCTATGTGCTACCAGGTTAAAGATTCTTGTCTTTCAAGGCCTCAAAGTATATTAGTTCTGAGGCCTCTGGACTATTTTCTTCACTGAGTAGCTGTACTGGTACCTTGATATCGAGCTACAAAGGATTAGAGCAGCAGTTGTTCAAAGGGGTCCTTGGACTTGAAAATGTGGGTGCTACTGGCGTAGGACTGAGTTTCCCTTGACCCGTTTGGCATTGTTTATCGTGTGGGTTTATCACTAAGTTTATGAGTCACAGAAAACCTGGCGTAAACTGGCTCGAGCACTGAGGGAGTTTATGTATTGGTTCACATAAGTGAGGAACACAGTGGAAGAGCTAGCTGCAAGTGTCAGTTAACTACTTTGTCCATGTCTTGCCTTATTTGCTTCCCTGTGGACTTTATTTCCAGATAAGCTCCCTTCTCATGGTCATAGCTGTAGCAGCTCTAGACCTTATATTCTTTGGGCTTTAAATGCCCTGGGAGGAGCAGGCCTCTCTTTCTTGTAAATCAATCCAATTCTCAAACTTCCTCATTCCATTTTACTGTCTCTGATTGGGTCACATCCCTGTCTCTGAACCAATAACAGATACACTGCTTGGCTTAGCCTTGGAAAACCTCCCTGCTGTCAGCAAGTGGGTCTCAGCCAACATACACAGACAGAGAGATTGAAAGTGTGTGTCTTTAAATGGATCCTTAAGTAAAGTGAATGAAGCTTGAGTGGCTAAAGAACAGTACATGTTCATTAGAGCAAAACTGTGTATAAGAAGTGGACGGACTTGAAAGAGAAGTATGATAAGAGATGAGGAAAGAAGGGGTAAGGAAAGTATCTACACAGACATGATCTGTACTTTTAAGTAGGTAATTTTTTTTATTATTTATGTGGAAGAACCTGTGACTATACTTTATATAAAAAGAGGACTTACTGTATTTTACTTTAAAAAGGTATATACTTTAAAAGACAAGCTGCACCATACCCTTCACCAAATACTTAAAGAGAGGGACAGTGAGAATAAAAAGAATAAGAATAAATTATTTTTGAGCTTCATCATTATCGTAAGAAGATATCCCTATTCCAGTTGTATTTCTAACATACTCAATGATATATAGAAAAAATACAAGTACTCTTGTCGCATTTGTGAAGCTTTATCTTATAAATGGAAACATTTGTAGTCCATGTTTAGTATTGAATAATTATTATCTTTTCCAATCAGGCATTAGGTGACTGATCTATGTTTGAAAGGACAAACCAGCTCCTATAAGAACTTTTGCAACCTACATTTGTACCTATATAGTTGAGATGTAGTCAACCCAAGGTTTCTATCCAGATGCTGAAAACGTTGGCATTTGTGTACTAAATCACCCTACCAGCTTGTAGGACTCTTAATCAGCCAGTTTACTTTCCAAGTGATTCCCTGGACCATTGACCAGTAGTTTTGTAAATAAGGGAGATGGGTAACAAGGCGGGGACAAAGCAGTGGCAGATATATGAAGTTAAGGGAAAGAGAGTGTCAGCTAGATAGAGCAGCCATGTGATGGGCTAGAAAGCATAGTTTTTGGCACAATTGCCTAGAACATTTGTCTCCTTAAAATATTGTGTTTGAAACTACTGGAAGTGTTCCATGATATGCTTGGGAAAGCTTGTCATCTTTATGTTTGGACTCTGCAGTAAAAGAATATCGGGCTGCTGCTTTTAGAGTTGGTATTCAGAATACAGTGAATATTGAAAGTGACTGATAACCCAGTCCCTCTAATCACTCTCCAGATGAACCCGTAGAATCCAGAGTCCAGGTGTGTTTCTTAAGGTTTTACTTTTCACTGGGCTGACCTCCAGAAAGAGATGGCATACCTCTGCAGGGCTGGATGCATCCCCAAGGCCATTCAGGCAGAACAAGTAGCATTTCCATGGAAACCTTGCATATGCTCATGTGTGCATATCCCCACCTGGCATTTGTCCTTCCAGTGACCAAGCCAAATGAAGCAATTTGTGCTATGGCCACTGGAAGCAGGGCTTGCTTCATTAACACCATATCATGCTAGCAGGATTATAGGGAAAGGGGTCTTGGTTTCCTTTAGGGAAACTGATTTTCCACTGGGTCCTTGCCAAAGGTCACACTGACAATGTTTTGAGACAAGCTGTGCCACACCCTTCACATAACTGATGTGTGTTCTGTGACCAGAGTTCCTTTTTGGTAAATAAAATCTAATATAGCAGAGACCTACTTACCTTGGAGGAGGGGGATGCTATTTACCCGAGGTAGGAAATTGGCAGTATATTAGCAGAGAGTATTTTCTGAGCAAATATATAATCAGGACTTCTCCTATTTGTCTTTTTTGGCGTGAGGCTGTTCTATGAAATGCAGTGCAGTTACACTCTTATGTTCATGGTTTACCCGGAGCTTTGCCACAAGCTGTTGTGTATGCAGAAGAAAGTGCAGTATTTCTAATTATATTGGGTACCTAGTCTATTATCTGATAGTCCTCCGAATTGCCAAATAAACTTTTATCAACATTTCCCATTGCCAAATGTCAAGGTTCTATGAATTCACATTTTGTTAAGTGTTTCAAGGGATATCATGGATGTAATATAAATATAGTCACATAATCTTCCACAATCTTACCTTTCCATGCACATCTATGAACCCACCAAATTCAATCTATTTGTGATTTTTATATTTTTCAGTAGCCTGAACATTTGTTTCTGACAAACACCCAGGAGTGTTGTCACATTGCTGAAAGGTGTTTAGTTAACTCAGGTGACATATGAATGGCATTGAGCAAAAATATTAGTGACATGTTGTTTTAATGTTCTTTATTTTTGCAGAGGTAACATGAAGGTGAGAATTAAAATCTTCCCTCTTTTTCTGCATTGTGTTCTTATTCTACTTCTTAATCTTGGTTGAAGAAATACATTGTCTGGATCTCTCCTCTAAGTTTTTGTGCCACACAGTGAGAGAAATACCTCATGCAATTATAATGAGGGTGTGGACCTCACATACAGGGACTATGGTCACTTAGATGATGCTGTTCTTTGGAATAATGAAGTGGTGTTCCAATGTGCGTTCCTAATAGGTGGCAGCACAGGTGTTTCCTGACTTTGTCCATTATATCACCTGATGCAGACCACAATGTAATTAAGAGACTTTGTTTTGAGGGTAAGTAACATAAACAAATACAGTTAACCTCTTACCCATGAACATGGTGGGAAGTTTATGGAGTCGGAAACTCAGGTGTTTGAATTTCACTACTACTTCTTCCCAGCTGTGTGAAATTGGCCAAGTTCTCTGAGCATCTTCATTGTTTTCTTGGAAGAAATAGATGAAGAGATGTCTATAAACAGAAGTCTGATTAATCATAGTTGTTAAATCAATATGACTTTTCTTCCACTATACTATGATCTTGTTAGCTCAACAACTATATCTTTACCCTTGCAATCCCCCCTCCACCCTGCAAACTTACATTTCCTGAAACATAGAAAACATTCCATAAAAGTTTATTGAATGAATAAGTGAATGTTGAAATTTGGCAATCGCAGACAATCATACCAGATCGTCTCCTGAAAATGATTTAAGACTTGCAAATGTACTTCAATAGTATTCGCTTGAACAGTGTTTTCTGCTTTTTTTTTTTTTTCCCATCTGTTGGGCATCCTTTCATCTCACTAAAAAATGCCTTTACTGCAATTAAAAAAAAAGAAGAACATTAGTGGACTCTTACTATTTGACTAAGGTGAATTCTACAGACGCAAAAGATACAGGAAAGATATCAGTATCCACAGAAAATTGTTCAAACAATCAGATCAGCCACTATATAGTTCAATGTGTAAACCAACCTTGTTTAGTATCCAAATTAAGTATACTTTCATAAAGGAAATTAAATAATAAAAAAACCTATGCATTTTGCATTCTATTAGTAGACAATTCTTAGCAAATCCTGGAGTTGCCTACTATACCATTTGAGTTATTCCCTGTAAATAAATCACAAAAATGAATGTAGACATCTGAAAAATTTACAGAAATAATTAAACCAGCACTTTTCATTCTAGCTAGATTTCTGTTTCACAGAATGCCTTAAATTTCCCAGAGCAAGAGTTAGCATCCAGACACATCATGTGCAAGTAGTAAGATTTATTGACAGACTTTCCTCATCTCCCCAGCTGGATTCTTAACCCCTTAAGGGATAGATCAAAATCCTATTCACAGGGCTTTCCTGGTGGCACAGTGGTTAAGAATCCGCCTGCCAATGCAGGGGACACTGCCAATGCAGGGGACACTCTAGAGCCCTGGTCCGGGAAGATCCTACGTGCCGCGGAGTAACTAAGCCTGTGCGCCACAACTACAGAGCCTGTGCTCTAGAGCCAGCGAGCCACAACTACTGAGACCACATGCCACAACTGCTGAAGCCCATGTACCTAGAGCCCGTGCTCCGCTACAAGAGAAGCCCCCACTCACCGCAACTAGAGAAAGCCCGCGCACAGCAACGAAGACCCAACACAGCCAAAAATAAATAAATAAAACAAATTTACTTTTAAAAAAATCTTGTTCATATTGGCAAGCACACAACGTAGTGCTCTGAGTCTGGACTTAGATGCTTAACAAATGTAAATGAAGGATACAATTCATGCTGCTATTTCCTATCATTCATGAGATCTTGAACCAACCCTGCTTTACTGCCAAAATAAATTTGGCAGAGGGATTGGTATCCTTTGTGCATGTCCATTGGCAATGCTCTTGAGAAAGGACTTGTGCGCTGGCTTTTTGCCTCCATATACCTGCAAAATCTCACCGATTACATTGAGGCAGCAAGGGTGGGTCAGACTCATACTGATCCGTCTGAGATTCAAGTTGAGTTTACACATTGCCAAAGAGAAAATACATTCTGACATCCAGATGTGTTAGCTGCATGTTTGAGCTTCCCTGTTTTTATCACCATTTTTCTTCTCATGTAGGCAAAAGTTTAGAAGCTTTGGATCAGTATATTCAAAGTCCAAAGACATGTTTATTTCAATTTCCCAATCTTCCTCCCCCAAACAAACAAACAAACAAAAAAACCCTCTCTCTTTATTCTTGGGGTCTGCAGAAGAATCCTCTTTACAAATGGGCACGAAATGCTGCAGCATGAAGGTAAAGTCCAGATTCTATCATCCACGTTTTCCCCACAGCTCGCATTCTTTAGTGTGTGAAGGAATATTATTTACTATGAGCCCAGGCACAACCATTGATCCTAATTCCCTAACCCTTACTGTCTTTTCACTTTTGGTCGCTAATTATAAATCATTCCCAGTTTTCATTGTTGCCAGAAGAAATACCATCAAATACACTCTGCCAAGATTTTGTTTGTTTTTCTCTATTATTTATTGGACTGCTCTAGTTTATAATGCCCATTATGAGTACTGGGCTGAAGGTGAATTCAGAGCAAAACTCCTAGGAACTAGGGTGCAAACTGACCCTGCACTTTATTGTTTTTCCAACTGAGATAGAGCAGCAAAAAACAGCAGTCCATCTGTGGGAAACCAATTCCTGTTGAGCTTAGGAAAGTCAAGTTGAAAGAAGTTAAAGAAAAGGGTTGGTGAAGGTGTTAAAAAAGCAGAGAGGAGAGTCAAGACAGTGAAGGAGTTTGAATGAAGGAGTGATGCCACTGGATGATAACTCTTAACAAGGAAAGACAAATTGCAAAAAATGAACACGGACCCCAAGGAAAGATAAAGGAACACACTGAAGAAAAGGGAAAAAGTAGGAGGGGATGAAAACTCCAATGAATAATTAACAACTATAAAAGAGAGAGAGGTAGAGAAAGGGGAAGCAAACAGAATATCCCAAAAGATGGCCATCTCTTGATTATTGTTGGGAAAAAATAGGCACAGAACAGATGAAGTCTCATTTTGTTCCCGTAAGGACTATATCATACGATGATATTACAGAGCTGGCTTTATATATGGAAATGAGTTTGTCACTGTCTTACTCCCTATAACAGAAACCATTCTCTGCTTTCAAGTGGAAAAGAGACAACAGGAGCTGGGACACCATACACAATGGGAGCACAGGAGACTAAGCCAGAGGTCCCTGGGAAATAAATGACCCTGACGTGCTACAGGGAGGAATTTCTCTAACTCTCTCCCTTCAAAACCCAAAGTCCCCGCATCTTTCTGGACCCAAAGTCCCCTCAAAATTAGCAAAAGTCAGTCGGTTCTTTGCTGAGCAAGTCTAGGAGTGGAGTTTTCAAATGAAAACAATAACCCTTTGTTTGCATGTGCAAAATGAATATTTCTGTAAAACTTCCAAGGATTTGTGACCCCAGTTGTATTTTTTGCTTTGAGTATATTTGTGATCATCTTCATGTCTACAGCAATCTGTAACGGTTATAAACAACTTCATTTCTTTAACTAACTCCACTCATTCTGTAGTATTGAAGTTAAATGGAGAATATTGACTCTCTTTTTTTTTTTTCCTCATATTTTCACATTTTCATTTTGTGTTTTCAGATCTCTCTTGGCCAGAAAATTGTTCACAACTGTAATTTGCTTTTATAAATATGGTCGGTGGCAAATCAGTCTCTAAAATGCTTTCAAAGTTATTTACATTTTAATTAGTTTAAAATGCTTACATGTGAAGGATATATATTTAGATTTGGTTTTCCCAAATGATTTAATTAAAATAAACTGTTCAAGGTTTGAGACAAAGACTGCACCCTGAAGATTGGATTAGTTTAAGATAAGAGTGTAATACTTTAGTATGACTCTGGAGCATCTCAGAAGGCCTCAGAGCCCACAGGTCCTTTTCATGAGTGAGAACCAATGATGTCTTTGGTTCTCTGAGATATGAGAGTGGTAGGTCTCCTATTCAAACTGCAAAAGTTTCAGTGGATAAAGGCTTACAATCTTTGTGGGCCTTTCTCCATTTAAGTTGCTCAGTTACTTCTCATTTTTGCACATCAGCGGTCTATGCTGAGTGATTTCATTGTTCTTCCTAGATGAGAAGTTTGTCTTCCACTAGATACATGAAAAGAATTCCATGTTTGTTGCCTCCTGGTCTGACCATGTAAAGTGGTAAGGAAGACTTTGCCCTGAACGTGTATTCTTATAGTTCCTGAGTGCTTTGGTGTTTTTCTCCAAATCATATCTTGGTGGTAAGGAAGGTATATGACCCCCTGTTCCAGAGTTGTACTTCTGTAGTTTCTTAGTGAATAGACCTTTTCTCCCAATGATATATATATTATCTGGAATATAATTTAAGTCATCTCAAAATTTCTGGAACTCTTGCACAGTGTCAAAGCCAAGGCACTTAGGACATATTCCAAAGGTGGATTGGGTAAACCTTACTAGTATCTACTATACTAACAAAGTCTTGATGCAGAGTGATATATATATATATATTTTTATCTTTAAGGTTTAGCATATCAGACCTAGTATCTTGGATACACTTATTCATTTAAAATAAAAACATAATCCAAGAGAACACTTTTGATCCCCAAGGGTGTTATTGAAAGAGATAAAGGAGAGAGTGTAGCAATGAAAGCAGGATGGCTTTAGTTCTTCAAGTTCAATGGTAAATTAGTAATTATTATTAATCTTCCAACTTTCCTCCACATCATAATGTTCCCCATGTGAAATAGCTTTGCCTACTGTTGGCATGCCATCAAAGCTGAAAACCTAGACTTTCCTTGCTATTTCTTTCCATAGGCGTTGTCAGAAGTACAAGTTAAGTTTCGAATATATGTGGAGAAAAAAACCTATATATCTGAGGAAAAAAGTGCTTCAGCTGTGCTCTGTGACTAAAGAAAGTGTCTACTTTCCCAAAGCTCCTATTAAGACACAATCAGTAATATCCCAGTGAGAAGGTAGCTCACTCCACCTTTGCTTGTATCTATTTATAAATGGGCAAAGGAGACCTGATCAAACACTAATCATTTACTGCTCTTTTCCTATTATTGCTTTTACCATGAGAATTGCTTTTGTAATTTTGTGATAATTTTCAAAAACAATTGAGTTATTTTGGCTTTTCCATTTGAAAAGTAACTCAGGAAAAGTTAGTTTTTCCTGTAAGTCCCTATACTTTGTATTACCTTTTATGTATCTTTTATCATTACAGAGTTACAGTTGACCCTTGAACACTGTAGGGGTTAGGGGCACTGTCCCTCCATGCTGTCAAAAACCCGCCTATAATGTTAAAGTCTGCCCTCCACATGTGAGGTTCTGCACTGGTGGATTCAACCAACCGTGGGCCATGTAGTACTTAGCATGTATTTATTGAAAAAAAAGCCATAAATAAGTGAACCACGTTGTTTAAGAGTCAACTTGTTTAAAAGTCTTTTAAACTCACTAGATGTGATCTTCTAAGAGCAGGGAGCATCACCTCCGTGTTGTCCGTGGCTACCATAGCTCCGTGCTACCCAGTTACATGTGATGCTATGACTGAATGTAGGGATGGGTGGAAGGTGAGAATCTGTGAACTTCTTTTGGTTAAATTTGAGGTTGAGATTTACAGAAGTGAATAAGAGGGACATGGAGATTAATTATAGTGGAAATAATAGAAAAGTAAAAACATGTATAAAAATTACCAATGAAAGATAATAAATATTGAAGCGTGATAGTATGGTATAGTTCTCAAATAGAAATATAAAGAGAGCACCTATAGCTGTCTACTTCATAACAATGAGTCAGGGGAGACGTCTCTGAGAAGGTGACATTCCAACTAAGCTCTGAAAACAAAAAAGGAGCCAGCTGTGCAAAGATCAGGAGAAGAACGTTCTTGAGAAAATAAATAACTACCTAGTTTCCCACCACTTGGTAATTATCATGATTAACATTTTGATATACATCCTTTATTCATGTGTGTGAGTTCCTGTGTTTCTGTGTGTGTGAAGGTATAAATGGCTTTTACTATACTGTGTATTTGCTTTATTCATTCAGCAATACATTGTGACTATTTTATCAGCCCACCAAATATATTTCTATAGTCTAGATTTTATTGACAGCATAGAATTCCATTGAATTCAAGTAATGTTATTTAACCAGCTTCCCCCATTATTCCCACATTTATCTTGTATCCACTGTTTTAATACATTGATTTTTTTTTTTTTAATTTGAGAGTTTACTTTTTTTAAAAATAAATTTATTTATTTATTTATTTTTGGCTGCGCTGGGTCTTCGTTGCTGTGCGTGGGTTTTCTCTAGTTGCGGCGAGCGGGGGCTACTCTTCGTTGCTTATTGTGGTGGCTTCTGTTGTGGCGGAGCATGGGCTCTAGGTGCGCAGGCTTCAGTAGTTGTGGCTTGCGGGATCTAGAGTGCAGGCTAAGTAGTTATGGCACACGGACTTAGTTCCTCCGTGGCATGTGAGATCTTCCCGGACCAGGGGTCGAACCCATGTCCCCTGCATTGGCAGGCAGATTCTTAACCATTTCACCACCAGGGAAGTCCCCAATACATTGATTTTTATTTTTGCACAGTGAGGGCCTCTGAGAGAGGGTATAGTGAACTAATGAACAGTGCAGGCTCCGGTATCAGCCTGCCTGAGTTTTGACCTGGCTCTGCCATTTATTAGGTGTATGAACTTAGGCAAGTTGCTTCACCTGTGAGTTTTGTCCTCGAAGATGAGCATCATAATAGCACCTTCCTCATAACATCACAGGAGGACAGTTTCATTGAGATAATACTCGTATGTTGTGCAGAGAGATACTTGGCACCACCCGGCATCTCACTCACTGCGAGCTACCATTTTTAGGTTCTAGGGACCTGGGTAGAGAATGAGATCTACTGTGTCAGCTGTTAGCCTAATTGTGGGGAAAATTTGTGATTCATTTTTAAAAACCTGCAAGTAAGTTTACATAAGATCAAAATTGGGTCGATTAAACTGACTGAATGAACAGATTTTCATGACCTGTGAAGTTTGTGGTTGTGTTTCCTGGGAAGGTCCAAAGAGTTTCAGACTCATTGCTAGGCCCAGTATTTGCACACTGAGAAAGTGCTTATCTTTTATATTTTATTCACTGAGGTCTGAATGCAAAGCAAGAGCACAAGATTTCAGTTTTTAGCTCTAGGTCTTACAGTAAGCAACTATTATTGGGTCTGCAGAAATGCCAGGGAGTTCAGGAAATGAGAAAAGTGCATACAAATGAAACGTGACTGGGATAAAAAAAATCGAAGATGTTATGACCTTTGCAGTTCTCGGCCATCACATTGCCCTTAGCCTGAGTGTTCTTAACCTGAGGTTCCCATAATGGGCTTCATGGAGTGTGTCATCCACCTTAACTTGTTGATATTCTGGAATCAGAAGGTCACTTGATGAGCACAGAATTAAAATAAAGGGAGTTCCCAAGAATATCTAAATTGCTCCCAATCTCAGGTTATAATGATAGCCTGATCCATCCATCAAATTGAGTTTGTTTTTTACTTAGGGTCTAAGGGAATCTTTAAAAGGTCTGCAATGTTCTTACAAGCCCTGAGCCCAAATTAAAACTTTGCATGTGTGTACACTTGGAGTTTTTCTAAGTAGAGGTTAAATAGCCTAAGTCATATTTTCAAAGGTATCTGGGAACCAAAACTGGTCAAGAACCACTCATCTAGCTTGTTGGACTGCTGCAGAAGCTTTTGGGACTGCCCTTACATTGGGGCCCCAGAGGCTTGTGTCCCTGACTTGTACTGCAAAACGTTACTGGGTTCCTTGAACGTCAGTCTTCCAGAGACAGGTTTCCACACATTCGTTGCCAGAACTCCCTAATTACACATATTTTTCTTTCATTTCTTTTCTTTGTTTGTTTGCTTTTACTTCTACTGACCACAATGCAGAGCCCACTTAGATTAAGATCTTGTATTTTCAGAGATTTTGGCAACATGTGATATACATTTTTTCAGGCATGATTTTCTTTCTTTCTTACTCCATAAAGCAGTCCAAACTCCCAGCATTCCCCTGGCTGAGTTAATTTCTTCCTCATTTGGACTACCAGCAAACCTTGTACTTCTAGTGTACACATTTATTTGAAATTTCTTAGTCTCTCCATAAAACTGTGAGCTTCTTAAGAAAGATTATTTATTTTTATCTCTCCATCATCAGCACCTAAATTCATGTCTGAACAAATGTATATTATCCGGCTTTTGCCGTATAAGATTATTACTCTCAATGTGTCCTTAAAAATATCTTATGGAACATTATATGGCCTCCTCTTTGTGAAAGTAAACTAAAGAAATTGTCTTCTTAGCCATAGTGACTCATGTAAATGACTGTGTATCTACCCATTGTTGTGCTGACTGCCCAGAGACATATTTATGATACCCCTGTCATTAGTTTGCAGAAACCATGGCGTATATTTTTGTGGACTAACCTCGACATTTGTTTTATTTTATCTTTCTTATCATCAGTTCCCCTTTGCATTGATTTCCTTGTCTCTCTTAATCGATATTACTAGCGTGCATCGTTAAGCCATTTTAATAAGTTTGGTATAAGGAAGGTATAAGGTATGGTATAAAAATATATACGAATACATACATGTATGTAGTCTGTAATAATTCCTGGTCCCAGCCATTTCTCCACAGTTGACAATCTTATGGATATTTGTTGGAATCTAGTTTCTACTGGAGTAGGTTGACTTGAGCTCCTGGTCCTTCGTTTCCCCAGGACAACTCAACATGTTTCTATCCAAGTCCTGATTCTGACAAAATTGTTATGCAAAATAGTACATTTACAAAGAAATAAAGTGTAAAATGACATTTTATAATGCCAGAATATACAGTGCTATAAATCCATTACCAAACATTCTTGCTATACAAGTTTGTGGTTCTTGGACCAGCAGAGAGACAGCCCATCCAGACTCACTAAATCAGAATCTACAATTTAAGAAATCCCCAGGATATTTGTATGCACATAAAAATTTGAAAAGCACTGATCTGCATGATCTTATGGATGAAAAATTCCATTTTAAATGTTGAAAATACAAACTTTATAATGGGGTGGAAGTTTAGTACAATGTAAAAAATAAAAACTAACTTGGATTTAGATTTGTATTTGAGTCCTGACTCTGCTTCCTACTTTCATTAATGAGACTCAATTAGTATTTACCTCCTGCTCTTTGTCAAGCACGTGGGTGGGAGCGATGGTGATGGGGATACAAGGATGAGTGAGACAGAGCCTCTGTCTCACGGAGCTAAGTCTCTAATCCTGATGGTGGATTGAATACACCTCCAATTCCACTGTCCCCCAAACTCTACTAAACCTGCTGTAAAGGGATTTTTTTGTCTCTAAAGACAAACATACAAGGGGAGGTGGGGAGAACAAGATAGGAGAGCACAGCAAAAGCAATTTTGGAAGCTGTAAAGCAGATGGATGAGTGAAACTGATTTAGCAGACATGAAAACGCTGAAGCCTAAGCCAGTAACGAGGAAAGCTGAGAACCAAACCAATTCTTCCCACAAACTGTTCAGGAATTGGCAGCACCATATACCACTGAAAGTAGGGGAAAGATCAAGGTTGAGGTGGAGAAGCAACTAAAATAAGAAAACTTGTTTGAATGATGTTGAAAAGCGTGTTAAATCCCTAGATCCCTTCCTCTCTCCATGCCCCTGGCTGACTCTCTTTGACTAAACTAAGCAAAATAATTTGGTTTCATTCTCTGGAGGAATTAAAACAGGGTCTTTGTACTAGGGGATACCAAATACAGCTGAGGGTCAGGTGCATAATATTTGCATATTAAATAGCAAGACCCCAACTTGGCCCTAATTTTCCACTGAGACTCCAGTGTATTTACAGCCAGATTTTATCCTCTAATTGGAATACTGTGCAACTCTTTCTTGGGTACTATAACTAACTCTCAAGGAAAGATCTAAGAAAAGGGGAAGTATCATAAAATAAATATCTATGAGTCCATACTGACATAAATAAGTGACTGAATAAATAAATGAGGGAGGAGACAAATCTCCCATGCAGAAGTACTCTGAATTATCTATGTAGATACTGTGCCTTTCAGGAGGTGGAGAATAACTCCCCACTCCTAAAGTTCAGGCTGCTCATAATGACTTTCTTCCAAAGACGAGAGCATGGAAAGGGAAAATAAACAAGTAACTGTGCAGTGGAGAAACCTGACATACACTGCCTCAGCCAGGTGATCAAGGTCAGTGTTAACAGTGACAAGTCAGTGTTGACATATGTACCCTTCTTAGTACAGGGTTATAAAAATGGCACTTTACACCCATGGTTTCCTCTCCAAAACCCATAACTCCAGTCTAATCAGGAGAAAAACATCCGACGAATTCCAATAGAGGGATATTCTACAAAATACCTAATATTCCTCAAAACTATCAAAGACATTGAAAACAAGGAAAGTCTGGGAAAATGTCACAGCCAAGGGGAACCTAAAGAGACATGACAGCTAATGTGGTATCCTGCATGCGATCTGGAAGAGAAAAACGATATTAGGCAAAACATAAGAAACTATGAATAATGTATAGACTTTGGTTAATAATAATAATATGTCAATATTATCCCATTAATTGTGACAAATGTACCATACTAATGTAATATGTTAATAACAGGGGGATACTGGTGTGGAGTTCATGGCAAGTCTATGCTGACTTTGTAATTTTTCTGTAAATATAAAACTGCTCTAAAAAAATAAAGCTTATTTTAAAAATAATAGCTAAATAAGTATCAGGGGAAAATAGACTGTGTCTTGGAGGAACAGCACAGCCAGATCACCCTGCCATAAATCTTCAGTCAAAGAGTCCCATCCACACATGCAGAATCTCCAATCACCATTTTTTAAGTCATTATTCAAATTACATTCATTTTAGCTCACCAGTATTTTAGATACCACCTTGCCTTGTTAGTCCATATGTATCTAATGTTTTGATTATCCCTTGCTGTATAAAAATTATCCAAATTTTAGTGTCTTAAAACAACAATCACTTTATCACATCTCAAGATCCAGGAATTTGGCCAGGGCTTGACTAAGTGATTCTTCCGTTTCATGAGGTGTTGACTAAGGTTGCTCCATGCCATTCAGCCCACAGCTGAGCTGGTCTGGAGGGCCCAGGCGAGCTCCACTCATTCATCTGGCACCTTGACAGCTAGACTGGAAGGGCGGGCTCAGCTAGAATTCTTGGCCACAGTACGTATACATGGACTCTGCAGCATTGCAGCCTCATGGTAATCAGACTTCCGACAGGGCTGAGAGAGAGAGAGAGAGAAAGAGAGAGAGTCTTCCAAGAACTCACTACATTGTATTCTTCATTTTAAATATAAATAGCATGTGAAGGTTACCAGATAACTAAGGAATGCCACTGACACCAAAGAGAGAAACCAAAAGAAACAAGCAGATAAGGCAACTTGAGGAAAAGAGAGAGGAATTTTTTTTTTTTTCCCCCGGTACGTGGGCCTCTCACTGTTGTGGCCTCTCGCGTTGCGGAGCACAGACTCCGGACACGCAGGCTCAGCGGCCATGGCTTACGGGCCCAGCCGCTCCGCGGCATGTGGGATCTTCCCGGACCGGGGCACGAACCCGTGTCCCCTTCATCGGCAGGCGGACTCTCAACCACTGCACCACCAGGGAAGCCCAAGAGAGAGGATTTGAACAGGAGAAAACTTTTAAATATTATTAATATTCTTAACTAAGGGTAGGTATTGCACCCATACACAAGAGGTCTTGGAAATTTAAAACATGTTGGTAGAAATGAAAAACTCAATAGATGTATTGACATTCATAGCTGAGAAGAATCACACAGGAAGTGTAGGCAAAAGATGACAAGATGGGAAATAAAAGGAAAAAAAACATGATTACATTACAGGCCCAGTCCAGGAGACCTACTATCCAAATAGTAGTAATACAGAAAAAGAAAGTAGAAAAAAAGGAAGGGAGGAAATCATCAATGAAATAGTTCAATAAAAATTCTCTGAGCTGAAGGATGTGAGTTTTCAGATTGAAAGGATTGAAAGCACGATGGAAGAAAGTAGACCCACCCCAAGGAACTTCACCTTGAACTTTCAGAACGTTGGGACAGAGAAGAACCAATAAATACCCAAGTAGGAAAAGCAAATCACATTCAAAGGATAAGATATCAAAGTGATTTGGGACTTCTCAATAGCAAAATTGGGATTTAGAATTCAATTGGAAATATCTTCAGAATTCTGGAGGAAAGTGGTTTCTGATCTAGAGCTCTCTACTCAACAAAGTTGAGTTTTTTTTAACATTCACATTTGGTGCACAGACATAAAATCCATAAAGTAATTTACATGTTACGTATCTTAATCAAAAAGTTACTAGAGGATGTTTTCCACAAAAAATACCTAAACACAAAAAGAGAAAAATGTGGACTAGAGAAAATAGAGCCTGAACCCAGGACAGAGGCAAAGAGAGGTAGCAGGATTATAGCCCTGCAACAAATGTAGAAAGCAACCAGTTTGGAATGGACTAGATACCATTCCCAGCACCATTTATTAACTAAGATTCCTTGAGCAACGTAGTTGACCCATCTGTGACCATTTTCCTTTTCTGTACAATGGGGATAATCAAGAGTACCTGCCTTACAAAGATTGTAGGAATTAAATCTAGTAACACATATAAATATATTTGAGCAGTGCCTGGTACAGAGTAAGTGTTCAACAATATTGGCTTAAAAGCAATTTATTGGGTACTTCTGGTTTTGCTTCCTGTTCAGGCTCTATTAAAACTAACATAAATGTATTGGCTTATTTTAAAGAAAAATAAGTCTCCCAAATGCAAGCCATATTGTTTTCGTTGTATTAGTTTATGAAGTCTGGGCTAGATTAAAGATTCCATTTAAAGTGTTTCCAGAAATCTTCAAAACCTGCAAACAATTATAAAGAGATGGATAATAAGCAAAACAATTCCTTCCACTTCATAAAATACTATTGAAAAGCATCTACATTTGCAAGTTATTCTAGACACTAAAAGTCGTGATTCTCAACTGTTAACCCAGTGGCATAAAATAAAAGGAAAACATAATAAAATGTAGGGACTCTTGCACCCCACCGACATAATAAGTAAGCTGAATATACAAAGAATGCCAAATTCCCAATTTTATGACCCACCTGGAGGAAAAATCCAAAGTGAAGGCAGACCACTGGCGTCTGAAATCTACCTGAGGGGTTTACTTTCAGTATTTTCATTGTGTGACTTATTTGGTGGGTATCATAAGATTATAAATGTTGAGATTACTGTTAGTGTTTTATAAAATCAGAGTTATTTCCCTTAAATATGTGAGTGTAAAAAGTGAAACTGCTGCTTTCTTAAGTGTCTGATTTTATTACATCTCAGGATTTTATGATTCCCAGGGATCTCTGGTTTTCTAATAGCAGTCCCTAAGGCACTAGAAAAAATGCATTTCTGGAATGAATATATTTTGTGAAATGAGGGATAGTATAATGAATAGACTCACATCCAAATAGGAATAAAACCTTCCCTTTCTACCTTCTTTCTGCCATCCCATGGACTGTTCAAGATTGCTCTGGGCACTGCTCCCAGCTCATTCTTCCAAAAGGTAACCCAGCATGGAGAACTTTGTGACACATGTGAAAGAAAAAAGAAACTCGACAATTAACAGAAAATAGTATTCAGGTTACTGCAATCAGAAAGGGGAAGGGAGTCAGGGTTTTATGGGAGCAGGGACTCATCAGAGCCTTACGGAAGTCATGAGGAAGGATGGAGATGAACCTTACCTCCTAAGATGTGAGGACCCAGGGGTCCCTTGTGGTTAGCCACTGCCTGGAACACAAAGGTCGGGGGTGGGGATTTCCTAATCATTCTTGCTTTCTGGGAGCACAGGGCTTAGACAAAGTTCAGCATTTTCAATGTGGTCTTCTACTATTGTCTTTCTTCTTATTTAAAAGGTCAGCTCAGTAAGTTATGCTTCAATCAGTGTTTTCTTCAGAGTGGATGTTCCTGGGACTCTCCTCATTGCTCCCTGTGTCTTGCAATTATTGACTCACTTGATTCAGGAAAAAAAGTCGTATATCCCATCCTTCTTCATTCCATTTTTGTGATTAGTAAATATAATAATAGCAATAAAAATGATAATAACAACAATGACAACATAACAATAATATGTAACAGTTATTGATTGTTTTCTATTTCTACTCTAAGGTCTTTACATGTAATGGTCTATTAAGCCCCCAAAACAATCTAATGGGGATACTGAGACTTGGGGAGTTGAAATAACTTGCATAAATTATTATAGCCAATGTGTTGTAGAGAGTTTCTACTTTATGGGAACACCTTCAAGAGCTACTTGGTAGGTAGCTAAGAGGGAAATTATTATTCAGTGATTAACATGCACTACTTGTCTAATATAATAATTTTTAAAAGCAGAGTTCAAGAATATATACATTTATGTAAGTGTATAAATGTATAAAACGTAAGCTCAGTGTGATTCCAATTAAACAGAAGTGTGACTCTGAGTTTGACTTTAAATATAAATCACCAGAATAAAGCATTGTTAATATTCTGAGTGTTTTTATTTTATCCGTACTTTACTGTTTTTTTCTGGACTTCTGATGCCAAACAAGTGTTGTTTATAATCATAAAACATACAGTGAAATTATCGATACTTCTAAATTTCTAGACTTTTCTACCCAACATCATTTATTGATCTTTGAAGTTTGCTGTTTTACAGGGAAGAGGGGGGTGGGTAGGGTGGGACTTGAGATGAAAAGAGAGAGCATGACTTAGCATTTCTGAATACAAATATTTGTATTTCTTTTATATATCTTCTACTTTTATATATCTTCTGCTTCTGTTCATTCTGAATACCTAAACTAGAATTTCCTTTGACTTTTCACATCAGCACTTTTATCTGACTCTCTAACAGTTGCTTTGCAGCACCTCTCTCTCTCCACTCTGTTTCTTACACTGTATCACACTGAGTTTGTGTGTGCATCTTTCTCTCTGCCTCACACACACACTCTCTCTCTCTCATGTTTTTTTTATTTGTTGTAGATATAATTCTAATTTTTTCATCTGCCTGAATACACACACACACACACACACACACACATCTGAACACTGAAATTCCAGAAACTTGAACTCATTAGTTGTTAGGAAACTATTTCAGAATCTTTTCTCAGAGTCACAGAATTACCAGGATGTATATATAACACTGAAACTCTGATTTAAAATATCAAAAGCTAAAGGCATGACAGTGTTTAAGTAATGATTGATTAAAAAGCATAAAGAACATTTCACTTGAATCAGTTATCCGTAAATACAATAGATTGTATATTTCTGTTATTGAAATGGCCTGTGTGGAGTAGAAGAGAAATACAGATGTAGATGATGTAAATATCATGGGGTCGGTTAGCCCAGGGGGTTGGATTCCCTGGAGAGACAGCATAGGTAACTCCTCTGATGGTTCCCTTCTCAAATCAGACTGTCTCCTGCCTTCCTTCTCTAATTACTAATAATTCCCAGGAGTTCCCAAACCTGCCTTTTGGACGGCCCGGATCCAGCCTTTCTAATTGCAAACTTCCTAGGCTGATTCCAATGTCTCTAAAAACTTTAAGATATTATGACGTATGGATCGAAAGATTCATCTATTAAAATACTAAAAAATTGAGTGGGGATTATAACATTTAATTGTAAAATAGTGATTGTTTCTCAGACTGTGAGCCATTCTAATTCCTAGTGTAAGGCCAATTGGCCCGAGGCAGGGGAACGCAATCAGACTCACAGGTTGCATCAGACCGAAACTTTCCGGACCACCCAGTTCCAGGAACTGACCTGGGGACTTTCCACCCGGCCCAGCCTTCCCAACTTTCAAGGGGCGGGACTAACGGTCCTGAGACTGATGCAACCGGCACCAGATATTGCCACGATCTCCCCAAACCCTCACCCCGGCGCGACTTCTCTGGCCCCTTTCTCTGGGACCAGTGAACCTCGCCCGGGAGTGTTCCCAAATAAAGCTTGTTTAAAGCTCTCCTCCGTTTCTTGGTGCCGTTCCTTACACCTAGATCTTTTATTACTTTTCCTATTACAGTCATCTGGCTGCTCACTGCCCATCCCATGCCCATGCTCTGAGTTCTAAGGAAAGGATGTGCTAGCTATTTTAGACAATGTAGTCAGGCAGAATTCTGTTCTCTCCTATTCCGCCCTCCATCATACATTTGAGTCCTTTGTTAAGTTGCCCATATTTGTATACGCTCTGTCACTAAAAGAGTGATTGGTTTTGATCAGTTATGGCTCCAGGGTCTACGTTTCTACAGGATATCACTATCCTGATCTTGAACTCCATTGTTAAAAGCATTCATAGACCTCCAATTTCTCTGTCCTAACTATTCAGCAGTCCATGTTAGAATGCAACTTTCTGTTTTGTTATCCGGGTAGGGACGTCTTATTCCTGCAAGAAGCAGGCCTCATCATGAGCACATGGCTTCTGTCCAGATAAGTCCCACTGAGTAATTATCTTTCACAGACTGGAGGAGAAGCTGTCTTACGCTATCTAAACCCTCTACTCCTCTCCCTATCTTTGCCTCTGAAAATTCAGTGCAAGTTGCAAAAGTAGAGTAGCTTTTATAAGCTGCCAACTTATTGCTAGAGTCCCCTTGATTCTGCACCAACATTCATTACGGAGACCACCTCAACTTCACTGAAAACACAGCCAGCCATTATATCTCTTACATTAGAAAACTCTTATCAGAACAGTAGTAAAAAATGGAGTGAATGTCATTACCCAAATTAATTGAAAATTAGCAGAATTAATGAAACAGAAAGGAAACAGTCTCGCAAATAACACGCTAAATAAAATTTGCATAACCTTTGGCAAAAAAAAAATGATGTTAAAGTGGGGGGAGAAGGAAGGGAAAAAACAAACGAACTATTGATACTAAGATCAAAAGCTGTATCACTTTGTGAGAATCTACTTCCACCTAGGGTATTACAGCTACAAGCTTCCAAGTAGGGACATTTTGAAATCAACATTTTATTAAGTGATTCTAAATAAACTTTGAATGCTCTAATGTCATTGATGAAAATGAAGCATTAACTCCTATCTCGGTACAAATTCATGAACCCACAAGTACCAGGAATTGCCTTCTGTTAGGCACCAATCAGAGGTAATAAAACTTCATATTGATCAAAGGAAGACAGTTACTACCTGTGCTACCATTTCTCAGTGACGATGCCTGCTTGGCTATACAACAGTCCACAGCCAACTGTCCTACAGTCAGCTCCAGAACTGTTTCTGTTGAAAGGGATGTGTTTGGCAGTTAGACTGCATGAGAAGCTGGGAGGTCATTGTGGCAGTTAGTCCTCTCACATCATGCTTCTACTGTGGCTGGGACAGAGTCTCAGAGGATAGGCTGGCAATACTTTTCCTTTACCCTGTACTGGGCATCACCAGCTGAGGCCAAAAAAATGTTTTCCCCAGTTAAATTGAAAATTTTCTCTTCCTTAGCAAAGAGCCCTGTAAATGCTTTCAACTTGCTAACTATCCCTCCCCCAGTCAAACGTTCAAAAGTCTTCTAGAAAAGAAATGGCTCTTCTAGATCTGTGCCTGCTCATGTTCAAGACTTTTCCCGCCCTCGTTCTAACATGAAATCTGCTCTGAAAGCACCTGGGCCACCACATAACAGCTCTTCTATAGCTAAGCTCCCATTACGACTGTAAGTAATGTTTTATGAGGACGGCAAGTAAAAGTGTGTTTGTTAAGACAAGAATGAGTCTGGCCTATAGTATTTTCTTAATAGCTTTTCATCTGACATTGAGAAGGAATGGTATAGCTAGCTATAAGGTCTTTTGGGGAGATTTTTGGCCTGCTCTCACACCCTACCTGCTGGAGAGGTAGGATGAAGAGGCTTGATACTGTAGAGTAACACAACAGAGTTAACTGTGTTTTCCCATTTTTAGAGGACATTTAGTAGTTCACTTGTGGGTGGTCAGCAAAGGACTGTAACAAACTTATTTTCTACATTATCTTTGTCCTGTGCAACCCCGGTATCAGACCTTCTATGCTATTTAAAAATGAAGGATTTAGGCCAAAATAATATAATAGAAGGGGTTAATAGCTTATGTAAGAGTGTTAATCTCTTCTAAGCTTCCTTGTAAAATAATATGAGCTTTCCTACATGATGGATGAAGACTTGATGAGCCGTGTGGAAAAACAAAATGCAGGCCTGGTTTGCTCTTGTTGACTTGTTGAGTGCTTTTATTTTGTTTTTCGCTTTTTTTTAATGTTGCCTCCGGCAGATTTGCATGTAACATTAGCCTCCCAGAAACACACTTTACTACACAGTGGAGAATGTTCTTCACTTATTTGTTGCTTCAGGCTAACAGGCTGAGCTATTTTGCATTGAATATGTATCTTTTGATCTTGCTTTATTTTTCTCTTGCCATTTTGTTGCAGCTAAGAGCTCATGATAAGGAGAAATCTGTAAGTGAAAACTGCCAAAGGGTTTGAAATGATGAGATTGGATTTACTGGCCAGTGCTCACACTGAGTTCTGTGGGGACCACAGAAGCCCTTTGTAGAACTCAGTGACTGAGAAAGAAATCAGCTTAGACTCACTTAGAGGAAGCATTTACTTAATGAACGATACATTCTTTGCCCTCGTGTGCTCAGATTCTGGCCTCTAATGGCAGATTTTCTAAAGTTCCTGTGTTGTTACCCTCAATCACAGTATCTGTGATTCAGGTGTTATACAGAGGTAGAGTGATCCATAGGAAATCATGTATCTGAAATGACCTTTATTGTTAGATAACTTTTTATTAAATGCCTGCAGGCTTTTCATGCACTCAAATCATTTCTGCACTGATATACTTAGAACAGAGAAATTAGAGACTCTCACTTCCTTAATTTTATCATCTAGCAGAGGTATAATTTTAAGGTGAAGCATCGTGTGACATGGCACTAGGTCGTATCCAGGTAGAAGAATGCTCGTAAAGATTAAGGGACTCACATTACATTAGAGCAAAAAGGAAGCACATATAAATACGCTGTTTTCTTAGATTGATTCATGTTCTCAATGCAAAGAGTGTGACAGACAAAAAGATGGAATGAGAGGAAGTGACACAGAAAATATGAACAAAAATAAATTATTTATACCGTGCCTATAAGGTTACTACATTCTAGTCTCAAGACAGGATAAATATAGTGCTTAAGATAGTAAAGAGACTAACTATTCCACTTCTGAAGAAAGCCATCCACACCACTATTCCTGAAGTTTGAATACAAGACCATATCTTCATGAGCTATAGTAGTTACTTTCTTTAGTAGAGTTCTTTTGGAAAATACTGTGATTGAGGGTAAGAGAAGAGGAACTTTAGGAAATTTCTCCTTAGAGGATAAGAAAGAGCAAGATATAAGAAGCAGTAATATATTATTATCCATTTGACTGAGATAAGCTCAGTTCTAAATCATTTAAAATTTTTTGTTAAAGCTTATCTTTCTCTCATTCTGTATCGTTGGGAAGCTTTGATTGATCCTGATTGCTAATTTGGATATTGACATCCAGAATGAAAATATTATATCTTGTAAGAATCAGAGAAAAGAAATGTGGGACAAAATTTACCAATATTAAAGAATGAACATAGTTTTAGATGAATAGCTACATTGCCCCCTATTGACTGGAAGACTCTAGAATGTAAATGCAATGGCCTCCCAGGCAATAAAGGAGCAGTGAAGAAAATTCCATTCTATATACCTCTTTATCACCCTTTCTGGTTGTCTTCTTGGTCATATTATCTTGAAGAAAACAAAAAAAATTGCTAATTTCACCGTAAAGTATAGTAGGGATAGAAAAAATTTTAAAGTTCTGTGAGATCAAATTAACCTATTTCACTTGAGATAAACAGTGAGAAAATTGGTTATTACTCAGTCACAGACCCTCTATAAACTCACAGAGATTAGGTTATGTCGCTGAAGGTAGTTAGTTCTCAGTGCAACGTCTGAGTATGGATTAAAAATGTTCATTTGCATGCTTAAATATGAACGTTAGGACAGGAAACACCAACAAGGTAATATCAAGGTTCATACTCACTGGACAAGAGTCAAGCCACTGTTATATTTCAAAACATCTTATGTTTTCACTATGCAGCATATTTTCAGAAATTATTTGAGTTACAAAGTTTCTACTACGTGTTTTATTTATTTTTAAAAATTTTGTATTTATATATCTATTATAGATTATCATAGACATATCATTGAAAAGATATTATCATCTCTTCCAGGCAAAGAGAGGCAGAGAAAGTGGTAGCGACAAATGAAGGGAAATCAGATGGCTGACTTAGAAAAGACAAAAGGGCCTCATCCTGCCTCCTTTTTCCTCTTTCAGAACCATGGGGAATAGTAAGATTCTTCCATGTTCAAGATTGTATTAGGGAGAAAACATCTCTAGGAATGTGAGATGAGAGGAGAAAGATTCTTGGTAATATTCATTCATCCGTTGAATGACTATTGAGAGATTTTATGTGTCAGGCACTTTGTACGGCAATAGAATTCAAAGATTGAGAAGACATGGTCTTGTTTCACTCTTAAAATTGTGATAAGAAGCAGAAAAACAAAGAATTGAAATCTAGCACAAGCAGGCAAGCAACTAGGGAAATTGGAGAATGCTTCACAAGGGAGGGCGCATCTGAGATGGATTCTGTGCATTAAGTATGAGCTTGCCAAATGAAAAATGTTGCAAAGCATACTTTAGATGAAAGGGAAAAAAGAGCTAGGAGGAATGAGATTAGAGTCTGAATAAAGAATAAGATTTGTGGCAGAGAGGGAGTGTAATGTTGAGAGACCAGGCTACAAAGGTAGGTTGAGTTGACTTACACTAATCTATGTGAACTTTTACAAGTAAAAGTGCATTTAAACATGATCAACTTTATGTATGTTCTGTTCTGTATGAAGGATGAATGGTATGGTCGTAGGTAAGAGATACAATACTGGAGGCTAGAATGCCAGTAGGAAGTGATATTGACAACAGATGAAAAGGTCCCAGGCAAGAGTAGGGGCAGTGAGGATGGAGAGTAGAGGCTGATCTCAGGGGAAAAAATGTAAAAATAATATTTGATTACAAAAATGACCTGAAGGAGAAAGAAAGAAACAAGGATAGTCTGTGGCTACTAACTACATAATCATAAGTGGATTATGATTCTGTTAACTAAGATTGGGAATTTGGAAGGAGGACAAAAGTATGATAGGAGATAATGAGTTTCAACTGAAAAGATGCTGTATTTGAGGTGCCTTCAGTTAATCTATGTGGAGCAGCTGAGTATGCCATTTAAAATTGCGATCTGGAGGAAGAGCTGCCGAAGAGGCAAGAGACTTTTTCTAAATGAGCTCCAGAAATGAGCGCGAGCTGCGGCTATCAGCGCGGACCTCAGAGACAGGCATGGGACGCTAAGGCTGCTCCTGCAGCCACCAAGAACCCTGTGTGCAAGCACAGGTCGCTCTCCACACTTCCCCTCCGGGGAGGCTGTGCAGCCCGCCACTGCCAGGGTCCCATGATCCAGGGACAACTTCCCCGGGAGAACGCACGGCGGGCCTCAGGCTGGTGCAACGTCCCGCCGGCCTCTGCCACCGCAGGCTCGCCCAGCACTCCGTGCCCCTCCCTCCCCCCGGCCTGAGTGAACCAGAGCCCCCGAATCAGCTGCTCCTTTAACCCCGTCCTGTCTGAGCGAAGAACAGATGCCCTCAGGTGACCTACACGCAAAGGCGGGGCCAAATCCAAAGCTGAAACCCGGGAGCTGTGCGAACAAAGAAGAGAAAGGGAAATTTGCCCAGCAGCCTCAGGAGCAGTGGATTAAATCCCCACAATCAATCTGACGTACCCTGCATCTGTGGAATACCTGAATAGACAAGGAATCATTCCAAATTGAGGAGGTGGACTTTGGGAACAACGATATATATATATTTTTTCCTTTTTCTCTTTTTGTGAGTGTGTATGTTTATGCTTCTGTGTGTGATTTTGTCTCTATAGCTTTGCTTTTACAATTTGTCCTAGGGTTCTGTCTCTCCGTTTTTGTATTTTTCCTTTATTACTTAAAAATTTTTTTTCTTAATAATTATTTTTTATTTTAATAACTTTATTTTACTTTATATTATTTTATCTTCTTCTTTCTTTCTTTCTTTCTTTTCTCCATTTTATTTGGAGCCGTGTGGAGGACATGCTCTTGCTGCTCCAGCCAGGCATCAGGGCTGTGCCAGTGAGGTGGGAGAGCCAAGTTCAGGACACTGGTCCACAAGAGACCTCCCAGTTCCACGTAATATCAAATGACAAAAATCTCCCAGAGATCTCCATCTCAACGCCAAGACCCAGCTCCACTCAGTGACCAGCATGCTACAGTGCTGGACACCCTATGCCAAACAACTAGCAAGACAGGAACACCATCCATTAACACAGAGGCTGACTAAAATCATAATAAGGCCACAGACACCCCAAAACACACCACCAGACGTGGACCTGCCCACCATAAAGACAAGATCCAGCCTCATGCACCAGAACACAGGCACTAGTCCCCTCCACCAGGAAGCCTACACAACCCACTGAACCAATCTTAGCCACTGGGGACAGACACCAAAAACAACAGAAACTACAAACATGCAGCCTGCAAAAAGGAGACCCCAAACACAGTAGGTTAAGCAAAATGAGAAGAGAGAGAAACACACAGCAGATGAAGGAGCAAGGCAAAAACCCACCAGACCTAACAAATGCAGAGGAAATAAGCAGTCGACCTGATAAAGAATTCAGATTAATGATAGTAAAGATGATCCTAAATCTTGGAAATAGAATAGAGAAAATACAAGAAACGTTTAAAAAGGACCTAGAAGAACTAAAGAGCAAACAAACAATGATGAACAACACAATAAATGAAATTAAAAATTCTCTAGAGGGATCAATAGCAGAATAACTAAGGCAGAAGAACGGATAAGTGAACTGGAAGATAAAATAGTGAAAATAACTACTGCAGAGCAGAATAAAGAAAAAAGAATGAAAAGAATTGAGAACAGTCTCAGAGACCTCTGGGACAACATTAAACACACCAACATTTGAATTATAGGGGTCCCAGAAGAAGAAGAGAAAAAGAAAGGGACTGAGAAAATATTTGAAGAGATTATGGGAAAGGAGATAGTTAACCAAGTCCAGGAAGCACAGAGAGTCCCATACAGAATAAATCCAAGGAGAAACAGGCCAAGACACATATTAATCAAACTATCAAAAATTAAATACAAAGAACAAATATTAAAAGCAGCAAGGGAAGAAAAACAAGTAACTCATAAGGGAATCCCCATAAGGTTAACAGCTGATCTTTCAGCAGAAACTCTGCAAGCCACAAGGGAGTGGCAGGACATGTTTAAAGTGATGAAGAGGAAAAACCTACAACCAAGATTACTCTACCCAGCAAGGATCTCATTCAGATTTGACAGAGAAATGAAAAACCTTATCTTTGATAAAGGAGGCAAGAATATACAGTGGAGAAAAGACAGCCTCTTCAATAAGTGGTGCTGGGAAAACTGGACAGCTACATGTTAAAGAATGAAATTAGAACACTTCGTAACACCATACACAAAAATAAACTCAAAATGGGTTAAAGACCTAAAGGTAAGGGCAGACACCATCAAACTCTTACAGAAAAATATAGGCAGAACACTCTATGACATAAATCATAGCAAGATCCTTTTTGACCCACCTCCTAGAAAAATGGAAATAAAACCAAAAATAAACAAATGGGACCTAATGAAACTTAAAAGCTTTTGCAGAGCAAAGGAAACCATAAACAAGACGAAAAGACAACCCTCAGAATGGGAGAAAATATTTGCAAATGAAGCAACTGACAAAGGATTAATCTCCAAAACATACAAGCAGCTCATGCAGCTCAATAACAAAACAACAAACAACCCAATCCAAAAATGGGCAGAAGACCTAAATAGACATTTCTCCAAAGAAGATATACAGATTGCCAACAGACACATGAAAGAATGCTCAACATCATTAATCATTAGAGAAATGCAAATCAAAACTACAATGAGATATCATCTCACACCAGCCAGAATGGCCATCATCAAAAAATCTACAAACAATAAATGCTGGAGAGGGTGTGGAGAAAAGTGAACCCTCTTGCACTGTTGGTGGGAATGTAAATTGATACAGCCACTGTGGAGAACAGTATGGAGGTTCCTTAAAAAACTAAAAATAGAACTACCATATGACCCAGCAATCCCACTACTGGGCATATACTGTGAGAAAACCATAATTCAAAAAGAGTCATGTACCAAAATGTTCATTGCAGCTGTATTTACAATAGCCAGGACATGGAAGCAACCTAAGTGTCCATCAACAGATGAATGGATAAAGAAGATGTGGCACATATATACAATGGAATATTACTCAGCCATCAAAAGGAACAAAACTGAGTTATTTTTAGTGAGGTGGATGGACCTAGAGACTGTCATGTAGAGTGAAGTAAGTCAGAAAGAGAAAAACAAATACTGTATGGTAACACATATATATGGAATCTAAAAAAAAAAAAAAAAAAAAGGTCAGAAGAACCTAGGGGCAAGATGGGATTAAAGATGTAGACCTACTAGAGAATGGACTTGAGGAGACGGGGAGGGGGAAGGGTAAGCTGGTACAAAGCGAGAGGGAGGCATGGACATATATACACTACCAAACGTAAAATAGCTAGTGGGAAGCAGCCGCATAGCACAGGGAGATTAGCTCGGTGCTTTGTGCCCACCTAGAGGGGTGGGATAGGGAGGGTACGAGGGAGGGAGATGCAAGAGGGAAGAGATATGGGGACATATGTATATGTATAACTGATTCCCTTTGTTATAAAGCAGCAACTAACACACCATTGTAAAGCAATTATACTCCAATAAAGATGTTAAAAAATAAAATGTCAATCAGATGAAGTATAATTAAAGCCAAAAAAACTGATGAAATATATGAAAACTACTCCATGAGGCCAGGAAAGAAGAAAAATACAATCCTGGAGAACAACAATATATGAAAGGTGAATGGAGAAAGTGGGGCAGATTATGCAAATTGAGAAATAGCAGGAGATTTAGGAGGAGAGACAATAAAATGAAAAACAGGTGGTGAATAGTGGTGGAAGCTATGATGCGATTAAATAGGACAAATCCTTAAAGTAAATCCATTGGATGTGGCAATTACTGGATTAACAACGTCATTCTGAAAGTGGTCTTGATAGAGCCACATGAAGGTGATGTGTCCGTGAAGGAGAGTGGCTATTAATCAATGTAATATCGACTGTTGATATCAACATTATGATTAATATCAACATAATTGATATCAACATTATGTGAACTATTGATTAGTCAACATAATCCTTGCTGCTATTCAGTTCAGGTTCCTGAGCACATACAGAGATTTCGACAGAGTTCCTGGTGCCGTGTCAAAAGGTTTTGACCATAAAGGGTGATAAGTAATCCAGAAGAAATAAAGGAACTATTTCAATACAATGCTTTATTAGTTTTAGCTCTTTCCCTTTCTCTGCCTGTCTTTTCATTTAACAGCCATTTTTTGAGAGTCACTGTGAGAGAAAATGCTTCTTCTATAATACAGTCTCAAAGCTAGAGTGCCCCAGGGACAGAGACGGTGGGAAAATGGAATACAAATGCTCTGAGGCTAAAAAGATGGTGATTTTGAATCACAGGGGTCTTTCTAGAACTCAGAACGTGACCTTCACCTTGTAGCATCTCTTTAACTCAGGCTGGCTGTGAAATTTCAGTTAAGTTACACAGTGAATTTAGTAGCACAGGAGGTGATGGCCTTTGGCTTTCTCTCTCCCCCAAGTCCAGACACTGGTTACTTCTGCTCACCTTTACTTCCCTCCCAGGGTCAGTGCTTTATTAGGCTGGGGATTGTAGTTGCAGATACCATTCTCCAGTTTGAGTAGGCTGAGCTCCTTCCAAGACTTCTCCCAGGTTAGCTTTCACCTCCAACTCATCAGCTCTTGCCTTCATGCTGGTTCTCTTGCTAACTTCTGAAACTCTTTCTCATCACCTGATTCCAGGTCCCATTCATGTTCTGATTGTTGTTCAAGGAGAAGCAGGCCTTCAAGGATAGGTTTATATGAGGGGAAAAAAATGAGGGCTAGGGAAAGAAGAAAAACCACAAAAACAGTTTGTCACACAAGGGTGAAGTCCTCCTCTGTCCTTTGGAAGAATGTGCTGGAGAAAAAAATAAGTTTGGAGACAGGAGACACAGAGGTGAGGTGGGGTGGAAAGTGGGTGATGGAAAAAGCAAACATGGAAGTCAGAAAAATCCCTATGATTATAATTCTCCATGTGAGAACTGTCCTTGTGATTTATAAGCATTCGTCAGTGATCCATCGGCTTCTTGTCAGCCAGGGGAGCGGACTACTACATTTCCTTCGCCTGAGATGGATCTGTTTGATAATATGTGCTCCTTCAATTTGCAGCTGCTAGAGTCCCCTATTTCACATTTGAATCCACAAAGTACATTTTAAAAAATTAAGGGGCTTCCCTGGTGGCGCAGTGGTTGGGAGTACGCCTGCCGATGCGGGGGACGCGGGTTCGTGCCCCGGTCCGGGAGGATCCCGCATGCCGCGGGGTGGCTGGGCCCGTGAGCCATGGCCGCTGAGCCTGCGCGTCCGGAGCCTGTGTTCCGCAACGGGAGAGGCCACAACAGTGAGAGGCCCGCGTACCGAAAAAAAAAAAAAAAAATTAAGA
Organism: Delphinapterus leucas; assembly: GCF_059928025.1. NCBI lineage: Eukaryota > Metazoa > Chordata > Mammalia > Artiodactyla > Monodontidae > Delphinapterus > Delphinapterus leucas. Next base: position 62,373,914 of record NC_143132.1, on the reverse strand, counting down.
CCTGTTTTGTTCCTTATATTTATCTGCCTTTATTTCTTTTATGTCTACCTCTACCATAAAAGCAATGTAGACAGCAGAGCCCTTTTCTAATGGTAGTTCTGATACACAGTCTCATTGTCTTGTTTATTTACTTACATACTTACTATATGTTAACTCTGTTAGTTATCATACATGCTATATCTATCAATTGTCATATCTTAGAAGGCATAAATTTGATCCAAATTATGTCTAAATGCATGTAATGGTGAGTCATATTATAACTTGATTCTGCTCCAATGATAATGTTTACGTAATGCTGTATATGGTAAGGCTATAAAGTAAGGGGCTGGCTTTTCAAATGAGACTTCTTCAAAATAGTCTCCTGACTTTATAGCCATCCATGCCTCATACACCAGAACGTTCATCCTAAGTGCATTATAATTTATTGTAAGCACTTTTATTTCTCCTTACTGATGGAGTGAGACAAAGAGTAAACCCTTTGTGGTACAAAGCACATTTTTTTCCTTCGAGAACTTAGCATATTTTTTATATTTACTTTGTAATGACTCAGAAGGCAACAACATTTTCTTTAAATAGCTGTGGAGTTGTTTTTAATTGCATAGTAAATGAAATTTTTAACTAGAAATCGGAGCCAGGATCCCAAGACTAATTTTATTCTTTCAAAGGTGCAACTTAAAGGCAGGTTTTTCTCCTAAATGAGAAAGATTTTTCGCAGAGAACAGAGACTCGTAGCAAGCATCGAAACAAAAGCAAGCTTTCAAATGACTTCTCATCCTCACTCAACCAAGTGGGGAGGAAAGAGGAGAATCCACAGTTCAAAGGAGAGCAAAGGGGTGTAGATTCTTGCTACTTCAGTGAGAGTATAACTACCATTCAGGCACTGAGAAGGAGGAATGGGCCTTGTTCTTGCAACTGGGGGTCCACCTAGCATAGAGTATGCTTCATCTAATCTAGGAGGAACCCAGATTCTACCCAACAGATCTTAGCAGATCACAAAGTATAGCAGGGACCCGCTGTTGTCCTCTGTCCAGGCTACCCTGAAGAGAGAGTGTGGGTTCTGTCTGATCACGAGTGGTGAGGCATTTAAGGCCTGAGCTCCCCAGGCACATGTATGCCACAAATGCTCTAAGAATGTTCCAGAGATGGCATTAGAGCTTTAGTTTACATGGCTGCACTGTGACATGCTGCATCACTATCCTGCTGTCAATTGCTTGCTTATGGGCTTTAGAGGACCACCTATTGCCCAGAGGGACCAGACACAAGAGAACCTAGGCCCCTAAAAGGTGGTTTCCCTTGACATACCTGTTATTAAGCAAGAAATTGAATTAAACAACAATATCTGGAGATTGCTGAATTTAGCCCCCAAATGGGATTTCTACAGAACAAATGTCCAAGATTCAAATTATGAAAAGTAATGGGCACAAAAATTTATTAGGCTCTTCCAAAGCTCACTGGGTACTCTTAATACTTTAGCCTGTTTAATAATCACAATCATATGATAAGTAGTAATTATTCCTGTTTTGCTGAAGAAAAACACTGAAGCTCTTCAGTAATTGTGGACCCACTTAGGGCCAGGCACTGCTCTATATGTTTAAAATTAACCCATTTAAACATTACAACTGGGTAGTTGAATGAAAATGAAGTTTTCATTTTGCAGATGAGAAAACCCAGGCCCAGAGAGGTTAAGCAAGTGTCCCAAGATCACAGAGCAAGTATGTTGTGGAGCTAGAACGCACAGCAGGAAACTGGCTTCTCAGCCTAAACTTGTAACCACCCACCATGCTACATTTCTCGCTAAGCAACTTGCCTAAAGCTATTAAACTGCAGAATTCATGGCTTTTCCACCCCACCACTGACAAGAAAATGAGGAATCTTGAGTTATGGTGTGATTAGGGTGTTGAGTTATTTTCTAAAGGGACCAAGACTCTTCAAAAGAACCTAGAAGAGCCGTTTCCAACCTCTTATAAATACTCCTGGGACTGATCGGAACTCCAGCTGTGACTGGGCTAGAAATCAGTTTTCTCCTGGTCCCAGTTTCAAATTTTCCTTTTAGAATTTTTGTCTTTCTCTTTTTCATTTTCTTTGTAAATGTAGAGATGATACAGTTGATGTGGCAACCAGAGAAGCACAGATTGTCCTAGAATTGACCTTTGAGATGTACTTAACTCTTAATTTGGTAGTTCTGCTTCTCCTCTACTTGCCCCTCTCCTCACCTGCACCATCTGCATGGAATATGTGTTTATGCTCCTTCAAGAATATGAACCTGAAAATACAGCAATACATACATCATACATATGCATATATGAGAATGCATATATAGCTGGACAAGGTGCTCCCTAGTGATAATAAGAGACAAAAAGCCTGTCTGGGGAGTACTTTTTTTTTTTTTTTTTTTTTTTTGCCGTACGCGGGCCTCTCACTGTTGTGGCCTCTCCCGTTGCGGAGCACAGGCTCCGGACGCGCAGGCTCAGCGGCCATGGCTCACGGGCCCAGCTGCTCCGCGGCATGTGGGATCTTCCCGGACCGGGGCACGAACCCGTGTCCCCTGCATCGGCAGGCGGACTCTCAACCACTGTGCCATCAGGGAAGCCCTAGGGAGTACTTTTTATTCCACGAATGACACAGACTGTCCTGGCTTTACTGTTTGCCACTGTGGATTTTTTGGTTTTTTTGCTCATATAGATGATGAATTATTCTAACAGGTAGTAACCCGGTCTCAGAAAGGGTGTTTGTCTGTATAGCACATGCAAATAACTAATGCAAATTGAGAATTTAAAGAAATACATGGTTGATCTGATACATATTTAGTGGATGTCATTCTATACAGAGATAAAGTTTTTGAATAATTTGAATAAATCACTATTTTCCTTATAGCCATCCCTGTATATGACTATTTCCTTTTTATCTACCATATTCTACCATGGGAGAGTATAAGCATAGATATTGTTTTACATCTTATGAAATGTTTCAATGTACATCACGTCATTTTATTCATAGAACTATGCTAAGATTTGTTCTGAGAGGATGGGGAAAGTATCATTAGCCTCATTTTATTTATGAAAAAACTAAGATACAGAAAGACTAAATGACTTACCTGTTTTCCAACAGGAAATAGACTGAAGGTCAGAACCAAAGTCAGTTACCTTCAGGAACTAAACAGTGTATGTCTTTTACCCTAACATGCCATCAATACTATGCAGATTACTGAATCATAGTGACCAGCAATAGATTCACATGAATCGGATTCCTGTGCCTTACTACCTCTGTGTTCTCGCCCTTTTGAACATCCATCACTACTGTGTGTACATATATACGTGTGCATCAGGGGCTTGTACATGAATGTATACAAAGGACCAATGGTGGGGGAGATTATCCTATCATATAGATGCTTTCATTGTTAAATGGTGTTAATTGGACTAAAATTCAGGATGAATCTAGGAAAATAAACCATCGTGAACCTAGGATCAGTTTCTACCTAAAGAAGTTTGAGAGAGCAGACATGCACAGGGCTAAGAGAACGAGGCCAAGAGAACAGGCAGTGGTCAAAGCCAGAAGTCAAGTCTGAAAAGAAGTAGAGATGGGATCAAGGCAGCTAGAAAACTGAAACTTCTGCTTGCAGGAAAGGGAAGCAGGAGTGCCTGAGGGTCAGCAGTGAAGCCCCACAATTCTCTTATTTCTTTCTGAGTTTAATCTTAGAACATGGTAATAAAGCAGAGACGATCCAAAATGTTTGATGATTCAAAATTCTTTAAATTTGGCTTTTAACTAATTTGGTGTTTTTAAATGTGTTTGCATATGTGTTGCTAGACTTAATTATACTTAAAATAATATGATTAAGTCAGACTAACGACTTTTGACTCAGGAGAATTTGGGATATTTCTGATTATTTACTGCATCCTCTGCTTAGAACGTTTCCTGATGCCACGCTTTAATGCCGGGAATGCACCGCATTAATTTCCAGACCAAGTGTCTTTCCTTCTAGAGGGAAATGAGTCTATGTTAGTTTTGTTGATTCACTAAGGGTTTTATTTGTAGGGTTAAAGTTATAAAGCAAAAAGCATCAAAATAACGGGTCAACGCACTCCTGAAGACTTCCTTCCCATCCATATCTGGAATCAATCCACATCTTACAAAAGAGAGAGAATCACAAATGTGAAAAAAATAGTAAAAGTTAATTTAAAAAAATAGCTTTTCTATGAATAAAGGCTAATTATTTCCTTTAAAAGTCAAATTTGCCCCAACTGAGTTGTTTGTCCCTTACCTGTCCTAAGTATTACTCACCCATTTTTATACATGGGGAAAAAACCCAAAACACTAAGGTTAAATGATTTCTCCAGCATTAATTTAGGAAGGAACTAAGTTATAGCTTTCTCCTGTACTATTAACAATGTACAAGAGTATAGTGTTATATAATTCAGATTCTAAAACACAACAAAGGGGCATGATTCATTAACTACTAACTTACAAACAGGGTACCAGTAGACTTCATTGCAGTGTCTGTGTCATGAACTTATAATTCAAGGACTTTGCTGGTGGCAATTGAGTGCTTATAAATTAAGAAGCATATGCTTATGAAAAAACAGTATTGCACTGTAGATGTTTGACATATGCTTCCAGATATTTAAACCAAGAGACCAAGGTCTAACTCGGGGTTTTCAACTTCAAACCTGCCAACATTTTAAATGGGATATGTCTTTGGGCTGTCCTTTGCATTGTAGGATGTTTAGCAGCATCCTTGGCCTCTACCCACCAGATGCCAGTAGCAACCTCCCATTTCCAGTTGTGACATTCAAAAAATGTCTTCAGATATTGCCAAATACCATCTGGAAGTACAGATTGCCCCCAGTTGAGAACCAGTCATCTAACTGTTCTTTCTTAATTGAAGAAACAAATCTCTCACGCATCCAGTTACACTTTCCCCGGTGCTTATAATTAAGAAGTATGAAGATAGATAGCTGGTGAGAAACTAAGCAAAATGTATTTATTTGTTATTCATGAATAAATACCAGATTATACTCTTAAGAAGCAGAGGAAAGTTTGGATAAATTCTAATACTAACTTGTTCCATTTTTAGCAGCCAGTAATGCTTGTTAAAATGAGATGTGTCTAGGAGCAGTTGAACAGGATTAATATCTGTTAGCTGTGTATCACTTACATCAAGGATACACTGTCAGTAAGTATGCGATTAAGCTATCTATTGGTACACACCAAATTTAGCATTTCTTTTGTGCCTTCAATTATATTAATCATTTTGGAAGCATAATCCCCAGACTTAATGCAGTATGAGTGGAATTGTCAATGTACATATTTGTATAAGTGTGCATAATATACTTGGTGTAAAGTACTCACTGAGATCCGATGCTTGGGATTTTTATGGGTGCATTGATTTTTTGTGACCGTTTTATGGATTCAGATATACTGAACAGGGAAGTTAGAAGTTTGTTTGCTTGACTTTCCTGTTATGTTTTTAAAGCTGATTTTTTAAAAAAAATCATAGCTTCATAGTTAAGGTAAGTAACCCACCTGATATTTGTGGGTTCATGATTAAAGTGGGCAACTCACTAAATGTTTATCTAGTGCTTTACACGTCTTTTCACTGTTTTTCATGTGTGATATAGATTATTTAATTCCCAGGAATGATCTTTCTTCACTGGGAACAATTTTTTCTCTCCTTTGATTTCATGTTAATGTCACACTCAATAATTGTCTTTAAATTTTGCTTATGTGTCTGATAATTTTAATCATTACTTAAGAAAAGTTAAAATAGTTATCACCTATCCTGCACCTATTAGATAATTAATAAATATTTGATAATTGATCTAATAGTAGTTTGTTAAATTCAGTTGATTTATTCCACATTTCAGCGAGTGCCTACTGTGAACACGGTGGGTTATGCTGTTGGCCCCATTAAGGTTCCATAGGTGAATTTTTGAGGGTCACTCTCATTAATAAACTTATGAGGAAAGATAAGTACAGATAACTGATTCAGTGTGGAGTACAATGGGCTCATAAGAAGGAGCCAAGTAAAAGGATGGGACACTAATCAGAGGAGATTTCCTGGAGAGGTGACACTTTGTATTATATCCCCATGTCCTCAGCTGCCTGCCAGAAATCCCACCTAGAGTGGACGGTCATTCTCTGCCCTCTCCTCTTGGCACCAACACCGACTCTCTTCACCATGTAGTCCTTTCTAAATCCTGGAATGATTTGCCTACCCTGAGCTCCTGAAGGAAAGCTCAGGATTCTGTTAAATCCAAACAACACATAACAATACAGATTTTAAAAATTTATCTCTTTATCCTTTCCCTGCTTTGGCCAAAGCTGACTTTGAAGATAAAGTCACTAGGTATTTAGTTTTGAACTAGAATGTCTGGTACTGAAGCAGCATTGTGGGTGAGGGATAGATAATTCATTACCATCTTACGATGGTGGGGCATGGGAATTCTCATTGACTCCACAGGCATGCCTAATGCACATTTAAGCCACTTACCTTCTAGATGCAAGCTCATGATGCTTATTGGCCAGTCAGTGCATGCTGGAACCTGGGTCTGCCTTTAACCATCATTTCCTCATTTTTGAATACCTAGACAGCTGTGACTACCCTATATGACTGGTTGTTTTCATTTAACAAACAAAAGTGCTACACTTTTGTGTAATTGAGACTATACTTTGACCATCTTTTTTCTTATGTGCACTTCTTATGGTTTAAAATAGTTGCCACCTTAAATCAAGATTTAAACATTTTTAACATTAAATTAATTCTGAAATTGTGAGACTTTTTGCTCAGTATGAATGTTCTAGCCATGTTGTAGAAAGATTATTTTCTAGTTTATATAGTTTATACTCTGAACTATTAACTACTTTAAAAAAGAGCCTTTAAATATCTGGAGGAATGGTTTCCTTTTGAAAAATACTACATTGTGCTCTGGTGCTTGGAGTTGGCTAATTGTGTTGAGTTAGCAAAAAGTGTGAGTGTATGTGTGTATGTATATATTCTAGGGTACCTTTCACTTATTTGGAAGTAAAAGAGAAATTACAAAAAATAAATATGAATGAAACACAATGTAAAATAAGATGTCATGTAGATTATCACAGCAAAATTTCCACATTACGTATTGTTTTGGTACATGCATTTTTATGGGTCTGACAATTTTGCTGAAATAGTCAATTGCTTCTTTATATAAGATAGTCCTGAACTCTCTCAGAGAATAGCTCCGAATAATGATCTATGTGATAATCACAACTTTTCCAGAGACAAAAATTGCTAAAGTGTCCAAAGGACCCTAAAGATTCAACTTAGAAACTCTACCTTATACTGATAAGGAAATTTGCCCAGTTCATTAGTGGATGCTGTAAGGAGTTGGGACGGGAGGTGGAATATAGGTAACCATATGTCCTATTTCTGCATATATGACACTGTTAGTTTATATGACAGGCATTTACCAGGGTCTATTTTACAGCAGATTCGTGTTTAGAGGTACCATAATGAATAAGACAAAATCTCTCTTTATTTGATATATAGGCTATACTTATGTAAAATATATTACATTTTTTTCAGGATGAACATGTTAGAGCCTTATTGCAGGCTAAACAGCATTCAAGGTTCACCTCTGTGCAACAGCATACCTAGTTACTGCTATGTTGTGCTGTGTAGATGGTAAAAAAAATGCAAGGATAAACGTGATAGAAGACTTAAAATGCTTTTACGGAGAGAAATTTCCATTTTCTCAGTAGAAAAGAAAAACATAGGAGACCTACATCAACAACTTTATTTATGATCTAGAAGAAGACAGCAAATAATCTATTAATTGACTCATAACTGGGTCTAAGTTGAGAAGCGCCGCAAATACCACCAAGGACAGAGACATGATGCCACCAAAGAATAGAAGAGGAAAAGTAAAATTGAGTCTGGAGAGAAGCAGCAAGCATCCGTAAAGTTAGCTTTGCCCTCCTATTTAGAGGAGTTTTAAATGATCAAACATAATTAATCTCAATAATATCTGCATGGTAGAAAAACACATATTGGAGATGCTAAATGATACCTTAATCCACCTATGTTTTTGAAAAGAAATAGGTGGAGAAGAAAAGAAAGACCTTTATATCATGGCACCCAAGTAATTAAATAAAATTCTCATGTTTACTAAAATATGCAATTCACCCAAAAATAATGGAATAAGAAGGCCTTTTGTACCATGGGTGAGGTATTTTTAAAAGATTCGTCATTTCTCCTTCTTCTAAGAGAGATGAGTTGGCCTCTATGTCTTTACAGTGGTCAACCCCGTGGATCATGCATCAACTTCCTGTGCATGCATGACTGTTTAGACCTGAGAGGAAACTTGGATTGGACTTGGTTTGGAAAATACAGGGGAACATGGTGCTTTGATTGTTCTGCTGTCATGCTCCTGGCTCCTTCTGTCCATCCCTCATGCCCCAGAGTACTGAGCAGCTGGCTGTGCAGCTGTGAACAGGGTCTGAGATAATCTCCCCGTGAGGTATACATAAATCTTGCCAAAGGGATACAAAGAGAAGTTTTTTGCTTGATTTTTCCATTTCCAGATTCTTGCTAGAATTGAAGGAGTATGGTTTTCTCCATTAAACCCTTTTAGGTTTCTAAAATAAGTAGTTATTCAAATAAATATTTTTTTCCTTCATGTTTCTCGGAATAAGAACTACAAAATTAGTTTTTTCATCCACCATAAAAGATTGAATTCATTCTATTGTGCTAGAAATGCTGGTAGCAAGCTGTCTTGCCAGCAGGCAACCTACTGCCCTCAGCAGATGGAACCAGACTTAGGCAAGATGATACTAGCTTTGATTTTCTTGATACAATTCCTATCTACTTCCCCTTGGACCTGCTCACACGCTTCTCACTCCTGGGAGTGGGCATTCCAAACTTGGAAGGATCAGAAGCAAGTTCTGAAATTCAGTCTAATTCCTACAATGGTGGGGCATAACTTGAATCTACCATCACATAAGCCTTTAGGAAATACTAATGAAAGAATAAATGCAGTTCCAAACTGAGTAAATATGCCACATGATCAATTGTCTATTTCTCAAAGTTATTTAAACAAATGGAGTTCTGTGTGAATGACCTTCTCCTAGACAAGAAGAAGATAATCCAGTGGGAAGTCAATATCCATTTAACTCTATCTTCCTGCATTACTCGTACTGATTGCTTATTGCCACACTGGGTATAATATAATGGCATCCATCCATTGGATGGTAGTTAGATCTTAAAGGAGAAATAGCGACAGTATTTAGGACTCTAAGAAATGGCATAGCCAGGATTCATCCTGCACATAGTTATTTCTCTTGATTGGCCCTGTTGAATCAAATTGCATGGAGAATGAATGCAGATCCGTGTATGGCTAAGGCTCTAATGTTGTTATTCTACTTTACCAGGTGTGTTGTAGAAGATAAGAACTCGAAGGTGGCCTGGTTGAACCGTTCTGGCATCATTTTTGCTGGGCACGACAAGTGGTCTCTGGACCCCCGGGTTGAGCTGGAGAAACGCCATTCTCTGGAATACAGCCTCCGAATCCAGAAGGTGGATGTCTACGATGAGGGTTCCTACACTTGCTCAGTGCAGACACAGCATGAGCCCAAGACCTCCCAAGTTTACTTGATCGTGCAAGGTAAGACAAAATAAGAAAAATGTGGTAAAGGAGAGTTGAGGCAGAAAATAATCATAACATACAAATACTCAAATAATCCTTTCTGAAATAAAAGAATACTTCCAAATGCATTACGGCACTTCAGTATGTATTTTCTCCCCAAAAGGTAGACTTTAAATGAGAGAACTAAGGAGGATATAGAAAGAGAAGTCTTGCCACTGTGAGCCAATATCCTTGGTGAGAATAAGCTGTGTCCACAGGGACACAAGAACACACAGACTGCTCAGAACCGTGTGAAGTGCACTTTATTATACTGTTAGGTACTGGATGCTTTTGCTGAAGATTTGATTTTTATCTGTCCTCAGTCTAAAGAATATCACTAATTATCTGTTTTAATGATGGTAAATGTTATTTGGAAAAATAAAAATTTCCAGAGGCCTTGACATCCTTTCAGCTGACTAGCTTTCTTTGTAGTTTGTATCTCCATTTAATGGCAAGTTATTTGTGAGCAAGTGCAGTGATGGGGATCTGCAAAGTCATCAGGGATAACCTGCTTCCAGATTGGGGTTTCCAAGGGCACATCTGAGTCATGGTTTTACAGGATGAAAATCCTGAATGGCATATGCAAGCCCCCAAACTATAGCTCTCTTGGGTCCCTTTCCCCATAATAGCAGAATGAGAACAAAGCTGATCAGCTGCACAATTTTATTGCAAGTGGAGTCAAACTACCAGCAGTTTCAATGCATCTATCAGGAAGGATCTCAGCACTAACAAATATTAGGGCTGTGTTAATGTATTCTTGATTTACAATTTTATGTAAATTTAATGCAAATTAGGCATGGCCCTAGGGCTCCTGTCAAGATTCCAATGCAGTCAGTTGTATGGCAAAGTTTGACTGTAGCTTCTATTAATGTGTTACGGAATTGATTATTGCAGCATTTAAATCATTGCTCTCCCAGCTCCTCTGATTAATAGATTGAAACTGTTTGTTTGCTCTTTATTTCTTCTAGGTCCTTGTTAAACGTTTCTTGTATTTTCTCCATTCTATTTCCAAGATTTTGGATCATCCTTACTATCATTACTCTGAATTCTTTTTCAGGTCGACTGCCTATTTCCTCTTCATTTGTTACGTCTGGTGGGTCTTTGCCTTGCTCCTTCATCTGCTGTGTGTCTCTCTGTCTTCTCATTTTGCTTAACTTACTGTGTTTGGGGTCTCCTTTTCGCAGGCTACAGGTTTGTAGTTCCCGTTGTTTTCGGTGTCTGTCCCCAGGGGCTAAGGTTGGTTCAGTGGGTTGTGTAGGCTTCCTGGTGGAGCGGACTAGTGCCTGTGTTCTGGTGGATGAGGCTGGATCTTGTCTTTATGGTGGGCAGGTCCACGTCTGGTGGTGTATTTTAGGGTGTCTGTGGCCTTATTATGATTTTAGGCAGCCTCTCTGCTAATGGAAACTGGAGTAAAATACATCAGAGACTGGTGCAGTGGCGGTTTAGTCATGTGAGCGCTATCTTGGTACATTTGCAATGGCTGACAGCTTCATTTTATTGCTTGTAGAAGGCATGTCTAGGGCTTCCCTGGTGGCGCAGTGGTTGAGAGTCAGCCTGCCGATGCAGGGGACATGGGTTCGTGCCCCAGTCCGGGAAGATCCCACATGCCGCGGAGCGGCTGGGCCCGTGAGCCGTGGCCACTGAGCGTGTGCGTCCGGAGCTTGTGCTCCACAACGGAAGAGGCCACAACAGTGAGAGGCCCGCGTACCACAAAAAAAAAAAAAAAAAAAAAGTCATGTCTACTGACTTGCAAAGTTCCTATCACAGTCAAAGCATAGAATGCTTTCCTTGTAGTTTAGTGGAGAGCACTTGAGTTTCTTAATAAGAGGCACCAGGGTTTGGATCTCAGGCAGCCCATTTAAGTGTGTAAACACAACTACTGATGTGTACATATGTAAATGGGTTAATTTATCAGCTCCCTCAAAACACAAGCGCACACACACACACACACACATTCACACACACCTCAAAACAAAAGAAGTTCTATCTCATTTAATGGCAGAGGGAAGGGAGATAACTAGTTTACTTAAGGCCCCTTACCTTCACAGCCTTTAATATTATTGGAAAGCTACTAGAGAATGTGTATTGTCCTATATGGAATAACACTGGGCAATCTGAGTATTACATTCCTTGGTTTCTAGATGAGGAAACAGAAGTTAATTAGATTTAGGTTAGTGGCTACAGATCACACAGAGAGTTCAGGGAGTAGTTTGGAGCCAAGCAGACCAGGAATCAAATTTGAAGCACTTTCTACTGGAATGGAAATTTTTTTGCTATGACTTTTTAAGAACTACCAGATTTATATTTGTCTGAGCTCTTAGCGCCAAATGCCCAAAGCCCTTCCTCCTGTTTTCTTATGCATGTAGCACTTTTATAGCTACAAACACAACCATCTTGAGAGTTAGAGCTAGAACTAGGTTAGATCATACTGCTTATACCTTCATACCATGTCAGCACAAGTGAAATTAACTTAAATTTAACTTAATATTAAGTTATTAAATTTAACTAAATATTAAGGGATGGAGAAGGACCTATAAAATACCAGGTACTGTTCATTCATTATCTCGTTTGATTCTAATAATATTATTATTAAGTGGGTGTTAATAACTTTATTGTAAATATGATAAAGCTTGAAGTTCAGAAATCATAAGGAGCTGTCCAAGGCTGCCTGTTGGCTTAGGAAAGAGTTTCAAACCCACATCTGTTTGATTCAAGATATTATAGTGTTTTCTTTTTAACCATATTGCTTTAAAAGAAGAATGAGCAACAAAGCTTGTTCTTGTAAGGGCGATAAAGAAAGGTTGTCTCCTCCTTAAGCCTGAGTTATGAAGGGGGATTTTTTGGACAATTATATGGATGCTGGCATTTGATATTTCATGCCAGATGGCTGATTCGCTTCCCCTTAGGACAGTCAACTTTGTGATTATGTCAGTTGGTCCACCCCTTCATGCTGCTTGTTCACACTGCTTCCTACTCTGTGGCTCAACTCTACGTGTTTTCACCACATCAAAGATGCTGCCATTCTTCTTTCCTCCAATTCCACAGCACCTTCCTTCAGAATATAAGGGTCTTTTGAATTTTTCAAGTTCTTCCTTGCTCACCATACATGGTTTCCGCAACTCCCACTTAACTAGTCGTTAAATAAATACTGTATTCTTTTTCTTTGCCCATTGGTGAGGCCACCTTTAGCTCAAAGATACCGTGAGATATTCCTAAAGAATAGCAGTTAAGAAAGCAGGCTTCAAATCTCCGTTTTCCTTCTTGCTACTTAAATAAATTTTGGGGTAAACCACTTGATTTCTCTAAGGCTCCGTTTTATCCTATGTAAAATAGAGATAAAATTAAAATTTTAAACCCTCCTTAATGAATTGTAAGGATTAAATTACATGATTATGTGAGCCCCTAGCCCAGTGTCTGGAGATCATGAGTTCTCACCCAATAAGATGGTGATGGTGATGGTGATGGTGATGGTGGTGGTGGTGGTGGTGGTGGTGATGATGATAACCACTGTCAACAACCACGCTGCTGCTGCTTGAGTATCTCTCATGAGGCTCGCTTTTGCCCGAGGTGCTGCCCAGAGTCTAACAACTCCTTCCACCTATTGCCTGTTACCCTTGCAGAAGGCTCTTTTGCTGTTATTCAGGTCCCTGTCCAGTCCATTTTCTTCAGTTTTCCTTTTCCTTGGCATCCAGTCTTTCACTTTACTTCTTTAAGATTTTAAAGGGCTTCTTAGACCAGCATCACCTTTAAGTTTTTAGCTACATTTATTAAGGATGTCTGAGGACAACCTGCAGCATGCATCAGCAACACATAGAGGGTTTTTGTAAAATTCCATTTTAAATTTGGTGGCTCTCCCCCATCCCAGAATTTCTGACTAAGTAGCTCTGAGGGTAAGGCCTGATAATTTGCACTTCTAACACATTCCCAGCCGATACTGATGCTGCTGCGGCAGGGACCATACTTAGAGAACCACTACTTTAAAAGAAGTATGTACCTTAAGAATATCTGGGGAAATAATCCTGCATAATTTCATTCAATTTCAGGTAGTGTTAAGTGTTACACCCGCCAATATTCCTAAAACTAATCTTGGGCATGAGACAGAAAAGGTAGATTGATAAATACCTTAACTTTCATGATAACATCTTAGGCCCTCTACGGCTTCTTATCTAGCCTAGTCCCGTGGAAAGAAAATCGCCTCTCTCCAAACTGTTAATTTTCAGGTATCAAAGCTGAAAAAAAAAAAAAAAAAAAAGGTTGAGACATGAAACTTCTCTAGACTTCCAAAATCTCAAATTTATAAATGTTTAAGTGTTTGTCCCCCACGTTTCTCCTGCATCCCATTTCCCCTGGAAGCTTACTTTCCTTTTTACATGTTCCCACCACATTAGTGACTTTTCAACATCTCCAATATTTTCTCTCTTATTTTGGTGACTATTTTTCAGAGAGAAAGTAAGTTTTTTTTTTCTTTTTATCAGTTCAAGAGGATCATTACACACAAAATAACCTGTGTTGAAATAAATATGCTGCATGGTCTGCTAAACTCAATCTTTAGCTGAATGACATCTCCAAACATCTGCCTCACGAGGAACACAGGTGAAAGTTTTGCATCAGCAAATACACAGATCAATAATGACCTTTGGGATCACTTGTGATTAGTGATAGTAACTGTTGCATCTGTGGAAGCCAAGTCTATTCAAATATACACATTCATTTGAGATACTTAATAAGTGATGAGACCCATTTCTAAAGCCAGATATTTTGGTTCCTACACCACCTTCTTTACGGATTCTAAACTCAAAGACTGAGAAAACATTACCCTTAACTTCAATACAATAAACAGATTCCTCTGGCATCTTTCCCATTAATAATGTCCACTTCTTCTCCATAGGTTACCCTCCAATGATGGCCTTTTTTCTTTCTGATCATGCCACAGATGGAGGCACTTGTGTTAAGGCAATATTTCTTTTCATCTGATCCTTACATAAACTGCAAAAAAAGTCAACAGTTTCGTGTATTATACTTTTCAAAATGCCGATTCCTGAGAACCGCTTTCAGAACAATTGAATCAGAAGCCTTAGGAATGCAGCCAGAATTTGTGAATACATTATACTCTGCAAGCGATTCAGATACACGTGGAAAAACCAAGAACTACTGTTCTAGAAATCTAAGCAATCAGTGATGGATTTGATGCTGCCTGCCTGCTCATTTTCCCACATGACATGGCATCAAATTATATCTAAAACTCTGCGAAGCAGGTACTAGGGCCTTGTAATAGAAAAATTAAAAGTAAAATAAACCTGTGTACTCACTGAAAACAGATTAATCTCAACTTCCCGGGCCCTGGGGGAAGTGGCTCCAATATTCCTTTTACCTGTAACAATAAGAATCTCCATGTGTGGAGGTTCCTTAAAATACTAAAAATAGAATTACCGTACGACCCAGCAATCCCACTACTGGGCATATACCCTGAGAAAACCATAATTCAAAAAGAGTCATGTACCACAGTGTTCATTGCAGCTCTTTTTACAATAGCCAGGACATGGAAGCAACCTAAGTGCCCATCGACAGATGAATGGATAAAGAAGATGTGGCACATATATGCAATGGAATATTACTCAGCCATAAAAAGAAATGAAATTGAGTTATTTGTAGTGAGGTGGATGGACCTAGAGTCTGTCATACAGAGTGAAGTAAGTCAGAAAGAGAAAAACAAATACCGTATGCTAACACATATATATGGAATCTAAAAAAAAAAAAAAAAGGTTCTGAACAACCTAGGGACAGGACAGGAATAAAGACGCAGACGTAGAGAATGGATTTGAGGACACAGTGAGGGGGAAGGGTAAGCTGTGACAAAGTGAGAGAGTGGCATGGACATATATTCACTACCAAACGTAAAACAGACAGCTAGTGGGAAGCAACCACATAGCACAGGGAGATCAGCTCGGTGCTTTGTGACCACCTAGAGGAGTGGGATAGAGAGGGTGGGAGGGAGACACAAGAGGGAGGAGATATAGGGATATATGTATATTTATAGCTGATTCACTTTGTTATAAAGCAGAAACTAACACATCATTGTATAGCAATTATACTCCACTAAAGATGTTAAAAAAATAAATAAATGGTAGAATTCACCTGTTGGGAGAAAAAGGATCTCCATGTGTATGTGAATACAGTGGGCATCCTGACATGATGATATTTTTTTTAATGTGAATCTTATTTTTAAATATCTCATTTACCATACCTTACAACATTTATCATATTTTCAATTTATTTATTACATTATTCTTGAGTCCGGTACCCATACTAGAGTGGTAATTTCCATGTTGAGTCTTTTGCTCTCTTTTAATGCTATTCTAATTTGGTTAACAATTGTTTTCAAAACGGCCTAACCTGCATATACTAAAATTGGAGATAATTTTTTCAAAGCGTTTTGGAGTTTTTGAAATGCATTTCTTAGTTAATAGTTAAATTTCACTATAATATTAAATAGACTCCCAGAAATTTTTCTCATCACTATGACTCAAATCACACACATGGATTGTGAGAATCTCTCCGTTGCTTGTAGGGAACTGTATTGCATATACCTTAATTAAACCGATATAACTATGGGAAAAAATATGAAAGTCGACTCGTAAGACCAGACACAACACATTAGGTCTTTCTTTTCAAATTCCGACACTTAAAACACCACATTTCCTGTATGTCATTAATCCTGTAATATTCATATTGGCTTACAGTTGTCTGTAGATTCCTTCTTAATTTAATAATTGAAAATTCAAATGTTATGAAACATTTAATTTTTTCATGATTACTAGTCTAGAACTTACTGTTTCTAAGATTTAAATTCTTGGGAGCATTTTATAATCCTATTAAACATTCCTAATTCTGACCAAAATCTACTACCCAGAGCCCTAAGCAGCTGTCCTTTTAATCTCTTTCTTCTTTCCTTCTTTCATTATTTCCTTTGTTCTCCCCTCCCTTCCATCCTTCTTCTTTTCCTTCCTTAATTAGCATCATGTTGCATTGATTATTTTTTCAATAACTTAACATTGCCTACAAAATTTCATACCAAATGTTTGCCGCTGCATTCCAATTCAACTTAGCCTGGAGCTCTATACATGTTTTAAACGTTCTAATGAAATAAAGAATTCAAAACCTTCTTTAGTTAGATTTTATCTGAGGGTTAATTCTGTTGATTATTGAGAATCTTACTGATTACCTTGAATTTTCATTTGGATTTTACGTGCTGAAGTCTACTAATTCTCCTGCTCTTCAGCTTAATTTTTCAGACAGTAACCTCTTGATTGGCTGTTAATAGGTCAGGTTCAGACTTTAAGGACATCACTATCCACATCAGCAATCAGACAGCCAATGTAATGGGAAGAAGTGAAACTTTGGGGCTAAAATATTTGAGAATATTACCTCATGTAGTTTTAATTTGATAATTTGATAGTCCTCCTGTAGGAAGGACTTCAAGTCTTGTCTAAATCAAGCCCACCCACTCATAATTAATTGCAGTCTCCAAGCTCTGTATATGTATATATCTGCAGTCCACCTTTTAGTTATTAAAATAAATCCACTATTAACATCCACATACTTTCTGCTCTAACCTACATTTTGTCTTTCTTGAAGATGAGAAAAATAAGAGAAGACAGACAAAGTTATTTTAGTACCCAGAGCTGGCTCAGTGTAAAAACACAGACTCCATGAATGGAAGACACAGACCAATGAATGTTCAGCTGCATTCAAAGATTCAGTATATTCTTGAATCATTACACCAATAAGGATTTTAATACTTTCTGGTCAGAATTTTGATGGTGATTAGGAAGAATTTGGGAGTGGGCATTTATTCTGTATTGGATCTGCATCTGCTAGATAGTTGAGCTACATCCAGTCTATGCCACAGTTATTTTTACTTATATTTACATGATATCTATGTGGCTACTCACAGATGTGCTAGTTTTTACACAGACATTTTACCTATTAAGATAAGGAAAGCTACTCTTTCAAATATTTTCAAATAGTACTGTAAGCTACCATAAATTATCATCATCTATAGCATTTATGTTTGCTATACATTACCAAAAGGAACCCCCCCGAAACAAAAAGCAAAACAAAAAACCCTGTGTACTCTTAAAAATCTTAAAGGCAATTTTTTGAATTCATATATCTAAAAGTCAAGAAAGATGGCATATATATATATTTTTTCAATATACGGGTACTTTCATCGTTTTCAGTTTGCTATAAAGAGGTAACATATTTTTGGACAATGAGATGATTTTTCTTTAAAATTTGTCAAATCCTAGGTCTGCCTCAGTGACAGATAAAATATGCAAAAGACAGTAAGTCCCCCTTCCTTCTTTTTAGTGAAAAAACTATTATGCAAGCTGGAGTACAGTGGGAAAGCAGCCCCAACCTGCACCAGGATCTATCCAAGGAGGGTTTCTAAGGGGATACAACCACTACAGTGCCCAGGGACCACAAAAGAAGGGCATCTGAGTGGGGAGGCAGTCGTGGAGGGTTAGGACCTTGGCTACATTTAAGAGAGTTGAGCAAGTTAGTAAATATATTGAGGATAATGATAACCGGTTTCTTATTATTGGAGAAAAGAAGTATAAATATGGAAAAGGGAAAGCTAAAATGAGCCCTGTGGTGTTGGATTGAAACTGGAGTTATAAGTGTTTATTCACTGAATTTTAATAGAAGATGGATACCTAGAAGGAAAGAAATATAGATTAAATGTGTATGTATATTTCCTAGCTTCACACATTGAGAGCACTTACACACTAGTAGCAATGAGCATACCTATCCTCCAGATGTTGGTTTTAAAATATCACTCTCTACGAAAAGGAACAAGGGCTACTAGAAGAGATAGATGATTCCAGGGCTGGGGTGAGGAAGGAACAATGTGAGTTTGGAGCATCCTTTGTGCCAGAAAGTAAGGTAGTCCTCAAAGAAAAATAAGGTATGTCCAAAGTACACAGAAACCAACTTGAAATGGACTTCCACTGACCAATTCGGGGACAATTTGGGTATTGAAATAAATGATAGCAATACATTATAATAGTGATAGTAATAGAAATTAAACGATAGTTATTAAATAAAGAGAATATAAAACTCTTCCTTATAATAGAATTTCAACTAATAAATGTAGAAGGAATGATGGAATTGAAAATTATTTGGCAATAATTGAAGAAATAATTCATTCAGGCAAGAAACATCAATGGATTCTAAAACTAGTAGGTAAAAGTGAAATGAGGACTGAGATTTTTACATAATCTCTAAGTAGCTCCCCACAAAGTATTCATTACAAATTACAAAGGGAAAAAAAGAATTAAAAAGGCCAAAATGTAGAGAAATCTAGCTGACATCAAAGTTAACATTACAAGTAATGGGACAAATTGGCATCATGTGCCAAACGATAGGATACAATGAGCAGAATACAGCATCACTTCTGTGATATTTCTATCAAAACCTGAGTCTAAGCGTAAGAAAACATTGGGCACACCCAAATGGAAGGACGTTCTATAGAAAGACTGGCCTGTAATCTTCATAAATGTCAAGGTCATGAAATTCAGAAGAGACAGAAGAAATGCCCTAGCTTATCATAATATGATAATGGATATAATATGTTATCTTAAACTGGATCATTTTGCTAGGAAAGACTTTATTGGGACAATTGAGAAAACTTGAACAGAGCCTCTGGGTGAAGAGTATATGGGACTTTGTATTGATCCTGTAATTTTTCTGCAAATTTGAAATAAATTTAAAATAAAACTAAAAACAGACACAGTAATAGCTAAGGTATCAGGATTAAATATTAGTGAATAAAATTCAAAATTATATTAAATATTATCTAATCAAGCAGGATTTTTTCTAAGCATAATTCATTATAAAGAAATATATGAATAAAATATGTCACATCAAACAGTCAAAGGAGAAAAATCATGAGATAATCCCAATAACCAACAAAAATGCATATTATATAATTCAACCAGTCTCTATTCTCGATTTTATTAAATACTCACAAATTTCGTGAACTAATTATAGAGGATGTCTTTTTTTATTTCTTTCTGCGGTACGCGGGCCTCTCATTGTTGTGGCCTCTCTCGTTGTGGAGCACAGGCTCCGGACGCACAGGCTCAGCGGCCACGGCTCACGGGCCCAGCCGCTCTGCGGCATGTGGGATCTTCCCGGACCGGGGCACGAACCCGTGTCCCCTGCATCGGCAGGCGGACTCTCAACCACTGTGCCACCAGGGAAGCCCCGAGAATGTCTTTTTTAACATGGGAAAAAGATGGGTAGCCTCAACAGTAATTAATTCAGGAATAAGGCAGGAATACCAACAATCATTATTATTATTTAACATTATTCTGGAGGTTCTGCTTAATGCAATGGGACAAGAAAATAAAAAGATTTAGTTGTAACTAACACAACATTGTAAAGCAACCATACTCCAATAAAACTTAATTTAAAAAAATAAAATAAAGCTAATCTGCAGAAAGAATATAAAAATATTTAGTTGTGGGAAAGGAGAAAAGAAACTTAACTATTTTTCCAGCTAAAGTGATTACTAACTTAAGAAAACACTCATAAATTAATGACCAAAAATATTAGCACTAATAGCAGTTTGATAAGTTGTCCAGTTATCTGAAGAAGCATGTAAAATCAATAGTTTTTATATTTGGTTATAATAAGCACTTACAAAATATACTATAAAATGCCCATTTAGAAAGCTTTAATGGTATAAAGCATTTAAAAATAAATTAAATAAACAATATGGAGAACCTAAAAGCAGAGATTGATATCACTTTACTTGGCAGGAAAGGGCTTTTTTTGTTTGTTTTGTTTTTGGTTTTTGGTCTGTTTTGTTTTTGTTGTTGCTTTAATGGAAAGAAAATACTTCATTCTTGAATGGCAACACAAATAATGTGAAGACGACAATTTTCCCCCAGATAAATATAATTGTTTTTATATATCTAAAAATTACTTTGAGGGATTTTTGATTGAAATTATGCTAAATTTATCAAATTAATTATAAAGAATAAGTGAGCATAAATAGCCAATACACTTTTTAAAATTGTTTTATTGGGGGCAGGCAGACTTCTAACCTACTTCTAGGTACTAACAGATTTTGTAAAGCTAAACTTATCAAAAGCTGTGTATTTTTGATTTAAGAATGACCAAGCCTGTGGATATAAATGAAATGCATAAAACACTACCACATATACCATACATTAGATCCAGGTTTTTTTTAAATCATGGAGAAAGTGTGATTATTCAACAGATGGTTTTGAATAAGTAAAGAAAAAATAAAATTATATTTTTACTGAACAACCACTCATGTAAATTAATACCAGATCCCTTAAAGATTTAAAAACAGAAAATAAAGGAAAAGGAAAACTGACACTTTTATAACTCCCTGTTGAGAGTGTAAATTAGTGGAAACTTTGCATAGGGGAATGTAGGGATGTCTGTCAAATAAAGGAAAAGCCTAAAAGAGCCATCAATAAATATCTGAACAGAGTGAGGAAAGCTTTCTCAACATAAAAACAAGTAAAAAAAAGCATAAAGAAAAAATAAATAAATACATATATAAATATCTAAAATTAAGAGGAGGGGTAAAGCGATTTAAAAACAAAATATGTAACAGATAAAACCTTAATGTCATTGGTATATGAATAGATTTCAACAGATCAATAAAGAGGAAAAAAAATCAATACAGAAAATATGACTAAAATTTGTTGAAGGACATAAATAGGCAATTTACAAAAGGATCCTTGAAAATAGCAAACATCTGGAAAACCTCACTAATAATCAAGGAAATGTAAAGTAAGAGTAATAAATTATTATTTTTAAACCAATAATATTCGGAAAGTGTTAATAGAATGTGGCTAGCCAGAATTGGCAAGTCAGTAGGAAAACTGACACTTTTATATTTCCCTGTTGAGATTGTAAATTAGTAGAAACTTTGCTAGGGTAATGTAATGATGTCTATCAAAATTTTTAACTATATTTGTATCATTTGACCTAGTAATTCCATATCTGTGAATGTGTAGAAAGAAAATCCTCTGAAACACAAACACGGATTTTTGTACAAAGTGGTCATCACAGAACTATTTGGTTGGCCAAAAAGTTCGTTTGGGATTGCCATGTTATGGAAAACCCGAACGAACTTTTTGGCCAACCCAATATTTTAAAATAAATTCTGGAAAACACCTGAAATACTCAGATTAAGGAATGAGGAAGTAAAATTGGGGTCATTTCATAAGAAGAAATACTATCATAATGGACATGAGAATGACTGCCCAACATTCAAACCTCTTCCCTGTGATTAGGAATTTCCCTCCTTTCAGTACTGTTGGGATGCAGACATTACCACCCAGAGTAAAAGCTGAAATGAAATTCAAATACCCTCAAAACAGGGGCTTGGTCATGAGATCCAGGCCTTGAAACTCCACTGCACCTACCCCAGGCTCAGAATTATTAATAGACATTATTGATACAAGAAACTCAGGACCAAAGAGAATCTGTTTAGGCAATTGGTGGCATCCACAGTGAGTTTATCTAGGAATGGCCATATCACTAATGTTTCACTAAGGCCTGGATCTAGGGCCATGTTGGTGGTGGTGAGAGCTGTGTCACCTCATGTTTACATTCACCAGCAGTCATGCCCCTGGCCCCATAAAACTTTTTGGGCATGATTCTGGTTTCGCACACTTCCGAGTTGCAATGACAGGCACAAGACAGCCAGAGGTGTTTTCTGTTTTTTCCAACTAAAAATTCTGATTTATGCATCTAAGCAGCTATTGACTATCATACTTTATAAGACATGATTTATAAAACATTTTATTATACAATAAACATATTTGCAATGTATGGTTAATTGAAGTGGCAGGTTACAAAACAGTATAATCTATAACCTCAGTTTTATAAACTATAATAAATATACAACTGCATATGCATTCATACATCCATTGGAAAAGAAGATAGAATGAAATATACCAAAATAGTTTTTACATTAATTTTTCGAATGTTGTTTTTTTTTTGCTGTACATGGGCCTCTCACTGTTGTGGCCTCTCCCGTTGCGGAGCACAGGCTCCGGACGCGTAGGCTCAGCGGCCATGGCTCATGCGCCCAGCCGCTCCGCGGCATGTGGGATCTTCCCGGACCGGGGCACGAACCCGTGTCCCCTGCATCGGCAGGCGGACTCTCAACCACTGCGCCACCAGGGAAGCCCTCGAATGTTGTTTTTATAGGTAAAATTATATTATTTAGTTTTCAAATTTTATTGTGTGAGTACATCCATTATATCTGGAAAATCGTTATATAATAAATTAAAATAATAAATTCATGATTATTGGAAGGACAGGCTTTCATAAAATTTTTTAGAGAGCAAAATTTCTCTTCGGCAACTTCTGGTGCCATTTTATTTTCCTTTTTATTTATTTTTTCTCCTTCAACCCTCCATTATTCTCTCACCTAAGTGTTCTTCAATCTTTTCTTTTTTCTATGGTGGAAGCAGTCGTAAAATCATTATTCTAAAATGATAAGGCCTTAATTTCTTACACCTTGCAAAGATATATTCTGTCTAAAAGAGATACAAAGATAATGCTACACACACACACACACACACCAATTACAAAGTGTTGGGGAGGAGGAAAAAAGACAGATTTTGTGTGAGAAGGACTTTGTCAATTTCCTCAGATCAAGAAAGTTGTAGCATAAACATTTTCCTGCATAAAATTTCTAAGTCCCATCCTGATTTCAAAACAAAACATAACAAAAACAAAACAAAACAAAACAAAAACCCTTCTATCTGGATTTCCTGGATGCCACTTTAATGGTGTACTTGTTTCATTTTCCTGTTTACCCAGGCTGGAGTCCACAGTCTGGCATTTCGGTGGCCTCCTTACTGGCACCCTAAATTCCAGTCTATTTGATCTTATCTTGTCTTAACCTCTCCAGCCCCTACTGATGAGTAACTTCCATATTCCTTTTCTCCCTCTCATCTAAAGGTGTATAGGAAATGGGATGTTATAACATTTAATTGAGTATGCTACAAAGTCACGCTAACCTCAGCTGATTCTTCATGTTTTTTGGAAATCCCTCCATACATTACTTGCTGATTTTCAACTCAATTGCTTAAAACAGCTTTTCCTAGTCTTCTTATTTTGTATTTATGACCTCCCACTGCCCCTGCTTTTTAAAGAGCCAGTCTTCTTCTGTCATTCTCTTTGACTTCTATTTAGGCACACTACTAAGGATTCTCTTTTTTCTTGCAATTTCTTTCCTCCGTATTTCCTGGAATAATGCCCTATTCTAGTGTTCCTTCTGTCTCTCAGACTATGTCAGCTTGAAATCCTCTAGGTGTATGATCTTCATATTTCTGTATGTTTCACGAGAGCTATGCTTGCTTCTTCTTCATTTCCACATTTTGTCCATCAATGACCTAATCTTTGATGTAACATCTGTATAGTTTGATTCCATTAACAGCCTTGCCCTTTTTGTGGGGGAGGGAAATCCTACTGTAGAAATACTTTGTAAATGTTTCTTTCTATCTTCGTATTTATTGTGTTCAAGTCAAAATTAATCTTTCCCCCAAAGCATCTTCTCCTCTTCCTTCTGATTTCCTCATTTCTGATGATGGCATACTTGATCTCCCTGAAAACAGGGCTATTTCTAACTTCTCCATCCCCGTCTATCTCTTCCATTCAATCAGTCACACATTTTGTGAATCATGTTTTCTTACCTTCTCTAATTTAGCCCATCATTACCTCTTTCCTATAATTTTTTTTCAAGAAAAGTTGTACCTCTTGCTCCCACTTTTCTGTATTCTAAATTGTCCTATCACTTCTAGATATCTGTGAAATATAGCCCTGATATTAACATTCCTCATCTCAAAATCTTTCAGCTTCTCACAGCTGCACACAGAATAGTCTAGCCCGGAATGATTTTTCCCAACGTATTATTCCAAACCAATTTCTCCCTATGTGCGTACTCGATCCCTGGACAATCAAACTCTTCCCCAAAGTTGTGAAAGTAGAGTTAGGCAGGCACGAAATGTGAGAAGGGGTATTCCAGGCAGAATTAGGGCATATGGCCAATGAGCTGGACCATGGTGAGTAAAGAGGGATGGGAAACAAGGAGACAGCAAAGTTACATGGAGCCTTGCAGGTACGCTAGGGCTTTTGTTTTCCTTTGTTTGGGGCAGGGGAAATGTGTGGATATTTCAAGTGTGATAGAAATCAATTGAATATTTTAAGCTAGAGAATAACATGTTCCCAAAGAGGTGTTAAAAATCACCGTGTACCCTCTATGTGGAGTGGTTTCTACAGATCATGGCTCATTTGATCTTACCATCCACAGGCAAGCTCTCTCTTCTCTAACACTAGAAGTACTTTATTTCTCTTCGAACACATATCACATTTCACTTTATAACATGGCTATTTGAATATACATCTTATCTCCTTTAAAGGTATATACTTCCACCATTCACAGACTGTGCTTTGTTTCTCTTTGAAACCACATAGAACTTCAGAAAATAGAAGGTTCAGAAAGTACTGGATGATGGATTAATGGTCTTACTTTCTAACAGAAACATCCAGGTTCACAGGGGAATAATGTCCCCGTTCACACTGGATGATGAAATCATGTAAAGAATGTTGAGAGTTGATGAAAATCCTAGTCTTTATTCACTGTGATTCTTCATCACCTTACCTTTGTATGGAAGGAGCAAATCTTTGTAATTATCTGTACCCTATTCCCTCTGTCTTTGAAACAGCAATAAATCTCTTTAAAGCAATAAAACTTCTTTACAAGGGGTGTGATAAACATCACCCAACTAATAATTATTGAGTACTTTAAGTTTTCCTAAGAAAAATATCAGTTTCTCTTCTAGTATTTGCTATGATGAAA
The DNA here is from genome assembly GCF_059928025.1 of Delphinapterus leucas. NCBI lineage: Eukaryota > Metazoa > Chordata > Mammalia > Artiodactyla > Monodontidae > Delphinapterus > Delphinapterus leucas. The sequence continues at coordinate 62,348,336 of NC_143132.1, read as the reverse complement.
AAATGTTAAATCTGAAAGAAAACATTATTTTCTATCAAGTATCCAGTCAGAGGAACTGTACCAGGCCTACAAGTTAACAAAAATGAGAACATTTCAGATAGTTCCAAGGCAGAAGAAGAGGGGTAGCTATAACTTTCCTGAATGCTGATTGGTTGCTGAACAGATAATGATTTATGGCACATTTTAAATTATGCTTCTGGATGGAGTGGTTTATGAAGGGGGAAATGGGATTGTTCTTTAATATCCTGAAGGATCTGAAAACGTATGCAACTTTCATTGATCTGCTCTCTGCTGGATAATATTGCTATTTAGAATCGATGATGTATTTACTTCTCTCGGAATGCCTCTATGGTTGTAAACCATTCTTTGTTGTCTGTTGAGAAGTAAATTTCTTATTCATTTTCCCATTAAACTGGAATTTCCATAGATGTTGGGGGTACCATAGGTTTGTAAATATGTACTATATATATATATATATATATATTTTTTTTTTTTTTTTTTTTGCGGTACGCGGGCCTCTCACTGTTGTGGCCTCTCCCGTTGCGGAGCACAGACTCTGGACGCGCAGGCCCTGCGGCCATGGCTCACGGGCCCAGCCGCTCCGCGGCATGCGGGATCATCCCTAACCGGGGCACGAACCCGTGTCCCCTGCCTCGGCAGGGGATATATTTTCATCCTCCTCCCCATTCCACTTTCATTTCATAATCACTCTGATAATCATTTCAGGGTCTAGAGTTTTCTGGGACGATAGTCTTCAATAGTCTCTTTAAAAAAAGTGAACAAACTGCTAAACTTTGCACATTTTCATTATCCAAATCCCAGAAGAATCTTTCCTAATAATTTTTTAATAAAGAGAAATGAAACATTAGCTTGATGTTTTAATTTTGTTTTCTTTGGTGGGGGATGAACAGAGGGAGTATAGATTTTTTTTAAACGGCAAGATACAGGAAAGGATGTGTCCAGAGAACAATAAACTCCCTATGTTCGACTCAGATCAAACTTTATAGCAGCTTATTTCATCACCTTAAAAAAAGTTATTTGAGTTCAACTGAGTTATAAAGGGGGAGAAAACCCGTTCAAGAATGCAGCCTGGCCAAATGGCCCATGATTGATGGGGCAGCAACAGCCAGGGGGTATTTGCCAATTCACCAATGCCAAGTCCTCGAAGTGATTTTGCTGCCTGTGACAGCTGGTGTTCTCTGTTGGAAGGCTGTGTCTGTATACATCTATGATTTGCATGTTTATGTACCTTGGCTGCTGTATGAGGTCTGCATTTCACAGCAGTGTGTAAGCTGTGCAGCCTTGTTGCTTGAGTGCCTCTGGGCATAGGATGGTAGAACTGGTTTGGGTAAAATTAGAATTTTAGAGTTTTGTATTTTGCAGCTTAGCCAGTAATACCACATTTTTGTTCATCTCCCTCTTCATCAACTTCAGTAATATTTTTGAAGTATCTCTCTGGATAGGCTACCAGTTGAGGCAGGCACATTATATGTTCTCTAGGAGGGTACAAGCTCAGATATTAAGGCATCATACACAGATAGAAAGGAAGATATTAAAGGAATATATTTACTCCAGTCAAAGCCTAAAAAGAGAATTGTGGGATTTGTACATTAAAGGGAGTTACTGATGCTTTTCCCTAAGTTGGGGAGGACTTAAGAAGATGAGAATTGCTCTACTAAGGCAGATGTGAACTCTGCTAAGACTTCTCTTTTTAAATAGTAATATCATAGGGTTTCTGGAACAGGTGGAATTTCCACAGTTGTTTGGAAGATCAGATATAAAATGGAAGGGGAGACTGTGGAGGGAAAGAAATACAAAGTCTTTAAAGAAACAGAGTTAGATAAAACAGACCATGAATATGTGGAAATGATCTTAGGAACAGAGAAAGTGGTAGGTAATTAGGAGATGTACTAGGGTGAGGATGTCATATGAAGAACTTTAAAGGTAGTTGATGAGAATCTTAGTCTTTACTCACTGTGAGATTGAAAGTTTCTTAAGGTCAAAATGTGTTAATTTGGTAAAAATGATGGGTGGGATCTGCAGTGATGGAAAAGATAATCTGAAATAGGATGTTTTGGATGACAGTTTCTGGAAAATATCGTATCAGAAAGAAGGTGTCCAAACTACAATTCTAATGGATGAAAAAGATGGGGCAATGTTTTTAACAGATGAAAACTACATGTCTAGCAGAAATATTCAAATTTTATCAGAAAAACAATAAAGAGTTGAAAAGTGAACCTAAGTTTCTTCTAAGCATGTCACTAGAGTGGCATCGAGTGTTGTGATAATGCAATGGGCTTCCATTTTGAAGAAACTACTGTAGGTACCGGACACATTCACTATCTATAAACTTCACACAAACCCTCTCTAGCGTGATTATTATCAGCCCTATTACAAGTGAAATAATGGAGACAGGAAAGATTAAATAACTCACTCAGTTCACATGACTAATATGTGATAGTGTCACGATTCAAACTCAGGTCTGTCTGATTCTAGAAGTCATTTTTGTTTATTTGTTTGTTTGCTTGTTTTCCTAGCATGCTGCTTCCTTGGACAGAGAGAAGGGATATGAAGAAAAAACAGTGAATAGTTCTCTTGGGAATATTTAATTTGAGTTGGCAGAGAAATGGCCATCTGGAAATGTTACTTAGATAATATACTTGCTGTGCTTTTTCTCTGCATACCTATATAACGTGTGGTGTTAAGTAATACAGTCTCTATTTGAGGAATGGGGTACATAAGTGATTTGATTATGATAAGAAAACTAGTTCATGCAAACAGTTCTGAAAGTAAGGGTGATCCACATGGCTGCATTTTTTTTTTTTTTTTTGAGGTACGCGGGCCTCTCACTGCCGTGGCCTCTCCCATTGCGGAGCAGAGGCTCTGGACGCACAGGCTCAGTGGCCGTGGCTCACGGGCCCAGCCGCTCCGTGGCATGTGGGATCTTCCCGGACCGGGTCACGAACCCGTGTCCCCTGCATCGGCAGGCGGACTCTCAACCACTGCGCCACCAGGGAAGCCCTCAAGTTATTTTTTAATCATCATAATTTCTCTTCTTATTTGGCTCGGCATGGGCATAGTTTGGACCCACTCTCAGCATGCTGGTCATATAGTCCTAGTGAACAGCTCTTCACGGAATCCCGTGCTGGCTTAGTCACAAACTCCAAACAGAACGCTGTCCACCTGCCTACAGGAGACATTTCTTTTCTTTCTTTCTTTCTTTTTTTCTTTTCGAAATGTCATCTTTTAATGCTGCTACTGAATTCTGTTCTTATGTACCAGAAAAATGTCCATCTGAAAAACCAGCTTATGCATGGTAAAATTTTTAAATATTGCACCATTGTTATTATCATTAGTATTTTGTATAACCTTGAACTGGATTTAGAATAAGTACCTGACAAAATCCCAAACTTAGCCATAAAGATTCAGTGCATAATGGCTTAAGAGCATAGGTCCTGAGGTCAAAGTATATGAATGATTTTCTGGTCTGACTCATTTATTAGCTATGTGATTTGGTGCAAATTATGGTATCTTTTGTGATTGAGTTTCCTTTTCTGTAAAAGAGAGTGTAAGAGTAACACTCTTATAGTTGTGTGTGTGTGTGTGTTCATATGTAGACATTAAAAAAAATGTAATCTTAAGTCTTTATCACATTACCTGACATATACTAGATGCTCAATTAACATTAGGTATTATCATTGTTTTTAAAATTTTTTTATCTACTTTAAAAACATGTTAGCCACATCTGGGCTAATCTTTACCGCTTTTTCATATTAAGAAAAATATCTTAAATCCTCATCAACCTAGATCGCCATAGGAGAAAAAATGTACAAATTCATTATCAAGTTTCTGAAAGTTTTTATATTTACTTTGTATAGGAAATGCCAAATTCTTATGACACTGAAGAGGAGGAGGTTATCCCTCTAAGAATTATTAATGAAGTTTGCTTTACCAAATTACTGATTCATTAGAACCCTCTTTTTCTGAGGACAAACCCTAAAAAGGAAGAAAATATGGCTATAAGCCATTGATGTACTTCTGTACATCAGCACTCATTTATTGTGTTTACCTAGAATTTGACAAAAATAAACAGCAAAAAACAAAGCACATAACAGTGGATTAAAGGATGCTTCAAAGCATGGTGGGGGCTGGGGGGAATCAGATACTTGGAGGTAAGGGGGGTTAGAAGAAACTTGATAGTTTTGATAGAATGCCATGCCTTCTGAAGAAAAAAGGTTATTCTTACTTTTTTTTGCAATAGATGCCTACTGGAAGGTCTATATTAAATAATCTTTATTTGATTTTTCATAAATTGACATTAAAATGCTTCATTTCTTAATTTATCTTTGATTTTTGCATTTCTGTTTTCAATGCATTGTTGGGTTTTCATAGAGCTGGATACACAACTATTCTGTTTATTTTTCCTATAGGATTGATGAGTATGATATGAATTGAGTGCCTTTGACAACAGATGAGAATAATCTCTTTTTCTCATTAAACAAAAAACAAAACAAAAACTTAGGCTGGGTCTTGTGTGTTTTGCCTCTTCAGCATAAATGATTTTTTAAAAGAGAACTGTGTGTAACTCAGAGGGATTACTAGAAACTGTGCAGCAATCTCAGTTGTAAATGCTTAATTAGATTTGTCAAACCAAAGCTCAGGACACCATAAACAGATATCCAGGTTTAGTATTTGGATTAAATTAGACAAATTTGCTCTGATTTCAAGGTGATTATTTGTACACACACACACACACGCAAAGTGATAATAAGAGAATTAATTTATAAACAATATTAGTCATTTATTAATTCAGATAATGTTTATCCTTCACAATAGTCTACTCTTTTTAGTATACTCATCTTCAAATGTTGTAACCTTTTCACTCTTTTGGAGAATGTTTTTACTGATAAATTTATGAACAATAAGAAAAGAATTTTTACTGCTTTATGAGTGTTTGTTTTGGTTTATTTCTTTACTGAACATAGTATCACCAACCTCAATCACATACTTTCATTATTAACATTGGTATTTAGTTTTGCTGAACAAATATGTGTTGCCTTAGTACCAAAGTACCAAGATCTTAGGAGTCACTTCAATTTCTAGAAGTAATTTAAACAATAATTACATTATTGAAGTAAGAATATATTTTCTAAAATAAATTTTCTGACATGCTGATAGATAACTATGTTATATTTAATTTAGAAATGAAAGTAGTTCTGTTGGCATAATGTAACCATACTAAATATGTCTGTGTAAGCTTACACACATACACACAAATTATACCCATGTCCTATGATAGAATAAATCCCATTTTATGATCTCTGATTTTTAAAAATCAGATGATATTATTTATGATATTCTACCATTTCTCTTCAATTAGATAAGAGAAGTAAAATTAGTGGCTGTTAATAAGACTATAAAACCACACAATGTTAAATGCACTGTCTTCCTCCATGGGATAAGTAGAAAAATGATAGGAATGTTGTTCCTTGACAATTCTTCACAGATGGCACAAAGCTAAACACATATATTTAAGATGGAGACTTTAATGTCAATGTGAGAGCTGGAACTAAGTAAGATGTAAGACCCTCTGCAGAGTGGAGTTGCTGGAACTGTTCTCCACACTTTAAGCTAGGAGTCAGAAAAGACTTGTCACTATGAGAACTGGGTCTGGAGTAATTCCATCTTCCTGTCCAAGAACCCAGAATAGAACTAGTAGCCCTAATAAGACCTGGATCTGAGACTAGGAATATACCAATACCTGCACAAGTCTTTTTTACTTTCAAATTCAGAAATATTTTAAAAATGAATAGATATTGGGCTCAGGATTACCACATTTTGACATTGTTCATTCAAGTGTATGTAAAAAAATAAATTCAAGACCAATGATTATCATATATCTCTAGCAAGAACAATCATGAGACTACCTCATAGGGAATATCTTCAACGTAGGGCTTATTTCAGGTGATAATTTCCATTCAAGATGAATTCAAAGATTTAAAATGTGTAAAGCTCATGAAATAATTTGATGTGATTAAATATATTGTGGAAGTCCAATATATAGGTGGATTATATTTGAGGAAGTGTTGATTGTAGGACAATCTAAAAAGGGCTTTAAATTATTATGCTTAAAATTTCAAACAAGTTATCCATTAGACAAGAACAGGATATCATGAGAAAAGAATAGGTACATTAAAACAAAAACAAAAACAAAATACTTTCCATGAAAGAGTTAAGTTCTAGGTTAGACACAGCAGAAGGAGTGTTAAGCAACTGGAAGATAGATCAAAATAAATCACCAAGGTTGAATCCCAGGTTGGTAACATATGGAACATCTGAAAAATAAAATATTATAGGACATGGAACATTGAATAAATTGCAGTATACATCTAATAGGAGTTTCAGGAGAGAAGATAGAAGAAATTAAGGAGACATATTAGTTGAACTGGGTCTGAAAAAAGTTTGCAGAACCTAAAACATAAACCATGCATTAAAAAATCTCATTCAATCAAAAATACCAAGAATAAAAACATTTACAAATTCAGACACATTATGATGCAACTGAAACACATGGAAGACAAAGGATAAAAGTCTCAAACCACATAGTAAAAACAGATTGCCTGGGCTTCCCTGGTGGCACAGTGGTTGAGAGTCCGCCTGCTGATGCAGGGGACACAGGTTCGTGCCCCGGTCCGGGAAGATCCCACATGCCGTGGAGCGGCTGGGCCCGTGAGCCATGGCCGCTGAGCCTGCGCGTCCGGAGCCTGTGCTCTGCAATGGGAGAGGCCGCAACAGTGAGAGGCCCACATACTACAAAAACAAACAAAAACAAACAAACAAACAAAAAACAGATTGCCTACAAAGGAAAAATGGTCAGGTTGATTAAAGACCTTCAGCAGCAGTAGATTTCAGGAAATAATGGAATAACTGTTTTAAAGCGTTGAGAGAAAATAACTGTCAGCTACCTAGAAATCAACTCAGGTAAAGGCATTATTCAAAATTGACAGCAAAATAAAAAGTTATTTTCAAACCAGTAAAGACTGCAAGGATATAACATTCACATACTTCACTGATACATCTCCCGGGTGGGAAATGTTTTTCAATGAAATAAAAGTTAAACCTAGAAGGAAGGAATAAAATATAAGAAATAGTGAACAGGTCTTCCCTGGTGGCGCAGTGGTTGAGAGTCTGCCTGCCGATGCAGGGGACACGGGTTCGTGCCCCGGTCTGGGAGGATCCCACATGCCGCGGAGCGGCTGGGCCCATGAGCCATGGCCGCTGAGCCTGCGCGTCCGGAGCCTGCGCTCCGCAACGGGAGAGGCCGCAACAGTGAGAGGCCCCAGTACCGCAAAAAAAAAAAAAAAAAAGAAAAAAAAGAAATAGTGAACAAAGCTATTAGCAAGCACTTTGGTAATAATAAATAGGCCTTGAATTAAAAACAGTGACTAATTTGGGAATTAAAAGTAAGAGAGAACTATTTAATACACACAGTGATACCAAGGAAGATAAAGGAATGAGATGTTAGTTAAAGCAGTCTAAGGTCCTCGAGTTGTTTGGGAAGAGCCATTTCAGGCTTTATACCACACACCAGACAGCTCTACATGCATACCTTGGAGATATTGCAGGTTCAATTCCAGAGCACCACAATAAAGTTGATATAACAGTAAAGCAAGTCACATGAATTTTTTGGTTTCCCAGTGCATAGAAAAGTTATGTTTATACTGTAGTCTATTAATTGTGCAATAACATTATGTCTAAAACAAAATGCACATACCTTAAATAATAAATACTCTATTGTTAAAAATTGCTAACCATTATCTGAGCCTTCAGCAAGTCATAATCTTTTTGAAATAGTCACATCAAAGATCACTGATCACAGATCATCATAACAAATATAATAATAGTGAGAAAGTTTGAAATATTGCAAGAATTAGCAAAATGTGACACAGAGACAGGAAGTGAGCAAACGATGTTGGAAAAATGGTGCCAATAGATTTGCTCAATGTAGTGTTACCCCAAACCTTTAATTTGTAAAAAATTCAATAACGTGAAGCACGCTATTGGTATGCTAATCTGTAGTCTACCCTTGAGGGAGAAGCAGCAGCAAAATTCAGGGCCATTCTATGTCTGAGGAAGAAGCCAAACAAAGAAACAAACAAAACCCTTCTGCACTTTGTGCTTCACACTGAGTATAAATCAGCGGCCATCTGCAATTATGGGAAGGGCAGGAGAGTTGAGATCCATACCCCTAATACCAGTGAGAAAGAATACAAGTCCTGCCTGAGCATAGGCAGAACCGATGAACTGAGAAAAGACCTCTTGCACTCCAGATCTTACATTAAGACCAAGGCACGTCAATCTGTCACTGGGAGAATTTATCCTAAGTGATGTACTGTAGATAACTAAAATAATGAAGTCCAAATTCAGAGCAGCTATAGGCTAGATTTACCCAATGCTCAACGTTAACAGCCCAGAAGTAGAAGTGATTGGCCTTTGTTTAAGTGCAAATACATTATTTACCTCAGTCTCTACTCTGTTATGCACAACTTTTGACAAGTTGTAAACTATCATGGGGCAATATAAGCAAGAAAATAGAATTCATCATTAGGAGATAATATAGTCAATAGAAACAAACCCAGAGATGACCCAAATATTAGAAATACCAAAAAAGACGTCAGTACTAAGATACATATGTTAAAGGATCTAATGGGAAAGATCAGCAACATGCATGAAGAAGTGAAGAACTTAGAGAGATGAAATCTATAAAAAAAAGACCCGAAGAGAAATATTAGAAATGAAAAATACATCAATGTAAAGAATTAATTTGATTATCTTATCAGCAGATGGGACACTAGAGAGAAAACAATAAGAAAACATTAAGACAGATATAGGAATTATCCAAATAAACACATATAGAAAATGAGTTGAAAAAACCTAGAACAAAGCATTCTAATCTGTGTGAAACCATGAAATGGTAAAATTCCAGAAGGAAAAGAGAGAATAAGACAGAAGAAATATTTGAAGTGATAATGGTTCAAGAGTTTTCTAAAACTATTGAAATACACAAATCTCAGATCCAAGAATTCTAGAACTGTTTTAGCCATCAAATTAAATAGATAAATGATAAATAGAGAGACATGCACATACACATGCATATCCATATATATGTATGTGTGATTTGTACAATGCCTCATATAGCATATGCACTTAATAAGAATTAGCCATTAATATTATCACTATCACTGCTATTATTATTTCATTGCCCTCTGAAAAGGAAAAGTAGTAACACACTGTTTTTCCTGTATCTTGGGCTTTGGAGAATAAATGAAACTGTATTTATGTCATTTGGATTTTAGGGAAGGACTACATAAAAATATTAATAGTTTGTTTTATCCCAACAAATTATTTATCTCAATATTTCTTGTTTTTATATTTTTTAATCCTAATGTAGTTTGTGGTTCTCACACTACTCTTTTGTTATGATTGACTGAAAAATCTTTTATTTATTAATTCATTGAGTGCCAATCATATGCAAAGCATGTTGGAAGTTTCTAAGCAAATTTCATCAAGGAAAACAGTAGTAACAGTAAAATAATGAAGCTGATTCCATCTCATTGCCTATTTTTACTTATCTTCTTTTTAATTTTATAAGTAGCTCATGAATATATATGATAAGATTTCAAACAACACAGATAAAATGGAAGCTCCCTTGACCACAATTTCCACTCCCAGTTTTCTCCTCAGAAGAAACAACTGTCTTCAGTTTTGGGTCAGTATCTTATTTCATATAGTCATATTGTTTGTTAAGAGAACAAATAAAATAGGTTATGAAAATATGAATAATATCCTTGAGCTTTTCCTACTATACATACTGCCCCCAAATTAGCGAAGATTAATATATTCAGTAAATATTCATATAATATGTTCTATATGCCTTCTAAATAGAGCAGTGTATGTAGATGTTTAAGAAAAAAACACAACTCTCTCCTCATGGAACTTAGATTCCAGAAAAGGAGCTATCCAATAAAGAAGATAAACAAGGAAAATACACAGTACGTCTGATGGAGAGAGTGTTACAGAGCAAAAGGAGGAAAGGGAATAAGGAGTGTTAGCAGTGTCGGGGCAGTGTTTGCAAATTTCTAGAGTGTGAGGAAAAGTGCTCTGGCTCAGGTGACATTTGAGCAGAGACGTGAAGGAGTTGAGGGACTCTGGATGTACTCACCACCACCACCTAACTCCACCTCTCACCACAAAGACTAGGCTGTATCACACAAGCACCACGTCCACACGTGGAGGAAGATGAAGGCCTGACCATGGCAGCTTGCTCCCTCAAACCCCTGAGAAAAAGGGGTTTGTCATAGTTACGTAAGTTTCATTTTCAATTATATTCCATTAATTGAGTTATGCAGAGTTCTCTTTCCTATGTGATATGCTAGAAGGAGCTTGGGCTTTGGAGCAAAGAAACCTGGCCTCAAATCCTAACTGCTAATTACTAACTATGTTCTTAATATAGGAGAGTGTCTTTTTACTCATGTGCAAAATAGAAGTATAAATATTAAAAAGTTCTTGTGAGAATATACTAAGCATTACTACTACAGTAAGTATACGTGTCCAGGCTCTCTCCTAGACCCTGACTCTATTCTCAATGGTTACATTTCCCTTGCAACTTGAGACTGAATAGTCTCATGTCTCCTATATATTCCTGTCTACTAGAAAGTAAACTTCTAAGTGTTATAAATTTATTATTTTTTATTTTTCATGGTGGGATTTTGTTTTTTTATTTGGGTATCTTTCATACCCTAGTGCCTTGGATATAAAAGCATTAAAATTTAGTGAATTGGATGAATGAGCTTTTTTTTATTAAATCCCTACATTTTAGTGATCCCATCTCTCAGATTTTGAAACTACCTTTCATCAGTGCTCAAGTTTTCTTAGCTATTATAACATCACTGAGTATTTGCATTGCCTCTTTTAAAGATTTGATGTATTTGTGAGTTTTCCCAACTTTGTACTTTGATTTGAGAGGAAGGATAAGAGAAAAGTTCCCAAGCAGCTTTTATTTTGCTACTTTCACAACTCTGCTAGTAAAGAAGTGTATTGCTGAAAAGATTTAGGCAAGGGAGAAGGGGAGAAGGGAAAGGAGCGGAGGTGATGAAAGCGGAGGGGAGAGAAGGGAAAAAGGGAAGAGAGAAGACAGGCAGAGAAAAACCCAAAGAAAGACTTTGCATTTTCCCAGTCCCCCATAGCAAGTAACTGTCAGCAGCATACTCTCCCTGGAGGCATTGCTATGTAACAGAAATCACAGAATGGCTGTGCTCAGCCAGGAACAGGGTTGGGGGCAGGAGAACTCACGGAGAACCCAAGAGGTGTGGCAAGGCAGCCATTCCTCCAGCAGGTGGGCTGCAGGCTCAGTTGGATCAGTGAGGCTCCCTATTACCCTTCCTGGTGATTCACATGAGCACCCACTGCCAGGGCAAGGGGCCTTTCATCAGAGAGGATTCAGGTGATTTTTCCTCATCTGAAGTTGAGATGCAGCCAAGTGAGCCAGTGGAAATCCAGACACCTAATTAAAAGACCTCATTTATGTCTGGTTACTTGCATGTAAAGAACTTTAGGTTATCACAGCTGAGATCTGAATGAAAATTCCTATGTTAGAAAACACTTGCTCTGCCTGGTTAAAAGAAAAAGACTCAGCCCACTGACTCCCCTGGTGGAGCTATGTTTTGCCTTTCCCCAGGTGAACTGTGATACTTGATATAGGAAATGCTGGAGGAAGAAGGGAGATAGCTCAGAAAAGTAGAACAAACAAACAAATCCCTTTTACCAGTTTATGAAAGCTATTCATCTGTGTTTAGTTCATTTCTTTGTGGCTAAGAGGCTGAAGACTTGTATGTGTCTTAGAAAAACATAAGTCATTGGTCTGCAGTCATCTCTATCAGACCTCTTTTATGTCACAGTGATATAAATTGGGTTCATGCTTTCTCTAGTCCTTCAGGGTTCTGAATCTGAGTACATATCTAAAACACTAATTTTAGCTCTCACACTAAGATTTCTTTTTTGATTTCCACATACCATACTTCACACAGGTAAAAATTCTGAGTATCCTTACATAATCAACAGGCTTGGATTAAGTAAAAGCAATTACAGAAAATGGTTATTTTCCATGTGTAGGGTACTACGTTTTTGGTAGAAAGTTTAATTTGGAAATTAACTTCAAAGAGTGTTAAAAGCAAAAGGGACTTAGGGATCATCAAGCCCAGTAGTTTTAAACTTTCCCTCCCCAAATTTTATTTTATTTATTATTATTATTTATTTATTTTTGGCTGCGCTGGCTTTGTTGCTGCGCACGGGCTTTCTCTAGTTGAGGCGAGCGGGGGCTTCTCTTCATTGTGGTGCACGGGCTTCTCATTGTGGTGGCTTCTCTTGTTGCGGAGCATGGGCTCTAAGCACGCGGGCTTCAGTAGTTGTGGCACACGGGCTCTAGGGCGCAGGCTCAGTAGTTGTGGCGCACGGGTTTAGTTGCTCCGCAGCATGTGGGATCTTCCCGGACCAGGGATAAAACTCATGTCCCCTGCATTGGCAGGAGGACTCTTCCCTGCACACCAGGGAAGTCCCATCCTCCCCAAATTTTAAATCACAGTAACCCTTCAGTTGAAGCTGAAACTTAGTAGATAAAAGAGATATGTTTAGAGCTGTTCTAGAAAGCAGGGCGGAAGGGTATGGGAGCCCTACTTTGTTGCTCCATCTCACATTCAACCCCTCAAGATGCTCCACAAACCACCTAAGGATCATTAAGTCTAGCGTGAAAGCCACTGCTCCACTCCCCCCACCCCGCCCCATTTTACAAAGGAGGAAACTATAATCAAAGGGCCAGTTGTGGCAGAATTGAAACTAGAACCCAGACCCTCCTTGATTGACTTCCAAAATGGAGCTGCCTTCATTCCTTTTCTGATTTTAAAAGTAAAACATATTCACTGTAGGCAACTCAGAAGACTTTGTCCCTTCTAACTCCCAGTAGAATGCTGCTCCCACTGTAACCATGCCACCCCATTACAGTTTCACTGGAATAAAGGCCGTTCATTCTCAAATGCCTGTGTAAGCACATGACACAGGAAGGTGCAGGTATATTACATACACAAAATATGCCCTTTTCCTCAAAACAGATTCATTTTTGCCAAATCAATTCTATTTTATTTCATTCATCTCATATGTGTATATGCATGTGTATATGTGTGTGTATGTTCAAACCATAGCCATAGTCTTTTATTTTTTAGAGTGAATAAATCAATCGCAACAGATCATATCAAAATAAGTTAAGTAGAAAGGAGAAGGTATGGCTCATGTAACTGGGAAACATAGGGGTGGTTTAAGTTCAGGCATGGTTGGATCCAGAAGTTCAAATGATGTCATAAGTGCTCCATTTCTTTCTGTACCTCTTGGCTATGATTTCTTCTATGTTAACCTTCTTCTCTGGGATTTTACGTATAATGGAAAAGTGACCCTAAAGGAGAATCTGTAAATTTCTCTCTCTCTCTCTCTCTCCCTCTCTTTCTCCTCTCCCCTCCTTCTCTCTTTCTCTTTCTTCAGCCTTGTCAGCCCATGAAAATAAAGACTCTGATTGGTCCTGTTACAGTCACATGCCTACTCATTAAGCAAGCACTCTTTCTAAGGGGAACAGTATTCTGACTGGCTAGCTTGAGTCAGATGACCAGCACTGTATCAGTTGTACAATAGCCCCAGCATGTAGGTATAATTCTTTAAAGAATATGTATAGCTGATTCACTTTGTTATAAAGCAGAAACTAACACACCATTGTAAAGCAATTATACTCCAATAAAGATGTTTAAAAAAACAAAGGAAAAGATGATAGGCAGGTAAAAAATAAAAGATAACTCTACATGAAGATAAATCACATATGCATGTATAACTAAAAATACCAAAATAACCTTTTACACACTGAAGTGCACTTACCTATAATCTAGTACCTGGTTCAAGTATTTAAGTTTCTTAACTGTTGCATCTTTGCTTTATTAGTAAAAGTAATAAAAGTAGTAAAAGCCAATAAGCAAAGCAATGTCCAGAGCGAGGGTTCCTAGGAACCAGTGGGTCTGCAGCATTCACAAATAAACTAGACTGTCAGTGGATCCTTACTTTAGTGGGAAATCTATTCAGAAGAGGTCTTAGTAGGTGCTATGGTCAAGGTCAGTCTTTGGCATGAGTGATGTGTACTAACTTCATAAAGGCTACACCAGAATTCTTATAGCTCGGTTTCACTCTGCATCCCTCTATATTGCACATCAGGCTGTTTCTCTGTCGTTCACTTTATAAATGTCATATTTGGCTACTGCTAGGTGTGTAGTAGATACTGAGATTTGTTCGGTGAATCTGCACATCAGTGAATACAAACTACTCAGGGGACGTTGTATCTAGATCCCTAATGCCTTGGTGAGGATTTGTCTCTTGGTTACCTTTCCTCCAATAACAGAAAAGTAAGGTCTGTGGTAAGCACTTGAGATCTCTAGCAGATGAAGGAGGCATTGACAGAGCATAGAAAATATGAACAGTGGAGGCAAAGAGCCCTGAAATCATATTTTGTAGAGTTGCCTTTCTGAACTTGAAGATGACTTTGTTATTAAAAATAATTTTTACATTCAGAGAGTTAATCAGAACTAGTCTTCTTTGAAGAATGTTTGTGTAATATGTTGTGCTCTCTGCTCTCTGTTCATAATACGTACGGTTATGATCTGGGTCAGTTATGTCATTTTATCTGTTGGAATCATATTTTTATTTATGGTTCATATTCCTACATGAACTGGCTAGCTCTGTACCAGATTTCACTTTATCCCAAACGAATTCAACATATATATTTGATCATGGAAGAGAATGGGTAGAAATGAGGATGATCCAATTTTATCCATCCCCAATATGAGAAGGACACAGCCTAATGACTCTCATTCAGTCAAGTACATCATCTTTGTGTTAATATGCAAAACATTGTATTGTTATTACATGACAGTTCTATCCCCTAGTTTATATTCTTTTTTGTGGCAGGTATACATCCCAGAGGTAAAAATAAATAAATAAAATCAGTATCAGAGTGAGGATGGAGAGCTGATATCTTTCTTTGTAATCATGGAATAAGAAATATTATTTTATAAAAGGCAAGCCCCCGGCCTTAATGTAGCTACTGCTTCAGTAGTCCTATCAAATCAAAAAAGCTGTGGGGAAAAAAACCAAACAAACATAAAACAGGATTCCTTTTCCATCTTTTGCTTAGTTATAATGTTAGATGTACTCCTAATGAAAACTCTTTGAAAATAGTGATGAAGTAAGAACAGGCAGAATTTCAGAACCTACATGGAATTTGCAACCTTAGCTCAAAAAATCCTCTCTTGATGTGTAGACTAAGCAGATTTGCTATATAAGTGATTTTAAAAGGAAGCATATGGAATTTACTGTCACTTTTATCCAATCACTCTTTATTCCTTCTAAGAATGACAAATACGACTGATCCTGAAATAGGTCAGAGAGTGAGCCAGGCCTGAGAAACGTGGTCCGCAGTGAGTCGCCAAGAGCCCTATTCCTTTCCATTATTTACCTGTTAGCTGAAGACACTGTCAAATGCAGTCATTTATGGGTTTTTTTGTATGCGAGGTGTAATGCTATCTTCCAAAGGCTGGAACCCCTTTGACTTCTTCTTTTTTTCTTTTTTTAATAAAGTTATTTATTTATTTATTCATTCATTTATTTATTTTTTGCTGTGTTGGGTCTTCATTGCTGCACACGGCCTTTCTCTAGTTGCAGGGTGAGTGACGGCTCCTCTTTGTTGCAGTGCGAAGGCCTCCCATTGCGGTGACTTTTCCCATTGCAGAGCAGGGCTCCAGGCGCCCGGGCTTCAGCAGTTGTGGCTCGTGGGCTCTAGAGCGCAGGCTCAGCAGTTGTGGCACACGGGCCCAGTTGTTCCACGGTATGTGGATCCTCCGAGACCAGGGCTCAAACTCGTGTCCCCTGCATTGGCAGGCAGATTCCCAACCACTGCGCCACCAGGGAAGTCCCAAAAAACCCTTTTGACTTCTAGAGAACACTTGCCCACATCATTCTAAATAGATTCCTCAAATTATCACGTTCATCTCTAACCACTGAGCTGTTAAATAAGGTAAGTGAACACAATTTCTATGTGTTCTCTTACGGCATTGATCACAATTCACTATACTTGTTTTCAGGTTATGCTCGTCCACTCTTGGCTCTAGGCCACATGTTATTATCACTGTATCCCCAGTATAGCACCATGCATGACAAACTGCATATGGCCAATGAATGGACAGTAACGTCCATTAATTTTGAACTTTACTCAAAGGACTTTCACATACACTATCTCTTTTCATCCCACAACATCTCCATAGCATACCTAGAGCCAATACTTTTTAATGCTTGAATAACACACAGGAAAATTGAGGCATGATAATGTTCATTAGTCTGGTCCTAATCATACAGCACATCAGGGACCATCATGGTATTTCCCTGAATCCCAGGCCACAAATCTTTGTATTACATTTTTATATCATCTATACTTATATTTCAGAATATATTTTCATGCTCCTGGAGCATGGAAAATATAATACAGAATAAGAAAAAATAACTAAACCTTTCGAAGCTTCAAGCCCTAGAAAGGAGTATCCCAAACAGAGGTCACTATTGTTCTGTGATCTTGGAATGGAACATTACCGCATGATGGTAAATGTGACTATGAATGTCAGACCCTTTGTTGCTAATTTTTCAGGTAAGGACAGAGGAATGATCTTGGTTTTCTAAATATTTAATCTATTTTTTTGCAAAAATTATTTTTCTACTTTTTCCATGACATTATGTGAATGTAGTATTTTGTATTCTTGTTAAATCTTTATTCAGTGTTGATCAGAAGTGTTAATGCAAAGTGGTTTGAATATATAGGTGGGACAGCAAAATTCTAATTGAAACCCCTTCCTCCCAGGCTCTTTTGATCTGCCGATGAAAAACTATGAATAAGGTCAGTTTCACTGGCTGAAATCTAGGTCAGGTTTTCAGGAGTTTATGCTTGGAGCATCACATTTTACCCTCTCTCTTTATACTTTATACTCTGAGCTAAGTGTGTCTGTGGTAGGCAGAATAATGCCTCTACTCTGAAAATGTTCACATCCTTATCCTGGGAACCTGTGATATGTTATCTTATGTGGCAAAAAGGACTTTTCAGATGTCATTAAGTTAAGGACTTTGAGATGAGATTATCCTGGATTGTCCAAGTCAGCCCAGTGTAATCACCAGGGTCCATAGATGAGTCGGGGAAGGAGATGTGATGATGAGAAAAAAAAGAATCAGAGAGGAGAGAGATTTGACGATGCTACACTGCCAATGTTGAAAATGGAGGGGCGGGGGGGTGGATCCCAGGAATGTGAGCAGCCTCTAGGAGCTGGAAAAGGCAAGGAGTGGATTCTCCCCTAGAGCCTCCAGAAGGACCACAGCCTTGCCAAAACCTTGATTTCAGACCAGTAAGAAGCATTTTGGACTTCTGACCTCTAAAACTGTAAAAAGATGGATTTGTGCTACTTTAAGCCACCAAGTCTGGTAATTTGTTATAGCAGCAATAGGAAATCAACACAATGTTCAAAAGTTAAGCATTAAGTGTTTGTTGGATTGAAAGAAAAGCAGATTTAGCAATTTTCTCTAATCTAAAACCCTCCAATCCATCTTGTTATTCAAGCTGCCTTTAAAAACACACTAGTGTCTGTTACTCTTCTATGCAAAAACACTTGAATGATTCTACATTACTAATACCTATTAATAAAGTACCACACTTTAGCCTGACATTCATCTTTCACATGCATTTCCTATAACCTGACATTCCAACCATGTCTCTTATTACATTTACTTACATTCCCCATGTATGAGTCTTATCAAGCGACTTGTCTGGAAAACTATCCCTGGAAAACTCATGAACTTTGCCCCCCTGGAACCCTTACACAAAGTGTTCCTCAGCCTAGAATTTTCTCTTCACCCCTTCGATGTTCTTCAGTGTTTCTGTTCATCTTAATGGCTATCTCCTCAAAGAGCCTTTTCCAGCATCCATAAGCATCCATAAGTCCTTCCTCAAAACTCTTATTTTGTTGTTTTTTTCCATGGTGTCACTCATTTCATTGTCCTATTGCTGTCTATGTGCCTGTTTCCTTCTGTGGATTGTAAGACCACTGAGGGTAGGAAAAAATCATGAATAAATTGCCTGTCTCTCTCCAAAGTGCCTGAGGTAGAAGCTCAATAACCATGATCTAATTGAATAGAACACCTGACCTTTGCAGTCAGGGCTGCAGATCTGGGACTGGGATGTATAGTTCTCAAATATAATAAAAAGATAGATGCTTGAAGTTGTAAATTAAGAATTTTTACTTTTGATGACAATAAACAGCAGATGACGGACAGTGCCACAGGGCTTCAGGGTGACCGTCTTCCTTTCCTCGCCACTGAGTCAGAGCCAGGGTAGCATCCTTACTCCAATCTCATTTCCAGGCTTTTCACTCTGCGTCCTACTCTGCTGCCTTTAGTAGGAACAAGTTTTGCTTCAGAACCGGTTGATTCTCTCCACCAGGTTAGAGAGGCCAAGGAGCATGTACAATCAAATCCCACCCAGCTTAGCAATGGGATGTGTGATAAGTCTGGGAGCCCATGAGCCCCTGGAACGATATCAAATGACTTGTTTGCTACCAGAATGCACGAGTGTGAACCCTCTCTGAAAACGGTGTCCTGGGTAGTGGAGCCTAAATGCCTGGGAACTGGTAGCTAGAAAGTGAATAACTTCCTCTTAATGGGAGTTTAAACACTAGAACTCTTGCACAATGTCTTGTTTTGTTGCCCCAGTATCCTTTAACACTGAACTTCTTGGCCTCACTGGCACAGCGTCCACCCACCAGGGACTTGGAGGCATAAAGCTATTCAAGAGTTTTTTGTACAAGATCTTGGGACGAAGCAATCCTCATAATAAATTTGTACAGAGAGTATACATTCTATATGAATGTTTCCTTAATCAAAAATGAGTACTGGGCTTCCCCAGTGGTGCAGTGGTTGAGAGTCCGCCTGCCGATGCAGGGGACGCGGGTTCGTGCCCCGGTCCGGGAAGATCCCACATGCCGCGGAGCGGCTGGGCCCGTGAGCCATGGCCGCTGGGCCTGCGTGTCTGGAGCCTGTGCTCCGCAACGGGAGAGGCCACGACAGTGAGAGGCCCGCGTACCGCAAAAATAAATAAATAAATGAGTACTTATTTGTAAAAGCTCCAACCCAACATGTTCGATGGAAATAAAACAAAAGCCACATGCAATTTTTCTTCTGTTTTCCTCTAAGTTTTTAATTATGATGTATGTACTGTCTTTTCCCTCCCTTCTCCCCTTGCCATCTCTATCTCCATCTCTATCTCTGTCTCTCTTTCTCTCCTTCTCTTCCTCCTCTTCTCCTTTATCTTTCATTGTCCTTCTTCTTCCTCTCCTTTCTCTTCATTTCCAGCTGTATGCACAGAGGACTTGGTTCACAATCATAAGCTATCAGTCAGGGTATCCTTGTGAAGCATCCACTGTTGACCCTCTATCTGCCATCCTGAAGTACATGGATCACTGACCAGCCTGGAGTGGCAATTCTTCAGCTCATGGCTTCTCTCCCTACCACTACCTTTTCTTCTTTTAAATCTCACCTTCCTCTGTTTTCTTTACCTCACTTCACATCTTAGCACTTCTCCTTGTTTCCCTGTGCTTTGCTCAACATTTAAAGAATAAACGGGTGCAAGCCGTTCTGAAGCGACTGGTGGTAGGATGGCAGCTGTTCCCCTTGTATTCCCCCAGGGATTGATTTTACTTCATCAGGAGAGGAAAATGGAATCATTCCCTTCCCCAGCTCCCGCACCATTTCAGCGATCAGCAACTACACGGGCCTCTCAGCTGGCAGCCCTGACATGCATGGTGCCTTTGTCACATCCTGTGTGGGCACCCAAAGTAGAAGTGGCCTCCCTGTGACTCTACTAGCAGCCAGAGCTGGCCAGGAAGCCACTGTTCACAACTCTCTGGGAAGAAGAGGCTGAATTTTTTGCTGAAGGCCAGTGGGAAATAGGCTAGGGTAATGGCTTTGGGGAAAGAATGTCCTTTGAATTTTCATTTCCTCCTCAAGTAAAGACTGTTGGATCTGGAGGGTGATCTTCATTTTTAAAAAAATCTTTTTTCCAAGCAAAATTCCGTCATTTAGAGGGGAGAATGCTGTTGCCTTTCCCAGCAAGTTCTGCATTTTCAAAGGGAGAATTGTGCTGCAAGAAGCAGCTTTTGGAAGTCATCTCAGGAGAAGATCCTCTTTTTTTGCCTCACTAATCAGCCCTTTTGTGCTGTCTGAGTCCAGTGACGAGTCACATGGAACCTGCAAGAAAGCTATTTTAAACCCCCATTTTTTGTTCCAAATGTATAGGAGGCTAAAACATGACAAGGGAGGTCACCGTTATTCACCTTGCTGCTCCTGGGCCGGCCTTGATGATTCAAAGCTCTGAGCTGTGCCAGGTGCCAAAGCTCCGGTTTCTTTCAATTGCAGATTCCATACCTCTGGAGGGGAATGAGGCTCCCAGATATGTCCCTTACTGCTACTGCCAACCAGGTTTCCGCTGGAGGTGGTCATGGAAGAAGATTTCATTAAATCACCATTTAAAATATTTTGTGCACTTTTTAAAACTTATTTGACACCTCCCTGGAATTTCTGGACTTGTTACTAGAGTCTTGTTGGAATTCTGGACTCCAGTGTGCCCTGTGCTGTGGCCTTCCAAGGCACAATTTATCTTTCACAAGATGTCGTTGATCACACTGCTGATACAAATAAATTTTTATGGCTGTTGGAAAAAAGACAGCATTTCATAGCGACTCATATGTTGGATCTTTCAAAAAAGAAGTCATTTAGAAGTAACTGGGAAATATGCCCTTGGCCTGGGGAGAGCAAAGCTGACTCCAAACCTTTTATTTTGCTATTAAAACCTTGGCTGGGAAGCATACTTTAGTGGGTAAATGTGAGCCCCATTATAATGGCCAATATCTGGCATGGGAAATTCATCTGGTTTCCTGGTGTTTTTCTAGGCTAAACTGCCCATTTTCAACCCTATGACTTAGTGGATGGATTTTTTTTTTTTTTTCTAATTTCCCCAAGGACCATATTCAGGCTTCAAAATAAAGGTAAATATGAATTATAGGGCTTTATCAGTCAGGGTCCCTGCAGGAAACAGATGGCACACACAAATTGGATAATTTCAAAGGCGTTTAATAGAGAATATTTTTTAATATTTGGGCAAGAGGCAGGGGGTATGGAAATCACAGGGGATAGCGCAAAGCCCTGGGGCTAGGAACTTCAGGAAGCTGTAATCACCTCTAGGTCTCTGCAGAAGGTAATGGGAGGTAGCAGTTAATAGAAGCCAGAAAAAGAGAGAGCTGTGTGCTGAGAGCCTCTGACAAGAGCTGGGACTGCAGTGGGAGACTGCAGGCAGCCCATGGAGACTCTTCTGCAGGAGCCAGGGCAATAAACACCTAGACCTAACTCTCCTCTGTCCTTCAAGTCTCTCAGCAGTGTTCCTCACCGGTCAATACCAACTGGAAGCCGGAGGCAAGGATGCCACTGACGTAATTCATATGGTCAGCTTTCCAGGGCACAGAGCAGAGGGAATCTAGCTTGGGAGGCAGTGCACAAAGAATAATCCCTGAGCTGCATGGAACACTTTATCTTTTGTTTAAAGAGACAGATTCCCTGTTAAGTAGGGTGCGTAATCAGGACCTCTGGCTTTCCTCAAATAAAAAACACGTATAGTACCTAACCCTACCTCGCTTTCTGCTCTGGTTCAGCAATTGATGTTGGTTAAAATATGCATGCAATAGAAAAAGAAAGTGAAAACATTGATATTTTTCTCTAATTTCTGAAGGCTGATCATTGATATTAAAAATTCATTTTTATACATCCAGAGTTCTCCTTCCTCAGACAAAAAAAAAAAAGTCAATTGAGCCAAGAAAATAAGAGGTCAGAAATAGCTGAGGCAGCTAGAGACCCTCATATCCAGTCAACAAAAGAAAAAAATAGCAGCTTTATGAATAATCAGCAAAGATGCTTATAGAAGTAACCACCCTATTATAACCTCTATTGCAACGACTCTACAGATGCAGAATTTAAGAGAGTTTAAAAGGCAAACACTTTTTTTTGACATCTTTATTGGAGTATAATTGCTTTACAATGTTGTGTTAGTTTCTGCTGTATAACAAAGTGAATCAGCTATACATATAGATATGTCCCCATATCTCCTCCCTCTTGCGTCTCCCTCCCTCCCACCCTCCCTATCCCACCCCTCTAGGTGGACACAAAGCACTGAGCTGATCTCCCTGTGCTATGCAGCTGCTTCCCACTAGCTATCTGTTTTACATTTGGTAGTGTATATACGTCAATGCCGCTCTCTCACTTCATCCCAGCTTACCCTTCCCCCTCCCCGCGTCCTCAAGTCCATTCTCTAAGTCTGCGTCTTTATTCCTGTCCTGCCCCTCCGTTCTTCAGAACCACTTTTTTTTTAGATTCCATATTATATATGTTAGCATACGGTATTTGTTTTTCTCTTTCTGACTTACTTCGTTCTGTATGACAGACTCTAGGGAGGCAAGAGTATACAGTGGAGGAAAGACAGCCTCTTCAATAAGTGGTGCTGGGAAAACTGGACAGCTACATGTAGAAGAATGAAATTAGAACACTTCCTAACACCATACACAAAAATAAACTCAAAATGGATTAAAGACCTAAATGTAAGGCCAGACACTATAAAACTCTTAGAGGAAAACATAGGCAGAACACTCTATGACATAAATCACAGCAAGATCCTTTTTGACCCACCTTCTAGAGAAATGGAAATAAAAACAAAAATAAACAAATGGGACCTAATGAAACTTAAAAGCTTTTGCACAGCAAACAGCTTTTTGTTGGGAGAGGGTGAAGGAAAGAGGTAGCAGATGCCATCAACACCTTGCTACAAAGTACTGGAATGTTTCAAATTCTTTCTTTCCTGACTAATGATCTCTGGGAAGAATGGAACACTTAGGAACGTAGAGAAGATGAACTATCTACTCCCTGGTTTTGCTACAGGCTGGCCCTGAATCAAGCTTTACTGTGCATAAATTCTAACAGCCACTTATGTAGCCAAAAACTGTTCCCAAATTACTAACATGGATGCCTTCTGATTCTATTTGGCAGAAAGCAGAGATAGCAAAGCCTGATCAATCCCATTAAAGCTAGGACAGATGGACACCCCGGCTTCGAGCTCCACTAGGCCATTGCAATCCTCTATAACACAAGCACTGTATTTGTCTCTTAATCATCGTCTGAGAGTGAACCAAGGGCAGGTTCTGTGCTCAGCTGAACTTGCACAGCATCAGCTCCCACAAGAGTTACAGCAGTGAACCTCACTTCGGCCATTCTTGCACTGCCTTTCACCTCTTCTATTTCAATAGCTTCTTAGCCATCTTTAGTTTTAATTCCTGTGTCTTCTCTGCATCGTATTTTATTTTGTCTCATATCATAATGCAGAAAATAAGTAGAAAGTTATTGCATAGTGAAAAGAGTCATGGCCTTGAAACCAGAGAACTTGTTTGATTTGGGTACAATAGCTTGAGATCTGTGACTTGGATGAGTTGTATCATTTCATTAAACCTCAGTTTCTAACCTTTTAAATGGGGATGAGAATACTTTGTCTAAAATAACATAAAAAGACTTGACATAGTGCCTGATATATAATAAGTACTAAATAAGTACTTCAATTTGGTTCTCCCCTCTCCTATCATGAAGATCGTATGGAAGTCAAAGCTGCTTACAGGAAAGACTATTGTTACATTTATATTTATTTGATCTAGTCACAATGTAAGTCATGTTACTCTGTTTATTTTATATTTCTTCTGGTGGATGGTCCATAGCTAAGTCACACTATTCAGAGATATTCTTTTGTGGGTACCTTCTGCATTATCTGCTGTCACCCCACTTTTTAAAATAATTTTTCAAGGTCTCAGATATAATCCACCATAATTTAGTCCTTAAAACTGCACTGCACAAAATACTCCTCCCTTGGTAGACTGGGTGACCATCCAGGACATTATGTTTGGTGATTCTTTCTTTGCCATCTTATGTAAAGAATGCATACACATAACAAAGTTTTTCAAGATGGATAAATTTGTTAACTCTACCAAGTGAGAGGTACCTTGTCATTCAGAAGTCCTATCATTGATACTCTTCTCCAATAATGCGTTACTCCACCACCTGCTACCAAAACAGTATATTCAGTGGCAAAGTTTGTTCATAAATCCATCCTCTCAGCAGGTATTTATTAAGGGCCTCTTATATGCCAAGCACTGTGCCAGATTTTGGAAATTCAAAGATGGCTAACAATGTAGCCCCGACATCACGGGCTAGATGTTCATGTGGATGCCAAGGAGGGAGGTTGAGGAGAAGAAAGAATAGGAATGCAAACAAAACATTATAATGTGTAACAAAATCTTTGGAAATATGAACAAATTCCAGTTGACACACAGAGAGGGAATGACCCTTTCCTTGGAATATGAGGAAGTGTTCACTGAGAAGATGATACGGGACAAGACCTTGAAAAAGAACCAGAGTTGTCCAGGTAGTCAAAAGAAAAAGACACATAGATATAGAATTGGCTGGGATGTTCAGGAAATAACAAGTAGGCCATTTTGAATGGAGTAAGAAGAACACAGGAATCTGGGGAGATGAAACTGGAATAATTAGTTGACACCAGCATATAATGAGCTTTGAACATGCCGTGAAGGTTATTTGACTCTACCTTGCAGACTAGGGTAAGTAAAGATCTTCAGAGCGGAATGAAATGATTAGAGGCTTATGTTATAATGGAGGCCAGGAGCTGTGAGGGAAAGATTAGGTCTATATCACTGATAGAAGTATTTGCCTATATGTAGGATTTTTTTGTTTTGGACTGAGCTGCAGCCTTTTCTTGCTCCAGCCTATTTGCAATGCATAATGCTGTACTGCTTCTGCAAGAGTATCATAATCTTTTAAATGTATTCATTGGGAGAGTAGTCATTAGTGTAGACCAGCTCGGGGAGGATTTCCTTGAGGACATCAGATGATTTTTCTGAGTTGCTCAACTGCAAAACATGTCCCAAAGGACAGAAACTGCATTCTGGCATCATTTAAGTATCTGAGAACAGCTGTGTAAGAAAGAATAAATAAAAGAGGACTTATTTCTCAGCCCTTTGCAATGGGGGATGATTTGGACAACTCTGACCTGACCAGCATTTTATCACTTGCCTAACTCATGTATGAGTAAGCCCTGGAATCATCACTGCAATGCTGTGTCTGAAATACAAGAATGAATGGGACTCGGTGCAAGAAGAAAAGGAGCATCGACAGGGCTTATCTTTATTTCATGTTTGCTTTGGCTCTGTTGATGTCTGGAGCACCTTTCTTTTCCCCTTGGAAGTTCAGAAAACACTTATTATTTGGGCAAACACAGAAAAGGATCAGACTATTATGCACAACGTCCATGGCTTTCCAGCCGTTACTATTTCCTTTCAGGGTTGCCGCAGCAGAAATATGTGATGCGGCTGGGGTGCTGGCAGACTCTGTCTGTCGTCATTCCTCCATCTGCTCCAGTCTCCCCAAACCAGGCCCTCTGAGCTTTGCTCCCCACCTACTCTGTGCCTTCCTACCTAACGACATCCACTCATGTGTGCTAACAGATGTCTGAGGGAAAATTAGCTGTGGCGTCCAAATCAATTAGACCAGAGTTGCTGTGCAGGAACAATTGCTCTGTAGGCTGTGTGGGCTCTATTTTTTTTTTTCCTGTCTCTCTTTTCCAAAGGTGAAGTCATGTGGCCCAAACTGAGCTTCCCTGCTCCATAGTTTCCACTTCCAGGCAGTCTAACTCAGTGCTTCATGGGTTCTAACTGGACCACCAGATGGAGATGCCCCTACCAGGTGCAGGCTCCCAGCAACCAACTTAAGAATAGGAGGGCTGCATCACACCCCAAAGGCAATGCAGCCCATGATGAGAGCCGTGTCAGTTTAAAAAAAAAAATACAGCTTTGTTGTGTCTTTTCAATTCTAAGAATTGTTAACGAATTGCTTATATGAGTGTTTAGAGAAAGACTGAGAATTATATGGATGAAAAATAGCTTGGGTAGCAACTCACCTATATTATAGCCTATCAAAAGGGATTTCTGTTTCCCACATCCTAAGATAAGGATCAAAGTGTCAAGAGCAAGAGTAAGTGGAGAAAAAGGGCTTCTACTCTGAAGTTAGGCAGGGCTGGGCTTTGTAGGCTATGGGACTTTGGGAACCTTAAACTTGAGCCTGGGTTTTTGTCTTATGAGAGTGACGTCATTTACTTTGCAGCCTGGTTAATCTCTCTGAGCCTGAGTTTAATTATGTGTAGAGTGGGCTTAGTGATAATATCTACATCTCAAGAAGAACCTGGTAATTAAATAAGACATTCCTAGAACAAGGCTTGCTATGATAGTACATACTCAATAAATGATAGCTGTGTAATCACCAAACTTTCCAGTCTGCTTCTCAGAAACACTTAGGGAATATCCAAATTGTGAAGAATTCCCACCTTTTGTACTTTTTTACCCCCTCCCCAAGAACAAGCATTCTGAGCTGTCTGTGGTTTTACACATTTTTTTACCCTGTTATCATGTTCTCCCAGGTTTGCCACCTCTTGCCAAAATATGGTCACCAAACCCTCACCACCATTACCTTCACTCTCTACTTGTTTCCTGCCAATGTCCTCTTCAGAGATGCTCATTGTGATTGTCTGTGTACTTCTGTGTTGAGAAAATGGATACCGGTTCCCCAAATAGAATCAAATCTCCTAATAAAAGTTAATAAAAGAATATCTGAGAGAAGAAAAGGCAACATTTGGAGGCAGTTGTAGAAAGAAGTTAAATTTTCTCTCTTTCATTGTATGAGCCCATATTTGGAGTTTTATGTTGCTTAATACATACCACTTATTTATGTATTCCACTTTAAAGCTAACAACATCTGAGAGGCTCTCTTCAGGCAACCCATGTATATAGAATAATCCTATATCTAAGAACTTCTGACATCTACTGTAAAGCTTTTTCAGAAATGACAGCCTGACTTTTTTTTCCCTTCCATTCTGGAAATGTAATCCCACCTGCAAGGCATCTAGTCTCCCAGGGGCAACTTCCACTGCTGGGGGAAATAGAAACGCAGCCTGAGCTCGCACGTTCACTTCTTCTTCTATATACCCAGGTTTTGTTCTCATTACTCTCCCCTCCATCTTTCTGGATGTGGCCAATCAGGGCTGTGAGAGCTGAGGATTCTGATAGGTGAATAACCTAATCAGAACTAATCAGAAAGTAGTAGGGTTTGTTTTATCTTCGTAAGGATTGCTTGTTTTGTTTTGTATTTTTTTTTAAGTACAATTACATTTCTCCTTTAGGTTGCTAGCTGTGGCTCAGAAATAGAGACTTACCAGACTCGCCGCCTCTGTCTGTCCTTGTTTTGTGCATGAAGCAGTTCCCCATGAACACACAAATATCACACTCAGCTCTGTCAGATCAGCTTCATGGCCACATTTATCAAAATTATCCCAGAGTTCCTTGCAGAGGTGAATATTAATAGGGTTCATTTAAAACCAAGAGTGTTACTAATGCTTTTTTCTATGTGCTAAATGGCAGGAAACAAGAATTACACAAACAAACAAAAAAAAAGTCAGGGTTGTTAGAATAGTTAATAATGCGAGGTGAAATCTTTGGGCAAGGGGAAATAATGCTGAGCTCTCAGAAATCAATACATCAATTTACATATTATTATTCCCATTGCTTTCCATCCTGAAAGCAGAGCAGCATTTCTCTCAGTACACAACACACTGCCAGGTAATCAACCCTGAGCATCTCCCCTGAGTACATTCTGTCTGTCCGTGTATCAAAGGCATTCTTACTTGAAAATACCAGAACTAAAAGGGGAGTAGCGTTACCTCTGTCTTAAGTTGATAAAGAGGGGCCAGGGAAGTAAAGTAGGGGAACCTTTGAAAGCCTAAGTGGAAAGACATTAAGAATGGATTCTTTCCATTTTCCATGAAATCGTAAAGAGCTATTTGCACACAGGCCAGGTGTTATTGGCAGGTCTGCTTCGCATAGCAGCGAGATAACAGGGTGATGTTCCTGGTAAGTTTTGTTGGATAGTATTTCCCACTGTGATGCTGCTTCAGTGCCTGGGAAGTGCCGTTTTGTTGCTTTGTGCTGAGGTGACATCTGCTGTGAGTTTGGTAAATGGTACCATCACTTCTCCCTCAAGCAGAGTAGAGAATCACAAGTAGCCTTTTCATGTCTATTGGCATTAAACTGACTTTAATAATTTTGTATTAGCCTGCCGGAATCCTCATGGCTCACGTTCAACCTGGGAGAGGTAAGCGGGATGCTTGTCGAGCAAGAACGTACATTAGAAGGTTTTTAAATAATCGATTAATTTGTTATTTAAAAAGGATGCAGTTTCCAGAGATGCGTGTTTTTTAAAAGCAATGGTAATAGGTGAAACCATCCTTTATTCCTTTTTATTAAGTGGGCAGCGTCCTAAAGAATGAAATTAATATGCTTTTTAGAGCTGTTTAAGAACCGGACTCCATAGTTAACTTTACTCTTGGACCTGAGACAACGAGAGTAATTTGATTTTAGAATCAATCCTTCTACTGCGGGAGCTACCATTGTCTTTGAGAAAGATAGGCCGTGCCATCTACCTTTACCTGTAGCCTGGTAGATCATTGCCCTTCCTTAGCTTATCCAACACAGCCCTCTAGAGCAGTGATTCTCAACCAGGGATAGTTTTATTCCCTGGGGATGATTGGTAATGTCTGAAGACAGTCTTGATTGTTACAACTGGCTGGGGGGCGGGAGAAGGGGGAGAGGAGCTGCTAGCATCTAGTAGATGGTGGCCAGGGTGTTGCTTAACATTCTATAAATAAATAAGACAACTCCCACAAAAAAGTTATCCATCCCATAATGTCAGTCGTGCGAGGTTGAGAGGCCCTCCACTAGAAAGTTGTGTAGAAAGGTGTAAAATTTCCAAACAGATCAGGGATAGACTGAGAAAAAAGACATTAGATCATTATCCTCCCCTGGAGCTTCTAGCAGGAGCATAGCTATTTACACAACTCTATGTAACAGTTTCCTTATTTTTAAAGTGGAAATGTTAATGGTACCTGTCTCCTAGTGTGATAAAGAGGATTCAATGAATTCATAAGTGCAAAACACTTAGTAAGTGCTCAGTGAACATTAGGTATTGTTATCATACCCCTTCACATCTTCTCACGGTGGGAACATAAGAATAGGTTGTCCTGAACTTGATAGAGTCACATGCCTCAGAATGGTAGTCACATTTTGCTGGTAGTGAAGGTCCTGTTCATCACCTAACATTGTCCATTAACTTAATGTACAATGAATTTCAACAAATCTAACTAAATTGTGTACATCTGTATATATATGTGTGTGTGTGTATATATATATATTATATATATATATTCTGCTGTAGCAGTGTTTAGAGGTCTATGGCAAGGAAAAACAAATAATATAGTTTACCTCAAGCATAAGTTAATGCTCCAAGTATACTCATAGAGAAAATGTTCCCACATTCAAGAAGTTTTAAAACAGTTTGCTATATCAAATGATGTATTCCATTTGGAAGTCAAGGTTTACTTTTGTATACTTTAGTTTACTTTTATGGGACTCAAAACATATGCATGACTTTGTTTCCTTCTTACTGAATTAAAATGCAGTAATATCTCAGGAACTGTATCCATTGAGAATACTGAGAGGTTTTTTGTTGGTATCGAGCACTAGCTTCTACTTCCATTTCTACTGTTTCATTCTTTATGGTGCACATTTCTATGGCATGATCAATCCCACTGGAAAAGTGAAGCATCTGAGTTTTGCCCCCTCTTCTTCCACTACAGGAACAGGCAGAAGAGGCCCCATCCTGGGGGACACTCAGTTTAGTCATTCATTTGCAAACAAACTGAATTTTGAATAGGAATTCTATTCACCTGCCTAAACTCAGAGGCCTTTGATTTCATAAAGGAGAGAAACAATTTTGAGACAGCGCTGTTTCATCAATTTTCAGCTAAGCCTGGGACAAGCATATTGGATAAATTGATGTTCATTACCAGACAACTGTGCAATTCAGAAATCACTTATTTGTTGTACACTCTTCTTTTGATTGTTTCCCAAGATCAATTTGCCATTTTGTTGACTAGAATAGGCCTTAAAATCATATGACCTTGTTCACTCCATATACTTTAGAATCCTTAAAACGAAGTCCTTATGGAAGAGCCTACCGCGATCTTTTCCATCTCTACCAAAGATATTCAAAAGAGGAATTGCCAAGGTAGTTAATAATGATGGAAACAGAGATGAAGGACCAACCAACATAATAACGCTAGGTACAAAAATAAGTACTGGTTGGCATGTATGTCATGTACATTTCAAGGTTATGTGTGTTTTTATGTAAAGGGGAAATGCATGAATTTTTGTCCAGATGAGCTGTACCCAGAAAGCAGTCATTTCTCCTTGCTTCTCTGAGGCAGGGAGTTGGACAACTGTCACCTCTCTCCATCTCCTATCAGTGAAGACAGATTGCTGTCATCAGCCTCTCAGTTCTGAATTCTTCTCCTCTGACCTGCATCTCTTAAGCTCCATCCTGGCAGTAGGAACAAAGGCTTTGAATTCTCTGCTATCTGTAGAAATGTTGGAGGGAGGTCAGAGTCCCAGTGTTTTGTGGGAGAGTTCGCCTCCCCTCAGTTGGCGTTTATAAGATAAGACAAAACCATCCATACACAGTACACATTTGCTTTCTCTCTGGCTATGTTGCTCCACTGTGCTAGCTTCAGCAAGTTTTCCGTTTCTTTCTTTTTAATTCCAATACGCAATAAACAGAAGAGGACCAGGACATTTTTTTTCCCCAAAAGAAACAGGGTAAGGAGTCACCGTTACCTGGAGCATAGGGATTCAAGATGAAGCAGAGCTTCAGCGATGTAAGTTGAGGGCAAAAGGGAGGACTTTGAAAGGTGAATCTTAGAGAGACAGGCTGGTCATTGAAAACTAAATTGCCAACTTGCCTCCAGTGAACAAATGCACCTGCCATTCGTATTGCAGCCAATTTGCTGTTTCTACTTTTATCTCTCTCACACAGCAAGCTCAAAACTCTCAAAGGTTTTCCTGTGCCACTTTTTGTGATGCCCAAACCAGCAGGACTCTTAGATAGAGGCTTCTGTGTAGCATTTTATTCCCACCTTCTTTCCCACTCATTGCATTAAAATAAATTGAGACAATAATGTTCATAAGAGAAGTAAAGTTCTAGGAGCAACAGCTCTTCCTCCAAACCCTAATGCCACTGGAAACTGTCCAGCTTTTCAGGATGGCACATGGCATCTACATAAAATGCAGGCACTGGAACCCAGCCACCAAGGGAGAGACACTCTGTGCTGTGAACACACACGTTACTTAGGCGTGAAGTAACGCTTTTAATCCCGCTCCGATAGGGAATAATAGCTTCTGGAGAAAGACTTCCTTTGAAGGATGAAATTTTGCAAGCAAGATCTCAGCCCCCATACATTTTTTTCCATTTGCAAAAATGTTTGATAATGAATGACCACCAGGTGACCTTTTAATTACCTAAACAGGAGGGAGACACACCAGCTTTCCATGAAAAGAATTCTGAATGGCAAATGTAGATTTGCTTATTTGAAAACCTCCAGTTCAGTCGTTTCCAAAAGATTTAATTATTTCATCATGTATTGTTGAACTTTCACAATAGCTTACATTTCTCAACCCCAAAAGATGCTTCCAGTTACAGACTTCTAATTCTCTGCCGGTGGTTCTCTGAAGAAACCTCTATACATTTAAATATAGGCTATTTCAAACCCTGGCAGGAAAGACCTTGGAACTGCATCAAATGAAGGTTTTTTTTTTTTTTTCCTCTCTCATGAAAACCTGAAGTAAATGATATGCAAAATATTCTAATGCTGCCTTAAGGTAGGTATTTTAATTGCACAAAAGAGAATTTATTCATCTGTGGTATCCCAATCAACTGTAACTCTTAACCAGTGTAAGAGACAATATTAGTCATTAGTCTTATGATATGGAAAATGAACAAGCATTTGGGCAATATTTCTATTCTGGTGCCCCCCCTTGCCTTTCTGATTTGCGCTTCTTTATCTTACCTTAGACCTACCAAATGAATTACCTTCAATTAAAAGCAGCAGTGCTATGCAACTGTAGTACACAGCTAGGAAGGGAAGCTGGGCTTTGACTCATATGAGAGCCAAGACATTAGAAATAGAAAGAAAGCATTCAGTGTATCACACTGTTGAAAAAATAAATACTATGTAGATGCTTTAGTCAATTCTTCAGAGACACCACAGATCAAAGTAAATAGAAATTACTGGCCACTATTACCTCCTAAAAGTGTGTTTCTAGACAGAAGTTTTCTGTCCTTCACTAATTCATTCATTTCCTCATGTGTTCCAAAAAAATATTTTAAACCACTGTCCCCAACATCCCAATCGTGTGGTTCTAACATGTTCCAAGGTCAACAGCATTTATTACAAGCACTTGCTATATTCCAGGCATCAAGTTAAGTATTTCACATGCGTTAATTATCTCATCGAATACTCGAAAATCCTCTGAGATAGGTTAAGTTTCTCATTCTGCAGATGAGAAAACTGAGTCAAAGAAAGACTAAACAGTTTCCCCAAGATTTAACAGCTAGTAAGCTGAGGAACCAGGATTGGAACCTGCCCGGCTTCAGAGCCCAGTGTCTAGCCACTAAATTATGTGTTATAAATACATGTTAAAAGAGAAGGTCCCTATCCTTATATGTCTTCAGCCATTTCTGAGTTATTCTTTTGTCCAGAGCATTTATCACACTCACACTTTTGACGTTAAGACTCTTGACCTCTTAGATTCATGGATACAGTGAAGCATTTTTATACAGGATATTGTTGATCTATACAAGCTATAAAGGTTAATTCCTAAGTCCCTAGTTAGTGTTATAACATGTGCTAGGCCAAGTATAACTACAAAGTCATGGGACATATTCTACAGCCTCACATGAAAATCAGTCATATTAACTATATAATCCTGACTCGATTTTATCTTCCTTTTCTGATTTCTGAAAATAAATTAAAGTATTTAAGCGTATGTATCCAATATACTTTCCCTAAATTATTTAGTTAATCCCTGTATCCATCCTGGAACCTAGAAAATTAGCATATGTTATTTTTGGAGATGAATACTTCGAGGTATGGAGAAGTTTTTGTGGCCTGAAGGAGCCCTACTGAGCGCTACTGGGAGTGAGAGGAAGTATGGGGCTCAAAATCTAGGTCTCCTTGAAGCCTTATATTTAGTGAATGGAGCCACTCTTAGATAACTGTGTTTACTTATGTGGGTCAAATCTTATTTTCTATTCAGAACCGCACATTTTCAGCATGTCCCCCTCACTATTATCCTGAAATTCTCCCTGGTTGGCCTTAAAAATAACTCCTGTACTAGAAATATATTCAGTGAAATTCCTTTATGTTTTTCTTATGAAGAAATGATTATGTAATAATGAGGCCCGCAGAATGCCAAATATAGAACAATTTCACTACAGGAAAGCTGAGGACATACTCCTCCTATGTTAGAAACCTTATTTGTTCTGATAAAGTATGATTTTGTATTTAAGTAAGGGAAACTAATACAGAGGTCCCTGAGTCCTTGCACTGATTATGTAACACAGTTTCCTTAAATTATTCCTGAGGCATTGTCCTCCTCCTCTAGTTGGGGAGAGGAAAAAATAAACAAAAAAAGAACACAACCCTGCAGGTTCCAAAGATACCAAGACAGAGGGAAAGCCAAAAATATAACCCAGGACTCATGTATTTCCAGACAGCTGTGCTATTTACTAGCAAGCATAGGCAAATAGAGAGAAACTTGGTTATAATACCTGGAGTACAAAATAAGCATTTTTAGTATTATTTTATTATATTATTTTTAGTAATATTTCCTCAGGAAATTTCTAGAAATATCTGGTACTCTTTCATTATCTCTATAGTTGTGAATAGAGGTTGTGACTCCTTTAATGGGAAATACCATTTTGCTAATTTAAATAACTATTCCTTTATACTATCTTTGCTTAGATTTTTATAAAATACTTTTTTTCACACTATGCATCATATATGAATTATAAAATTCAAACTTGAGAATACCAAATTTCTAGGATTTCTGACTTATAGATGAAGCGTCTGGAAGCAGGCACCTCCAGGTTCTTGACACCAGAGGCTTATAATCAGAGGTAGGTGTGCAGGTAGAAAACTCCTGATAGGTGGCAAGAAAAAGTAAGGCACAGAATTAGGGAAAGACTACCATTTCTGGCTCATCACTGTGGCCTCCATACCACAGAGCAGAGGAGAGGTCCCTACACCTCTTACAGGCAATAGCCAGTGTCAGGCAGGAGGCAGCATTTGGTCATAAAATAAAAACGAAGTGGATGAGTAGACTGGAAGATCAATTGTGTAGTCATTAGCAATGACCAATCAAAGTCTTCACTGAATGAAGAAGAGGCTTTTCACTCAACAGTCATCAGCATGAAATAGGAGGGACCTTGAGAGAATATCATATCCAGTTTCCAACTTTAGGCCAGTCCACTTCTAAATAGTAGATGTATACTTTGCTCTTCTAAATGATGGTTTTTTAAAAATTATTATTATTGGAGTATAATTGCTTTACAATGGTGTGTCAGTTTCTGCTGTACAAGGAGGCGAATCAGCTATATGTATGCGTATATCCCCTCTCTCTTGGACTTCCCTCCCACCCCCCCATCCCACCCATCTAGGTCATCAGAGAGCACTGAGTTTGATCAGAGTAAGTAATGTTAGCTGCCACAGCAGATAATGTTGAACTCTTGAGGCTTCTTTCTTGCTCATGAAGTACAGTCCAGGTCTGGAAGTCCCCTGCTACATAGCAGCTACATCCCCAAAGTTGCCATTGACAGGAAAGGGCTGGAGTGACACACTGGCTTTTTTAAAGGGCTAGGGCCCAGATGTGGCTTACCTCACTTTCCTCAACATTTTATTGGCCAGACTCCAGTTGTACGGTCCAACCACAGGAGGCTGGAAAATGCGGAGAAGCACGTAGATACTTGCTGAGCACTAACAGCCCCCCTTCACAACTCCCAAGGACACAGTGGAATGAATTGGGAACAGCGTCCTGAAGAGGTCTGAACGTGATGAGCACACACATTCATCCCTCGAGGAAGCAGATGGACTAAAGGATGAAGTTCATGATGCCCTGACAGTGTACAAACACACCTGATGTAAGAAATGCCTGCGCAGATGGCTAGCTTAGAAGCCAGAGATTAAATGTTAACGTGTTTGTCTTTGGTTTTGCATTGTGATGTGGAGAATGTGTGGCATTTGAAATATGTTAGTGAAGGACGTTAAATAGAAGGGTAATAAATGGGTCTGCGCTGGGAGATACACGCATCCATGTTAAGTGTCTCTTTCATTTTCCCACTGCCTTTTCCTTCCCTTGACTAACTGTTACCATTTTAATGGAGCGATGTGAAGTTCCCTTCAATGCAGTGTAAGTGAAATGTTCCTATTCCTCCCATTAGGACCTATAAACTAAGGTGTACTTTGAGTCGAACGGTTTAGCATCCGGTTGAATGAGAGAGGAAGGTTACAAAGTTGTTTTTGTTTTTGTTTTTTTGTTGTTTCTTTTTTGCGGTACGCGGGCCTCTCACTGCTGTGGCCTCTCCCGTTGCGGAGCACAGGCTCCGGACGCGCAGGCTCAGTGGCCATGGCTCACGGGCCCAGCCGCTCCGCGGCAGGTGGGATCTTCCCGGACCGGGGCACGAACCCGCGTCCCCTGCATCGGCAGGCGGACTCTCAACCACTGCGCCACCAAGGGAAGCCCGGTTACAAAGTTTTTAATGTGTGAATGCTAGATTCGGGAGCCAGAAATAGCCAGAGCATGGAACAGTCACACATGTGAATGTCCTAATCCCTAACGATGCTATCAACCACCAGCACAGCAGATTTCTGTTCGGTTGATAATTTTTCTTCTTTACAGTGTTTTAAGACACTTCTAAAAACATTTATAATAATTTACTCTACTTTGTAATTCGATTTAGTGATTAGAATCTTGCTCACTTACAGAGTTGTTTCCCTTTAAATGAATGGCACCAGCTGGCTGATAGCTGAAACCTGATCTGACTCCCAAAGCCATCAGAGGAACCAGCATAAGGCAAAGCATAATGTGTTGTGGAGCTTCGTGAAAAGTGGCTGAGGGAGGTGTCTGACATTCTGATATATGTCTTTGTATATATATACATATGTATGTTAAATATGATGGAGGAGATTTTCTTTTAAACTTAAACCTTAGCTACTCTGGGCATACATTCAATTTATAGGACATGGCAAGAGGAAATATTATGTTCTCTCATATAGCCTCTAATCATTAGAGGAAGGACAAATAGCTGAAAATGTGCAGTTTGGACTTGAGCCTCTTTACCATCAAGAGAAATATGATAGAGAAATATGATGGCTGTATAATTAATTAGTGGAAGGAAGCACTGGCAAAAGTGTAAGAGAGCAAAGTAATCACAAGTGGCCTTGAGTATTCACTGTTTCCATGTAATTTTACACACTCCCTTAACATACAGTTAATGAGAAGCCCTATCAGGCTAGGCACTGTGCTCTCATGCTGGTGTGACAGGTATGAGTGAGTCTGACTCATGGAAATCAAAGATCGTCAATGGCCAAAGACTCTCAGGACCAAGTCACTTTCCAGATGAGGTTAAGTGACTTGGCTGAGGCCAGAGGAAAGATGGGTAGAATAACAGACAGAGGGAGCACTTGCCCTTTCCCTGTGGATTGAACAGGGAAAGATGTGGGCTGAAACTCAAGAATAATTCTGGTGGCCAAGAAGCCTGGTTCTCAGTCCATCTGGAGCTGTTTGGAATTGACAAACAACACAAGAATCCTTCTCACTCTGCTACAGCACATCTCTGCCTTGTGAGTTCTGTGGCTTGTGGAGAACAAAGCAGCTACCGTATCAGCTGCCTTAAGACAGTTGAAGGCAAGTAGACAAGAGGACGGGGCTGGGCCAATGTGAATCCAGTTGCATGACCACCTTTTC
Source organism: Delphinapterus leucas (assembly GCF_059928025.1). NCBI lineage: Eukaryota > Metazoa > Chordata > Mammalia > Artiodactyla > Monodontidae > Delphinapterus > Delphinapterus leucas. The sequence goes on along the minus strand of NC_143132.1, from coordinate 62,311,104 downwards.
CCAATTCCTGCTCTACAGCCTGCCTCGTTTGCTTGTGACAGACATAGGATGGACAGAGACCATGGGCCTGCTCGCTCTTCCCCTCTGATACTCATACTTTCCATAGTCTCTATAGAAACTCTAATGCATTTCCATAGGGTTCAGGCCTAGGCCCTGTGGACAAGCTGTTACCCCTGCTGGCCACCAGGACAATACCAAATACAGAGCTGATGCAGGGCCAAGCAGGAGAGATCCTTCCTGCTCCCCTCAGGGAAGCACTGCTGATTCTCACCTGTCCTCAGTCACGTCTGCATCAACTTGTCCCCTGACACTGCCCGATTTTCCCAGCAGTCAGTTTTTCTCAATATAAAACCAGAGTTCCACTCACAGTTAAAACCATCTCTTGTTAGAAGACAGGGTCAGTGGACACTTCATGTTGTATAAGCACAAGCATTGTGAGATGGAGACAAACACAGTCGTGGAGGGTCACACTGCCTCAGAAAGCATTTGCCAGAGTGCTCTGGCCTCACAGCATGTTACCAATAGACTGCTTTTTGCAGGAATTGATCAGCTCTCCTAAACACGGGTGTTGTGCATGTTTATGTGTGAGACTGGGAGCCAGGTGGGGGAGATTTTGATAGGTAGTGTTTGTGTCCTTAGGACATGGAGGTTTGAATAAAACATCATGGTAGGGTACAGAAGCAAGAGAAGAGAAACCTTTGACATTTTCTCCATAACATGCTTAGGGCTCTGAACAAACAGGGGGGACCTGAGGTGCCTTCATGTCTAACTTCACATTTAGCTCAAGATTAATGAGACTCACCCCATTCAGGATTCATTTGTAGAAGCAGGGACAGAACCTTTCCTTCTCACCGCCACCGCCATGCCCGCCTCTTGAGTTTTAAGAAGAGGAGAGAGAGAAAAGAGAAATCCCATTTGCACCAGCCAAACTGAGGGAGAGGAAATGTGATACAGACAGTATATAAGGCATGTGAAGATGTCTCTAGTTTCCACTGTAAAATTGTTCAAGTTTTTCAAATTACAGATGTATTATTAGCATTATTAAAAAATACCTTAAAAATCAGAAAGCCAAATTCTTAACTATAGCACATTAATTGAGTTGAAGAATGCAGAGAAAACAAACTAAAGTAAACCAAACTTCCAGAGTCTCTATACAGTCAGTGGCATTTCTGTCACTGTACTCAGGACATCTACGTATGTATCCAAGTTATCCTGGCTCTACTTGTGCCTGGTTATCGTAGCAACTGTTGAATTCAATCGACATGGCAGCATCTCCCATTTTAGCAGTAGATAATCTAGTCTGTGATATGTCAAGGTCTTCTGGATCTTCTTAACACAATCGGAAGAGCCGGTGATAAATTTAGTACTTTCCCTTTCTAGCTTTGTGACCTTGGCCAAGAGAATGAACCTTATTGAGCTTCAAGCTCAATAATTATCCAACCAATACATAGGTGGGAAGTGGTGGTAGTAAAGATGGTCAAACTATCACACAGGGATCAGTTTTGGATCAAATAAGGTGAGGTATATACCACTGTTTTACAAATTGCATAATATAATACTACCTAAGATATTATTATTATTATTAATTATCTTTATTATTTTTATTATTTCTCTTTACTTTTCTTCTTGCTTGTATCTTCTTTCATTATTTGATGTGCATTTGCCCTTCCAACAGAGGGCAAACAAAGATAAGATGGAGATCTAACTCATATTCATCAACTTGAGGTTTCATTTTTTATGTTTTTTCCCCACCACAAATGCTGCACACCTACTTACCTCTCTGGAATTTTCAAAACTACTTATAATTGCAGAAAGTATTCTATTTCTCCTAGCTACGTTTTAACACTCGCAACAATTACTGTGTTTTCCACCATTGTATATAATTTTTGAAAAATTATAATGGGCATGAATGTATTAATTCACAATAGTAACTCTGTTTAGAAGTAAATAATGTGAATGTTCCATATTCTGTTTGTAATGATTTATGGTAAGCTTTGAACAGGGACAATGCAAAGAAAGAAATTCTAAAATCCTCCTGTCAAGCCTATTCTTTGTCTAAATAGTCTAGCTTCTGGGCCCTTGAGTGGTGGCAGGAAACAACTGTTATTATTTTCATTGTAACCTAGGCATGCTTTAGTTCACCCTAGTTGGCTTCTATTAGAATCTACCTCCTTCCCTACATGCAAAGAACACTGTATGCCTTAAGCAACTAAACACATAGAATTTAAGCTAGTAATATGGGCATGAAATCATTAAGTGCAAGAAATTCTTACAAGCACTATAGTTACCTCTGTGTATTTCTGACTCCCAAAATGCAATGAACAGTAACTTATTTTGAAATATTCTGAGTAGTTGTGTGATAAGCTCATACTGGCACTTCTGTTGAAACAATAAAAAATGGCTGATCTAGGTCATAATTGTCATTCTTTTACCCCTCCTCACTTCTGCCCACGCACTGCACAGTGCATTTATGTGGCATCGGCTCTTGATAAATGTTGTTGGTTTGTATTATTCTTAAGCAGAATAGATGGCAGGTTGGTCTCTGAACCCTTTATATTTCTATTCCCTGATCACTTACAGCTCCTTTCTCTCTGATTTAAAATCCTCTCTGCTTTTGGTATAAGGACTTGTTTATGATATCCCCTTAATAGCTAAAGAATTCATCCATGAGATACAGGCAGTGTTTTTCTCACATTTAATTTTTTAAGAGAAATAATGGAACACACAAAAAAATTGATGGCCCATAAAGTATTTTGTAGCTTTTAAGGATATGTCATGGTTTAGGGCTAAATCTTACAGGCTTTTCATGGAGTAAGAAGTGGGTTTTTAGTAGATGCCAGGAATACTGCCTGAATTTTCACCTGTTCTAAGAATTATACCGAACATCTCCCTTTAACATGGAAAATATGTCTATTTGAGTGCAAGGGAGGGTAAAGACACACTCTGCTTTTCTCTTACAAAATCTCAAGGTGCCACTTTTCAGACCTTGGAAACGATCCAGTTGCTATTTGCCACTTACCCTAGGTAGCCTGATATTTTTCTTTTTATAAATTTATTTATTTATCTATTTATTTATTTATTTTTGGCTGTGTTGGTTCTTTGTTGCTGCTCACGGGCTTTCTCTAGTTGCAGCAAGCAAGGGCTACTCTTCGTTGAGGTGTGTGGACTTCTCATTGCAGTGGCTTTTCTTCTTGCGGAGCACGGGCTCTAGGCGCACAGGCTTCAGTAGTTGTGGCTCGTGGGCTCTAGAGCGCAGGCTCAGTAGTTGTGGCGCATGGGCTTAATTGCTTCGCAGCATGTGGGATCTTCCTTGATCAGGGCTCGAACCTTTGTCCCCTGCATTGGCAGGCAGATTCTTAACCACTGCGCCACCAGGGAAGTCCAGCCTGATATTTTTGAGCTTCCCTCTGCTTAATACCCCCATTGCTGCCAAATAACAAAACCATCTTCTCCAGTTGGACAGCATCTAAAGATGAATCTGTAAGTACCAGAAACAAGAAAGCGATTTGGCCTAGGTAAAGGGGAGATGGCAGATTCATTCCTTCTATCTATAGGTTAAGTCAGCTTCTGGGTGTTTTCCCAGATTAGTAAAAACAAATAACCAAACAGCTGGAATAAGGGTCTGGGAATAGGAGATTTTGGAGAAGCTGCTGACTTGCTGTTAAGTGCAGCCTCAGTGAACAGAGTCAGGATAGTTCCATTCGCTCTTGTTTAGCAAGGCAATGACCCGTACATGGGAACAGTCATTAGGTGCCCCACAGAGTATACCTATTGCTGAATCAACAATAGTGGACACCCTTAGCTGGGCATGAATGCAAATGCTGGTGTCTGAATGATTTGTCCCCTTTTAAAACCAGCCTGCACCCTTAGACTCCAGGGTAATTCTGAACATTTAATAAATATAGAAAAATTCCAGTTTAATATACTCTCTTTTTAGGTAGACTAGGGAACTCAATCAGATGCAGATATGTATGCCACACATGTGTCACCCTAAGTACACATCCACCACCGAGTGGTGTGTAAGTGAGCTTGTAACATTCCCTTGTCCCATGGCTACTGTGTTTGAGTTATTTAGAGCAGGCTGACCCATATTAATCCTCCCTTTTGATAGTGCCTACCGTCTGGATGAGTCTGTAGGGACTGTTTTGGTATAAATCTGACTACCTAGAACAGTGTCAGGAACTCATAGGGCCGCTTGAGAATGTTATATAACATAGGGTTCAAAGGCCCAGAAGAGTGTGTCTTACCCAGCTTTGGCCAACACAGTCAAATGCCAGCTACATCTCAGAGGACTCTGGTGAGTGAAGCTTCAGGCACTTTTAGTTGCATGTACAGTTCAGAATCTGCTCCTGTCTGATTAAAAAAGGATTAAAAGAGGATGGCTTTTTCTTTTTTCTTTTTTTTTTGCGGTACGTGGGCCTCTCACCGCCGTGGCCCCTCCCACCGCGGAGCGCAGGCTCCGGACGCGCAGGCCCAGCGGCCATGGCCCACGGGCCTAGCCACTCCGCGGCACGCGGGATCCTCCTGGACTGGGGCACGAACCCGCGTCCCCTGCATCGGCAGGCGGACTCTCAACCACTGCGCCGCCAGGGAAGCCCCTGCCCATTGTTTTAATATGTCATTTTCATGAGCTTCCTCACTGCAATTTCCACATTACCAGTCATATGGCACTTGGCATTGCTTTGTTTTGTACGTACATTTTATCTTTTTCTCTAAATTGTTAGCATATTATTCCTCTTTCTTTAAGTTACTTTGTTCATCATTTGCTGCATGCAGAAGTGCAACATTTGTAATCATTCCTGGCAGAGATACTTGAGTAATTGATGCTCATAATGAGTTTCTCCTAACTTCAACTTCATCTGACACTCAAAGAATCTATAGTTTCCATATTTTCCAACTCACGCATGAAATTTGTATCTAAAAGGAATCATGTTCCTGTAGAGTGCTCCTTTCCAGATACATACTTTGGAGGCTGATGTTTCTTGCTTTATAAATGGATCCTAATAGGAGTGGGAGCTAGTACTAGTGGAAAAGAAATTATCATGGCTAGCTATTTTATTCTACTGCAAGATCTAAGGCTTCAGAGACTCAAATTACAGACACGAAACACCTGGCAACAACTGTTGTGTACAAGACATTGCAAATTATATAAGGGTGACAAAATTCTATTTGGAGTGCTTTTTCTTTTTTTTTTATTTATGCATTTATTTTTTATTGAAGTATAGTTGATATACAATGTTGTGTTAGTTTCAGGTGTACAGCACAGTGATTCAGATATATATATCTGTATATGTATATATATACATATATATATATATATATATACATATATATATATATATATATATATCCTTTTTCAGATTATTTTCCCTTATAGGTTACTACAAAATAATTGAGTAGAGTTCCCTATGCTATACTGTAGGTCCTTGTTGGTTATCTATTTTATATATAGTAGTGTTTATATGTTAATCCCAACCTTCTAATTGACCCTCCTCCACTTGGAGTGCTTTTTCTTGGGAGCCCAACAGTTAAGCTTCTAAAAATTCGGGGAAAACTTATTTTACTTATGCTTGTACACTCTCATATCCTTATGTCACTTTTTGTTGTAGGTATAAAGTGCCTAGAAATTAACTGAAGGGTTGACATATTGACATAGCTCTGCCCATTAGCAGATAAGAACTGAGTGCATGTCTTTGGGGTGAGTTATTGTTAATACCAGTATTAATGATTAATTATGAATTGTAATAATTACCTACACCTTTTGGCAATAATGGTGCCTGCAAAATTATAATTAGAATACCATTAGCCATAGAAATGTATGAATTCTTTTATCATGTTATCTTATTTTTTTTTAATTTTTAAAAAATCTTATTTATTTATTTATTTTGGCTGTGCCGGGGCTTAGATGCGGCACGCGGGATCTTCGTTGTGGTACATGGGATCTTTAGTTGCAGCACATGGGCTCCTTAGTTGCAGCATGCGGGCTTCTCAGTTGTGGCATGCACATGGGATCTAGCTCCCCAACCAGGGATTGAACCCAGGCCCCCTGCATCAGGGGCATGGAGTCTCACCCACTGGACCACCAGGGAAGTCCCATCATGTTATCTTAGGAGTTAAGCCAACATTGTTTTTTTTAAGCTAGTTTTAGCATGTAATAAATAATGGCTACACTATAGAACCTCTTTAAGTTTATAGAACAAGTTCATGTGCATTATCATATTTGACCCCAATAGCAATCCTATAACATTGCCTAATATCAATTTTGCACATTACTTCCAGTTACCAGATGAGGAAATGAAGACTCAAACAGATTTAAATAATAATGTCATTAATTTTTTCATCTAGACATTCAAAATGTGTTACGTACCTGCAATGTGCCTGGTGATGAGGATTCAGAAGCCAATATCAGAGAACATGTGATTGCCTTGTGAGGCAGTGGCAGGGCAGGGCCAAAGTCCCCTGGCTCTCAGTCTAGCTCACTGTGCTACATGTTCCTATCCTGTCATCATCCTAGAAACTACCACACCATGGAGCAAAACATGCTTCAGTGGCATTTTCAGAGGCAAATGCCAGGCTGGATGGACGTTTTAGGTTTCACAAGATGGCATTTATGTGTTATATTGTGTATTTTTATTCTTATTGTTGAATTGTTAGATCGTGCTTATTAAAGCCAAGTGCTGTTCAGAAAACATCCTGTAGGTTTCTGAACCCAGCTCTTAGGTATACATGACATACTGTTCCATAGTCTGTTCCATATGCACAAGATAGGGCTTAAGTTTGTCTAGCCTTACGAAAGAAAGGTTAGAAATTAGGAAGTTGACAGTGTTGTGGTTTGAACACCCCCTCACCACCATACACACAGTAGTACATACACCTTGCCCCAACTTTAAATGAACAATAGCTGAGACCGATTTGTTGCTGATTTGTACCATTAGGAATGACACTTTGAATTGAATACAATAACCACTAATTATTTGAGGTTAGGGAAATAAGCCAACTGACCACTTTTCTCCCCTACTCTGAAACTGATTATTTTCTTTCTGTAGGCTGGTCAGTTAGGGACCAAGGATAAAGGCATTAAAACATTCACAGCTAGAATTAGATGGCCTTGCAAACCAGCGATTCTTTTTAAAGCAATGTGTACTGATAGATCAGAACCAATGGTAGCCACGCAACTAAGTTGGTTTTGTGGGAATCCAACAAGTACCTAAGCAGAGGTGACAACAATTTTCCCTCTATGAAAAGGCCCCTCTTCAAATTTTCACCTTATTATGACTGTTTTTCAATTTGCAATAATTAGGATTCTTCGGTTTAAGCAACAGAAATTGACTGGCTAATTTTATGTAAGAAGGGGGTGATACATTGGAAGAATATGGACTAGCTCACAGAATCAAAGGAAAAGCAGAAAAATCTTGCCATGGAAAGCTCAAAATCATATATCTCTAGGGATACAAGTTGCAGACACTAGTGAAAAATAATAGTCTTTTCAGGTTGTTGCCCTTTCATAATATATATTAGCTATTGCTGATAAACAAACCAGTCCAAAATTCATGGGCATAAAACAATAATAGTTACTCTTTATTTCTCACAAATGTACAAGTCAGCACACTTCTAGGCTGGGCTTCACTACAGGTGACTGTGTTCCTGAGGTTGTCAGATTCATCAATTAAAAACATAGGATGCCCAGTTACATTTGAATTTTAGATAATAAATAATTTTTAGTATAAATATGTCCCATGTAATATTTGGAACATACTTATACTAAAAATAAATACTTGTTGTTTATCTGAAATTTGTATTTGAATGAGTACCTTGTATTTTATCTGGCAATCCTATTTGCCATTTCCCATCTTCCTTCTCCTGGGACCAAAAGGCTCAGTTCAGCATGTACTCTTCATGGTGATGGCAGAGGCAGAAGACCAAGTGAGTCCAATTGTTTCAGCACTTGTCAAGGCTCTGCTCATATTACCTATACTGATATCCTTGGCCAAAACAGGTGACACGGTCCAGGAATGTAAAAATGTGTACCACCCACTATAGGAGGGCATAGGCATGGTAAAGGATGTGGAACAGGGAAGAGTGGAAAACTGGAGCCATTAACACAGTCAATCAACTTCTACCTCTTTTAAACTATTTCTTATAAAAACCAAGTTCTGGGCTTCCCTGGTGGCGCAGTGGTTGAGAATCTGCCTGCCGATGCGGGGGACATGGGTTCGTGCCCCGGTCCGGGAAGATCCCACATGCCGCGGAGCGGCTGGGCCCGTGAGCCATGGCCGCTGAGCCTGCACGTCCAGAGCCTGTGCTCCGCAACGGGAGAGGCCACAACAGTGAGAGGCCCGCATACCGCAAAAAAAGCAAAAACAAAAAAGCCCAAGTTCTAAGGAGGGAGAGTCTGAAATGCCCAACTTAGGTAATTTTCTTTGGCTAAGGAAAACAGGTTACCTGATTGACAATCCCAACAAACCAATGGCAGTGGGATGAGAGGTAGTTCTCCAAAGGAAAAGTAGGGTGTCTTGCCAGAAGAAGAAGGCATGGATTGGGGCAGATTAAACACTCCACTATGTCCCTGACCTTGCCTGCGTTTCCACTTTCGGTCATACACAAGAGATGTTAGTTTCATACAAAAGGGAAGAAGGGATAAGTTTGAACCTACTAAGTCCCCTACTATGAATGATTTACTGTCAATTTCCCCTTTTATGGCTCTTAGTATTTGCCTTATGTATTGAGGTGCTCCTATGTTGGGTGCATAAGTATTTACAATTGTTATATCTTCTTCTTGGATCGATCCCTTGATCATTATGTAGTGTCCTTCTTTGTCTCTTCTAAGAGTCTTTATTTTAAAGTCTATTTTGTCTGATATGAGAATTGCTACTCCAGCTTTCTTTTGGTTTCCATTCGCATGGCATATCATTTTCCATCCCCTTACTTTCAGTCTGTATGTGTCTCTAGGTCTGAAGTGGGTCTCTTGTAGACAGCATATATATGGGTTTTGTTTTTGTATCCATTCAGCCAATCTGTGTCTTTTGGTGGGAGCATTTAGTCCATTTACATTTAAGGTAATTGTCGATATGTATGTTCCTATTCCCATTTTCTTAATTGTTTTGGGTTCGTTATTGTAGGTCTTTTCCTTCTCTTGTGTTTCTTGCCTAGAGAAGTTCCTTTAGCATTCGTTGTAAAGCTGGTTTGGTGTTGCTGAACTCTCTCAGCTTTTGCTTGTCTGTAAAGGTTTCAATTTCTCCATCAAATCTGAATGAGATCCTTGCTGGGTAGAGTAATCTTGGTTGTAGGTTTTTCTCCTTCATCACTTTAAATATGTCCTGCCAGTCCTTTCTGGCTTGCAGAGTTTCTGCTGAAAGATCAGCTGTTAACCTTATGGGGATTCCCTTGTGTGTTATTTGTTGTTTTTCCCTTGCTGCTTTTAATATGTTTTCTTTGTATTTAATTTTTGACAGTTTGATTAATATGTGTCTTGGCATATTTCTTTGGATTTATCCTGTATGGGACTCTCTGTGCTTCCTGGAATTGATTAACTATTTCCTTTCCTTTTCAACTATAATCTCCTCAAATATTTTCTCAGTTCCTTTCTTTTTCTCTTCTTCTTCTGGAACCCCTATAATTCGAATGTTGGTGAACTTAATGTTGTCCCAGAGGTCTCTGAGACTGTCCTCAGTTCTTTGCACTCTTTTTTCTTTATTCTGCTCTGCAGTAGTTATTTCCACTATTTTATCTTCCAGGTCACTTATCCGTTCTTCTGCCTCAGTTACTCTGCTATTGATCCCGTCTAGGGTCTTTTTCATTTCATTTATTTTGTTGTTCATCATTGCTTGTTTCATCTTTAGTTCTTTTAGGTCCTTGTTAAATGTTTATTGCATTTTGTCTATTCTGTTTCCAAGATTTTGGATCATCTTTACTATCATTATTCTGAATTCTTTTAAAGGTAGACTGCCTATTTCCTCTTCATTTGTTAGGTCTGGTGGGTTTTTATCTTGCTCCTTCATCTGCTGTGTGTTTTTCTGTCTTCTCATTTTGCTTATCTTACTGTGTTTGGGGTCTCCTTTTTGCAGGCTGCAGGTTCGTAGTTCCCTTTGTTTTTGGTGTGTCTCCCCAGTGGCTAAGGTTGGTTCAGTGGGTTGTGTAGGCTTCCTGGTGGAGGGGACTAGTGCCTGTGTTCTGGTGGATGAGGCTGGATCTTGTCTTTCTGGTGGGCAGGTCCACGTCTGGTGGTGTGTTTTGTGGTGCCTGTGAACTTATTATGATTTTAGGCAGCCTCTCTGCTAATGGGTGGGGTTGTGTTCCTGTCTTGCTAGTTGTTTGGCATAGGGTGTTCAGCACTGTAGCTTGCTGGTCGTTGAGTGAAGCTGGGTGCTGGTGTTGAGATGGAGATCTCTGGGAGATTTTCACCGTTTGATATTATGTGGAGCTGGGAGGTGTCTTGTTGACCAGTGTCCTGAAGTGGGCTCTCCCACCTCAGAGGCACAGCACTGACTCCTGGCTGCAGCACCAAAAGCCTTTCATGCACACGGCTCAGAATAAAAGGGAGAAAGGAAGGAAGGAAGGAACGAAGGAAGGAAGGAAGAAAGAAAGAAAGAGAGAAAGAAAGAAGGAAGGAAAGAAGGGAGGGAGGGAGGAAGGAAGGAAGGAGGGAAGGAAGGAAAGAGAAAAGAAGATAAAGTAAAATAAAATAAAGTAAGATAAAATAAAATAAAGTTATTAAAATAAAAAATAATTATTAAGAACAAAAAGAAATTTTTTTTAAAAGAAAACAAAAAACCGGACGGATAGAACCCTAGGACAAATGGTGGAAGCAAAGTTATACAACCATTGTAAAGCAATTATACCTCAATAAAGATGTTAAGAACAACAACAACAAAAAAGCTATACAGACAAAATCTCACACAGAAGCATACATATACACACTCACAAAAAGAGGAAAAGGGGAAAAAAATCATAAATCTTGCTCTCAAGTCCACCTCCTCAATTTGGGATGATTCGTTGTCTATTCAGGTATTCCACAGATGCAGGGTACATCAAGTTGATTGTGGAGCTTCAATCCGCTGCTTCTGAGGCTTCTGGGAGAGATTTCCTTTTCTCTTCTTTGTTCTCATAGCTCCCAAGGCTCAGCTTTGGATTTGGCCCCACCTCTGCGTGTAGGTCGCCGGAGGGCATCTGTTCTTTGCTCAGACAGGACGGGGTTAAAGGAGCAGCTGCTTCGGGGGCTCAGGCTCACTCAGGCCGGGGGGAGGGAGGGGTACGGAGTGCGGGGCGAGCCTGCGGCGGCAGAGGCCAGCGTGATGTTGCACCAGCCTGAGGCGCACTGTGCATTCTCCTGGGGGAGTTGTCCCTGGATCCCGGGACCCTGGCAGTGGCGGGCTGCCCAGGCTCCCCGGAAGGGGGGTGTGGATAGTGACCTGTGCTAGCACACAGGCTTCTTGGTGGCGGCAGCAGCAGCCTTAGCGTCTCATGCCGGTCTCTGGGGTCCGCGCTTTTAGCCGCGGCTCGCGCCAGTCTCTGGAGCTCCTTTAAGCAGCGCTCTTAATCCCCTCTCCTCGCGCACCAGGAAACAAAGAGGGAAGAAAAAGTCTCTTGCCTCTTCGGCAGGTCCAGACTTTTCCCTGGACTCCTTCCCGGCTAGCTGTGGCACACTAACCCCCTGCAGGCTGTGTTCATGCCACCAACCCTAGTCCTCTCCCTGCGCTCCGACCAAAGCCCGAGCCTCAGCTCCTCAGCCTCACTCCCCGGTGAGTGAGCAGACAAGCCTCTCGGGCTAGTGAGTGCCGGTCGGCACTGATCCTCTGTGCGGGAATCTCCCCGCTTTTCCCTCCGCACCCCTGTTGCTGTGCTCTCCTCCGCGGCTCTGAAGCTTCCCCCTCCGCCACCCGCAGTCTCCGCCCGCGAAGGGGCTTCCTAGTGTGTGGAAACCTTTCCTCCTTCACGGTTCCCTCCCACTGGTGCCAGTCCCATCCCTATCCTTTTGTCTCAGTTTATTCTTTTTTCTTTTACCCTACCCAGGTACGTGGGGAGTGTCTTGCCTTTTGGGAGGTCTGAGGTCTTCTGCCAGCGTTCAGTAGTTGTTCTGTAGGAGTTGTTCCACGTGTAGATGTATTTCTGTTGTATCTGTGGGGAGGAAGGTGTCTTACTCTTCCGCCATCTTCCCCTCGTCCTCAATTTTTTTTTAATTGAGTCAAAGTTGATGGTGAAATAGATGACTAGATGGGTAACTAAAGAAATATTGATAAAAGTGTTTTACTGGTTCAGAATAAAAGCTTGCTCCTTTGTGACAAAAATTTAATGAGATGACTTCTTTGAGCTCAGAAAAGAGTTGGAGAGAAAAATTTCATTCATTTCTCTTTTCAAACACACTGAGCACCTACCATATTCCAAGTACCGTGTTCTGTAAGATTCAGTGGTCAAGAAAACAAAGGCCTTCCTGTCTGCCTCTTTCAGTTTAGTGACAGGCATAGGTAAATAATCCAGCAATTATGGTCCAGTGCTGTGTGGAGAAATACAGGTACAGTGTTAGAACACAGGAGGGGCACCCAGTATGGAATCAGGAGTGGGGTTGGGGGTAGGTGGGGGATGACAGGACAGTCTTCCTGCAAAAAGTGAGAAAACAAGCTAAGTTGAGACCTGAAGGAGGAAATGGAAGAGTCACATGAAGAGTTGAAAGAAGACATTCCATGTAGAAAAAGATAGAATTTTAAATGCCTGGGAGTAAACAAAGATAGTATATTACAGGAATCAAAAGTTGTTTGACCTGACTGGATGATGCAACGCAAAGGGAATAGGAAATAAGGCAGGAGAGAGAAGCAGGGGCTAACCATGAATGACCTATTAAGCCATATTAAGAAGTTTTTATTTTGAGGGCAATGAAATTAATCAGAGGATACCATATTCATATTTGCAATTTAGGGGGAAAATTCTAATTGCAGTATGGTGAATGAATGACAGTGAGCTTGGAGAGAAGAAGACTAGAGGCAAAGAAACTAGTTGTAATGCTTTTGCGGTAATTCAGGCAAAAAAAAATAAAAAGAAATGTTGATGGTTGGAACAAGGCTAGTAGGAATAGGAATTGAGAGAGGAATTGAGAGTGATAAATGAATCTAAGAGATATTTAAAAGTCATAAGCCGTAGAATTTGGGGATCCATTTTATATGGGGGCAGTAAAGGAGAGAGAGCTGTCGAGGGAGATAAACTTCTTTTTTGGTTTGGGCAACTGTTTTCATGGGGACACCATTACTGAGAAAGTGATCACAAGATTACAGGTTCTCTGTGGGAAGGAAGACGATGACCCCTGGGTACGTTGAATCCTGGATTTCTGTGAGACATTCAGTGGAGATGTAGAATAGTTGGTTCATTGAAAGTGCAGATATAAAGGTCATGAGAAAAATATGGGCTGAAGTTACTGATTTGGGAGTCATCAATAGCATGACATTAGCTTCTGAAGCTCAAGAGTAGATGAGTAGTGAGTGATCACAGTGAGTAATATTTAAACAGAAGACAGTGATCAAACCTTCAGATGTTTAAGGAAGGGGACAAGATAAGACCAAAAGTTAAACTTGGAAGGTTGGCCAGAAGGGTAAGAGGAAAAGCAGTTGAGTTTGTGACCTAGAAACTAAGGAAAGGAGGAATGAGGTTCCGGTCAACAAAGTCAACTACTTCAGTGAAAAATAGGAATAATAACAAAAATTTTCGTTGGACCTGAAAACAATATGGTTCAAACAAATTGGTGAGCCTCTTGAGAGCAGTTTCTTGGAGGTTAATGAGAGAATGCAGATTGCACTGAAGGTTGGAGTGTGAATGGGAAATGAAGACATGGCATAGAACAATTCCTTCAAAAATTTGGAGATAGAGAAGTTAAAAGTAAATAAGAACGTAAGATGGGATTTGGGGAGGGATTTCTTTCTAGAGCAAAAAGGCTACATCATATATAAATGCTTATGGCAAGAAGCTGATACAAAGTACAATAAAGTAGGAAGATAAATGATGGAGTGAAACTACTGGTTAGTGACCCAGAGGAAGGTGGGATACAGTGTCAACATGATTGCATTTCTAACTGTTCAACACAAACACTTTGTGTATCTCCAGTGTCTGAGATTCAGGACCTGAATATACTGTCCTTAATTAGGAGAAAGAATATAGTTTGGTGGCCAAAGCATAGCCCTGTAGCTAATTATTCTAGATTTTATTCCCAATTTTATTACTACCTGTCTATGTAATATTGAGCAAGTGACCTTACTTGTGTGCCATGTAAAATCAAAGTCCTTAGTACATATATATTCCGCCTATAAAGGAGAGGCAATATGAGTAAATTTTATCATAGATAATAACTCTCTCAGATCTTGGCCACTGGAGATTTTTTTTCTATTTTGTAAATTTACATGTTTATATACTAGGGATATGGAATCTTTCCCCCTCCACTTTTTTTTTTTTTTAAAATCAGAACACATCTGTGTTTCTTTTCTCTACTCTATGTCCTGTCTTGGAGTTCAGAATAAACTTTGAATTGAGTGATGTGAGCTTTTACAATTACTATATAGCTTCCTGTTACAGGTCTTAGATTGTTGAGGGAGGTACCTAGGATGTCCAAGTCTTGTTCTCAAACACGATCATAGGTTGTATTGTAGGTGTTTTTGGACATGTTCAGAACCATGGCTTACTCGACTGGGAATTAAAAACTGTTAATATTAAACAGTAGAACAATTGTACATTCAGGAGCTCTGGGTTCTAAGCCTAGCCATATTTCGTGATGTGATCACCCTTGATAATCCATGTGATCCACTCTGTGCCTCATATTCTTCCCTATTAAATGGATATAACCTTTCAGGTCCTCACTGTAAAAGTCTGGGAGGGTATATTGTAAGTCAGTGTATGAATATGAGAAAACTACTCTGAACCCAAAGGGGAAACAGAAACTCTACAAATAGAAGTTGCTAAGTGACAGGAATCAACTACATTCTATTTCTGCCATTGGGTTTGATTTGGAATCACTGGTTCCTACCCAGAGGCCATATCAGATGTCACTGTGAGAAGAATGCCAAGGTCAAGAGGATCCTCCTCCCACTTCCTCCTTGTGACACTCTGACCTGGTCAGCTGCCCAGGTACCATCAATAACTGCCAACAGGGATCTGCAGGGTTAATACAGTTGTCAGGCAGCTGCCTCTACAAGCAGAAAATGTTCCTGTTTTATTTGTCATTGCACAGAGTCTATAATGGGCAGGAAGAGTGAGAAAAAATAAGAGTTTTTTTAATTATTGAAATACTTCATACTCTGTCTTCCTCCCTCCCCTGACACATAGTTTTTCAGAGACAGCATAAGCAGCTAAGAGTTAAAAAAAAGGAAAATCACAGTCAAAGCATAAACTCTGCAATTTGTAATCAGTGCATAACCTCTGTGATGAAATTTGTAAGTAATTCACTTTCCACTTAAGCCCACCAGTGTGAGATCTAATGTTGCCACCCAGAACACTAATGAAGGAAGTCAGACGGCAGTGCAGCTAGCCCTTGGGGACTCATTTCTCATATCACGGAGAAGTAATTTCTGTCATTTTTGGCCATCTGGTAGCCTGGATTGTGAAGATGAAGATTCATTCAAGTAGGGCTTAAGAGCTTGGGCCCTGGAGTCTTTTTAGATTCAAATCTGTTTTCTGTTTCTCACCTAGCCTATAACTATAACTTAGTTTTCCACCCATAAATAAAATCCTCATAGGGTATTATTTCCTTATTATAAGGAGTTATTGAGATAATACAGTACTTATAAAGTAATCTACATAAGGTCTTATGTATAGTAAATGCTTAAAGTTAGCTATTATTAAAGTGTTAGTAGTAGCGGTGGTAATAGTATTAGGAGTAATAGTAGTATTTTTATAAAGTCTACCTGTCTGTGACATAGGCCTCATTAATTCCATTTTTAAGCTCTAAGGTACATCATCAGGCCTGTCACACACCAAGATGATATTTAGAGGTTTTCTCTTGTAGTGATTAACCAAGTGTTTCCTTTTGTGGCTAGATTATAAGCAACAAGGTATTACTGCATCTTTATGACACAACTCTGCAATCCGACATTAAATAGCACTCCTTTTCTTTTCCTGACATTTGGAGTAAATAGTGGGCTATAATCATTTTATACACATAAGAACATAAATGTCGGTAACATTTAGTGATAAGAAAATTTATTCTTAATGTGTATAAGTGTACATGTTCTCTAATAACCAAATAAGGTCCATTGTAATCAGAAAAGAGCTAAGACATTTTCATTATGTTGCTCTGCATACTTCCTATAGCACTTGACCATAGTGGAGAGATTCTCACCTTATAGTAAGAACCATGCTTTTCATCTGCTCACTAAGTCTGTAAGGATGTCCAAAAGCACCCAGACTTCTTAATACAAAAATTCAAATGGTTTAAGTCAGAAAAGCACTTCGCTTGAATTTGCCACTTCCTGTTGCATGAACCAGTACTGGAAACCTGCTTTTACTGACATGCTTACATATTCCGTTTGCTTTTGTCTTTACAGTTCCACCAAAGATCTCCAACATTTCCTCGGATGTCACTGTGAATGAGGGCAGCAACGTGACCCTGGTCTGCATGGCCAATGGCCGTCCTGAACCTGTTATCACCTGGAGACACCTTACACCAACTGGTAAGCAATCTTCCAGTCCCCCAGATGTCATACACTGTTTAGAATATCCTCATGTTTCTGTGATTCCATTGGATCCAAAAGGCAAGCATGTATATTGTTATTAAAACACTATTACAGTAGTGACATAGGACTTGTTTAGGGTCATCTCTGGTCTTGGCTAATGTATCCATCTCTATAAAGTCTACAACCATAGGGGGGAAAATATATATATATATATTTGATGATTTATATATGATATTTTTCAATAGAACACTTCCTCAAGGCAACAAATATAGAAGCATTAAATGCATTAAATGACTTAGTATTGTGTCTGAAATATATGCCAGGTTGGTGCCTGAATGTCTTGGAGCAATATTTTGTATGGATTAAATTTCCATAGCTCTTTGTATGTTTTTTTGTTTTGCTTTGCTTTTAAATATAGTTTCCTTATATGTAGCACCTTGTGATGAAATCTTTTAGGGATAATACAAAATTGTTTGTGACTTCTAATATCCTATCCTTAGCATCTTGCTCTGTGGAGGGGCACCAGGGCATGGACTAAATTTCATGAGCTCATTATGGATCCCCAGCTATGGATGCTAATTCAGTAAAAGTCAGAAAATCATTTCTCAGGAATGTCTTCTGCATTCTCCCCTCCTCCTCCCACTATAACCAGGTTCTGAGGTTCTGCTGCCTTTTGAGCTTCATTTAAATACTTTACCAAATTATTTAGTATTAACTGCATGCATCCTCCCCTACTCGACAGATGAAATTTTCTTATATGCAAAACCATGCCTTTGCGAATGACACAGTATTTGTAGAATGGGGCCTGCTATTTAGTTTTTCCAGAAGGAGGAACTATGGATCAATTATTCTTATAAAATGTCATTTATTTTGGTAGCTAACCCCCAACATTTAACTAATTTATATCTGATATTCTTTTAAAGTTTTCTCGTATAAAATCTAGACATCTAGTTTATAACATATTAATTCTGAAATGAACACCATGAAAAATTGTTGTGCAAAGCTAGATAGGCAATGGGAGCTATCCCGAGATACTTCTAAAAGGCCAGGCCAGGGTAGTGTTTGGTTGTAGCATCTTTAAATATTTTGTATTTTGTGGTGTGAGAATATGGGCCTCCCTTTCATATTAGCCCTCAAATTAATTTATCAGGTGAAGTTTGGACTAACCTATGGAATGGCCTTTTATTTAGGCAGCTATTCTTATTAGAGGCTTCTATTTTCTTAAGACAATGTCACTCAAAACCCATTCTATTGTTAATGCATACAGCTTGTCATTTATTGATAATATATAAAAGCAATAAATGAAGCACTTATTTGAGGGATCAACCTCAAACTCATATCCTCTCATTCCCATCTTAAACCTCACATGGAAAAAAATACATATGCAGGCTTATCTGAAGCGTGAATATCAGATAATATATTATCTGGATATCATATACATTTCCCCTGGATTAAATTAAACCTCCAGAGCACATTCTCCTTGAATGGAATTATATTAACCCTCAATACCACAACACCTAGACCTTTCCCATGTAGAAGTGCTTTTACTAAATGACTATTTGGTATAAAAGTTTTGGGCACATATTTAGGGATGTTACAAAACAGGGGTCCCGAACCACTGGGCCGCAGACTGCAACTGGTCGGCGGCCTGTTAGGAACCAGCCCACACAGTGGGAGGTGAGTGGTGGGCGAGTGAGCGAAGTTTCATTTGCCGCTCCCCATTGCTCACATTACCATCTGAACCATTGTCCCCACTCTCCCTCCCCACTCGCCCAGTCTGTGGAAAAATTGTCTTCCACGAAACTGGTCCCTGCTGCCAGAAAGGTTGGGGACCACTGTTATAAAAGATATCCTCTAAAATCATTGCATTTCCTGCAATGTTGTTTTGGAGAGACGGTTAATTGTACTACATAGTTTCCTCTGAAAGGACACTTTGAGAAAGCTCCTCTTTGTTTTCAATGTTTCTACTGTCCTTTCTCTAAACAATGGTTTGTTTTTTAAAATGAACCCAGTGAGTTTTTACAAATAATCATGAGTCCTTCATCGTATTGACTGTTACCAAACTTAGAGCCAAATTTATGACTGGTCTGTGAAAGAATAGAGGGAATCATATATAAATTACACATTAATGAAGTGGATTTTAAATAAACTATGTGGAATTGTATGATATCAAATCCATATACAGACACACTCTTGCTTTCATCTTGTTTTCTTACCATTATTTTCATATTGTCTCACCTTTTGTAATTAATTTAAATCTTTATATACATATATTACTTATAATCTCAATTTTTTATGGAATAAGTGGAGATAAAAGAATGGAAGAAGGAAGGAAGATAGATTATATTCAAGTTATAATCAAGAAATGAACTGCATTAATAAAAATACTTTATTCTTTTGGTGTACTATTGACTAGTAAACAGTTTTGGGTGTTTTTTTTTTCAGGGAAAAATGCTATTGGTGATCTGAACCTAAAGATATATTCTTTTTTATCCCCTCAGTTTAGTAAAGTAATGAGATCAAACCGGAGTTTCAAGGCCTTCCCAGGCTTGTTCTAGGAGTTTAGATCTTCATGGCTAACTCTAGTAGACTTTTTCACGATAGTAAACATATGGTTTGAACCCTGAATAACCTGGTTATCCATGATGTTTCAAGTTATCAAAAGACCAAAGGACAAGCTAGATCTTTCACAATAAAGGCAGCATTTACATACGGTCAGAGAACACTAGGGACTTCAAAATCAACTAGAAAAATTGGTGTACACACAGGGATTCCCAATAGTCAGCCTAGGGATCAGAAAACTAGTCCCTGGGTCAAATCCAACCTGCCTCACATTTTTACCACCTGCAAGCTTAGAGCAACTTTTAAATGGTTAGAAAAAATCAAAAGAATTCTATTATTTAACATGCAAAAAAATATATGACATTCAAATTTCAGTGCCCATAAATAAACTTTTAATGAAACAAAACCATGCTTATTCAGTTACACGTTGTCTATGGATGCTTTTTTTTTTTTTTTAATAAAACAGCAGAGTCTAGTTGCAACAGATGTGGTTTAGCCCCTAAAGCCTAAAATATTTTCTACCTGGCCCTTTACAGAATAGTTTACAGACCCCTGCTCAAGATTATGGCTTGGGGCTTAGGTCAAGGATTTTCTGCACTCATCTATGATTCCATGGGGCTTTGGGGATATCCCCCATTAAATTCCTAAAGACATCTCAAGGGAAAGAACTTTATTCTTCTATAATCCTCTATCTAGGCCCTCTCTATGGGTGAAATTCTATTCTGGCGCATACAAAACTAGTTCCCTGCTGCATTCACAGACTCAAGGGCAGACTCCAATTCTGTCTACAACAGGTATTAATTCCCAAGCCTACTCTTTCATCTCTTTCACATCTGACCTAAATAACCACCTGATCATAATCATATTCCTGAGGACAGGAGAGAGAATCTGCCTTTACTGCTATACAGGAAACCAGGATTTTTTGTTTTATGTGTGTTTTTTATT
This sequence comes from Delphinapterus leucas, assembly GCF_059928025.1. Classification (NCBI taxonomy): domain Eukaryota; kingdom Metazoa; phylum Chordata; class Mammalia; order Artiodactyla; family Monodontidae; genus Delphinapterus; species Delphinapterus leucas. The sequence continues at coordinate 62,290,954 of NC_143132.1, read as the reverse complement.
CTTTTCAAAATTTGGAAACAGGGGGTGATCCTTTTCAGCCTATAATGCTAAGCCTTTCATGGAGACACCCAGTGAAGAGGCTCTGCTCCCTGTGTGACAGCAAAGCTACTGCAACCCTTAGCCATATGAGCAAAAAACCCCAGCTAGCTTTGTTCAATTATTAATTGTGCCTTCAACAGAGTGTGACTGCCTTGCAGAAGAAATGTACCTGTAATTAGCTCGACCTCACAGGGACTTTGAGCCCTGAAACCGGGAAGATTTCATGCAGGTTTCACAAGTACCTGATTACCTGTCATTTGATAACACAAGGGGGAGAAAGGAAAGTAGGTGCAAGGTATATTTTTATGAGAAGAATATTTATTACCTCTTAATTCAGTTTTTTTAAAAAATTTTCATTGGGTCATTTTGTTTCTTTCTTTTCACATCTGAAATTTCTTTTTCAAGTATACTGCAAGTGTTTTTAAAGAGGGAAGTTAGAAGAATGGTGAATTTTTTATATATACAAAATCAAAACATATACCTGACATAGATGGAGGAGAAGAGATTGCTGCATTCCATGGTTGACTCTCTTGTATTTCTGATTTCTTAATTTTTCTCTCCTCTTCAGTTTTTCTATATAATCAAAATGATGTGTCATGTATGTGGTTGTTAAATGTGACCTATTTTCTCCCTTAATTAAGTTAGACTTTCATAATCCTGTAACTCCCAGAGGGCAATTGCACCGTAACATGTATTTTCTATGGAGTGTTTGATCTCACTTCTGTGAGCAATGCTGCTCCCATCTTCATTTAACTTGGTTTCTTCTCACATTCCAAAGAAAGTCCCTTTCTCAAGTGTGCCTCATGTGGTGTCAGGATTGTTCATGGTTAGAGTTTCTGTGCATTTCATTTCTACAAAGGTTTTTACATCCTCAGTAACTTTCTATATCTGAAACGCTCAACAGGCACACTGAGAACTTAGCCCCTTAGCCTGAGAACAACTTAGCAGGCACTGTAATTCTCTTGTCCAAGCCAGAAGCCAGATTGGACATCAACAACCCGTATAGAAAGCTCACGTAAGAAATATTTTCTATTAAAAAAAACACACACACACTAACTTGAAAAGATACATGCACCGCAGTATTCATAGCAACATTATTTATAATTACCAAGATATGGAATCAAACTAGGTGGCCATCAAGAGATGAATGGATAAAGAAGATGTGGCATAAATATACAATGGAATACGACTCAGACATGGTCCCTGCACAGATGGAACTTATAGTTCAAAAAGAAAGCAGAGTATTAAACTAATACTTGCATGAATAACTACTTAATTAGGTTTATACAGTATAAAGGAAAATTGTAGCTTTCAATAAGACCATAAAACAAGGCCATATAGCAAAATCTGCAAGGCAAGCAGAGCTCCCCTGAGGGGAGCTTATGCTGAGACTTCAAGGATGAATAGAACCAGGCCAAGAAAACAGGGGAGGGAAAATATCCTAGGCAGAGAAAGAGTATACATAATAATGCATTGAAGAATCCAGGCCAGCATCTTTATGTGACACCATGATGTTAGTATTTGGTTACTTTTTTTTTTAGATTATTTTAATAGATTTTTTAAAAAAATTTTTTTATAGATTTTTAAAAAAATTATTTATTTATTTTTGGCTGCATTGGGTCTTTGTTGCTGATCACGGGCTTTCTCTAGTTGCGGCAAGCAGGGGCTACTCTTCGTTGCAGTGCGTGAGCTTCTCATTGCGGTGGCTTCTCTTGTTGCGGAGCACTGGCTCTAGCTACGCGGGCTTCAGTAGTTGTGGTTCGCAGGCTCTAGAGCACAGGCTCAGTAGTGGTGGCTCACGGGTTTAGTTGCTCCGCGGCATGTGGGATCTTCCTGGTCCAGGGCTCGAACCCGTGTCCCCTGCATCAGGAGGAGGGTTCTTAACCACTGCGCCACTAGGGAAGCTCCTCTTTTACTTTTTAATATTCTTGGTTTCCCTTTTCAAAGAACAGAAAAATAAAGAAAAATCTTGCTCTATTTTCTTTTCAGAACCTTACTTGTATGTTGGTTTTAAATATACAATGTAGTGTATACCAGCGTAGCAGGTATATAGACAGTTATTTTTGTGTGTGAATATCTTAAATTTAGGTCAGGAACATATTCTTTTCCCATGCATATAATTCCATAATAACCTAATCAAGTAAATACAAACTCTTTTTCAGTAATAACCTTGTCATTAAATCAAATGGGTAATTTAGAAAATGAAGACTACAGAATTTAACTGCATGATTGCTGGCCTCCAAACCTTAAAAATCCTTAAGAGACTAAAAATAACTGACGCGGACAATCTTTAAGCCATGGGAGGATTTCCACAACCAGATGTGCTGGCCATTTTGATGAGTGTTGTACATATGCCCTTGTACCACCAGCACCTCACTCTTGCTCCTCCCAGATGTGTCATCAGATCCCCAGAAAACTCTTCCTGAAGAGAAATGAACCATCCTAGATTTGTCCTTGGGGAGCTAGCTTGGATTTGAGCGCTTCAGGACGTTTTGGAAGCTTGCGTGGAATTGGGGGGAGTGGTGGCAATAGCTTAATCACAAACTTTGCACGTGGCCTAGGAGAACAGAAATAGTGTCCGCATCTCTCAGCGTCTCATGACTTCAAATATTTTTTCCGTTATAGTCTGTGTTTTCTAATTTTAAAATAGGTCTAAAGATAAATCTTTGCCAAAGGTTATCATGAGAATTAAAAGAGAACATGTAGGTGAAGTCCTTAGCACAGTGTTAGCTATTATTGATATTCTTATTTTCAATATCTGTTTTAATTATTTTTTATCCATATGTCAGATTTCCATAGTGAAAGTTTGGGGGTGACTGATAATTTTATTGAAAACAACCTCCATGCCATCTTTATTCATTCTAACACAGCAACCAGGGAGACTTTTTAAATGCTCTCACCAAGGCTAGTCTTAAAATGTCACATCTTATATTGTATCACATTTCAATATACTCACTTGAGGTGTTCATCTTTCAAAAGGGCATGAGTAAAACATCTTGTTAGGGAGAAATTTTCTGGTGTGACTTACTTGTGTGTCCATGCTTCTTCTCCTAGAGGACAGTTTTCCCAGAGTCTGGCTATGTAACAGCTAATACTTTATTAACTGTAGCTGTAGAGAGCCCTATAGGTTGTAAATTACAATGATATTTTTAAAATAAAATTTGTGTACCGTGACACCAAAAAATGACCAACAATTTCTCCAGTTTTCCAGTTGGACCTCTTGCTACTAGGTATTTACCCCTACTACAAAAATACTGTTTCTAAATTTTAAAATGGTTGAGTTCATTTTCCTGCTTGATTCCCCAATTTCCTATTGTCTTTGGGATAAAGTTCAAACTAAGCATGGCAGAACCCTTCATTCAACATATTTTCCTATCCCTAAACCCCTAATCATTCAACTTTAGGCAGTAGGTAGATTATACTACTTATATTTCAAGAATATGCCTTGTCCACTTGCTTTGGGGCCTTCACACATCCTGGTTTTCTTCTTGAAGCATGATTTCGTATCTCACCAATATCATCATTTTGCCAGTATAACTTTTTCTTTTGAGGCCTTCAAGACAACACTCCCTACAGGAAGCCATATAATAGAAGTAGTAAAATTGCATTTTAATTATGTGCAATCTCTAGATTATAAGATCCATAAAAGTACAGAAACTTATATGTCCTACTTATGTGTATATTCTTAGCATGTTGCTTGGCATATAAGTGCTGAATCAATCAATCAACCATGAGTTGTTCAATTAAGGGCTTTATAAAAATAGTATTGTTGAGAAATAACTTACATCATGAAGTGGAAACTAAATACACATTGACAAGTAATTAAAGCACGAATGAATAGAAAGCAAACTGCAAATGACACAATAAGAATTATATAACTAAGGCTATCCAACGAATAGTTTCATTAATCTCTTACTGAGAAGGTTTCAGAAATTTCAGGAAAGCTCTCCAGGTCCTGCTCAGCTCTGTTTCTTCTTTGTTGCCCTGATGTGCTGATTTGCTTCTGTGGGACTTTCATCATTATCCACTGGGCTACAGAGAATTCTCTGAAATCTTCATATTTTTGTATCAAATCCTTTGACATTCTCTTTATCACTAATTTATTATCAGAAATTATTCTTCTTCTCAGCAGTTGTCACACTCGGTAGTTGTCTTAAAAGTTTATGTTTTTACTATTTTCCTCATGAAAGCAGAGCAGGCACCTACACGTTCTTTGTCCCATTATAGCACCTAGCACAGAGGAAGCGCTCAGTAAAAATTTATTGAATGAATAAATGAATTACTTATTCTAGCTAAATGTCAAACTCTGTTAGAATCTGTTTAAAGTTTAGACTCTAAGAACAGAATCTTCATAACTATAGTTTTTCTTTACTGTATCTTATATATCTCAAATATATAGGACATTGTCTTTCTGTAAGATACATTTTGTAAAATGCCTAGTGCAGATTTCTGTATCTGGGAAATGTTTTTTTTAATATGTGGTAACAAAGCTCTCAGCACTGTCACACCGATGAATTAGTGCCTCAGTGAGGGTTAGGGGTTGAGTGGCAGAAGTTCAGGCCCACCCTGGTTTTGGTAGTAGAGAACAGTTCACAGGTTGAGTCAGTCTGTAAAAGGAACCTCCATTGCCGAGCTGTAAGTTTTATAACATCTCCTACGATTCCCTATAAACCATCCCTTCTGGCCATAGCCACCTGTGGCATAATTTTCATCTTCACTATTCGATTTCTACATCTGGCCAATCATTAGGATTACCTCGAGGCAAAAGTTTTTAAAAATACAGATTCCCTGCCTCACCCCACACTTAAATCATCTCTTGCTGAATTAGGGGATTCTGTAGCATTAGATACTCCCAGTGAGTCAGAGGACCAGCAACATGAGCATAATGATGACTCTGTAAGCACAGGAGGGCAAAAAAATCTGAAGGAGTGATTCTCTGACTTTATTGTACTGGAAAATCATCTGGAGAATCTTGTTAAAATATGAATTCTGATTCAGCGGGTATGGGATGGGGCCTGAAATTCTGCCTTTCTAACAAACACCCAGGTAATGTTGGCTCTGCTGGTCCATGGACCACATTTTTGGCATCATCCTGGATCTTGAGATCAAAATAGATTGGAAGATACTGGGATGTTATAAATAGCCTAGCACAGAGGAACACCTAGGGAAGTCCCACAATGTACATAGTATTCACCACATATTGTTACAGTGTTTTATATTTTAATTTCTCTGTTTCACTCGAGAGATTCAGAGATGGTTTAGAGAATAGGAAAAGTAATTATGGCTTTGAGAAATAGGACTGACTCTTGCCTATCAAGGTTGGACCATGATCAACAGAATTGGCATCACCTTGGAGCTTTATAGAAATGCAGAATATTGGGACTCACTCCAGACCCACTGAATCAAAATCTGCATTTTATCAAGATCCCTGGGTGGTTTGTATGCACATTAAACTTTGAAAAGCCCTAGACTAGAGGTGAAATTCTTTGTATGCAGAGAAAGCTGTTTTCTTCAATATTTGAGGTCTAGAAATTTAAGAATGCTTCCCACTTTCCTTACTAACTAGTAATCCTAAACTTTATCCCCACGTGCACTCCCTCCAAATGTATTCCTACCAAGAAAACAAACAAAAAACTGGTGTAGCGATGGGGGTGGAGTTACTGGGCCATTGAATATGACTTGGAAAGGAGAACCGTCTGATGCTTTACCTACATCGGATGCTGCTGCTAAATATTGCAGGAAAATTTTAGCTTAGTGCATGAAGAAATACTGTCTGAACGACAGTAGCCACTTTTCTTATCATGTTTTGTAATGGCTTTATCTACAAAATGCAGACAATAATATGGTGCCCTGCCTGCCTCATGCTGTTGCTTTGAAGGATCAAATGAGATAATGAACGTGAAAGTAGCTTGAATAGTGTAAAGCTCTCTAACAACTGTAAGGGATTAAGAGGAAGAGTGACTTGGTAGATGAATGCAGAATTTAGAGCCTGGGTTCAAGACTCTGCTCTTCTCTGCTCTTCACCATTTACTTTTTAGGAGTTTGGGGTAAGTCCTTTAAGCTCTCTACTTTTCACTTGGAAAATATGAATAAAATAATACCTGCTCACCTACCAGGATTCCTGTGTTGTCTCAAGTGAGATAGTGTACATGAAAGTGATTTATTAATGATAAAGCATTATTTAAGGGCTGCTTGCTGTTACTATTAACTTAGATTCTGCAAAACAAAATATAGACTTAAATTACAGTAGTCATTTTGGTTAGATAGTAGAAAGAACTCACTGCAAGGCTATGAAGCACTCCATTTGACCAAAATAAGTACTAAAACCAGAGAAGTGCTTCTCAGAGTGTGGTCCCCAAACCAGCAGCATTAACATCACCTAAGAACTTGTTAGAAATGTAAATTATCATTATCGAACCCCAATCCAGACCTACATGAATAAGAAACTCTAGGAGTGGGGCCCAAGGGTTTGTAATTTAACAAGTTGGCCAGATGATTCTGTTGTTCCATAAACTTATACAACCCCTGCCCTATAAAGGATATAAAGAAAAGACATCTTTTTGAGATAGGATTGTATGCTATTTTTACCAAGCACGAGTATAGGAATATTTGAGATTCTATGAAATCAATAGGAAACATTGTGATGACCTGGTGTGCGTGCGTGTGTGTGGTGTGTTTAAAACTATTTGATATATAAATGCACTATCACATTTCTATGGCTCGTATTTCTGTCATTTTAGATGAAGAGGTTTAGAAGTAACAACTGTACAGAAATTCCCACTTTGTCTTTTTCCATCTATAGTCTAATGATATTTGAGGCTAACATATCACTTCAAATATGCACATACTTCTGAAATCCTCATCCTTCTCTAGGTATACATGTTCATTTTCAAGTCTCCCAGCACATTGAGGCTATAGTTAATTCCAATAAAACACAAAAACCTCAATAGGTTACTCAAATGGGGTCACATTGCCCAGAAAAGACATGTCAATGAAGTTGTCCCATGTCACTTAAGAAACATATGTGAGGGCTTCCCTGGTGGCGCAGTGGTTGGGAGTCCGCCTGCCGATGCGGGTGACGCGGGTTCGTGCCGCGGTCCGGGAGGATCCCGCATGCAGCGGAGCGGCTGGGCCCGTGAGCCATGGCCGCTGAGCCTGCGCGTCCAGAGCCTGTGCTCCGCAATGGGAGAGGCCACGACAGTGAGAGGCCCGCGTACCGAAAAAAAAAAGAAAAAAAGAAACATATGTGAGAAGCATACTCTTTTACCAAAAAAAAAACACCCCAAAACAAAAAAACCCTTGCCATTTCCTTTATGTGTCATCACCCTCATTTTATGCATCAAATCGGGTATTTTTCTCAAGTTGGTCAACAATTCAAAAGCCCAGGAGGCTCTGTTAAGTCACATGATTGTTAAATTGTGACGTTGTCTGCTGTTGACTAAAGTGTTAAAATCTGATGAGGGGAAGAGAAAAGGAAATAAAGGACTTCAATAATTCAGTTGGCAAATATCAATGCAAATCAGATCTAATTCTTCAAGGTATTCTAGTAATAAAAACTGAAATGTCAGTCTTTGAATGACATCAGTCTTTTTTTTTTTTTTTGCAGTACACAGGCCTCTCACTGCTGTGGCCTCTCCCGTTGCGGAGCACAGGCCCCGGATGCACAGGCTCAGCGGCCATGGCTCACGGGCCCAGCCGCTCCGCGGCATGTGGGATCTTCCCGGACTGGGGCACGAACCTGTGTCCCCTGCATCGGCAGGAGGACTCTCAACCACTGCGCCACCAGGGAAGCCCGACATCAGTCTTTTTTGAAAAAATTTTTTGGCCTGATCACTGAGGCTTTATGCTGTTTTGGCCATGGAAAGACAGATCCAGATCAGGGAATGAGGGATTTGAAAGGCACATGGGAAAATAGTACAGAAAGTTAGTTCTTCATGAGGCAATCCAATAGATATTTTGTATTTTTAAAAATTCTCACTATTCCAATAAATAAATAAAGCCATGAGAAAATTGCTTTAAATTGCAACAAACTATAAATTCCAAAATTTCACCCTAGAACAAAAGGCAGTCCAAATATAACACATGGTATTGAGGACTCGGCTGCTCATAGCTTAGTGTCATTTGGTGTGGACACAGACATGGGCAATTCTTTGGGTAACTCTGGAATTTAGACAGCTTACTTTAGGAGCTGTCTGGGAGAAGATAGGTAGATTCCCTTGTTCCTTGAAGAGAGAAGAGGCAGACATCTTTTATTTTCACAGATAGTAATTAATTGTGGTAACTATACTTGCTGCCCCTGCAATGACTTCTATAAGCCCACTTATTTAAAATAATTAAGTAAGCCCACTTATTTTTTTTAACTGTCACTGTAGTATATTATTCAGCTTGGGCTGCCATTAAAAAAAAATACCATAGACTGGGGACCTTAAATAACAGATATTTATTTTCTCACAGTTCTGGAAGCAAGAGGTCCATGACCAGGGAGCAGCATGGTCAAGCTCTGGTTAGAACTCTCTTCTTGGCTTGTAGACAGCTGGCATCTTGCTGTGTGCCCACCAGACCCCTTTCTGGTGTGTGCACAATGGAGAGAGAAGGAGCAAGCAAACTCTCTGGTGTATCTTCCTATAAGGGCACTAATCCCACCATGAGGGCTCCACCCTCATGACCTTATCCAAACCTAATTACCTCCCAAAGGCCCCATATCCAAATTTTGTCACATCAGGGGTTAGGGCTTCAGCATATGAATTTGCGGGGGAACACAATTCAGTCCATAGCATATAGTATCTGATCTCATGATGCTGACCACCTGGACTCCTGGCTCATCTGTCTTTCTCTGAGCTCCTGGGTCACAGACTTGCAATGGCTCTATCCTCACGTTCTTTAGGACTGGATATATCCTGGAGATAAATCCTCTCTTAAACTCAGGATATGCAGCCATAATCCAGAGACCAAATGGGAATGGCAATAGAACTCTGTTGCTTACTCTCTTCCCTGAGACCAAATGTCCTGTCAATAGAGGAAACACCATTATGTCTTCTCCATAATGCCAAAGAACCAGTAGGAGACTCAAAACATGTCCCATTAGGTTATTCCTGTAACACACCCAGGCCAGGCTGGAAGGAAAATTTGTTTTACACATGTGTAAGTAGCTGTAACTTCTGCCCTTGGCAGTTCTGTTCCTGACTGTCACTAGAGGAGATAACTCCCCAGGAACCTTTAAGCACTGTAAGGTCTCCGCAGCAGGCTGACTCAGCTGCTGGGTGTCAGAGTGGATCAGGGGCTCTGCTGAGGCTAGTGTGCAATGTTGCTAAGCCTTTAGGAAAGCATGTGAATCTTCACTCAGGTCTGTTTCTTGTCCACAGTGTGGCTCTACCAAAGAAGTGTCCGGCAGCAGCAGTAACTCACAACCTTATTCTATCATGCTGTGTAAGGGTGGGTAACTGGTGACTGGAGGACTTATAAAGGGCTGCTACCGTGGCAGCTTGTCAGCACCCCATCTTGCTTCTGACCTGATCCTAAATAGTGTCTTCTTGTGGTTACAGGCTTGGAGTTCTTTTATCAGATCCAGATAATCCATTTATTAAACTCTCAGCTGCCTAAGGTGGTACCTTTCTGGGTTGGAACAGATTCTCAGCATCCACTGAGACACCAAGATACAGAGCTGGTTCTCTTTCTTTGGTGCTTCTATCTTAAATGAGAGAGTTCCATGAGATTTGGACAAACAAAAATAATAATTTAGGTCTTTTCTCACCACATGTACCATTACCACTACTTTTATTACTACTACTATCACCAACACTAATAATAACCTCACTAGTTTCAACTACTCCTGTTAATGATGGAATGTCTACCCCATGCCAGTCACGTCCAAGGTATTCAGCATTTGTAATTGCTAATTTTTATAGGAGATACTGGCCAGTCACTCATGAATGATTCCATGAATTTTCAGAACCAATTCCCAGCTCAAGCCCAGAGCTCAATAGGCAATAACATATGAATTAAGAATCGGACCTGAGACCATTGCCAAGGGGCATTCCTGGCTTTGATTAGGGACAGAGGAAAATCTACCAGATATTAATAGATTCTCTAAATGAATTTTTCTCCCAGTTGGCCTTTCATAAGAAACCAATCAAACATAAACAGGTGATCCAAAGATTTTATGTATATTTACATTATTCATATTACATACATTTGCTTATACATATATATATATATATACATATATATACACATGACTTGCTTATGTTATTTGTATGAATTTGATATTATTGGACCTTTTAGGTTTTTAGAAATAAGTATTCCCGTACCTTGTGATTTCTCAGTTTACATCAGTAAGAAACTAAGGCACAAAGCTGCATTCCTAAGACTCAGTTGTAGTCACAAATCACACAATTTCCCTTCATTATGTTTGCCAAACTATCTTGATATCTGCATCATCAAAATATACCTGTGTATTAAGTATACACAGGTATAACTCTGTTACCACACACGTGGTGGCTTTATTCTCTCACTGTTCAGAAGTCCAAAATCGAGGTGTCAGCAGGGCCACACTCCCTCTGAAGGCACTAGGGGAGGATCCTTCCTGGCCTCTTCCAGCTTCTGGTTGCTTCTGGCCTTCCTTGGCTTGTGGCAGCATAGTTCCAATCTCTGTCTGTGTCCTCACATGGCCTTTTCTTCTGTGTCTCTGTATCTGGGTGTCTCAAGTCTCCCTTTTTTTTCTCTTACAGAGCACCAGTCATTGGATTTAGATTCCACCCTAAATCCAGGATGATCTCATCTTGAGATCCTTAAATATCTCTACAAAGATCCTTTTCCCAAATAAGGTCACACTCACTAGTTCTGGGAGTTAGGACTTGGACACATCTTTTGGCAGCCACCATTCAACCCACTACAATCTGCTTTGCAGAGAAAAAATAAAAAGAATGATGAAATTCAAGAGTTACAAACCTAAATGACTTTTGAAAGGCAAAGTACAGGAATCTCCGGGGGCTTCCCTGGTGGTGCAGTGTTTGGGGGTCCGCCTGCCGGTGCAGAGGGCGCGGGTTCGTGCCCCGGTCCAGGAGGATCCTGCGTGCCACGGAGCAGCTGGGCCCTTGGGCCGTGGCTGCTGGGCCTGCGCGTCTGGAGCCTGTGCTCCGCGGCAGGAGAGGCCGCAGTGGTGAGAGGCCCACGTACCGCACACACACACAAAAAAGTATGGAAATCTCCAAGTATTGCCATATTCAAATTAAATGTAATTAGACTTTGCCTTTATTATCAAGTAATCTGAAGAGAGTTTACATACTACATAATTCTCTGAGTTTACCTATGAAGACAAAGGCCTTTATAGAAAAACATAAAGGAAATGTGCATTGTTGCTAGGAGGAGAAAATTGGAAAGGAGGCTAACCTGGGTTTGAGTCTTAGACATGATTTGCTGAATGTGTGATCATGGCAAAATGACTTCCTTAAGCCATGTGATGACCTACAAAATGGGATAATCTGACTTTCTCGTTATCGTGGGAATGAAAGAGATAATGTTCATGAGGCACTTCCCATAGTACCTGGCCTGTTAAGCTCTTAATAAAGAAAGTTGCTATTATTGTTGTACCATTAAAATTTCTAATTGAAAAAGGTGTGATTTGTGTGCAAAGGCACACATTGGTGCCTTTGGTCACATATGGTCACCAATTCACAAGTGACCATGCCTGTATGAAGAACCAAGAAACGGTGCTTTGTGACCGCCTAGAGGGGTGAGAGGGAGACGCAAGAGGGAGGGGATGTGGGGATATATGTATATGTATAGATGATTCACTTCGTTATAAAGCAGAAACTAACACACCATTGTAAAGCAATTATACTCCAATAAAGATGTTAAAAAATAATAAAAATAGGGCTTCCCTGGTGGCGCAGTGGTTGAGAGTCCGCCTGCCGATGCAGGGGACACGGGTTCGTGCCCCGGTCCGGGAGGATCCCACGTGCCGCGGAGCAGCTGGGCCCGTGAGCCATGGCCGCTGAGCCTGCGCGTCCGGAGCCTGTGCTCCGCAACGTGAGAGGCCACAGCAGTGAGAGGCCCGTGTACTGCAGAATAATAAATAAATAAATAATAATAATAATAAAAATAAATAAAGAAAAAAGAAAAGAACCAAGAAAAACAACCCAGCTAACAGTGACACATCTTCATCTTTCCTTTGCCCCAGTGCTTTAGCCATAGAGGACTTTTTCTATGTTTTAACTGGCCTTGAAATGATGGATCTTTTTCCTTCAAACATTGCTTATAATGGATCTTTCAGGTGTTCTATTTAAACCCTAATGGTTTTGCAAATAGCAAGAATCATGAAACACCCAAATTTGAGGTAAAAAAATATATATATGCAACATAATTCAGAGGCAAGTGGCCAGTGTGAGTTTAGGGCAGAAGGTTAGCAGAGAGGACATTTGTCTACCAGCTGAGAAACAGAAACCCCATCTGGCTCAACCTGTGTAAGCTTCCTTTCCGTCTGAACATTTTGTCCACAATAGCTGTAACCTCCACTATCCCCTTGGCTACTGTCTCTCCCATAACCTTAATTATGACTTTCCCTTACTCTCTGGGTACATGGGGATATTTTTTCCAAGGATGTGCTTTCCTTTTACTCTAGCAATGCACAGAGGGATGTAGGGTGCATGGTGCAGTGGGCAGGCAGCCAAAGCTGCACATTCAAAAGGCCTGTCAGATGGCATCCATGGCTTTCTGCCTCCTCAGTTCTCCTTCCTAGTCTCCTCTTGTGTTCTCCACTGTCTGGCACCAGGAAAATATTTTCCATCATTTTCTTTCTTCCTTTTATAGTCCAACTTCAAGTTGTTCTAATCTTTAAGTGAAAAGTTTAAGAAATAGAAGTCTAAGTAACTCCCATTTGGGGAGTATAAGGGCTAGTAGGCCATGCATGATTCAGCGAACAATTGTCCACTTTGCCCCTTTCTTGCTGGCTTTGACCTAGTTAGTCAAATATTAGTAGAGATTCTATATGAACTTGCTTCCTTCAATATTAATGAACTTTGGTAATTTTCATTTCGGGATCACCCTACCTGTCGTGTACAAGAAGAGGCTACTGCTTCGAAATACTCAAAGCCAAAGAGAAATGATAGAGAAAGAAAACATTGTGAATGAGTTATTGTTAAGGGGAGTGTGGTAGACAGAATAGTGCCCCCCCATAATTATATTCTAATCTCCAGAACCTGTGAATACGTTATCTTACTTGGCAAAAGGAACTTTGCCGATGTGACTAAGTTACAATCTTGAGATGCAGAGATTATTCCCAATTATCTGTTTGGACCCAATCAGAGGTAATCAGAGGGAAGCAGGAGGATCAGAGTGAGAAAGATGTGATGACAAACGCAGGGGTTGTAGTCAGAGAGAGATTTGGAGATGCTACACTGCTGGCATGAAGATAGAGGAAGGGGCCACAAGCCAAGGAATGCAGGCAGCTTCTAGAAGCTAGAAAAGGCAAGGACACAGATTCTGCCCTAAAAGCTCCTGAAGAAAGGTAGCTCTGCTGACATTTTGATTTTAAGCCCAGTGAGACCCATTTGGGATTTCTTACCTCGAGAACTGGCTTATTGCTTTAAGGCACTAAATTTGTTGCAATCTGTTATAGCAGTAATAGGACACTAATGCATGGAGTGAACTCTTAGAATAGTTCATAGCCAGGCATGCAGTTATATGAAATTGGCTTGAGCTTTGGGGAAAGAAAAAGATACTAAGCTTATGTCTATACAGAATTACTTGTTTTGGCATAACAGGGAATGGAGATGCTTTGATCCATGATATCATCACATTTTGTTACTGGTTACTAATATTCAAAGAATTTTATTATGATAAAATATAATGCAAAAATATGCCAATGGAAACTTGCTTTTTTTCTTCCCTTTTTTCTTTTCTTTCTTCTTTTTATGATCTGCAAACACTTTAGGATCTTGAACTGCCTTGGGGTAATTGTGAACGTCCATTATCATTGTACCATTGAAGGACAGAAACACCTGCTAGTAGTAACATTTCCATGTGATGAACACTAGATAAACCATCATTTATTATGATGTAGTGCCTAGACTATGTCTATTAAACTACAGCTTTGGGAATACAGCCTAACTCTTTCAAAATTAAAATACTGATTTCAGGTATTTGCCTTGAAATTTCCTGGAGAGAGATAGGATGAGAGATAGAAGGAGGTCTCCTGGTTACTATTAAGAGCTACCTTTAAAATGCTCTTTGGTACTAGAACTTACTGGCAGTGACCTCCACTAGAACAGGGATAAGGTAAACAGTTGTTTTGTTTTAGTTCCACTTGGTGAGCATATGGAAGGTCCTTGATTTCTGGTGTCATAAACCTGGTATATGGATAACACTATTTTCCTTCCCAACACTTGATAAAATGTAAGTGACTTGAGGGAAGAGCCAAGAGCTTCTTTTCTCACTCCCCTTCTCCATATGGGATAACTAACTGCACTTTGTAGAATAGAACCAGATTCTCAGCAAGTACTCAATGAGTAAATAAGTTAATGCTGAATTCTTTAAATAACTGTGGCCAACATTGGTGCAGCTTTTGGAGTACAGTGTGTTTTCCCACTCGTGCCTCAGCTGACCCCTAGACACGGGATGAGCTGGGCATCATCATTGAGGAGGCATTGTGCTGATGCCTGAGGACTCCAGAGTCGCACAGCCTGGCGTGGAATCCTGGCTCCATCGCCTCCTGTCTGAGGCTTGTGGAGGAAATTTACTTAACCTTCTCAAGCCTCAGTGTCTTCATCTGCCAAAAAAAAAAAAAAAAAGGAATAGTTCCTGTATAATTGGGTTATTGTGAAGTTTGAGAGAGGTGGCTCTTACAATGTGCTCTAGTATGGGGCCTGGCACTTACAAAAAAGTCTACAAATCATAGGTTTCTGCTATTTTCAGTGGGTGGAGAAGGAAAATGAAAACCAGAGGCATAAAATGACTTACCCACAGTCCCTAATAACAGAATGGAAAATGTGGCTCAAATCCTACTGTCTGTACTGTGTAAATATCTGAGTGTTCAGAATCTGTCTTCTTTTTTCTTTGTTGTCTCTTCCCAGCACACACACACACACACACACACACACACACACACACACACATACCCCTGCATCACTGCCTGGCTTCGCATGCTGGGGAGATGCACTGGAGAACACCACATGTCCCTGTCAGGAACCCCCTAATGGCAGATGACAGCTGTGCAATGACAGAAGCTGTGTGCTTCGGGGGCCAGACCCCTACAGAGAGGAGTGCTTTCACATCCAGCCCTATAAAGGCACTCAGCTTTGTCCTCCTTCCCATATGAGCCTGTAGTCATCTCCCTGCCCACCGACCTCCGTGTTCATACAGCGGTTGGTTTATCTGCTCTTTATAAACCTGCTAACTCCAGGAAATCGGAAAACCCTCTCCCCAGAAGTAGTTTACCTAATCACTCCCAGGCTTCGGCTTCGAAGGAGTCAGGGCTGCCCTAGCGCTCCCAAGGCTTAGAGATAGAGATCGGTATATTGTCAAATGAAAGGCAGCCTTGAGGACTTGAATTACTTTTCTTATCCTCCTTTCGCCTCAAGCTCATCCTGCAAAGCAGGCTCTCTAATTTATGATATCATGGGGCCCACATACTGGGATAAGCACAGCATATTAGCTCTGCAGGAGCTGCCAAAAAGGACAGTAGCTACTTTGTACTTTAGGTTTGGAGGAGAAGAGAATTAGACAAATGGTCCATTTCCCTGGGGGATGAGAAAGCAGCAAGTCTGGGCTAGCAAGAGAAGAGGATGGTAAAGACAAGGGGAACACAGACTGATGCTCAGTTTTCCAAGATCTCTCTTTACATGGAGGGAAAAGGAACATGGTTCAAGTTGCAAATCCTGCTGCCTGTGATCCGGAAGATTCCTGTCACCGAATATGTAGCCAAGCAGCTCTCTGAGCAGGGGCTGATCTCAAAGTTTCATCATCACTGCCCACACTCCAATCCTGGCATCATTTTTCAAGGGATTTGTTTTGTATTTGCAATGTTAACACTCAGAGCAGGGAAGAGATGCCAGCCCTGTGAGCGGCAGCAACACAGCTTGGTAATTGGTTTTTAAACGCTTTTTTGCTCTAAATTGTTACCATGAGTCTTTAGTTCTTCCTCCCTGGAGGAATTTCAATCTTTTATTTTTTGAAGGGTGACTTTTTCTTGCCCTATGAGAATTAAGGGACAAACTTGCAATTTCTGGCTAAGGAAGGGCTCTAACAGGAGATACACATTATCCTATGGAGCAGACTGCTAGGGAGAACCCGGAACTAGGAAATGGGAAAAGTGGGTTTTAGTTCTGACTGCCCCCTGGCTCTCTCTGTGAACTTGAACAGACCACTCTTCCTGTCAGAGCATCTCTTTTCTTATAAATAAAATGAGAAGCTAACCTAGAGCTGGTTTCTCAGACTTTGACATACATAGCAATTGCCTGGGGGACCTTACTAAAATGCAGATTCTGATTCAACATGTCGGGTAGGTAGGGCCAGGGATGGTACATTTAAGTTCCCAGGTGTAGACCATGCTGCTGGTCTGTGAATCCCATTTTGAGCAGCAAAGGTCAAGACTGTTGTTTCTCCAGGTGTGGTCTACCGGCCATCCAAAGTCCTGTTAGGGCTCCTTCCAATACACTTTCTGAATCCAATGTCTTTTTCCAATCTTTACTGCTAAACCTATTTCTATCCCACCATTTCTCTGCTATACTGCTTCAGTAGTCCTAGCTTCCACTTTCCACCTCCTCTATTCCCCACCTAGCATCAGAGTGCCCTTTTAAAAACATAAATTATCTATATAACTCCCCCAATCCCAATTAAAACCCTCCAATGACTTCCATAATCTCTTGGAATTAGATCCAGCAATCATTATAGCCCTATGTGATTTAGCCTTTCTCTACTTTATCACCCCCATCTCGTACCATTCTCCTTCTCCCACTAGCTCTACCATAAAATGGTTCTCAACTAGGGCTGGTTTTACCTCCCAGGAGACACTTGACAATGTCTGGAGACACTTTTGGTTGTCACAACTGAGTGGGTATAACCAGCATCTAGTGTGTAGAGGCCAGCGATGCCACTGAAATCCTACAGTACACAGGAAAGCCCCACACAACAAAGAATTATTTAGCTCCGATATCAATAGTTCTACTGTTGAGAAACCCTGTTCTAGCCACACTGACCTACTTTCTATTACTCAAGGTCACCAAGCTTCTTCCTACCTTGGGGCCTTTGCACTTGCTGTACATCCTGTGCCTCAGACCCATATATGTGCACATACATGCACACATGCTTCTTTTTATCTTAAGGCCTCAGTTCAAATACAGCATTGTAAGGAAAGCTGTTCTAATCACCTTAGCTCAAATATCACACACTCTCTGCTACTGTTGTGCTATTTTATGTTATTTTATCACTGTCACTGTCTGAAAGTTCATCATTTGCTTACTTATGAGATTTTAAAATCTGTAGCCCCACAGTGGAATTAAGTCCCACGATGACGTGTACTTTGTCCATCTTGTTCACTGCCTTATCCTCGGTGATACTGCTATAACCTAGAAGGGTGCCCAGGGAATATTTACTGCTCAAAAATATATGTTGAATTAATTAGCAAATGAATGAACCCAAAACTGAATCTACTTGGTTATATATTTTTTTTAATGTAGAATTCTAAGCCTCACTTCAGAGTTACCAAAACAATCTCACCGGTATGGGGTCCAGGAATCTACATTTTAACAAGCTTTCCTTGTGATTTCTGTACATACTGGAGTGTGTATGGCTAGGCTAGATTAACAAATAACTAACTCCTAGGACTCACAGCGAGACACTCACTCCCCAACCTGCACAGAGATCTTGCCAACAGACATACTTCTCTTTTGTCTTTATGGAAAAAGGCCAGGAGTCCTGTCTTTGGTTTTCTCTCTGTGTGTGGGAGATGGGGAGGAAGGTCTGGAGAATAACTCTGACCAGTAATCCAACCCATCCTTAACTTGAGGTTGAATAGACCTGGTTTATTTTTCTTGAAAACTGAAAGGAGCCTAAGGGGTGATGAGGAAATGACCTTTCCTGAAAAAATTGTAATAAAGTGAGAAATGAACAAAGGATAAGGAAAAACTATATGAATTTAACCTATATGAATTATCATGAGTTTCATGAGGACTTTGGTGGATTTTTTTTTTGCCCAAAGCCATACCAGTGGCTGTGAGATCACAGTCAAACAAAAAACGCCTGAATGATTTCACACGCAAGTCTAATGAGCCTTCTATTTCCCATCTTGAATTTACATCATTGTTTTTTAATGTCAGGGAAAGACTTTGCATTTATCTCTGTTACATGCAACCTTAGTAGATTTGTTTTATTGTTGAAATATTATAATAAGGCAATGATCTCAAAATTCTTGTTACAAAAGTCTAAACGAAACAGCAGGCCCCCGAAGACTTTGCTTGAAATAAAAAGTGATGGGGGTTTATCTGCATATGTTACTCCAGAATATTTACCCTTTGGATATTATTCTACCATCTATTCCTAACATGTAGTAAATTTCAAAGTGTGATCATTATTATTACTGTTATTCTGTGGTTTAGCTATTTTAATCTGTTTAACTGATTATAATCAGTAAGTTTGGTTATCATGTTCTTTTCTAAGTTCCTCAAATTGACATCAGTCCTTTAATTAATTTTCTGGGAAAAGTTTTCAATCAGTTATGAATTCACTTTACCATTATCCAGTCCACATATTTCAAATGTTTTGCTTAAATTCTAATATATTCTACAGTACTCTTTTAACCAGTTGTTCGGCAATCATAATGGAATTCAGGTATTTATTCAATCCACAGTTCTGATTGTTAATATATTATGTCTCAAGCTAGGCTTTCTCTGATAATTATTCGTATGTCCCCAGAGACAAATCATTGATGCTTCTTGGAAAAATAAAATATACCGATTAAAATATACTGGTTTCCCCAACAGCTGCTAATTAATGCTCATTAATTTAAAGGAAAATTTGATCTTGGGGATAAGTCATTGGTGATCAGTAGTAATGTGTATTACTTTTCTCAGTTTTGCATTGAATAACTCTACTGCCCTATTATTAACATGTAAACTCAAGTGAACTAAAACATATACCTTCCTATTTTATTACGTTTTCCCCCTCTATAAACCTAGTACAGCACTGATCATTAAATAGGTGATAGGGGAAGTTAGAACAATTTGAACAACAAAATAAAGTATATTGGATTATAACTCAAAATATAAAATAAATGTCCATGATTCCATACTGATAGAAATAAATGGTTGAATCAATAAATAAATAGGGGAGACAAATCTCCCACCCCCCAAAAATAGGTGATGGGGCGGGGGGAGTCTGAATCTGTTCCTAAAACTATCTAACCACCTTCTGAACACCCTCTGGAATATATGTAGTTCCTTAAATTCACTAACAACAAAAACATAAAACCAATAATTAAGGAGTTCGGCGATTCTTAATCAGAGAAAGTAATAATGGTCTGTGGTATGGAATAATTATCACCATCATCATCAACAAATATTCCCTGAGTAGCCTGTACCATGTGTCTAGCAGTCACCCAGGTCCTGAATACTGAGGGGAGGAAGGATGCGAAATTAATCAAAAGGGACAAGGGCCCCCTTCTCTGGGATCTGCAGTAATCTCAAACATTCACAAGCAGTTTGGGGTGAAGATGTAACAAAGCTCTGGAAGAGGCAAGCTATTGATCATGTGTATTCTTAACTATCTGGCTATTGACAGGAATCATGGTGGCATCACACAGAAAATAGATGGCCCTAGAGCAGGACAGACTCCTTTCTTTATTAAAATTATGGAAGATTCCTCTAATGAATTCTGTGTGGAAAAAGCTGATGAGCTTAAATCAGCAAGACCAGTGATTGTAGGTACACAAGTACAGGGAGGCTTCTGGGAATGCTTTACGTAAACTTTTATTTGCACCCGTCTCTGGAAAAATGGGCATTATGCCATGCCCAGATAACTACACTCTCACTTATACCTGTATCACACTTGCTACATCTGTTTCAGGGAGGGGTGGGGGAAAAGACATTCTCTAGTACATTGTCACCCCAGTATCTCCATGCAAATACCTGTTATTAACCAAATCCCAGTCAGTGTAGAATGCAAAGATTTAATAGCTAAACTTGACTGTTGTTCCCTTCAGGATCACAAGGTGAAGCTAAAGGAAGAGTGGGGTCACTCTGGCCAAATCTCACTTTCAAGTCTAGCATATAAAACAAGCCTCTCAAAGAGAGGATTCAGTCTTTGTGACTCTATGTTGACTTATTTTCTCTTAACCATACAAATCCCCGAGACATTCCACTACCAGTATGTAGAGACCCCTAACTGTGCCTAAATGGAACTGCCTTCCAGCAGTTAAATGTGGCCCCTCTAATGATTATTCAACAGCACAACACATCAGTTACAGATAAGGACTACATCAATATTAAGAGAAAGTAAGCCTTGTGAAAGAGGCATAGGATCCTGATACTTTTATAATTAAATAATTTTATAACTGATATGACCGACTTCCCAAGTTGGGTAACCAAATAAAGTTGATCTTGGGGGGGAGTGGTTGTTTCAATCATAACTCCCTTCTTGGCTGTAGTGAGTCTATCCTTTTCTCCTCTTTAGAGTCACTCCTTACAAGCCTCCAGACTTATGAAATTCCATCCTCGCCCCTCCCACTTGCCCTGAAACTGACGGCTATTTTTTTTTTTTTTTTTTTTTTTCTGAATATGCCACCAGGGGAACAGGTGATCTGAAGTCACTGTGACATCCAGGAAGTCACTCTCCTGGTTGTTATTGTCACTGCTGCAATGCTGGGCTGCCGCTGGTCATTTCCAAAGGCCAGGTTCTTTTCACAGGGAGGGGGCAGCAAAACAAGAAAAGTTCTTTTGTCCTAACTTCTGCCGTATGGAAACTATGGGACTTGAACTTGTAATTTTTAGACTCTCAAAACAGAACTCAAACCTGGAAAACAATCTGCATTTTTTCTAAGAGTCTGCATTCCTGTGGCCTATCAGCCCCATTCTTTTCAAATATAACATGCCTCTGCTGAGAGAAGTCAACACTCTGGTTTTGATTCATACATTTGTCAGGAATACCAATAAGAAAAGGGAAAGGGATGGGAGATCATTTTACATTTTAAAAGATACCTCATTTTTTACATTAAATTTAAAAAAAACTAACCACCATTGCAAAAGTGTCACAATTTTCAGGGCAAAAGGTAAAAAAAAAAACAAACCACATTAATCTTTATAATGAAAAATAATCTGTTCCTTTAAGAACACAGGGGAAACCGTTATGAAAATAAAAAATCAAATTAGCATGGAGTGTCGTGACTTAGAAAACTTTCAAGCAACAAGTTATTAGCAAATTTCAAAAGAGGAATAGGTGAATTTAGTTTACATAATCATTAAATGTTAATAAGATTATCTGGATCTATGTAATATAGTCAGAATTTTTGAGAAATTGATTCTTTTATGGAATACTAAATTCCTTACATCTCCTAGATACACCACAAATCAGAGGAATTCATGGCCATAGGTAACACAGCAGTTGGAATGAAAAACAAAGGTGGAATTTTTCCTAACATTTTCAAGGCTGTCCAAAGGACATGTTGGATTTTACACTGGAGCTGAGCCCAGGTTTATGTCATATATTCAAACTGCCACTGGAAAAATTTAGGGGGATTGTTGTTTGTTTGTTTCTTTTTTTTTTTTTTTTGCGGTACGCGGGCCTCTCACTGTCGTGGCCTCTCCCGTTGCGGAGCCCAGGCTCCAGACGCGCAGGCCCAGCGGCCATGGCTCACGGGCCCAGCCGCTCCACGGCATGTGGGATCTTCCCGGACCGGGGAACAAACCCGCGTCCCCTGCATCGGCAGGCGGACTCTCAACCACTGCGCCACCAGGGAAACCCTTGTTTGTTTCTTTTTATAAGCATTTATTTATCATTTTGTCTCAAGAATCTCTGTGTTCTAAAACATTGGCTTATAAATAATAAGAATATCCCTATACGGTGTGCAGGGGAAATGTAAAATTATCCCGTGCTTACAGGATAGAACACTGAGCCATGCATAGCTTTGAGGCCAGATATCTGCGTGTTATATCACGCTTTAGAAACCTGAAACCAAGTGCTGGAGAGATTTCCCCCATCCATACAACCAGTATGAGCCAGGTAGACAGGAAGAGAAGCAGAAAAGAGGGTCTCCACCAAGTTCTCAAAGTCCTGTGACTGAAAAGGCAGAGAGCCCTGAGGGAGGTCAGTGTTAATCCGACACAGAGCTTTAATTAGGGCAGCAGATAAATTTATGAGTAGTCACGTCAAGGCAACCTCTTAATTATCCACCTCAAGA
Organism: Delphinapterus leucas; assembly: GCF_059928025.1. Taxonomy (NCBI): domain Eukaryota; kingdom Metazoa; phylum Chordata; class Mammalia; order Artiodactyla; family Monodontidae; genus Delphinapterus; species Delphinapterus leucas. The sequence continues at coordinate 62,268,531 of NC_143132.1, read as the reverse complement.
TAGCTTTGACTTGCCATAAATTTACTTTTACTTCAAGTTATTCCATTGTTACCCTTTCGTCATCTTTATGAACTATGTCAACATCACATCATAAACCTCCACAAAGGAAGAAGAGCCATCAATACACAAAATAAATGTATTTTTGAAAAGTTTTCTATAAGGAAAACATTTTGCAAAAGAAATCTTTTGGCAGTTATTTGCATTATATGAGAAGACGCTAAGGTTTCGAATGACCAAATCCACTCAGTGGTGTCATCCTGGCTTTAATACTGAGACTAGAGGAAAGAGGGTGTCTTTGATCATCTTACTCACCTGTAGGAGCCCAAACATCTATCTTCAAAACTCTAGAGCAAGAAGACCAGCAGCCACAGCAGCAGAAAAAGAGTTTTGACCCAGGGGAGAGTCGCAATTCTGTGAATCATCAGTACATCGCCCTCACCCACCTTCTGGCCCTCATTAACTACAGCTGTCATGGCAAATGAGGGCTTAGGCAGCCATTTTGATCGGGTCCCCATCTGCGTCACACCAGGCTGCTGCTGGCACAGAGCTGGAGCTGGGGGACGAGGACATCTAATCTGGGGAAAACAACCCAAAGTGTTCTTCAGCTAACATACTTCATAAAGTATGTCATAACAGAATTGTGTGCACTGTACATTTTCTTCTCAAACTATACTGACCGCAAAGAAAAGAACTCAGTTCCTGCAGCCCTGTTATCCACTTCCACCTGTCCCCTTTCAGAACAAGACACTGGGCTATTTTTGAGCAAAAAACAACAAAAAAAATCCAGTAGCATATGCAAGAGCAAACATGTGGGCAAAAGAAGACAGTTCCAAATGATCCACTTTACCCTAGAGCAGGGCACTGCTGTATTCCTGCCATCTGAGCTTGCAGTGGTACTGCTGGGCATGGGCCAACCTCAGCACATTTAGCCACCTGCAGTGCAATCCCGAGGCATTCCCTCCAGAGTTGCAGCCTGTCGGTCTTTAAATGACACTTTTTTCTTCTCTGGTTCATTACTACTTTTACTTATAGGAGACTAGGTTAGAGAGAGTGGCTTGAAGCCACATTTTCCTTTCCCCAGATAGATAAAGATATTCAAAGATGTTGACATTTCTTTCTGGTCCCTTAATGAGTACAGTGAAGATATAAGATTACCCTGGTTCAAGTACTTTGCTAAGATATATATATCTTATATGTATATATACATAAGCATAATTGCATTTAATTTTTATGGAGTTCTATAAAATATATATCACTATTCCTATTTTATAGATGAGGATACTGAGGATTAGAGGGTTAAATAACTAAAATCTAGTAAATGCCATAGATGGTATTTGAACCTACATACTCAGATGCTATACTGTGAGTTATGACCTTGGCAAAGCTTTCCAAAGTCTAATCTCTCTTCACTTTTAAATGTAAATACAAAAGCTCTGTATTGTCTTACTTTCTTTTTTTCCCAAGGAAATAAATGCACTCACACATTCATTTACAAAATAATTTAGAAAAAGGATTCTTTAGAGGAAGTGGAGGCATAGGCAGAAAAAAAATTTTAAAGGAAAACCATTCTATCAATGCATTTAGATAAAATACTGAGATATCTTTACCTATAGTAGCCAATCTACCAGTAATTGGCCTTATACAATAATTCTCAAGATGTAATCCTGTGCTACTTATATGAAAATCACTGGGGTGCTTGTTAAATGGAGTTTTCCGGGGCCATCCTGGACAGAATAAATAAGAGCCCCGAGACTCTACATTTAAAGCATACTCTCTGGGTTATCCTTATGTCCACTGAAGGTGGAGAACAAATGGCCTAAGATCTTGTGCTGTTTTTCATCATGTTGTGTAACAAGCTATTGGCAAGTGCTTTTGATGATAGGAAAATGGTAAGTTTTAGGTGGACATAGCTTGTGACTTTCACAATATCACTCAATGACAATGGCAGGGCTTGTTTCGAAAGTCCTGGTACATTACCAGCAGCCAATTAGAACCAAGCTACACTTGGAATTCCTGAGGAAGTAGAAGCTGATTGGTGTGTTCAGGTTGTTATAATGGATGACTAGGAAGAGAATAAGCATTTTGGAGAAAACTTCTCTTACATGGTGACCTTTTTTGCAAGACAACATGCCTACTATTAGGTCACAGAGTTTATTTAAATGAAATGAGAATTTTACCAAAGGTTTTGCAACATGTGCTAATCAGAAGCTGCCTGTCAAGTTGAAGTAGCATCAAGAGGCTAAGAATAAGGGCTCTTGGGTGTGAGATGGTTCCTACCAAATACCAAACCTATTATCATGATTGGCTGTTATAGTCCTCTAAACGGCAAAGTGATTAAATTGGTCATTATGAAACCCTAAAGATGCATAATTATGACAAATAAGACTCAAGTGTAAAGAGATTTCTATCTCACTGACTGGATTACATTTCAAGGAGGAATCAATAAAGGAATGTTTTTAAAACCATCGTCAGCTGTGTGGAAGCTGCTGAGGAACTGGATTCTCTTGATCTTCACACAAATCTCTTTATGTGTCATCTCAACACACTCAGTTCAGAAACCTCTCTGGATCTTAAGGCTGATCCTAAATGTTCATCCTATGCAAGGACTTTTCTCCACTTACATTACAGCCCCAAATGATGCATGGAATATTCTTTTTGATCATTTTGCTAGGAATCAGATGCCTCTAACAGGATCCTGGATTGTTTCTGAGTCACTCTAACTTGCTCTAAGTCAAGTCTGCAGCCTAAGTTGATCCACTCATCATTATTAATATTAACTGCTAAAAATCGGGACTACAAAACAACCTGTCCTATCCAGTCTATTTTACATCTAGGAATTGAAGAAAATAACTCTGGTGTCACGATACATTGCCAAAACAACAATGGTTCCCTCCAGGAAATAGACCTACTACAAACCCTTGTACAATATGCCTGGGTCACTGACAATAAGGATATACCAGGCTGCACCCAGGAATTGCAGCACACAGTCAAAGATTTTTTTCTTTAGCACTATAGAGGAGACCGACCCTATGAATCTAGTTTCTTGATAGAATACTTTTCAATTACTAACAGGTTGACAAAGAGCATAGAAAAATAACTCCAACAAGAAGATTTATGTGTCCTTTTGGATGTTAATACTAGTGTCCAGTATCAAGCTTCATCTGAAGTATCAAGCTTTGTCATTAGTATAAATTAAAAGTACTATTTATTAATTAGTGATATTTGTCAAATTACCAGTATCTTCTTGGAAAGAAGTCCCTTCTAGGTATGTTGCATGAAGTATGATGAAAACTATAATTGTGGTGGTTGTTTCCTTGAAACAGAAAATCACCAAGGATGTAGCCAGCATTTATTTTCTGTTTATTTATATTATACACAGAACATAAGCTATTCACTTTTCCCTTTTTTTCCTGCTTCTTTTCTCTCCCTGTGAATTTCTTTCACTTTCTTTAGTTCTGTTTGCCACGTAACTTGAACTGTACCCTCATCCTCAGAACAAATCATTTAGTGTGAAAATTGAATGCCCTTTAAGAAATGAATTGTCTGTTTGATATCACTGTGCACCTCTCATTTAGAGAAATGCTATAGTTTCATTGGAAAGAAGCAGAAACCTCAAGAGAAAGGGAATCAAAACATTCTGCAGGGTGAAAGAGTTTTAATTGTTTTCAAATACATTTTTAGACAGTCATAACAACATAGGAGAGATAACAAAATAGATGGTGTTGATGAAAACAAGCAAGGACATGTGGATGACTTTTTTTGTAACTCAACTAACTACAAGAACCCTTGTCAACTCAGAGCTTGCAAAATATTAGCCATGTTGATAACTGAAGTATTGTTTTCCTAATAAAAATGAAGGAAATTCGAAAGCCAATGTGTATTTATAGCTCTCTAATTTTCAAGATTATGTTCTTTCTAAAGGATTCATGCTAAATCCACCCACAATTAATCATTATCAGGAAGCCTTACCTTGGGGCCATTCTGTTCTCTGCTTTGATAGCCAATGTTTGACTTGTTCCAGAAGCAAGCTTGGGAGAACACTCTTTGTTTGCTGCTTGCTACTACTCCTTTAAGTATGCTTGTTGTTTCCACGTGTACATGGAACCAAATGAAACGCTCTAAGAAGAGAATTAACTGTGTCATTAAGGGAAATATAGTAGCTCAGAATGACAATAAGTTATCCATTTGGGAGCCTTTGAAGTGAAAATTTGTATGTGATTTTGTTATCACTAAAATCAAGGCATAAAGAAGTTACCCATTGTAGTGGTTTACATTTATCTGGTTTTCTTGTAGTTAGAAAGCTTTTGGATGAGACGGAGCTTCTCATAGTTGTAGAGGGGAAGGGACGATGTAGACATTATCAGAATGGAAAGTCATCCAGGTAGAGTGTGATTAGAGAGGAAACGCATATGTAGCTTTAGAAACATCACAGACATACAATTTCTTATTGCCCTTATGTACAGAAGAGCTTAGAAGGAAAGTAGAAGTTCTGACTTGCTGGAAAAATTTGAAGGATTTGAAGATTTTTATGTATACAAGGATAAGGGAGCCATTCCATGCAATTGTTTAAATAGAAAGAAGCTCTGTATTCAAGCATTTTTTCATTATTGCAAAATATATCTGTATTAAAGATCCCATATCAGAAGTATCATTTTTAGGTATGATGCAGAATTTGATATATAGATAAAATAGGTCCCGAGGCTTAATCAATGATAGCATGAACAGGAATTCACAAATCATCCAAGAAACCTTTCTATAAATGGAACATTGTAAAACTATATTCTATTTGATGAATGTTTCCTAAACTTTGAGGATGTCAATTCTAATTATATTATTTATTTAGTAGATGTTTTTACTGTTCTTATGTGGGGTGGAGAAGAGAGGAGAAAGCTATCTAAATCAGTCAGGATAATTAATCCTAACTTCCACTCTAGTTCCTGAAATCTCAATGGCTTAACACAATAAAAATGTATTCCGCCCTCATATTACGTCCTACATGTATCATTCTTCTGCACCTTGTAGCTCTGCCATCCTATAAATATGGCCTCCAAGGTCACTGTGATGGGGAAAGAGGGAGTGGACAGGGTAGGCCACAAGCTCATAACTGCCTTAGCCCAGAAGAAGCACACTTCATTTCCACTCATAGTTTATTGGCCACAACTCCCTCTTTTCACCCTACCTGACTGCAGAGAAGGCTAAAAATGCAGTTTCATTTGTGCCGAGAAAGAAGTAAATGAAATGAGATGAAATGAGATAGAAGTAAATGAAATGAGATACAGTAAACACAAAGCATTTTCTCTGCCACAGTCGGCCCTTCTGGCCTCCAGATAGTCACAGACTTCTTTTTTCATACAGAATACCATGACCCCCTCCCTGAGGGAGACAACCCAGTCACTGTGTGCACCTCAGATTCCACAGCCTTACCCATGAGGTCCAGATATTGTTCCTCCCAGTTCAACAAATGAGGACATAAAAAGATAAGCTGTCTCTCTCCTCCCTTCTCCCATCCTGTATACCCCTAATATACAGTGATGGAGCGGAGATGGTATAGTTGCAATACACTGTTTCACTGGGAAGAGGGATGAATGGGAGATAAATATTGGCCATGGGTCCAAGACAATTCCAAAATTCCACTGGCTGTTATATTATAAAAGCCCCATCCCCCCAACCTGGTGGTTGTTGAGCCTCTCTGACTTTGGGTTCTTGCCCACTTTTTTCTCAGTGGTTCCTAGATCTAGCCTCTGTGAGGGGTAGGAGAGGCTATCACTCACCGACCACTTTCTTGATGACATCTGAAGCAGGAATTTGGAAATATGTTCTCTTTGAAGACTACACAACTTTTGAAGCTCAGCTTCTGCTTATGGTAGCCCAAGGTTTTTAAAAAGTATCTAACAATGAAATTCTTCAGCCAATTTCTCAATTACATAGAAATTCAAAAATTACTTTTTTTCCCAGAAATTCTGGCTTTTTCAGTCTGAGCTCATGATTTCTTTGGTGATACCGTTCCCTAAATATCTTTGTAGGTTTCTGATCTATTTTCTTTGAGTCCTCAACTTGTGTTAATAATGATGCTCAATGTTCTTCTGGGGACCTAGCGCTCAAACATGTTTTTTTTTTCCTTTTGCTTTCTAAGCTCTACATCCTCTTCCCACCAACTTAATGGTAGCTACCTTGAGGGCCCACCCTTAATATGAATTTTTTCCCTGAGTCTCTTTAATCATCTAAGAGGCTATTGGCCTTTTGTTATTCAAAATCTTTTAAAATCTCATCTCCAACTATTTGTGATCAAGAAGCAGTTGGATTCCTAGTATTAATAGTATAATAAATATTTATTGAATACATAAATAAATGTGAATGAATTGACAAGGATCATTTCTTCTTCTTTCTCTCCTCACCACAGATCTAAGTTCCCTAATTTCTTTGTACCTACAGTAGACCCTCAATATGTTTTAACATTTGTAAAATGGATGAAAAAGGCTTATTCTTCTAATTGTATCTGTTCTCACTGGATAATTCAATTTATTTACAGCTCCATTTATGTTCTGTGCCTTCTAAGAATTGAACTCCAGTTTAGACCCCTACCCTGAGTTGTAGGCTCATATATCTAACTCTTTGATAAAAATCCCCATTGATTATTCCCAAAATAAACTTAAATCCAATATGTAAAAAATTAAATTCATCATATTTTCCATCCATATCCATTTTTATTCTTGAATTTTCTTTCTTTGTGAGTGATACCTCAACTCACTCAAGACAGAAGCTTGAGTGTCATACCAGACTCTTCCCATTTTCTTACTCCTTATACCCAACTTGTCACTAAGCTTGTGACATATATCTCTTGAATTGTTCTTATTTCTCTACTTTTTTTGTTTTTATCATGTCTTATGTAGGATACTGCAAGGGCATCCTAACTGGTTTTCCTGCCTCCTCTCTGACATTTCTCTAGTTCATTCTCTGCACGGCTATAAAATGATTGTTTTCAGATATAAATTAGCCATGTGCCATTTCTGTTTAACCACCATCAGTAGTTTCCCATTGCCTTCATGTTAATATCTCTGCCTTTGTGCTGACACAGAGAACACTCTGTGGTTCTGCCCTTACCTGTGTTTCTACCCTACCACCCTCTCACGTGCTCTGCCCTTCCCTCTGCATTGCCCTTTCTCTGACTAGATGTTAACTGCTTATCCTGGAAAAGCCTACTCTCAGGCAGCCCCCTCTGGAAATATATGTTGATTCAATACATGATCATCAGAAATCTTAACACTGAAGAGCACAAAACCTAAAAGCAAAACGTGATTTGCAATTCAGCCACTAATTAATTTATACTGCTAAATGTCACCTTAGATGATGGGATCCTCCGATAATGACTGAAATGATCCATCTCTGTTTTCCTTTTTGTGTTTCAGCAAGCGAGGTTTTGAGCTGAGATTTTGTTTTTTGTTGTAGCTTGGTTTTGGTGGAGGCAGCAAGAAAAGTTTGGTTTTCCATAACTTCATTTTTAAATAGAATCTCAAATGACCTCTCTGACAGACTATTCATACTTTGCCTTAGACTGGATTAAAAAAAGGAAGAAGAAGAAAGAAAAATGCCTCCATGGGCAATGATTGGTTAAGACAGAGAAAAGAGATAAAAATTCACCCACAGGAGGAGGCTGAAGCAAGCAAAGACAGTGACAGGCAGATAAACAGAAAAGGAGGAAGCAGTTAAAAATAAAAATCTCAGGTACCTGAAAAGCCCTGGCTGAGACAATGAGGAAGATAAAAAGAGAAAGGGGAGGAATACAGTCAGCACTGCTGGTAATTGGAGAGGCTAGAGGAATGGGGGATGGAGGCTCAGAGAAGGAAAGAAGGACAAAGAAAGAGGCAAACAATAAAGGGGGAAACTGAACACAGGAAAACGTTGAAAAACTGAGAAACCAGAGTATCGAAAATGGGAATTTGGTATGCCGAGAACCTCTGGGGGTCTCACTTTTCAGTTGTTTCATTAACTTCTGTACCAGAAGAATCATGGGCCATTTGGAGGATTTTCCCTCCTTTCATTTAAAATAAATAATTAAATACTTAACTAAGGAATCTCTCTCTTATGAGACAATGTTCAAAATCAGTGCAAGCTAGCAATAGGCATCCAGATGATTTGGAAGCTCAGTTCCTAAAATGTGAAGTTAAAGAACTTGGCAAATGTGTCTCCTGAACAGGAGTCATACCATCTGCATTTCCTGCAGTTGCCTCCCATCCCTGCCTTTCTGTCTATAAATGTTTTCTTCTTTACCCACAGTTCATCCTTTATGCGCACCCACCAGTTGCAAAAAGGTGTTACTGCCTCTCGTTCGCCAATAACAGTTGATGAAAGCCTCGGAATGTCTCAAAGCTATCCCTTGTCTATCTGCAGAATACATTGGTAATGATGATGAAGTGTTATTCTCTAGCTTCTCTCTCCTTCAAAGAGGAATAAAATGTGAAGGCATTGATGTTTTTTCAATGAGATTGTAAACGTGATCGAAATGAGTACACTTTGAACCTCCAATTTACACTTTTCCATCATTAGTGACATCTTTACCATTAGACACCTAGTCACACAAAGGTTGGGCTTCTTTAGATACCTATTTGAAGGTTTCCTTGTGTGATTGACTATGGCACTGCGAAAGTGCCAGAAAAAGAATAATGTAATTTCCCTAGCTGAAGTTCTGCCTTGGAGGTTGGGAGGAAGGCTCTTGGTTAGAATTCTGATGTGTGGATTTGTTTTTTGTTGTTTTTGTTGTTGCTAAATAATGTTCTCAGAAATAAGGGCTGAAAGAGAACATGGGACAATATGGACTAAAGTACAAAACAATTCAGCAAGTGACCTTTGTGCTTCTGAGCAATTAGCCAATCAGATTTCATGGCAAATAGACCATCTAATCAGTATTCATTTCATGTGATTGGTAACCAGTTGATGTCAGAAAATGAATGAAAGGCAACATTCAGGTATGTAATGATGATAAAATAATGGATTTTATAAAGCTACAGAGTTAACAGGCTTGGAAAATGTACTTTGCAGCTTTAGAAAAGATGTAATATTTTATAAGATCTTACTATCAACAGTAGAAAAGAAGTTCAAAACAAACAAAAGGGAATTTATAAGGTAATACGCATTGCTTTGTCTTTACCACAAAATGCTCCACTTTAGGTAAATATCTAATGATTTATCTTGGAAAGAATCTTACTATAAAGCTGTAGTGGATGTTAATTTCCCAAAATCTTTTTAAGAACTCAGCTTTGGAAGGCAAAATGATTTAGCCCTATCCTAATTTTCATTGTTTATTCAGTGAGCTCACTTCTTTTCTTCCTTATAAATGTTTTCTATGATGAAGCAAGTTCTTATGGAACAACTTTCATTTCACACCAGGAATACCATGCCATTGTTGGGTTATAGCTTATGGTGTTTAAAAGGGAAGGGAACTCAGTCTGGGACACTGGCATTGTGACCCAGGGTTGAAACCAACTCTCAGAGGTACTCCCCAAAGCTCTGGTTATCACCAGTAAAATAACAATTCACCTCTCAGTTTTCTTTTACTGAAACTGACACTGTAAGTAACAAAACGGCAGTGAGGTTTCAAAGAAAGGAAAATGACCTTTAAATTTTCTGAAGCCTAAAGGCCACTTCATGCAACAGAAAACAGCAAGAGATACCTGGCCTTAGAAGGTGAGTGAGATGACTCAGATTAGAGGATGAAAGGGGAATGCATCTGGGACATTGGGGCTTGTCCTTTCAGAAGTCACAAGACCAAGGTCTCCTTTAGATGGAAAATAGAAGTGGATGAACCTCAAAAGACTTGGTACATATAATAACCCAAAGGTCTCAATCATTATTCAAGGCATCTAAGAGTTCCAAAATGTGTCAGCCAACTTGATGTATTCCAGTATTTTCCATTATGTTTTTATAAAACCAGGATTGAAGGGAATATGTGTGAAAATTAACATGGAAATGTTTCCTACTATCTGTAGCCTCAAAGTAAAAATTAAGACTATTTTTTTCCCTACACTAATAGAAAGACAAACTCCAAACTGAGGGACCACACTATAGGGCTCATTTTTCTTTTATATAGAAAAAAATTGAGGAAAAAAATTGAAGAGTTGCAAAACATTATCTATTTAGAAGTTCTGAGAAATGTGGAAATTTTCCAAATTATAAGAGAAGATTTCAACTGCTAAATTCAGTAGGAGAAAAAAAATTACAATCTACTTTTTTTGATATTATTATGAAACTAAATAATAATGAATTTACAGTTTAAATGAAGTGATCATTTCTTTCTTTCTTTCTTTCTTTTGTTTTTGTTTGAAGTGATCATTTCTTAAGAGGGAAATGAATTGGCAAAGTCTGAAATTTTGAGAGAATATTTTTTTTAAATATCAAAACCTCTCCCAATTCTAGGATAAAATCTTGGAGCCTAACAAGGTTCCTTTTTTTTTTTTTTTTTTTTTTTAAATTTATGTATTTATTTATTTATTTTTGTCTGTGTTGGGTCTTCGCTGCTGCGTGCAGGCTTTCTCTGGTTGCGGCAAGCGGGGGCTACTCTTCATTGCAGTGCGCAGGCTCCTCATTGCGGTGGCTTCTCTCATTGCGGAGCACGGGCTCTAGGCGTGGGGTCTTCAGTAGTTGCAGCACGCAGTAGTTGTGGCACACGGGCTTAGTCGCTCCGCGGCATGGGGGATCTTCCTGGACCAGGGGTCGAACCCGTGTCCCCTGCATTGGCAAGCAGATTCTTAACCACTGAGCCACGAGGGAAGTCCCTAACAAGGTTTCTTATGTATTTAATATGACAAGCTTAAAATAAGATGCAGTGAATTACAGGTACCATATCTTACTGAAATTGAAATATACATTGGTTTTAGAGCCGAAGAGTATGTGAATTTAGCTTAGTAGAATAGGAAAATAGTGAACAAATATACTAATGATGAAAGGGCATCTTTAAGCAGAAAAATTATAAGCTTCATTAAAGGTGTTTCAATTGCTCCAAAGCCTTAGAATTATTTAGCAAAACATTTATTAAACACCTACTGCATGCAGAGATTAATATTTGGACTAATGGAAAATACACCATGATTAGAAGGAATAATCTCTGTCCTTTTTTATCTATTTAGAGGAGAGAAATCTGATGTATGGTGATCAAAATTATTATTCATGGGATCACAGTACTCAAAGGAACCTCATTGTTTATTCTAGTCTTGGAGATTTTAGAGAATGGAGATTTGTTGGTCTCCCTTGGAAGCTCATTACAAGGTTATATCAAGAAACTATGTTCTAAACCTCTGATCAGGGTAATAGCCACTATCTAATTTCTGTTTATATTCCTGGGCTCAAAGGGACTGCTGAAGACAATCATAGAATCATCAAAGCCATGCTTTCTTATATCAACTGAATCCTTGCTGCTTCTAGGAAATACTTGTATCTAACTCTTTCGAAATATCTCATATACATTCCATAATGGATATGCCAAGAATTTCCCATTATTTTAAAGCTTGTAAATCCCACAGTATTCTTGCCTTCTCATTTCCTTCTGCCACATAAGCTTGATTCTTTGGGCATCAGCATTTCCATCTTCCCTTTTCTCCTTTTCAAACTATCCTTAGTAAAACAAATACTAGTACAAGCTAAACAGTGTTCTAAGATTGATGGAAAAGCTCCAATAAGACCAGCTACCTTAGTCTCTTCTTTCTTCCTGCTCTATTTTTGTGCTTTTTCCTATCTTCTAAATATTCTACTTCTTTAACGCACTTGTATTGATCTTCTTTTGCCTTTTCAGTATCTATTCATTCTTAACTCTCTGCCTTAAATTCATAAGACAGTTTTATTGGTTTATTTTTTTCTGTTTTACAACGTTGCCTTTTCTACCAATAAACAAATACCTTCTTTTGGGCCAGATATCTCAAAACAGTGGATTTCATCTCCTTAGTCACATCTTTTGCTTTCAATTAAATATGGCAATCACCAGTTTCTTCCTAATTGCAAAATCAAATCTTGGCATCATATTACTTCTACTTGTTTTATGGTAGTACTCAGTCTGTCAACAGTTCCTTCCTCCTTAGAAACCAAGCCTCCATCAGCAATCCACTACTAGGCCCTATTTCTTTTCCTTTCTCCTTTTTCTTTGTAACCACTCATCTTTTTTACTTACTGACTCCTTTTCATTTTCCTATCTGTGAAATGCAATGAGATTTTTTTGTCTGCTACCTTGGATGAGATCTTCAAAGGATAGAGTTGGTTTACTTAGTAGGAATACTATTAATAATACCACATTTCTGAGCTTATTTTCTCCTTGTAATTTGCCACTACCATGAAAAGAAGAAAATTTCATACTTGGTGCCAGAATTTTTCAAAAATTCATAGCAAATCACTGATGAACCTTTTTTTTTTTTTTTTTTTTTTTGCGGTATGCTTACCTCTCACTGTCGTGGCCTCTACCGTAACAGAGCACAGGCTCCAGACGCACAGGCTCAGCGGCCATGGCTCACAGGCCCAGCCGCTCCGCGGCATGTGGGATCTTCCCAGACCGGGGCATGAACCCGTGTCCCCTGCATCAGCAGGTGGACTCTCAACCACTGCGCCACCAGGGAAGCCAGGATGAATCATTTTTTATATGGGGGGGATGGTTATTGGAATAAAATGTTAAAGATCCTGATCATTTAGCCTCATTGACTTTGAGTTTTCTTATCTGCAAATGAGAATTAGGATGTCTGCTTACCTCATTTTTGTGATAATCAGATGACAAGTTGTACATAAAAACATCTTGTGAATGTTTAAGTACTATTTCAATCCATCATATTCTTACTGGGAACCAGTGTTTAAAAGATCCACATAATACCAAATTTGTCCTTTACCTTTCACTTTTATAGGGGTATAGCTTTTGCCTCTCTCATAAGAAGGCATTGACTATAACTTCCTTGCCTTAAGGCAGAAGGCTGTGCCCTTTCAAATCCCTTCCAAATCCCAGAGCTGTGTCCTTGGGGATTTCACCTTTCATGACTACTCAAAAATGATAGTTATTGCATCTGTCATAATATTTACCGATTTATTAATAACCTAAAGTGAATTTAGTTCATTCAGCTCCTCAAGGCTATGAAAATGGTGTTTTCTTTCTATTTTAGTTTGTCCTTCTTTCCTTCCTTCACAACTGGAACCACGGGAACTTGCCCCAGTCAACTATTTATAACAATATTTAAACTTGAAAGAAAGATAGGAAGAGAGAGAGAGAGAGAAGGGGAGGGGAGGGGGCGGGAGGGAGGAGGGAAGGGAGGGAGGAGAGAGGAAGGAAGGGAAGAAGGAGGAAAGGAAATAAGACAAAGATTTTTCAATATTCTGTTTTGTTCTTTCCTGCTCTTTCATTTAAATACATCATACCCAGTAGTTGGGATAATAAGGAGAAGATGCTTAAGTTGGGAGACATTTGATAAGGAAGAATAATCTAGGTACAATTCAAGCTGCTGCAGTATGTCAGCCAAGGATCATTCCAGGAAAAGATCAGAACCTGAGCAGAGGAATTGAGTTGGGAAGGTATAAATATAAGAGATTCTGAGTAGCCATGTCTGGCAGGAACCTATGGTAAAGTTAAAGGGATTGGGCTAAATCTGCATTAGAAAGGTAGAATCCTAGATACCATGGTTTGGAGGACACCTTAGAGGTCATGTGGCTCAATACTTTTATTAATGTTTGAATCAACCCTGTAATATTCTTCTCAAAATAAATTTAAAATATTTGATGACAGAAAACTCACTCTTTCCTGAAGTAACCTAGTGCACCTTTTGACAGCACTGACTATAAGAAACTTCTTTCTACATTGAGCATAAATCTATCTTCTTTTCACCCATTGGCCCTAATGTGCTTGTCTGGGCCATAATATACAAGTTAAATTACCTTTCTTCTTGATTATTCTTTATATATTTAAAAGACATCTCAGGTCCCTCTAAATCTTCTCATTTGTATATAAAACATCATCAGTTTCTTCAGCAATATCCCATATAACATGATATATGATGTGGATTTTAATGACATAAAGTTCTTTCCTTTACTCAACATTATGCTTACACTCCTAAGAATGTTCTCCATTTTTTTCTCTATCCATCTTATAGGGTAATACCTAATACTGAATGAAATATTCGCTATGAATCCTGATCAAATAGGATAAAGTCCTACTGTATTATCCATCCATGAGAGATCATCTTTTTCTAGTATCTTCTGAAATCTTTTTCTTCAAACAAATAGAAGCCCCTTCAATGGTGGTGACCTTTCTTGATCGTTGTTTCTGCTCAGCACTTTTGAGTAGATTGAGTTTTTTGTCATATATATGAAACAGGAGGGAAGGGAGCAGGGCACAACCTTTAAAAGAATGACATGCCCGGAGGACACAACATAAACTGATTAGAACCAAATAGGTCCAAGATGGCAGACAAGTTGACTGCCACTAGACCTTGAGACTCATTATACGCTCATTGTAACACATCATCAATATGAATGACATACCCACAGGCACCATGACAGTTCCAAGGCCGACCATAAATGTCAAAAAAGTGGGTGGTGGCCCAATTCCTGGAAATCCCCACTCCTTCCCCAAAATAGCTGGAATACTCCTCCCACTCATTAGCCTATGAAATTACCCATCCCTATAAAAACACAACCCCATATTCTGGGGCCGCTCTCGCCTTCTGAGATGGCCCACACTCCACCTGTGGAGTGTGTTTCTCTCTAGGTAAATCCACTTCTATCAGTTTGTCTCTCACTGAATTATTTCTGCAACGATGAGACATCAAGAACCTGAACTTCATTAAGTCTTGAAACCAGGTGTGTGATCTCAATTAAAAGACCATGGGTTCAAGTCCCAATCTGAGTTACACGTTTTCATATATAGTATGCCTCCGATAAAATCAGTTGACTTGGTTTCATAGCTGCTGAACCAGTTACTTCCTCTACCCCTTTCTCCTTGCTATCTCCCCTAATCGTTTTCTTGTGTTCTTAATTGTTTTGAATCCAAATAAGGGAGTTTTAATTCCCTCTGACAAACTGGAACTATTTTATGGAGAATATTTATTGAAAGGCTAATAAATTTGCATTTATTTAAGTAGAGAGTGAAAAGCCACTGAAATTGTTTGACATGATCCAAATTGTCTTTGGATACACTAATCTGGCAGCTACAAATGGAACAGACTGAAATGAGAAGAAACAGGAATGCAATTTGAAGAAGACTTCAGTTGCCCCCTGGAGTGGTATCAAAGGAAATGAAGAAGAGTGTTAAGTGTGGTGGCCAAAGCTGAAAAACTTACTAATGATTAACATGAAAGAGGAGAGAAAATCAAAGTTCCTTGAAAGGTTTCAAACTATAGTAACTTAGTATATTAGTTAGGGTTCCAGAAAAACAGAACCAAGGAATTAGATTTATATAAAGAATTGACTCACATGATTATAGAGGCTTGAGAAAAGTCTCAAGATCTGCAGTCAGCAAGCTGGAGACCCAGGAAAACCAGTGATGTAGTTCTAGTCTGATTCCGAAGGCCTGACAACCAGGAGAGCCAATGGTGTTAATTTCAGTCCAAGGAAAGAAGACTGATGTCCCTGCTTAGGCAGGCTAAGTTCCCTCTTGCCCCACCTTTTTGTTTTATTTACATCTTCAGTTAATTAGATGAGGCCCATCACATTAAGGAGGACCTCTGGGCTTCCCTGGTGGTGCAGTGGTTAAGAATCCACCTGCTTGGGCTTCCCTGGTGGCGCAGTGGTTGAGAGTCCGCCTGCCGATGTAGGGGACACAGGTTTGTGCCCCGGTCCGGGAAGATCCCACATGCCGCGGAGCGGCTGGGCCCGTGAGCCATGGCCGCTGAGCCTGTGCGTCTGGAGCCTGTGCTCCGCAACGGGAGAGGCCACAACAGTGAGAGGCCCATGTACCGCAAAAAAAAAAAGAATCCACCTGCCAATGCAGGGGACATGGGTTCAAGCCCTGGTCCTGGAAGATCCCACATGCCGCGGAGCAACTAAGCCTGTGCGCCACAACCACTCTGTGCTCTAGAGCCCGCGAGCCACAACTACTGAGCCCGCGCGCCACAACTACTGTAGCCCATGTGCCTAGAGACCGTGCTCTACAACAAAAGAAGCCACTGCAATGAGCAGCCTGAGCACCACAATGAAGAGTAGCCCCTGCTCACCACAACTAGAGAAAGCCCGTATGCAGCAACGAAGACCCAACACAGCCAAATATAAATAAAATAAAGTAATATTAAATTAAAAAAAAAAAGAGGAGGACCTCTGCTTTACTCAGTCTACCAACTCAAGTGTTAATCTCATCCAGCAACACCCTTATAGACACACCCAGAATTATGTTTGCCCAAAAGTGTGGCACCTTGTGGCCCAGTCAAGTTGCCATCACAACTGAGAGAATGGTGAAATGAAGCCAAAATAGAAGTTGCTTTGGAAAGAGGGGACTATTGGGCCATGCTGAGTTTGAATATCAGGTAGACACACATGTGAAAATGACTGTGTAGATGGTTAGAAATGAACGGCTAAGATTTAGGAAAAAGACAAGGATTAGAAATAGAGATTTGTGCTTTACATAGAAGGTATTAGTTACAGACTTTCAAGAGGTCAATAACAGGATGTTACTGAGAGGTCATCTACAATGATGACTGAGAAAAAGTCAATGGTTTAATGGTTAGAAATCACGTTGGTCAGAAAAACAGGAGGATAACTGTGTGGGCATAAAAGTACAGAAGCCAAGAAAATAGTGTTTATTCTTGAATCAGTCATCATGATCCTCATTCTCCACACCGTCATCTCCTCGCTGTCTCACACTCTTGAACTTTCATTAATCAAGCTCCTACCTTTATAGATTATTGAAGTTGGTTTCTCAGAAAACATTTTTTTCTGTCTCATTGGCTTCCTCCTTTTGTCTTCTAAATGCCAAGAACCCCCCAAGGCTCTGTCCTCAGTCCTCTTCATAAATCAGAAAAATACCAAAACTATATCACAGTCTCTCTCATTAGTTCCAGATCTGTATTTACAATAGATGGACCAAGATGCCCACCTGGATATCTCTCATGTTTGTATCTCAAGCACAAAATGTCCTGAGAAGAACCCATAATCTTCTAATAAAATCTCTTTAATGGCTCAGGAACACTTTAAGATGCCCAGGTTGTAAACCTCAAAAACAGCTTTGACTTGTTTCTCTATCTTGCCCCTTACTATCCTCCATTTCCAAGGCCAAATCCTATCAAGTCTACCAAAAAAACATCCCCCAAATCTATACCTTTTGCATTATTACTATCACCACCACTACCATTCAATTCAAGACTCATTATCACTTATGTGTGGTATTAATCTCCTAGATGGAATTCGCACATCTAGCCATTCTCACCTCTTATCTGTCCTTATAGATTGCTGCCAAATTAATCTTCATAAAGTCCAATTTAAATCATGTTGCTCTAATACACCAAAATGTTTAATCACTTTTCATTACCCATTGAATAAAATCCAAACTCCTTAAAATAACATTTAACACCATCCACCATCTGGTGATATCCCACATTTCTAGTTGTGTCTTCCATTTCTCCCTTTCAGAAATCCAATACTGCATTCAAACTACAACATGTGATTTTCTTGTTTGTCTCAATCCCTTTGTTCATTCTATTCTCTTTGCCAGTAATGTCCTTTCTAGTCACTCTTCTCTGTGAAGGCTTTGTTGATTGCAAAATGTTTGAGGCTGTATGTTGTGTGTCATATACATTATCATGCTAAATTCTCACAATAACTCTATCACATATCTACTCTTTTCTAAGTTTCACCAGTGTATAAGCTGGTGTTCATATGTGTTTTTTAAATTAGCCCAAAGTAACATAACATAACTCAGCTTTCCATATTTGTCTGACCTCAAAGTCAGTACTCTTAATCTTGATAGAAATATTTTTAAGTTTACAATCACCCCCTCCTGATAATGAGTTCCATGACTTTACTGAAGCCATAGTAATGGGGGAAAATTTTTAATAATGACATTATACTTTAAAAAGTCCTTTTTCTTAGTCTGGGTTATCAAAGTATAATTTACATAGAGTAAAATTTACCTGTTTTAGTGCACAGTTCTATTAATTTGGCATTTATATCTTTATTTTTCCAATTTAGAGTCAGGTGATTTATTTTGCAGTTCTCCTTCATAGTTTGATCTAGTTTCAACAACTTTTGGTTTTCCTTTTACCCTATATTTCTTTGGAAATGCTGTATGTTGTCAACATTATTTCTAGTAACTCCAAACCCTTCTTTATGAACTGATGTAATTTGTTCATGGAATGAGAAGCTCAGTCTATAATTATAGCCAGCATTAATAGATTTTCTCCCTTAGGATCTTTCCTATTAGTGTCCTAGACCTAATGAAATCTGTATTCTTGAAAATTATTTTCTTCATCTTTATCTAATGGATATATAGAATTCGTAAGATTTATATAGCCACAAAAAACCTAGAAAATATACATTCTCAAATGATAGTTCAATACAATTCAGAATGAAATCATAGGGGAAAACGTAAACATGGAATCCATTTTCAAAAAGCTGAACTTCTGCTAAACCTATACAAATAATTGATCCATCCATTTTTTCATCCAATAAGCATTTATTAAGCATTTCTATGTGAAAAAAAATGAATGTTTTCCTTAAGCAGCCTACCATCTAATAGATGTTCTAACTGGTTAACTTCATAACTAGTATGTAAAGGAAATCCAGAGAGTGCGAATGACTTTGACAAGAGTTAACGACTAAGATAATTAAGTGTTGGAATCACCAAAAGGGTAGAGAACCTTTATATTTTTATTAACTTTTAGGAAGAGCTAAGAAGATAATATCTAGCATATTACTGATGCTCAGTAGCAATGAAATAATAATAATTAGGAAAATAAGATGATACCCAGAATGGGTTTAAAGCTTCAGTAGTATTAAGTCAATTAGTGCATTAAAAATGAGAACTAGTTTTCATACAAAAGCAAGAGTCCTTTTAGTAATATGAAAGCAAATGAGAAAGTATTCCCCTTTAAGGCTTTTGAAGATAAGATAAAGCCATTTTAAAGAGCTCTATCACGAAATTCTAACAATAGTTTTTTTCCTGCCATTATAGTCTAAACACATCATTGTCCTAGTTTAGAAAGTCAACTGAATTTTGACTTCTCTGTTTATTGTGACATTTGGGGAAAAACGGGTATATTTTATCATAATATTTCCCATCAACATTGTATAGTCATAATTTTGAGCTTTTAAAATGAAGAGTAAGAAACCTGCTTTTCACCCTTTTCCTGACTCCAGACCCACTGCTCCACAGCTTCCTCTCCAGCACATATATGCTGCCTCTCCTCCATAAGATTGATTCTCATGCCTCAGAAGTATCTGCATATACCCTTGGATTTTCTGGCCGTGGTATGCCTTAAAGAGGTTGAATGAACTGTTCCCATTGCTCTCTCTGCCTCCTTCCTCGCTCACATCCTCAACTCCTAATAACATCATTAAAATAAAAAGGATTAAATGAATTATAACGTACAGTGATTGCTATTAAAACCACATAATACATACAGCTAATAGATTTCAAGACAACACAAAAATCACAGAATTTAGAGTAGGAAGGGTTCTCTCACACGATCCACCTGCTAACCAGCAGTACCAAAATTACCCTTTTAAATAAGTAGGTAGATATCCTATTTTTAAAGAATTTTTACAAGTACAAAGTGTCATACTCTTACCCTAACAATCTGGGTTTTCACACCCCAAAGAAATTTCTACGTATATCTGTGATATATACATTCAAATGCACAGCTAAAATATTCAAATATACATAATAAGTTAAAGCAAGAACTTCTTTGTTCTGACCTAAAAGTAACTCATTAGCACAGATGTCCACATAGACAGTCCCAAATACACTGAGGTCCAAGGGCATGAAAGAGCCCTTACTTCTGTAGACTAAGAAACGGATTCATGCAAATTAGTAAGTGAACTTCAAGATATTATTACAAACTGATTGGTACACACATGCTGCCAAGGGGAAAACAGCATCTAGGCAGTATTATTATTGTTACTGCTGTAATTATTGCCAAAACCGTAAGACCTTAAAGCTTTCTGGATAAAAGGCTTGTGAGGGAAAAACAATCTCTCCTAGGGTTTGCTCTATGGACTTGAAATTACTTTTCAACCTTTTCTTCTTATTTATCCAGCTCATTTCAAAAAATGAAACACCTGTTCCAAGGTGAGGAGAGAGGCTTCTGGGGAAAAGAAAAAAGTAAATTTTTTAGGATGGTCTTATTATTTTCTGTTCATTCTCCTGATCCTTTTTTTTTTTTCTGCCTATTTCTCTGGTTTTAATTTGTCTTACTCCATTTCTATTCTTTCACCCTCAGTTTTTCAGAATGTCCCGCTTCTTTTCTCTCAATGTCTCACCTTTCTACCTTTCAGAAGTATTGTCATTAATCAGTCATCTATTCACTGTATTCTTCGTTTTCTGTTAATCCTTTAAAACATCTCTATGAATATTGCTCCAGAGGAGCCATGGTACTCATTATTGTAACTGAAGGAGTGACAGTAAAAAATAACCATATTTGAAATAAGAGAAGAAGTATGATGATTGAGAGGACACATTTTGGAAACAGAAAGGTTTGCATTTGAACCCAGGCACTGCCATTTACTAGCTAGGACAAGGCTTGTTCATTCATTGCTCTGAGCTTAACCTCGAGTAGATCTTATGAAAGGCTAATAATATCTAGCTCACTGGATTATTGAGGATTATTGAGATAATGATATAAAGCACCTAGTAAAATGCCAGGAACATAAAAGACAATACAAAGTAATGATATCAAATTGGTAGCAATGGTGGAGACAGTTGTGGTAGTGACGATGAGACATGAGCTTTCAGTCTCCTTGCCAGAGGGGTGGTCACCTTCATCCGTTTGGACTGCATGTTCTGGATAATCATTTGCATATTTAAAAGCAGAGAAAGAAGTACTCTCCTAGCAACTTTGCTTAAGCCTAAGAGTTATGGTCAGGCTTAAATTTCTTCATGTCTCCAGAGACAGATTTCACACACGCACCTCAAAATCCAAGCACTAGTTTGTCCTCCCTACTCTTTTTCCCACTATTATTGTAAAAATTTTTATACATTCAAAGAATGTCTAAAACATACATTTAGTTAAAAATAAGAATAATAAAGTTAATATCCTTGTACTTATCTCCTAACATTAAAGAAAAAAGAAAAGCTTATCAATATTTTGAAGCTACCTCTGTGCCCCTCTCTGATTGCAGCCCCTCTCCCCCCAACACTAGAGGTAATGACTATCCTAAATTTGAATTTATTATTCCATTGCTTTTATCTACAAACTGTATTGATGTATGTAATCCTAAAGAATATATTGTTTAAGTTTCCTTATTGTTGAATTTTATAAATTGTATCATGCTGATGGCTTCCTTAGAGACTGAATTTACTCCTAGCTGTGTGTTAGTAGTTTATTGAATGAAAACACTACAATGAATTATCTGTTCTTTCCTCTATGGGCTTTCGGATTATTTCCAATATTTAGTCTTAGAACCATGTTATTATGAACATTTTTGTACATGCTTCCTGGTGCACATAAGGATGTCGTTCTTCAAGGCACATACTTAGAAGAGTAAACTGCTGGGCTGTAGGATATACACGTTTTGAACTTCATGAGATAATGCCAAACCTTTTCTTAATGAGGTTGTATTGGTTATGATTAGGTTAGGCTGCTGTAATTAAAAATCCAGCATCACTGTAGTTTAAAGCTCTGTATTTCTATCTCAGGTTCAAGAAGTGTGGAGAGTGGTCAGTCCAGAGATAGTAAGGCACAGTGTCAAAGACCCAGGCTCCTTCTACTATATAGGTCACCTCACATGTACAGTTTTCATCCACAAGGTCATCTCAAGGTCCAAATGGTTTCTGAAGCTCCAGCCAGAATATCCACATTTTGGCTGGCGAGAAGGAGAAAGAAACAAGAAGTCCATAGCCCTTTCCCCAGAGATGCACACAGCACTTTTACTTGTATCGCCTTGGCCAGAACTTACATGGTTGTATCTGGCTACAAAGGAAAGTTGGAAATGAAGTCTTTATTTGAATTGGCCAGGAATTCAGCTAAAAATAAAGTTCTTATTACTGAGAAAGAAGAGAAAGACAAATATTGGGGTATAACTAGAAGACTCTACCACACCGATTGTACCAATATATACCCCCATCTGAAGATTAAGAGAAATTTTATTTCTCTGCATATTTGTCACAATTAAAACTATCAGAATTTTAAATTTTTGGCAAAATGATAGGTATTAATATAACACCATTTAAAAATTTGTATGTAATTAATACTAAAATTTCATCTTTTCGTATTTTATTAGTCATTTGGATTTTCTTGTCTATGAGCTGCATGTTGTATATCTCCCATTTTTCTATGCGGTTTATCTCATTGATTTATGAGTTTTGCATTTATTCTGAATAATAACCCTTCATCAGTTATAAAAATTGCAAAAAACATCTTGTTGGTGTCATAGCTTTTTATTTTTTCAAAATGTTGTTTGATGAAAAGAAGTTCTTTAGTTTAATATAGTTGAATTCATCAGTCTTTTCCATTATGATTTAAACTTTTTATATCTTGTTTGAGAAATTCTTTCTCACTTCATGATTATAAAATATCCCTACAATTTCTTTTAAAAGTTTTGAAGCTTTATATTTGCATATATACATTTGAATGGATTAGAATTTATATATATATATTTTTTCTTTTTTTTTTTTGACCACACTGCACAGCATGTGGGATCTTAGTTCCCTGACCAGGGATCAAATCTGTGCCCCCTGCAGTGGAAGCATGGAGTCTTAACCACTGGACTGCCAGTCCCAGAATTGATATTTTTTATATATTTTAAAAAGGACTACAATTTCATTTATTTCCCCATGGATAACTAAAATAGTCTCAGCACACTTATAATAGTCTAACATTTTCCTACTAATTTAAAATACCAGCTCAACCTTATACAAGTTTTCTTTTTCCTTTTTTTCTTTTTTTAATTTATTTTTGTCTGTGTTGGGTCTTCGTTGCTGCGTGCGGGCTTTCTCCAGTTGCGGCGAGTAGGGGCTACTCTTCGTTGTGGTGCGTGGGCTTCTCACTGCAGTGGCTTCTCTTGTTGCTGAGCACGAGCTCTAGGCATGCGGGCTTCAGTAGTTGTGGCTCGTGGGCTCAGTAGTTGTGGCCCGCGGGCTCTGGAGTGCAAGTTCAGCAGTTGTGGTGCACGGGCTTAGTTGCTCCGCGGCATGTGGTATTTTCCCAGGCAAGGGATCGAACCCGTGTCCCCTGCATTGGTAGGCAGATTCTTAACCACTGCAGCACTAGGGAAGTCCTATACAAGTTTTCTTATAAACAGAAGTCTGTTTCTGAGAACTAGTTCTCTCTTCCTTTATCTATACTTTCTCTCTATATTTAAATATCTGTATACATATTCGCCTTATATTTATAAGTAGACTTGCTATCTAATGAATCAGGACCCTCTCCACATCTTTTGGCTTCAGGTATTTCTTAGTTACTCTAGGCTCTTTGTCCTTGCACATAAATTTTAGAACAAGTTTGTCAAGTTCAACAACAATAAAAAAATACAGTTCACACTTAGTCTTACATTAAATCTATTTGTCAATTTGAGAAGAACTGACATCTTTATAATGCTAGATATTCTTATTCATGAATATGGTATGGTTTTCATTTGTGGATTCTTCTTTAATGGCTTTCAATAAAGCTTTATGATTTTATGCAAAAAGGTCCAGCACATAGGTGTTGGATTTATCCCTAACCATATTACAGTTTTGCTGCTATTGTTAATTTATCTTTTTATAAGTATCCTTATCAAGCTGAATTTTGTTGGTATATAGAAATGCAGTTGATTTTTGTTTCTTCGTTCTGTAGCCATCCAGTTTTCTAAACTCTCTTAATTCCCAAAATGTACAGACTTTATTGGGTTTCTATATAGACAATTTTATCATCTGTGCATAATGGACAGTTTTGTTTCCTTCTAGTCCTTATACTTTTTCTTCTTGTCCTGCAGTACCAGCTGGGACCTCCCCATAATGCTGAATAGAAGTGGTGATATAAGGCATTCTTGCATTATTCTAATTTTAAATTAAATGCTTTTTTTTAAAAAATTTTATTTATAGCTGTGTTTGGTCTTCGTTTCTGTGCGAGGGCTTTCTCTAGTTGTGGCAAGCGGGGGCCACTCTTCATAGCGGTGCGCGGGCCTCTCACTATCGCGGCCCCTCTTGTTGTGGAGCACAGACTCCAGATGCGCAGGCTCAGTAATTGTGGCTCACGGGCCCAGTTGCTCCGCGGCATGTGGGATCCTCCCAGACCAGGGCTCGAACACTTGTCCCCTGCACTGGCAGGCAGGCTCTCAACCACTGCGCCACCAGGGAAGCCCCCTAAAGTAAATGCTTTTTAACATTTCATCAATAAGAGTGACATTTTATATAAGTAAGTTAGGTACTTACTTGGATATCCTTCTGTATATATGGTTGTTGTGATATATATAGATAGATAGATTATATATAGAGAAATAGACAAATATAGATATAAAAAAAATCTCCAGACTGCTCCATAACTCATTATTCAACTGCTAATATTAATTGAGTAAATATAATATTCAAAGCTGAAGCTGGTTATGTGAGATTTAACGAAGAATCACACACAAACCCTGCTCCTCAAACGTTTACTATCGATAAGAAGTGATGAGCTATATTAAACCAAACACAATAAAACACAGAAAGTAATAGGTACCATGAAAGAGGTTCAAGTAGGTATAATGAAAGCTCGAAGAACAGAGCAGATCTGCCAATTAGAGACTATCAGCAAAACCTTTTAAATCGAGATGGCATATAAGGTTTACATTAAAAAATGGGTAGGGTTTGAATTGGAGCAAAACATCCTAGGTATAGAGACAGCAGGAGCAAAGGGCTCCATCTGTTGCACCTGTACTCTGAGTGCGGTTAAAAGCCAAAAGCCTCCTAAACAGATTTAAACTAACTATATCCAATATACCTTCAGTCAAATCCAATCTTATAATGGAGTGCAAATCTAATAGCCAAAGTTTTGTCCTAGCACTATCAATCCCCTCACATGGGCATATAGGTGATGAGATGGGTCATTCAAGTAATGTCAAATAGGATTATTCTGCTTGATCACCTACCTTAGTAACCAGAGTAGATCCAAACATCCTTTAGCTGCCTTCAAATTTAAATTTACCTTCGGCTGACAATTTGCCACTCTCGAGGAGATGCAAATGAATAAATGAGTATGTGAGGGCAGTTCTCAAAGAATTCCCTAATTTTTAGCAGTGGTGGTATCATTAGAGCAAGTGTATAAATTCACAAAGTGACTATTTTAAAGCAAGCGACCATTTGGATGAATTATACATTTGTTTAAATTGTAAAATTAAATCACATTACTTAATAGTTGCACTTATATATTATTTCTGGACCCCTTGTTACTATGAACCACGGGGATCTTTGGCCTCACACAACGAAAGTGTTCAGAACATTTCAGGATGGAAGATAATAAAAAGGAAACTAAGGAAAAAAACCTTTAAATGTACAGATAACCTGAGCCCCCCTCTCCTCATATTGCTCAACGGCAATTTAGTCCCTGGCTAATGTATTACTCATAATTTATTGCAAATTTATTAAACCCCAGTAGCTCAGAAACCTAGTAGCTTATGGATGATCCTCTAATTAGTGGAATTAGAGGATGATACTGTTTCCTTTGATTAATTGGCACATGTGGAGACTGGGTGCCCTCTGAGGCCTTTCATTTGCATATTAAGTTACCACATATCAACGAGCTGAAATCCAAAGGGCTGGGGCCTCCAACTACTCTCCTGAAGTCAATGTCCTGTGGATCTAATTAAATCACCACACTCTTGCCCTTTTCCCTTTTTCTACCCACTTTGGTACAGATTTCCAAGAAATAACCTAAAAGTTAAAAAAATAAAAAAGGAATAAACAATTTATGAATATGTAGAAATTTACTATTTACAAATTCTTTTCACACATACTATCCCATTGAACTCTCTCAGCAACCCTCTTGAGGACATACCACTTTATTCCCGTCTTATAAATATATAGGAGATTGATAGGCCTCCCAATTTACAAGGTAGTAATTGAGCAAGCTGGGACTCACACCTGTATCTCCTTACTCAAGGTCTTAACTATCTTCACTATGCCAGTTTGTGCCCTTAGAGAATTATCCCAAATTGTATAACAAAAGACATGAAGAAAATGTTACTTTTCTGGGCTTCCCTGGTGGCGCAGTGGTTAAGGATCTGCCTGCCAATGCAGGGGACATGGGTTCGAGCCCTGGTCTGGGAAGATCCCACATGCCACGAAGCAATTAAGCCCGTGCGCCACAACTGCTGAGCCTGCGCTCTAGAGCCCGCGTGCCACAGCTACTGAAGCCCATGCACCTAGAGCCTTTGCTCTGCAACAAGAGAAGCCACCGCAATGAGAAGCCCCCGCGCTGCAGCGAAAGGTAGCCCCCCTCTCTCTGCAAGTAGAGTAAGCCCGTGTGCAGCAATGAAGACCCAACATAGCCAAAAATAAATAAATAAAATAAATGAATTCAAAAACAATTTTTTTTTAAATGTTACTCTTCCAACACTGGTCGTGTTCTGTACAAACTGCCGTTATACTCATGGCTTCTGGGGAAAGGGGTTAAATGGAATTAATAAAAAGAAAGTTTAAGCATTTTAAGTAGGAAATGATGTTCAATGAGAGCCAGAATGGAGGCGATTGTTACTTTTATATTCTCCATCCCAGGATTTCAAGGCCAGACTGGATGGCTACTTGATTGCAGTGCTAATTCAGATGTCACGCATTCAAATGTGTGATCCAGCAAGTGGATCATTAAGGTCTCATTGCTGAGTTTCTGTGGTTTTAAAACAACACAGCACACATTACTGGGTCAAAAAAAATTTGCAGGTCAATGCCTTTGCTGAGCATTTGTCAGAGCCTGGACAAAAATAAAGGAGTTATTTTAGACAGCAGGTAGTTCCAGTAGCCAAAGCTAAGCAGCCATCTTCTGGGCATCTGCCACAAAGCATATTATCTTTGCTGGATAGAAGTAAGATAGTATATTTGGAAGGATTTAATAATGGTTCTGAAGGGCCCTATTGGTATAAATGCCTATTATTGTTGTCAGTGTTATTTTAGAATAGCAGGAGGGAGGCATTTCAAATAGAAGTTCAGCTTCTATTCCCAGAAGCCTCTCCAGATCCAGCCCTGCTGTGGTCTTCAAGCAATCTGTGAAACTGGCCTCCAGGAAGGGAGTGAGGGAGAAGTCTGAGCTGCCCACATGGTATTCTGGTTGCTAGTGCAGAGAATTGATGGGAGACTGTTTCTCTGTTTAATTACTAAATTGCTTCTCATTTTGGTCCTATTGCTGGAGGTGAGGCTCCCTTCATTGGCAGCTCTGGGGCAGGAGTTAGATCTGCTCCCCAGTGGTGATACACATTGTGAATATGCTTCAAGCCAGACTTGTCTGAGAGGGTGAAAAGAAAACATGCTTTTCTTAGTGTTTCTCACTGTGAATTCTGAAAGCAGCTATAGCCCATCCTGGAAAAATATGGATCTCCATCTCTAAGAAATGCATGGAGAGAAACTGGCAGAGTGTCCTTCGGTGTCTGCATAAGATAAAATTGTATGAAGGTGTGGCTAGCCTGCCGTGATTTGGTGCTTCCTAACTCATCTTCCACTGCATGTTCTGATGTTAGAAATTTCTAAAACAACACATCTGCATAGAAATGACAATACAAGACGATCTTAGGAGAAAAACCCTGTCGCTTAATGGCCTATATCTAGCTTTTCTCCACCACCTCTCTTCTCTCAGCATCTCTCGGTCCCTCTAAAATAGCATTTGCCTCTTGGTGACGCCAGCTCCCTCACCTAGTTAAGTTGCCTCTGCAAAGGAAACCTGGGGATTGATAGCAGACAGGTTTAATGTGGCTCGAACAGAGCAGTCAAGCTTAGCATGTGGGAGGCTGCTGGGGAGATGTTACCGCAGGCTCAAACGCATTAGCTGATTGAAGTTGCTGTGAACTGACAGCTAATGGGGGAGCTTTCTTTGATAGCTATTTCATTTTGGGTGCAGCTGGATTAAAAAGAATTTTTTTTTCCTATGGGAAAAGAAAACAATGATTTTTTTTTATTGTTTGCCTTTTATTAACAGTTGATTCCAGAGGTATTATCTTGGCAGGCATTATATTGTCTGATTAAAACCTTGACTGTTAACTCTTTAAGCCCCTCTTCTAGGTGGTGGGTATGCTAGGCACCAGGGTGTAGCTGCAAAGCAATGCCAACCACGTGCCAGCAGTGCCATTACGAAGACTCTGAAAGGATGGGATAGGGTGGCAATACCGGATGAAAAGCTGACTGAAATTTGTTGGCTGAAAGAACTCAATGCTAATTTGGAGGGTGCCTAAAAGTTAACCATGTGCCAGTGGCATTCTGCTTAGAAAAAAGGAGGAGTAGAACTGGAATTGCAGGGGAATAACAGGCCTTAGACTGTTTTGCATGCACTTAGATGGGTAAAGAAAAGCCACCTTTGGGAATTAAACTAAAATATGAAATCTCCGGGGTTTGCTAGGCTGCCACAACAAAGTGCCACAGACTAGGTGGTTTAAACAACAGAAATTTGTTTTCTCACAGTTCTGGAGGTTAAAAGTCTGAATCAAGGTGTTGGCAGGGCTGGTTCCTTGAGGGCTGTGAGGGAAGGATCTATTCTGGGCCTCTCTCCTTAGCTCATAGATGGCTGTCTTCTCCCTGTGTCATCACCTCATCTTCCCTCTGTGTGTTCTGTGTCCAAATGTCCTCTTTTTATAAGGTCACCAACCATATTGGATTAGGGTCCACCCTAATGATATCATTTTAATTTAAATATTTCTTTAAAGACCCCATTTCCAAATATAGTCACATTCTGAGGTATTACATGTTAGAATTTCAGCATATGAATTTGCTAGGGTGAGGGTGGGTGTGCTGGGGGCAGGCATGACACAATTCAGCCTGTAACAGTAAGGGATACAAGTCTTCAGTTTGGCACGGGGTATGTTCAGCCATCAACATGGCCTAGACCCTAAAAAAAAAAAACACTGTTTTCCATAGAATCTCTCTCTGTTTCTGTTGCCACCAGAATGTTTCATGCTCTGTCTCTCTGTCTCTCTCTGTCTCTCTCTCTCTCTGTGAGTGGGAGACCTAACATTTGTGGTCAGATCATGGGGTCCCATGGCATTCTACCTAAATTCCAAACTACAATAAGGCAATGAATCCAATTTTTTGGAATAGATCTGTAATAATAGCAAAAGTAATAGTAATAGTATAACAGCAGCTACCTTTTAGTGAGTGTTTACTGTGTGCCAGTCTCAATGTCAAGTATTTCTATGTATTATCATCTCACTTAGGTAGACAAAATTATTACCCCGTTATTATAGACGAGGAAATGAAGGCCCAGGGAGGCTAAGCAGCTGGTCCAAGTTCAAAGCGTTAGTTTGACGCAGAGCTGTATTCTGCCTAAACCGATCGCCATGTCTTAACTACTACACTTTACTGTATAGAACCAACCATTTCCTAAATATGGCTTTGAAAACCGTCATTGTGTTACAAAATCATCTTTTTTTCCAACCAAACTCTGACGTTGAGCTCTATTAGATAGCCCAGATATATAATTTATAAGTCAAGAAGAGGGGTACAGAACCCTGTCCGTGCAGCCTTCCCATTTCCTTTTCTTGGAGTATGCACAGATCTGAAAACCACAGCCCTAAATCATGCCTTAAGTCCTTATACTTTTGGACTCTCTGCCTTGGAAGCCTTGAACTCTGTCTCATCTGCTCTGATTTCCTTCTCCTCCCTATAAACTTTATATTTTTGTATCCTGCTCAAGAAAGAATCTGGGGCTAAAATCCATAATAACTTGCCCAGTGTATTTCATGAAGCCCTTAAACTAGATTATTTGTGGCATCTAGTTATAGAAATAAAGAAATAGCTAGGCCGTATTAACAGCATAGAATATTGTAGATTATTGCTAAGGAGAATTAGAAACATCTAGATTAAGAGATATTTCTAGAACCTGTGTCCTAAATACAGGATGTGGTTTGCTGAGAAAGGAGAGGGAACAATTATTAGGCCCCCCTCCAGGTCTAAGGCTGACTGCTCAGTGTGGGATTTATTGTTTATTCCCTGTAGCCCATGGGAAAGCCTGCACATCTCCTGGCTTCACTTCTACCAGCTTCCCCTGACAGTAGGATGGCCCAGAAATTGATCCCATTGAAGGGGAAAAGTTGTTTCATTTGGAGACAGAAATAACAAAAGCGCTTAACGCTTCACTTGCTGAATCCTTTGCAGAAAAACAGCCTTTACAGCCACCCGTCTGCAGAAACGAATCCCGCTATGGAATATTATCTTCTCATCCTCTCTGCCATATGTTCAGGCAATCTGTGTTTCACAGTCTATATTCATACACTGAGTCAGAGGCAGTGGGGTTCACTGGGCTAAGCATTGGCCTGGAAAATGGAGGGGTGCAAGCTCTAATTCCGTCCTTCCCCCCAGCTTGCTGGCTGACCTTCAGGGAGGTTGCATCAACTTCATATTTGCCCTCCATTTCCTCCTCACTTACCACACATGATTTACAGTGTCTGGGCAAATTGAGGAGAAATACTAAGAATGTCGGCGTAGAATTTCACAAAGATCTTTGAAGCTTTTAAATGCCCCCCATTTAAAAACTGTTCTGCTGCTGCAATTGTATAACTGAATCACTTTGCTGTACACCTGAAACTAACACAACATTGTTAATCAACTGTACTCCAATATAAAATAAAAATTTTACAAAGAGATTAAAAACCAAGTTAGAGTAACACTAAAAAAATAAAAATGCTGTTCTGAGCCCATTGAACATCCTTTAAAAAAATGATCCCACCTTTTAGTCATTTGTCATCTATTTGGAAAATAAAGCATGTAGTTGTAAGATTTGTTATAATATCTTAATGCTTACAGATAGTCATTTACCCTCTTAAAATTAAAGTTCTATGAAGAAAACATTAAGGAAGGCATTGTACAGCTCCTGTAACAATGCATTTATGCAGCACCTCAAATTCTTCATAAAGTGTGTGTGTATATATATATATAATACATATGAATAAATAGACAAAAAAGTAATTCTTTTCATCTCAAAAAAAAAGTAACAGGCTCAGAAACGGTTATTACTACATTCCTGGTAATTGCAGAATCTTTCTTATCCTCTCCCTTTCGGGGACCAGAGGAGCTCCCTCCCTCTCTCATTCCACTCTTGGGGAACCTGAGCAGCACACACCTGAAAATATTGGACAAAAGATGTGGGCGACATAGAGGTAGTAGACAAGGGCCTTCCATAACCAGTGATGATTGCTACAGTTGGAAATCGTACGGTTTAGGAGAGCATGTTTTTGAGGTCTCTGCTCTATAAGAGGGTCACTATGTTTTCCAGAAAAAGGTATGGTCTTGCTGTGTACACTAAAACCGCAAGGTTGGTACAAGGGCTTTGAGATGGAAGCAGCTGAGTCATTATGTTCACTGAAATTACACCACACAGGCATTTGATGCTGACATGAAAAAAAAAAAAAAATCCCTCAGATCCTTTGTCCTGACATAGAAGTCACAGTGTAATATGTAATGGCAAGAAAACTGGTGAATTAGCTATTGTCCCCTGTACCCCTTTGAGGGTCGTGTGGTTGTATCCCGTAGGCATAGGTGTATTGGGGTTTAGGTCTTCCCAAAGAAGAGATTAAAATTAAAAAGTGAATATACTGGTGATGGGGCCTCTGGGCACTTAGAATGCAGTTTGGGGCCAGGATAGAATTGACAAGGTATCACTGAATGTTAGGTGGGTCAATGGTCACAAAGTGCTCAAGTTAACAGCTTCCTAAACAGGCTCTATTTCCAGCGTAAGCCATGTGCATAGTTGGTTGTACCCCTTGGGAATGAATGTGGTGTAGAATAGACTCCTTCATCTATCATTAGTAGAGCTTTTTGGTAATCTGATATGAGTTTTGACCTTTTTGGTATTCTGGTATGAGTTTTGACCTTTATAGGTACTAGACTTCTTCAAGTAAAAATGCCAGGCTTCTAATACCTGTCACGAGTATCTTCACCCCATATAAATTATTCAGATAATTTGAGTTAAATTTCTATAAGATATTCACAAAAAGGAATGGAGATAGCATCAAGGCACTCAAAACAGAATTGGACAGTTGTACATGTTTGGGGTATTAATTTTGACCACAAATGTTTGTTGGGTGTACATTTAGACTGGGTGGGTCTCTCCAAAGGCTCTGAATTAGAGTAGGCTTGCAAGTTCCAGAAGGCTTATGGCATCTGAAGGATACTGGACTGACTTCTTCTTTAAGAAGTCCATAAGAGGAGATTGGTGCTGAAGGTATGAGCATCTTAAATCCAAGGAACATTTGAAAATTCTTATGTGCTAGACTTAAATCTAGACTGATATATTTTATTGGAAAGTAATTAGAGAATTGCAAAGGTTTTGAATTGTAAGTCCCCAACATTTTCTTTCCCTTCTTGCCATTTGGATTTCTCCTATCATGGAAGCAAGCTGACATGGACCTACATCCAAATCTTCAGTGAATCTCTCATAAGGGATAGCTTTAGAACATGAGTATCTTCTACCAAAAAGTAGTTCCTATCTAAGAATAGAGGTAGGTGGGCAACCAGCTGGATGTCAAATCAATTAAAGCCAATGGTGCAGAAATAATGAATTTAATGGGGGTAGATACTTAATTGTGCCAGTCTGGCAAGCCAGAGCATTTCTTCTCTGTGCATTCAGGTCATTTGGAAGTGACTAGCCAGACTACAATAGAAGCTTCTCTCTTTTAGGGTTGGTTTTCCAGAATGATGCAGAGTCACTCATTCTTAGATAGCACTCCTACTAGTTAAGATCTTTCTTGCAGAACTCTATATGCAGGTTCAAGCCCCAAACCTCTGATCTCATACCCTACTGCTCTGCTGAATCTTCCTCTTCAGTCAGATTGTAAGTTTTCCAATATAGCTATTTGGAGATAATAATCATGGAAGAGGTGACAAGCTCTTTCTAAAACGTATCATAGAAGGTATTAAGTCTCCAAATGAGGTTCTGGGCAAGGTGTATCATGGTAGTCTACATTTGAACTGGGTTATACCCCTGTTGACCCTGATTCATGACTCAGTTTCAGTTTTCTTCCTTGGCAGTAGCTTGAATTTTCTAATAAAATTCTTAAGAAAAAAAAAAAGATCTTATGCCATTCTAATGAGAGCCTTGGAGATTTATGCATAGAAGTTCACTCCTTTGACCTGTCCAAATAGTTAAATGAAAGAGACCACTCACCTTTTCAGGATCAACAGGACTCGTGTGGCGATTTGTGTTGAAAGCAACTCCAGTTTTGCACGAGCTCCATGACCAGCCAAGCAGGCAGGACGTGGGTGCCATAAGAGCAGCAACTTTCTTTTGCAGTTGTCCTTACAAAGTACCTGGCTCATTCCAACGTATGCCTCAGACCTCACCTTAGATAGCATTTCATCCAGAAAGTTTTATCTGATAACACACACACACAGCTGTGTGTTGGGTTAGCACCCCTTCTTTTCCCATTGGCAATATTAAAATGACTTTTAAAACTATCTGTCTCCCATTCCCCAATGTAAGTTCCTCGAGGGTAAGTACCATGCTGATTTTGTTTACTGGTAGTATAGTGTCTCGCATACAGTAGATGCCTAGTAAATGTTTGTAAATGAATGGATTGAAGGAATGAATGCAGTCTGATATCACTTCTCTTTTCATGGGATGTGAACACGGTCTACTGAGCTATTTTAGTAAAGAATTTATTAGGATTAAACCAGGAACAGGGGTAGAACAATTATAATTCCAGAGAAGCTTCAAGAAAACAGAGAAATCCTATTCAAGATGCAAAGATTGAGTCTCAGGTCAAGATTTACCACCAAGTTATAGATAAAATATCAGAAACATTAGGGAGCAAACAGGCAGAAGGGTAATATCAACGTCAAGTACAGAAAGCCTGGCACAAATAGGCAAGGACCAGGTGGATCCACAAGGTCAGGAACCAGCAGAACTCAATCTGGTAACAGGATATGGTGCATTGAGGAGGAAACACTTATGGAGCTACTTTAAAAGACTGAGTCAGTGTCTTCCTCTTTGATTAGAGACTATCTTAAAGGTAGCATCTAATAAATGCTGGGCTCTGGTAAAAGAACACCTTTTCCTTGCCAGCCATCCTAAAATCACGTGATTTGTTAAAAACACATTGCCCTTTTATGCTAGTCTGTATTTGGTCCCAACATTGACAGAGCTTGACTGTAGTGCACATTAGGGTTCTGTCTCAGTGCCACAGCTGATGTGTCTGAAAGGAATGTGTCAGACCCTTGCATTTTCCCCAGTCCTCTTTCTCTCTGCATTTGTCATATCCATTTCAACTTATCTGGCCCCTCCGTGAAAAAAACCCCCTGCATGTTTAGAACTTGGTTTTTCCTGTTCCCCGTGGCAATGTCCCTATACCTGTATATCTGGAGGAGCATACAGGTCGATTCATCCTATCACTAGATCTCACAGAACTAAGTACATGAATGTCCAAGGGTGGGGGAGTAGAGGCAAGGCCCTGTCCTTCAGCAAAGGCCCATTGTGGGTTGTCTACAGTAAAGCTGTGATCCCAGGCTGGATGCCTAGGGCAGCCCCGATGCCAGAGTTGCATGGAGAAAAGTTGTAGACCCTCCAAACAGGGAGGCTCAGAAAATTAAATGAATGAATGAAGGAAGGAAGGAACAAACAAACCTTCAACAAATATTCATCAAGTACCTTATGGATATAACATGCCAGCTGGGAATAAGGAAAAGGGGTTGGGGGGGTGGGTAAGGCAGAAAATAAACAATTTAAAAGCAAATGAACAAGATATTTTTAGATTATTATATGTGATACAGAAGGAATAAAATCACTAGGATGATGTAAGAGGAGGTCAAAGGCTCAGGAATGATTACTTTAGCAAAAGAGCTCAGGGACCACCTGTCACAGAAGGAGACATTTGACCTGAGACCTAAAAGATAAGAATAGAACAATCATGGGAAGAACTGGGCAAAGGGCATCCCAGGCAGGGGGACCAGAAGAACCAAAGGAGGCTCCAAAGCAGGCAAGGGCTAAGGAAATAGAAAACTGGACAATGTGGATAAGCACAGTGAGAGAAAGCCACCCTACCATAAGAAGACTTTAGGGAGGTGGGCCGAGGCCAGATTCTGCAAGGACTTGTAGACCATGGTAAGGAATTTTGCATATTTCATGGTCTTCCTATTTTATTAGGATACCTTACAACCTTACCCTTATAATTTTTAAGTCCTTTTTAGGTCATGTTTATGGCGGCTGTATTGGTGCCAGAGTTTTGCTAGCCAGAACACTGAGCTGAGTTATCCTGATGAAGGAAAAGTTCGGGAAAGAGAAAGCCTGACTGGAGAGAGTGTTGCAGAAAACCCCAAAGCACTGCTGCAAAGGGAGTTTATTTGGCTTATCATGGATACATGTGTATATAAAAATAGACTACACTATTGTTTCATCCCATTAAATTTGTCTCACTGATCAGTTTTGCTAATTAACTTTGGTCTGATTCCACTACACACATACATATGTGACTGGGATGTGCAGAAAATGGCTCTGGATAAAAATTTGCCACGGAAAATCAACCCGATAATCAAAGTTGATTACACTCCTTTTTCAAAGATAAAACAGAGCAGGCATGTATGAGGGAAAAAATGAGCAGGAATTGAATGAAGGGATCTGAGAACCAAACAAAAGGAACATCCCCTATGGCTGTCTCTACTGGAGCATAGGTGAGATATAGTGCTTGAGAAGAGGCTCTGAGTCACACTGAAAGAAGGTCAAATCCCCTCTCTACCAATTACCATCCATCTTTATAACTTTGGGTAAATTACTTCAGTTCTCTAAACTTCACTTTCCTCATCTATAACATGGGGTTAACAATGTCTTTTGCATAGTGTTTTTGTCAAGATTAAATTAAATAATAAAGCATTTTACACAGAGACAGTATACAATAAGCATTCAGTAATGGCTTTTACTATTATGTTAGTTTTCTTTATTTCTCAAATTTATTTTGCCTGTTGCTCTTTGCTTTTACATATCTTGCTGTCACCTTATCCTCTTATAAATCCGTTCCACAAGAGATCAGACCCTAAAAAAGCTTATTGAGCTGAGAAAACACCAGACTTTTTGAATAAGCAGAAGAGAGGCAAAAAATGAACTGGAAACCAGCTGAATGAAATCTCCATTCAGTAAAATCTTATCTTTGTGATATGTTTCATTACTTGCGAGGATATGTATTTGAAAATTCATATCATTTCAACTAGGCCATCTTTATTCTTAAGACCTGATCCAGAAGAGACTGAAATGCTTTTGGACTTGACTATCTGGACCCAAGATTTTTTCTATTTTGCACTCAAATGCTAGAGTAATATGAACATCACCTTTCTGCAGAGCTTAATCAAAGGCCCTACCTATACATAGATGTATACTTTCTCTCTGAGCTCTCTCCTGAACACTTTCCTAAATGCATAGTCTTTGGACAGATCCCTGACAGTGGCCCTCCCATCAGTCAGCTCCCAGCTTGGAGACGCCTTAGTAAGCTGTTACATGACAAGAATGCACAGAAACACAGCTGGTAGTATGTTACCTGTTGAGGCTGGCTCATTACAAGTTCACCACTCAGTTTATTCCACTCTCCCACTGGTTCATTCACAAATTTGTATCACATTTAAATGCCAACTTGATTTGAATCTAAGCCTGTTATATGCATGAATTATTAGGCAATTTGTTTTAAAATTATTTTTATAAACTTTTAATTAAATTATAATGTGCCTACAGTACAGATTAAAAATCTTATGCATTTTGATGACTTTCCACAAAGTGAACATACTAGTGTTACCACATCCCACATCAAGAAATAAGACATGAGCAGAAACCCTGACACCTCTCTCTTGCCTTTCCTCAGCATTTCCCCTCTCCAAAGTAACCACTGTCATGACTACTTCTTTCACTAGAAAGAGGTTTTCTTTCTGTCTTTTTAAGTAAAATGGGATACCATAATACGTACTCTTTCATGCTTGGTATCTTTCACTCAGTATTATGTATATATGCCATTTACACCATCGTGTCATCTGCAAATAATGACAGTTTTAGTTCTTCCTTTATAATTCTCATAACTTTATTTTTCTTGCTTTATGGCATTACCTGGGGGCTTCAGTATAAAATGATTAGAAAGGACAGAAGAAATCCTTGTCTCATTTCTTATTTCTAAGGGAAAACTTTCAATATTTTGTCATCGAATGTAATGTTTATTGTAGATGTTTGGTTAACCCCCCTATTCAGATTGAGAATATTCCTCTATGTTCCTAATTGCAGAGTTTTTGTAACGAGTGAGTATTAAAATTTAACAAATCCTTTTTCTGCATATATAGAGAAAATGATACAGTTTTTCTTTATTCTGTTAATATGGTGAATTACATTGATTTTTTTCAAATGTTAAACCAACTTTGTGTTTCTGAGAAAAAATATCTAACCTGGTTTGAAATATTACCATATTTTTATAAGATATTATATATGATTCTAATGTGCTGATATTTTATTTTTGCATCTACATTTATAAAAATTTGGCTTAGTATTTTATTTTCTTGCATTTTTTGTCAGGCTTTGTTATCAAAGTTATAATGACTTCAAAAAATTGGTTTTGGAGATATTTCTCCTTCTGTTTATTCTCTGGAAGAAGTTTTTTGGGTTTTTTTCTGTTTTTGTT
The DNA here is from genome assembly GCF_059928025.1 of Delphinapterus leucas. Taxonomy (NCBI): domain Eukaryota; kingdom Metazoa; phylum Chordata; class Mammalia; order Artiodactyla; family Monodontidae; genus Delphinapterus; species Delphinapterus leucas. The sequence goes on along the minus strand of NC_143132.1, from coordinate 62,230,644 downwards.
TTCATTTTTCCTGGCTTAAATGTTTGCAAGAATCTTCAATGAAGGGCCTATAGTTTACTTTGTGGGAAGATTTTAATTATGCCTTAAATTTCTTCAATAGATATTGGGCCGTTTAGATTTTCTGATACCTCTTGTGCCAATTTTGATAAATCATTTTTCAAGAGATACAGTATTTTCATCCAAGTTTTTAAATTCATTAGCACTAAGTTGATTACACTTAATTTTTATACTTTTATTCTCTATAAATTCTGCAGTATTGTACACATCTTCATTCCTAACATTCAGAAGTTTTGGTGGGCTTCTTTTTGCAAACAATCTCACATGGGGTTTATCAATTTTATTAGTCTTTCCTAAAAACTAATATTTGGCTTTGTTTATTTTCTTTATAGTATATCTGCCTTCTGCTTTGTTAATGTCTCCCTTTTATTATTCTTTATTTCAGTTTTATTTGCCTTTCATTTTACAGCTTCTTAACACAGATTCTTATATCATTATTTCTAGACTTTTAAAATTTTCTAATATATTTAAAGATATAAATTTACTTCAAATACTAATTTAGTTGCATCCTTATACCTTGTTTATACTGTTACACTGTTTAAAAAATTTCTAATTTCCACTCTAATATTTTTTGGACTTATGGCTTATTTAGAAAGGTGTTGCTTAATTTGACATATTTGGGGCTTTTCTAGTTACTTTTCCATTATTGATTCTTAGGTTAATTTCACTGTGGTCAGAAAACATGGTGTCTGAAAGATTTCAATCCTTTGAAAGTTATCGAATCTTACTTTATGGCCCAGATTATGATAAATTTTGGTAAGTGTCCTAGTTGCACTTGAAAAAATACATGTTTTATACTGTGGTTGTGTGGAGTGTTTTATGTAGATCAATTAGGTCACTATTCAATTAAGTTTTTCAAATCTTCCATATCCTGATAAAATGAGGAAGGCTTTTTGTCTTCCTCATTTTATCAGCTACTGAAAAAAATATGTTAAAGTATTCTACTTTGTGGATTTTTCTATTTCTCCCTTTGGTTCTGATGATTTTTGCTTTACATGTTTTGGGATTATGCAATTAGATGTATCAAAATTTAGGAATGTATATATTGTTTATTATTTTATTATTATGAAATGTCTGTTTTATCTCTATAGTAAACCTTGCCTTAATTTTTCTTTTTTAATTATGGTATAGCTACATGAATTTTCTTTTATTTAGTGTTGGTGTGGTATGGCTTTTTCATTGTTTTTTTAATTTTCAATCTTTTTGTGGGTTTATATTTAAGACGTATCTCTTTGCAGCAGCATGTAATTTGGTATCCAGTCTGACAACTTATATCTTTTAATTGCAATATTCCATGCATTTATATTTAATATAATTATTGATATTTTATGCTATCATATTATTGTTTCCTCTTTGTCCATCTTTTATTTTTGTTTTTTTTTTTGGCTGCGTTTGGTCTTCATTGCTGTGCGCAGGCTTTCTCTAGTGGTGGCGCGCGGGAGCTACCCTTCATTGTGGTGCTTGAGCTTTTCATTGCGGTGGCTTCTCTTGTGGAGCATGGTCTCTAGGCACACAGGCTTCAGTAGTTGTGGCGCATGGCCTCAATAGTTGTGGCTCACAGGCTCTGTAGTGCAGGCTCAGTAGTTGTGGAACATGGGCTTATTTGCTCCACGGCATGTGGGATCTTCCCAGACCAGGGATCAAACCCATGTCCCCTGCATTGGCAGGTGGATTCTCAACCACTGCACCACCAGGAAAGTCCACCCTGTCCCCTCTATTTTTTTATTCTTTTTTCGTACCTTCATTGGATTAGTCATGTGTTTTTTTAAATTATTGCACATTTGTTAGTTTGTTCACTATACGCTTTTAAAAATATTCTTTTAATGGTTACCATAAAGATGGCAATATGCATCTTTGACTTATTAGAGTTTACTTTAAATTAATACCTTTACCAATTCCCAGACAAAACAACCCTTCAATTCCATTTACCCACCTCCCACTTTATTCTATAGCATATTTTAATGTAACATATATCTTCAACACTGCAAGATGTTATTACTGTTTTAAACTGTAGATATTCAGTTAGGTTGAATTCATCCTTTAGGATGTCCTTTATTTCTTTTGCACTACTGTGATTCTATATGGAATCATTTGACTTCTTACTGAAAAACACCTGTTTGTATTTTATTAAGGTTTAGTGTCATTCTCCTGCTGATAAATTTTCTCAGTTTAGTTTGAAAAAAAATTGCATTTGCTTTCATTTTTTTATTTTGAAGATGTTGGGGGTAGGAGTTTTTATTAATTTATTAATTTATTTTTGCTGTGTTGGGTCTTTGTTTCTGTGCGAGGGCTTTCTCTAGTTGTGGAAAGTGGGGGCCACTCTTCATCGCGGTGTGCAGGCCTCTCACTATCGCAGCCTCTCTTGTTGCGGAGCACAAGCTCCAGATGCGTAGGCTCAGTAGTTGTGGCTCACGGGCCTAGTTGCTCCGCGGCACGTGGGATCCTCCCAGACCAGGGCTCGAACCTGTGTCACCTGCATTAGCAGGCAGATTCTCAACCACTGTGCCACCAGGGAAGCCCTGCCTTCATTTTTTAATAGATTATTTCACTGGTATAGAATTCTAAATTGAAAGATATTTTTCTTCAGCATATTAAAGATGCCATACCATTGTCTTCTGCTTCCATATTTCTGCTGAGAATATGTCTGTCAGTCTTTTTGTTGCTCCTGTGATGGTAATGTCTCCCTACTAAGTGTTTTAAAATTTCTATTTTCCTTTGATTTTCAGTAGTTATAGCATGATATGATTAGGTGTGGTTTTCTTAAATATGCCCTTCTTAATGTCTGTAGAGTTTCTTGAATTGATAGTTTGATATCTTTTGTTTGTTGGGAATTTCTTGGTACCTCTTTAAATAGTGCTTCTGCTCTATTTTCTCTCTCTCCTCTGCTTCTAGAACTCTAATTCACTTACTGTAAACTTTCTATCATGTTTCATGTATTTTGTATATCCATTGCTGTATTTCCTTTCATTAAAAAAGTTTCTCTATGCTTAAATCTGGATCAGCCTGTCTTCTCATGTCCCTACTCACTATTATATCTATCTTTTGATTATTAGCTCAAATTCTGAGATTTCTAGTTTACTGTTTTTTAGAGATTACATTTCTTTGTTAAAGTTGTCCAAGTTGTCTTCTATTTTCTTAGACATATTAATTATAAGGTGTTAAAGTCTACATGTGATAGCATCAATACTCAGGTCACATATGGGTATGTTTTTCTGTGGAATGTTTTTATATATATTTTACTTAGTGTTTCATCATTGAATCCTATTTCTGAGCATGTCTGGTAATGTTTTACTGGATACCAGAAACTGTGTTAAGCAATATTACTTAGAGACCTGGATCGATGCTGTCTTCTTCCAGTAGGATTTGTTTTCTCATCCTCCAGCAGTCAGAGCATGGGAAGATCAACTTGACCCAATCAAAGCTAGTCTATCTCATGGTTGTTATTACACTTCGGACATAGTCTTTCAAAGATCTCAGCTGAAAGTCTGTTCTAATTAACAGTACCCCTTAGCAAGTTTACCTTTAATTATCATGGCTCAGTATGATGAGAATGACAAAATATCTGCTTAGATTTTCTGGCCTCTTAGACGCTCTTTTCTTCCGGGTTTCTTGGCATCTTGCCCTATGCATATACATCTTGGAAGCTGACATATGCCTTAGGGAAAACTTCTTGCAGATCCCGCTATTTTGGCTCTTCATGCCCTAGATGCTTTGGTAGCACTATTTATGTATGTATGTGTATATATCTCTCCAATTCAGGGACCTCTGCTTTCTCTTGGCCTCTTTGCCCCATACTTTGAATCAACAAATATTCTAAAGGGAAAAAAAAAAAATAGCCACAAATATGGGACTTACCTCAATGGCTGCCCTCCTTTCTGGGATCTAACTCCCTCCTCCCCCACCCCCCTCATTTCCAGCTGTCTTGATTGCTTTCTGATGAATTCGAAGAGTCTTATTGGGTGTTTTTAAACCCCAATTTTATAATTTTTCTCAAGCAGAGAGCTAATGTAATACCAATTACTTTGTCATACATAGACACTGGAAGTCTCATGGCATTAATTTTCATATTGACTATGAGGCTTTGTTCAATCAAAATGTATTAAATATGTAGAGTTTTCAGAGAATGTTCTTTTTAAGAGTTTGACTTTAAAACAGTCTTTTCTTCAAACTCTCACTGTATTTTAAAACTTCAGAAGAAGAGTACACTAAAGTTGCCTTAACAAAGGATTTAGCTGAATTGAGTAGGTGATAATGTCAGTAAGAACTCCAAAGCAAAATTTGTTCTTGATGATCCTTCTGTGAATAATTGAGAGGTATCTACTTGAACAAAGAGTTTATATAACAGTAAGGATTCTATTAATTGAAACTGTTTTTTAAAAAGGTATTAAGTAACTTTATTCCTTGAAGCTGAGGTCTGATTTCCTCTAAAGTTTTCAATCACATTTTGAGAGAAAAGTTGTTGGACTCTAGGACCAGAAATATTGATGACAAAATATTTAAAATATCACTGGTCATTGTTTGTGTCAGCATAATGTAGCAAAAACAATATTGCACTAGCATGAAGGTGATATAAGTCACAGTTCAGTGACTCTGCAGCTTCAAAGTTGTGTAACCTTCGTTAAGTACTTTCTCCTGACGCTCATCCCCTACATCTTTACAATATCTGAAGCCTGATAGAGCCTAGAAAGTTATATGACAGCCCTCAGTCCTCCCCACGGGAGACAGAGACCCATAATTCCAGGCCTCCAAACCTAGTAGGACAGATACTTAGTGTGAGCCCTGATCCAGATTAATCCTAGAAATGCTTTCAGCAAATTACGTTTTATAGATACTTATTGAACATCCATCATATGAAAAATATTTGATTAAGTCTTTCAGGGCTGTATGTGAAGCAGAATTTGAGAGTTTTCAGTTAAACAGCCAGTTAGAAGGAAGCTGCAGAAAATACTAAATAATGGAGCCCATATGTGGTTAGAGGAATGTAGAAAAGAGGAAAAGAAAATTAGGATAGTCATTATAGAGAAGATGATACTTAAGATCAGCATTGAATAAATATATAGTCTTTTGATAGGCAGATATGGGGAAGGAAGGGAAATAGGGGACCTAACTCTTCAGGTGACACAAATAATCTGAGCAAATGCACAGTGAGAGGTAACATGGATGGGGCCAGTAGACTACAGAGACGCACTGTACTACAGAGGTTAAAAAGGTCTGGCTATGGAGTCAGATAGTCTTGGGTTCAAATTCTGACTCTGCTGCTTATATATTGTGTCCTTGAACAATATCTTAACTCTGGGCTTCAGTTTCTTTATTTGCAGGATTTGGATAATGATAGTAACATAAAGAGCTATTCCAATTATTAACGAGGAAAATTTATAAAGTATTTGTCCCATAAACACTCCATAAGTGGTAGCTCAGATTACTTCAGTATTGGCAGGATGAGGAGCACTGGGGTCTCAAAGCCCTTGAACCCACCGTTTTCTGTTTCCATTAGGAACAATTAAACTATAAGAGGGTAGAGTTGCATGAGCTGAAACTTAGTTGATCAAGTCCTCTTTAAAGTTTGAATTGACAGTCACCCAAGGGTTCAGTGTGAAACATGAGGCTGAATTTCAAACAGGCAAAACTGTCATTTTGTTGATAACAATGCATGTATACAAAGAGATTGTCTTTAATAGCCTATGGTCGATATGTTCTTACTTTCAATGAGAGCTAATACCTCACCTTCAGTCCTTCATCTCCTCAGCAGCACCAACAAGGACATTCCTACGGAAAAGAGTTTAGCACAAACTCTAAACGCCTCAGCCAGCAGCAATTCCCTTCCCCAGAGGGCCCCTGGCAAGAGTATACAGTCAGAAATGCATCATTACCACCAGCTGTCATCCTCATTAAGTACTGTGGAAAAATGATATTAATGATTGTTTTTCATACAGCACTAGAAGTCTGTGCGTTTGGTTATATATCATTTTCTTCTTAAGTAATCTATAGATTTTAAGCCACCAGAAGGAGAGCTTCTAGGAACTTACTCCTAAATAAGTCTGTTGGAAGGAGATGCATTCTTCCTCGGGATGAGAGAGAAGCAGTCAGAAGACAGTTGGGAATTTCCCCAAAGACTTGTTAAAGGACTAGTTCAGACATTGTTGAAAAAGTAGGATCCTCTAAGAGCTACTCACAAACCCAGGTCCTGCCAAAGGCTCTCCAGAGGCAGCAGTGAGGACAGATGAAGAGCAGAAAGCTCTAAATCTCCGTATGTTCAGTCTAGTTCGGGTTTCAGATGACACCTGAGAAGATGAAGAAGCATCTTCCAGGCAAGTGCCCATTTAACTGAGAACAGCTTAATCAGGACTTGCAGCTGCCTATTACTTAAGGAAAATCCCCTCAGTGGAGGCTTCAGGAAGTAAGATCTCAGGGAGTTAAGAGCAGACAGCCTGTCAGGTGCTTAGGGTGTAACTGATTTTAGGGGATAATAGTCAGTTTAACAATAGGAGCAGGATAGTAAGAAACCAGCATGCAACTTGTTCTTTCATTGAGGGTCATCTCCTCAGTTAGGGGGCTTATTTTGACTTCCCAGAGAAAGGGGAGGGACTGCCAGCTCCCAAATTCCCTAGGAGAGTATGTGCGACTGGTCTAGAGGAGGAGCCAATCCAGATGAAGAACTTCTGATGAGAAGTCAGAGCCCAACCAAGGAAGAATGAGAATAGACCAATAACCTAATTCTCAGCCCAGCGGACCTCCCCAAATTCTCTACACTCTCTGACATGCATCCTGTGGTCCTGCCTCACTGCCTCACCTGCTGCACCACAGGTGAAATCTTCGTCTTCCAGGTGTTTTTTTAATAACCTGCTCCATTACCGAAATGCTTTTCTCCCCGACATAAATGCTCGCCTTTCAAATCTCATTTCAAATGAATTCATCTCTTGAACCTTACAACTGAAAATTATTTTTTCTTCATCTGAGCTCTTCTTAACTTATGTTATTCATCCCTGCAATTCACTCAGTACTTCTGTACTGCACCGTATTATGCTCATTTGAGTCTATGCTCATCTCCTTCCCCTGGGCTGTAAATCAATCTGTGAAAACGCTAATGTTGACAGCTATATACAAGGAGGCTGTTAAAGCCGTGGATGCTAGTGTGATTCTCTTTTCATCTTTAACATAAACTGAAAAGTTCAAGATAGGTCTTTATCCAAAATTTCCAAAATGTGGTCTACAGATTATTTGCATGAAAATTTACTGGAGAGCATTAAAAATACTCAATCCTAGGCTTCACTACAGACCTACTGAATCGGAATCTTGGCAGAGGGCGGGGTGGGCTGGAAAATGCATTTTAACAAGCACATTGAGAGTTTCTAGTACATATTAAAGCAAGGTATGGAATCATTGTATTTATGATGATAAGATGAAGCAAAAACAAAAGATGTGAGTGAAACTAGAAACATTATAGTTCAAATGTTGTGTCCGAGACAGTGGAACGCTTCTCTGAATGTTGCGCCCTCTTAAAGTACATATATATTCTCCACCACATAATTACTCCTATAACAGTGAGGTAATTATCAGCTTATAGAGGAGAGACTGACTCAATCATCATGCTCTAGCCTGGTCTGAGTTTTTAACCTTTTGCTCCTCTGGATACCAATAGAATTATGACCTTGGTGATGAGAAATGCTAGAGTTTTTCAAGGGAGCCAAGTTTTCATATAAAGGAGAAAGTAATAAAGACATACACTGAAGCTGGACAGCACTTATGATGGAGATCAAAAGTGACATTAAAATTGTTTGCAAAGCTATTTACCTCTCTGTTTTCTTTCCTTAACCTATCCTTCCATTTCTGTCTTTGTATAGCGTGTAATCTACTATTTCTTCTTTCATCAACTGGCCAGATTATTGGTTCTCTTTTGCAGTATGTTCATTTTAGTAGCATTTAATAACAAGTTGCTACACAACTACAAGGGAAAATGTAATGGAAAAATAACAAGATAATTTTGTAAAAGAAATAAAACATCCTTCAGGAAGCAATCTGATATGGTGAAAGGAACATGATGCTAAACCCTGAGATGAGGTCAATGCCTGCTTGTTTTGTACTATTTTAGGTTATATACATATCCTCCTCACTTTTTATTTTACGTCTTTTTAAGATGGGGAAGTTAAGACTGGGGCTTCATCAAAACTTATATCTCAGTGCTAAATTTGTTTTATTATTTGTGAGTGGGATATATGTATTCACATACAACAAACTAATCTTGTGATGTGTCAAGTCATTTCATGACCTCCATACCATCTTTTAAGGTCAAAGAACATTCCCTTTGTTATTTTGTTCCTGTATATACCAAAAGTCATAGACCCAAATCTGAAAGTCAATGAAACAGAATAAAAACTATCAAGTTATATGTTCTTATAATAAATTAATATTTACTGAGTACCTGCTGTCCTGGTATTAGAAATTAAAAAAAAAAAAGGCATGCACTGAACTGGATGAACTCAATGTCTCAGAAGGAATATATTCACAGAAACAAAAGAATGCATTTCAGTTTGAAGGGATGTTTGTACTAATGTTTGTTTTGGTAGCCTTATATGACTGCAATTGTTCACATATTGAAAATCACTATTAATCCTTCTATATTGACATGTCTACCTTTAATAACATATATCTGGACAATTAAATTGTTGTCTGTTATGGGTCTTTTTTGTACCTGCATTTTATGTTTTTTAAAACCTTTTATAATTGAAAACTCACCTTTTTGGGGACTAATTCTACCAAATATGGCAAGGATTGACATTTTGCTTAGCTGAAGTGGCTCTTTCATGTTATAAGAGCATAAATACTGTTTATAGCTTATTCAACATGTCATCTGATATAATAATTCTTGACTTTTTGTTAAATATTTGGGGAAATACTCATTACTGAAGGAACCTGATATAATAGGAAATCTAAATGGTTAATGTCATTGGAAACGTTAGTTCAAACATGGAAATCATCAAAAAATACATCCCATAAATATTTCAATATTTCAATGTATACAAATAAATGTATACCCTTATCTCTTGATTTAGGATCATAGTATTTTGTGAGTGTAGGTCTACTCATTAGAGTTCAATGTCATTTTTCTCTCATAAACCACATGCATAATAAATTTTCCTCAGGTTCCTGTTTTATATTATTTTAAGTGCGGTGAAACCTGAATGCAGTAGTTTTACAGTTGCTCTTCTTCTTTTACAGCTGTCTTGCCCACATCCGATATAATAATACTTTTTAAGCAACTTTCCTTTAATGAATATTTCCAATATCTTGAATATAGTTTAAATAAAAACCTTTTCTTTCACACATGTATTTTAGCAGTCTACACAATATTAAGTTAAATTTCTTTTTATTTATTTATTTATTTATTTATTTTTGAGGTACGCGGGCCTCTCACTGTTGTGGCCTCTCCTGCTGCGGAGCACAGGCTCCGGACACGCAGGCTCAGCGGCCATGGCTCTCGGGCCCAGCCGCTCCGCGGCATGTGGGATTTTCCCGGACCGGAGCACGAACCTGTGTCCCCTGCATCGGCAGGCGGACTCTCAACCACTGCGCCACCAGGGAAGCCCTAAGTTAAATTTCTTAATTGCAATTACTAATACAACTGTGAGAAATAGGTTTGATAATAAACACAACCATGTCATTGTAAGCATATAACTTAACTGTGGAAGAAATAGGTGGCCATACAGTATTAGCCAATACCAATCAGCATGCTGTGGGCATCCCTTCTAACAGAGGAATAGAGTGTTAAGTAAGGCAGATGTGGTAAGGTAGAAGCTGATTAAGAGATCAGCCACTGTACTTTAAAATTTGTATATAATGCAAGACATTACATTTTTTATGCCACCATATTTTAAATATTTTTAAGTTACAATTCACTTAAAATTCTGTTGCACTGAACTATATTCTCTATTTGTTGTGCCTAAAATTCCAGAAGTCGATTCCAGGTGCTGCTGTTAATAGTTTGGTAGGTAGAAATTTTTCTTTCTCCTCAAAGAAAAATTTTATATAAAAAAGATAAAAAGTAAACAAATAGGGCATACGTTTTCAGATTACCTTATGCTTTGTGATCTAAAACATCTTAATGATGAATATTATTTTAGTGACATCTTTAGTATAATACATGAGAATATGAAAGAGATACAATGCGGAGAAACGGTAAAATTAATTAAAATTTCTGAATATAGCTTATGTAATTAAGTAAATGACAACAACTATTAATTACAACTTTGTCAAATGCTAAAGTTACTCAGATCTGGTTTGCACAGTTCCCCAAACTTCCTTCCTGGGATGAGAATTTCCCTAATATAGCTAATTTTAATGTGGCAACTCTACTATATGATCTATTATATGTGTTACCTGGATCTAGACCTGTGCCCAGAATATTGTAGGATCTTAGTATAATAATTTTAAATGAATGAGTTGAATACATTAACTTTGGACATGACTTTTTCCCTGGCTTAGAAGTCCCCCACCCCTACCCCCAGGCTCTCAAAGGCTAGTTTTCTAGATTGCTGCTTTCCCTTATCACCTAGGAGCCTCACTTATCCTCCTTAACTCTAGAGACTAGTGATAGGTCTTTGTCAACTCCCTGCAAAGTCAGAGCAAAAATGACCTATCATCACTCCAATTTTCTGTCAAGACTAAAATCAAAAGGACTCTGTCAAACATATCTTCTGTTGGTTTTCTGACCACTGACCTCAAGCAAGAAGATATTATTATTTTGGCAATAATATTGCTGTGGTAAAAATGTTGTCATTATCTCAAGCAAACTAAACATTTGAAATGCATTTGAATAGAGAGAACAAACCAGGTGTTACACTTAATGATTTTCTCTTTACACATATAAAGGACATCATTTAATGACCAATGTATAACTAATATAAGAGGAAGAATTGATCATCTAATGTGCTAGATATTGTGTGACAGATCACAGATGTTACTGAATAAGGAGCCCAGGTAAGATCAAGTAATTTGTCCCGAATCCCACAACCAGTATATGGGCAATCCAGGATTCTTCTTCCAGGACACCACACTCTTTTTGTGTTTTCAAAATGGTTTCATAAAAAGCACCCAATTAGTAGGGGCATGAAGCACTCAAACTGAAGGATTCATTTTGTTTTGATTTCTGAAGTGCCTGTGGCAGCAATTCAAACCTGTGGCCATGTTAGTCTTGACTTACCATTTAAATCTAACCTACAGAATCTTTGGCAGAACCTACTCTCCTGACTTGAGTAAAGATCCACATGAAATCTAGTCTCTTAGAGTTCTCAGCTACCAAGTAATACTGCTCTTTAAAGCAAACCTGAGATATTTTAAGTAGCAAAACACTGAAAGATACTGCAAGTGTTTTAGAAAAGCGTGGTTCTTTTAGACTTCCAGTTCAATTTGCTTGTTTAGAGGGGTTTGGATGTGACTTATAGAGAAGGTTGAAGACCTTGCCTGGTGGGTGTTCAATAAATGTTAATTGAACTGAATTGAATTGAGACCCAAGTTCAAATCCAATTTAATACCAAAATAGTGAAGGTTCGGTCAGATCATAAAGTCACAACTGATGGGATTGCCTGGGACAGGTATTACAGCATGTGTGGTGAGAAGCAAAGAGAGGAGACTGGCAGGACACCTCGAATTACATTTCAGGTTTTGAAAGAGTGCTATTTACAGCCAAGAAGTGTCATGACACCTTGCTAGCTTTTACAGATACTAAAACATTTTGCTATTTCTTGAAATTGTCATGATGTGAAAAATCCTTGTCTCTTCCTTTCCTACTACCCCAAAGACATCCTCTGTCCTGCCACTCTGAGATGGGAGTCTTTTCTCATATAAAATACAGCAGGTGCGGAGATATGTCTCAAAATCAGAAAGGAATGGAGTGGCAACTACCCAACCCACTCCCAATGAGAGAGGCCTTTTGACATCCTGTGCCAGGGCAGGGGAGAAGGAGATGAAGAGATAACTTGGCAGAAAATAGCAGAGCCACCTGTCTTAGTCCATTTGGGCCACTATAGCAAAATACTATAATCTGAGTGGCTTATAAACAGCAGAAATTTATATCTCACAGTTCTGGAGGCTGGCAAGTCCAAAATCAAGGCTCTGGCAGATTCGGTATCTGATGAAAACCTGCTTCCTAGATAGCTGTCTTTTCACTGCAACCTCGCATGGCAGAAAGGGTAATGGAGTTCTCTAGCGCCGCTTTTATAAGGGCACTAATTACATTAATGAAGGCAGATTCATCACCTAATCACCTCCCAGAGACCCCACCTCCAAATTCCATCACCTTGGGGGTTAGGATTTCAGCATCTAAATGGGGGGAAGGGGGTCCAACATTCAGACCATAGCACCACCTATAGCTAATGGACTTCCATTCTGGTGGGACCAGCAGTATGTGAAGTACAGCACACGTGCACTGTCCACTGCCTCCCGAGAACCATGAAGGCAAGATTGCAATTCGCCATTGTCTGTGATTCTTTCCACTTGACTTTCTCAAGAGGCTGTTTATCGCACATCACTTTCTCAGAAAGCAGAGGAGTCATCTCTGAGGGCCTCTCATGCCTCCAGTTCATTCATATTCCTCAGAATCAAGATTTTCTTCCATCTGAAGCTGAGCACGGTGACAAAACTGCCTGTATTAAATGAGCTTCATTTCCTCTGTTTCCTTCTTCCCTCTCTCCCTTTCTCTCCTTTCCCATTTCCCAAATAGGACACAACCAAAGAGTCTGACAAAATTATTATAGGTTGGAAGACTACTACATGGATTCTTATTCATTAAGCCAACAGAAAACCCTTGTCTGGAAGTACAGTAGGACCACATAGAGAATTATGCTTCTAGATTTATTTATCGAATTACCCTTTTATTTTCTTTTTCAAAATTATATTTAATATTCCAGAAACTGTCTTCTCTTTTTTTTTGCCCCATTGGTGAATTTTGTATATTTTGGTCTCATCCATGTCTCACCCTTACTTCCAAATAAATAATTCGGTGTTAAGTTTTTGAAACTTTTTCTCTTAAAGCCTGACCAATTTTCTAATCCTACCCATCACATGTACATAAGGTTTTCAATACGCTCCCCAAGATACAGCTAGAACAAGGAAGGGAAAACATAACATTTTCTAGCTGTAATTTTTTCAAGAAGTTGAGTCTAGAATCTTTATTTTCAGAAAGTGGCGTTGAGGCCCATATAAGGCAATTAATTTGTCCCAGGCTGCAGAGCTGGTCAGTGACACACCCAGGACCATTACCTACACAGTTCCTCTATATGTGGAAGCAGAGCCAGACTTAAGTAATCTGTGCAGAAAAGAAAATAAATTATTTGACTTAATGTCAAAACACATACTCTATCTGTGCAAACCATTAGTTCATTAAGTACTGCTGTTTTACATAATACACTGTCCAATTTCTCATGGTCCAAAGGTTCAAATAAAATATAGTATACTTTTATTTTACGTAGAACTTTTATTCAGTTCAAAAATACTTTTAAAACACAATGTGAATTATTTAGATACACTAATATGTATAAAATAGATAACTAATAAGAATCTGATGTATAAAAAAATTAATTAATTAAATAAAATTTTTTTTAAAAATCAGCAAAACACCATGTAAACTATACATTTAAGGAAACCATTTTGGGGAACTATTTTAGGGTGAATAAGTATAAGCTTTTGAGTTCCAAGGCCATATCCAAAAGACATTGGTAGAATTATGTTTTCCATTGTAAAAACTTCCCTTGAACACTCTGCTAGTTCCTCAAGCTACTACTCCATCTTTCTCCTTTCCTCTCAGTGCCCACACTGTGAAAAGAATGGATTACATTTATTGCCCCTGCTTCCTTGGCCCATATTAATTCTACTTGCTGACTTCTGTCCCAAACACTCTACTATTTCCTCCCCAGAAATTTATGAGCACCAAATGGCACAGCCTCATTAACAGCACTGCATCTTCTGACACTGTTGACTCTCCTCTCCTTGTCCTGTAACACTTTGCCAAAGGTTCTACTAACTCCTTAGATGGCTGTTCATCTCTTTGTCATCTGAATATAGAGATACTCCTTATTTTTCTGCTACTCTTCTCTCTCTACATGTTCATCCAGAGCTGCTTTTATGTCTTTAGAGTCCAGAGCTTAAAAGCAGGTTGTTCTGAGCTCTAGACCTGAATTTCCCTGCCTGCTGATTGTTTTACTCAGATGTCTAACGGGTACCTCAATTTCAACATGGCCAATGGATCTTTGGTATGACAACTAAGTTTCTTTTGATATTAATAAGTCTTTCTCTACTCATCTAGTATTACCTTGATTCTTCTTTTTCCTTTGTTCCCTAAATTTAGTCATCCACAAAGCCTGTTGATCTTCTCTCTGTGACAGCTTTCAACCCATCCTATCCTTTTCATTGTCACTATCATGACCACTTACTCAAGCCAGAGCCGTAGAGTTTCACCTGGTCTTTCCCACTTCCAGTCTCAAGCCAGAGCTGTAGTTTCACCTGGTCTTTCCCACTTCCAGTCTCTCCGATTCCAACCCATTCAAAATTATCACTGCAGATAAATTAGAAATTTTCTAATGCTCTGCTACTGTCACTACATGATGAACAACCTTCAGTGGTTTCCCATTGCTATCTTAGTAGAGGCCAAACTCAGCTTGGCATGCATAGCCATGATGGAGTCTTCCCATACTTATCTAGACTTGGATCACTCCCTTTTGTGAGTTCTGTGCTCTAGCCCTCCTTGCCTGCTAGCTCTCACTTCACTCACTCTGATTCTCCTGGCTTATTTTCTCTTTCTTCCTTCAAATCGCTATCAGCTGAACGAATGCTCAAGGACTAGTTCACTTTTTCCTCCTTCCTCTAATAGCCGTGTCAGCTCCTGTGTCCACTATGTGCCCACTCTTCAGCATGGAGAGTTATTGTGCCAGTGCTTTACCTCTTCATTTGAATTGAATTGCATTTCTTCGATTTAATATGTGTTCCTTGGCCATTACTCTCTTATTTAACCAGTGCCTTGCACATTGTTAGTAATCAGAAAACATTTTCAATTGGATGAATATTCCCCTAGTAAATGAAGTCATGATTTTTTTCAATGACTACAGTGTTAAAAAAGACTAAGAATTAATAAACATAGAATATCTAGAGATGATCTACAGAACTGTCCCATGTGTTTTGATTTTTCCTCCAAATTGAGCACCCTATGATCTTCATAATATGTAAGTTGTACTCTATGTGCAAAATAGGATCTGGGTAATGCTTCTTTAGGCTTTAGCTTTAGCAATGAACTGTCTCACCTTTCTATCCATAATTGACTATTCAGTGATTCTGGAATCCACCTTGAAGGCTTATCCCACATCTGAGCCTTTGTACACATTTTTCTCACTGCTTGAAATGACCTGCACACTCTTTCCCCCATAAAAAAAACTTTTCTTATAAAAAAAAGTATCAATTCAGGCGCAGCTAAAATTACAAGTACTCTATAAAGTTTTTCCCTGTCAGTCAATTAGAATTATGTAGAAGTTAAGAGGGTGGCACTGTGATCAGAAGACTCAGGTTCACAATTTTCACATTCTTCCTTACATTGTCTTTTGATAATTTAAGTTTCATGTCTGTCTCAACCACTACACTGTAAGATTTTTGAAGCTACAACCTGGTCTCTTTCAGCTTTGCATCCCCCACATTGCCCAGCTCAGTGCTAGGTGTATATTACTTGCTGTTTCTTAGGGTTTGAGCTCATAAATTTTGGAGATGAATGAAACTGTTAAAATCTCCACTCTGCCACTTACTAGCACTCTGTTTTGGGGCAAGGTACTCAACATTTCTGAGCCTCAGTTCCTCCTTGAATAAACTTGGAGTAATGATAGTTTCTACCTCATGGGAATGAGCACAGGAATGTGTGTCAGATGAGCTACATGCTCAAAAGAATAGCTATATGTTAGATATTCTATGAATCTTTCTTGAAATCAATTCAAGTATTTGCATGGGCAATGCTTTCTACAATTTTAAAGGTCGGTCATGACAAGGAGAAAGGAGAAACATGAGGGTGGTGGGGAGGTGCTCTCAACAGGATCCTGTCTAGTCCAAGAGCTCATTCGTACCTGCAGTCTGACCCCGTGCCTCAGAGCATAAGAATTAGTTTGATCCAACCCCCTGACACTTGATTTCATTCTTCTCTTTGTGAAACAACTCATTAGAGAAATCGTGCTGCTGTGAAAGCAGGTCACTCAGCTGGGGGCAGGCAAAGAAAGTCTTGCTCGGCTTAGTCATGACCTCCATGAAAGTGAAATGTTAGTGAGGGGCCCTGGGATTTGCAGCACACCATGGCCAAGGTTTTCACCAGAGGCTGCTGGGAGTTTGGGCAGAAGGAAGAGTAATGAAGGAGTTGACTGAACTGTTGCAGTGGGTGTTAACATCAATTCTCCCATCCTGGTTAGTAATGAGCTCTCTCCCCATCTTGTGGGAAATCCCAATAGAAGGAGGAAGCGGGGTGCTGCCAAGGGTGATACTGGCAGTGATATATTTAGAATAAACACCCAACTGGGTTGCCCATCATCTGCAGTCAACATTGACCTTATTGCATTTTCTGCAAGAACAGAAGTGTTCATTAAAGAACCTGGGACTTGCTTCGATTTAAGATATAATTTTTTTGTCTTCTTGTCTTTATAAAATATAAGGCAAAAAAAAAAAATGCAACAGAATATGCCCTTAAGATTTTCAGGCTCACGTTCTCATCCCATGTATCTAGACCTGGAGGACCAGGTGACATCCCAAAAACAAGCCAGGAAAAGCCCCGTGGTATCAAGGCGTTTAGGAGGAGAAACTTCCAAAGACAGAGGAAGTGGAAAATGCAAAGTGGAAAATGCAAAGTGGAAAATGCAGAAGTTGAGACCCAGGCCACCAATGAAATATTTTGAGATATCTAAAGTCCTTCAAACCAAAAGATTCACAAAGCTTCATTGGTCTGTGTGCTGCTCAGTGATACAAAGTTAAGAAATAAAGATAAAAATGCTAGTCCCACTCAGCTGGAGTGGGTTTTCCTCCTTCATATATATTTCTCCTTTTACTTTTTGTAGACTGGGCTTCCCAATCTGATCTCCCTAGGAACATACTGACTAGGAGACTGTCCTAAGAAATTTTCTCCTCTCTCTGCTAGCAAATTAGACACATAATAGCCATACTGTTGCTCTTAACTCTCCCAGCATCCCTCCTAGAGATGGTGCTCAGATAATAAAAGTGACAACAGAATACCTAACACTCTGCCTGACCCATAATAGATGCTTATTAGGCATTTATTCTTTCTTTTAGCCATAGAGCCACAAGGTAAAAAGGCTGCATTCTGACTCTCAAAAATAAACCTGTAATTTTGACTGGATGAGTTTTTTTCTTAATTCAACATGCATCAGTCCCAACTGTAAAATGGATGGAGCTGGTGTTGGAGTCCCATCCCAAGGCACTGGTTATGTAGTTAACTACATAACTAATTCTTCCCTCCATTCTAAACTCTGTACCCATAGGTCCTCATACCTCACAAGACCTATCTTACGTGTCACTCAATGAAGGATCTGGCAAATATATAGCTCTGGTATATAGACATTTATTGTGTGTGCCTATTAGGTGGCAGGCATTGTCCCTTCCAGGAATGCTGGTGTCTTTAAGGTGACCACTGGAATAAAACTATACTTAATCACAAAAGACTGACACCAAGGGTAGAATTTCAAGGAGCTAGAGGGTGTAGGAATGGGGTGGAGGGACCACTTAGTCCTTTCAGTTTCTCTTGAAGTTTACTGCCGAGTCACAGACCTAGCCCTGTATGACTTGGGGTTTGGGGGGGGGGCTGTGCTCTTTTCAGCCTTTATGACATTATTTTTCTTTATATAACAAATTCAGAATTTCATAGCATTTTTGCATAGGAAAGGAATTTATAAGCCACCTATTCCACAGGTGAAATTTACTTATCTAAGATTATATAATCCGTCAATGGCGGAGCTTCTGCAGAACACCAAATTCTTTGACCATCTGCCAAGGTATTTTATAAACTATACCATGTGTGTATTTTCACCTACCTTCTCAGTAGACCTAGATGTTTTCTCTTCGGAGCCACCACTATGAAACTAAGGGAGGGGATGTCTTTACATTCTCACTCACTCCACTTCTGTACAGAATATTGTCAGTTCAAATACCCACCTGTTTGAGGATTGAGGCCTGAGGTTTGAGATAATGTCACAAGTGCAGTCCCACGTAACCTCATTAGCTTGTCCAGATTTATAGCTCTTTATAGTGATTACAGACCCTCCTTTTTCTAAATGTTCCATGTTTCTCCTCCTGATGTCAGGGTTGAGGTTTTGGTTTGTTTTGTTTTACTAGGTTGCCATGCTTTCTACTCTCCACTCCTGAGTTAATTGACTACATTTATCTCTCCATTTGGGACACTAGAATATTAAGATGCTTTCCTGGTAGGGCTTAGGGACATCCCTTCATCTAGTTATATTCATAGTCCACGTTAATCATCCAAGATTCCTGTAGAATATTATTACACCTAAGTGGTAGCCATTTTTAACTTCCTACAGTATACAAACATGGATACCACAAACCTGCCTAATAAATCATAAATCAAATAGGGCACAGAGGCACATTAACATCCCAACATTCATGGCAATAGTCCTCTCACATTGTAAATCCTTGCTTCGTATTCCTCTCTCTGCCCTTAACATCTCAAGAGAACATAGCTTTACATTCCTTCAGGGTTCTCCATTTCCTTTCACTGGCCTATGACCTGAGATCCACAGTTACAGAGTGTAATTTGTACATCCTTGGGTCAGGTTTTCTGGATATTCTGGACTCATTCTTCTTTCTCTTACCCTTCTCCTGTATGCCCCTCCTCCCCAGCACACCCTTCAAACATCTCCCCACCTCTGTGGCTCACCGTGAGGACAAGGACATTGGCAGCAGAAGTTTGGGGAAGTAGTCCTTGGCGTGAGCCCTCCCAGAGTCCGCCATTAGCCCCACCAAAGAGCCTGGGTAGGCTCCAGTGTTGGGTCGCCTCAGGCCAAACAACCAACAGGGAGGGAAGCCAGCCTCACCCATCAGCAGACAAGCAGATTAAACTTTTACTGAGCTCTGCCCACCAGAGCAACACCCAGCTATATCCACCAGTCCCTCCCATCAGGAAACTTGCACAAGCCTCTTAGAGAGCCTCATCCACCAGAGGGCAGACAGCAGACGCAAGAAGAACTACAATCCTGCAGCCTGTGGAACAAAAACTACATTCACAGAAAGATAGACAAGATGAAATGGAAGAGGGCTATGTACCAGATGAAGGAACAAGATAAAACCCCAGAAAAACAACTAACTGAAGTGGAGATAGGCAACCTTCCAGAAAAATAATTCAGAATAATGATACTGAAGATGATCCCGGACCTCAGAAAAAGAATGGAGGCAAAGATTGAGAAAATGCAAGAAATGTTTAACAAAGACCTAGAAGAATTAAAGAACAAACGCCTAGAAGAATTAAAGAACAAACACCTAGAAGATTTAAAGAACAAACAAACAGAGATGAACAATACAATAACTGAAATGAAAAATATATTAGAAGGAATCAGTAGCAGAATACCTGAGGCAGAAGAACAGATAAGTGACCTGGAAGACAGAATGGTGGAATTCACTGCTGAGGAACAGAATAAAGCAAAAAGAATGAAAAGAAATGAAGACAGCCTAAGAGACCTCTGGGTCAACATTAAACGCAACAACATTCACATTATAGGGGTCTCAGAAGGAGAAGAGAGAGAGAAAGGACCTGAGAAAATATTTGAAGAGATTATAGTTGAAAACTTCCCTAACATGGGAAAGGAAATAGCCACCCAAGTCCAGGAAGCGTAGAGAGTCCCAGGCAGGATAAACTCAAGGAAAAACATGCCGAGACAAATAGTAATCAAACTGGCAAAAATTAAAGACAAAGAAAAATTATTGAAAGCAGTAAGGGAAAAATGACAAATAACATACAAGGGAACTCCCATAAGGTTAACAGCTGATTTCTCAGCAGAAACTCTACAAGCCAGAAGGGAGTGGCATGATATATTTAAAGTGATGAAAGGGAAGAACCTACAACCAAGATTACTCTACCTGGCAAGGACCTCATTCAGATTCAATGGAGAAATCAAAAGCTTTACAGACAAGCAAAAGCTAAGAGAATTCAGCACCACCAAACCAGCTCTACCACAAATGCTAAAGGAACTTCTCTAAGTGGGAAACACAAGAGAAGAAAAGGACATACAAAAACAAACCCAAAACAATTAAGAAAATGGTCATAGGAACATACATATCGATAATTACATTAAAAGTGAATGGATTAAATGCTCCAACCAAAAGACGCAGGCTCACTGAATGGATACAAAAACAAGACCCATATATATGCTGTCTACAAGATACTCACTTCAGACCTAGGGACACATACAGACTGAAAATGAGGGGATGGAAAAAGACATTCCATGCAAATGGAAATCAAAGAAAGCTGGAGTAGCAATACTCATATCAGATAAAATAGACTTTAAAATAAAGAATGTTACAAGAGACAAGGAAGGACACTACATAAAGATCAAGGGATCAATCCAAGAAGAAGGTATAACAATTATAAATATATATGCACCCAACATAGGAGCACCTCAATATGTAAGGCAGCTGCTAACAGCTCTAAAAGAGGAAATCGACAGTAACATAACAATAGTGGGGGACATTAACACCTCACTTACACCAATGGACAAATAATCTAAAATGAAAATAAATAAAGAAACAGAAGCTTTAAATGACACAATAGACCAGATAGATTTAATTGATATTTATAGGACATTCCATCCAAAAACAGCAGATTACACTTTCTTCTCAAGTGCACACGGAACATTCTCCATGATAGATCACATCTTGGGTCACAAATCAAGCCTCAGTAAATTTAAGAAAATTGAAATCATATCAAGCATCTTTTATGACTACAACGCTATGAGATTAGAAATGAATCACAGGGAAAAACACATTAAAAACACAAACACATGGAGGCTAAACAATATGTTACTAAATAACCAAGAGATCACTGAAGAAATCAAAGTGGAAATCAAAAAATACCTAGAGACAAATGACAACGAAAACACGATGATCCAAAATCTATGGGATGCAGCAAAAGCAGTTCTAAGAGGGAAGTTTTTAGCAATACAAGCCTACCTCAAGAAACAAGAAAAATCTCAAATAAACAATCTAACCTTACACCTAAAGGAACTAGAGAAAGAAGAACAAACAAACCTCTCCCCACCTCCCACAATTGCTCTGTTGCCACAATTCCTTTCCTTCCAGAGGTCTTATCACTTTATAGTATTCAACAAATCCTGTAAAACAAACCCAGAGATTCACAATATGCACTTAACATTTTAAAGGCAGCTCCCATCTTTCCCCCAAATCCCTGATTTCCATTAAACATATGTAATAAATGTAATAAGGCTATTATATGTCTCACATTTACATATTAGCAAAGGAAATGTGGTGTTAACCTTCTTCATAACCCACAGTCTTTAGTCACAGGATATTCATATCAACGTGTTCCTTCATAGCTGCATTGCGAGCTACTCGGGACTGTCTTCTCTTGATTTTGCCTCCTTCAAGAACACAGTGAGGTCTTCCACACACAGTGGTGTTAAGTGCTTTTTGAATAAATTAATCATTAAAGAAGAAGAACAAATTTGAACACAAGGTAGAATCTGAAGTCAAAATGATCAGGGGTTCCCAAGTTCTTTCACTGGGTGAGAATTGTTAAGTGAACTCTGCTGGATTTTATTTAATTTTAATATATCATTCACTCATTTTGCCATTCAACACATATTTATTAAGCATGTACTATATGCTAGGCACTCCTCTGCTCATGGAGAATACAACTTCAAACAAAACAAAGATGCTTTGCTCTCCTTATGAACGTTCTAGTATGAGGAGTTGTTGTGGAAAGGCAGATCGTCAATTAGACACAATAAATAAAATTTAAAAACATATTATCAAGCAAGGAGTACATGGAACAGTGAAAAATATGGAGCTGGATAATGGTCTCAGGAGTATGTGGAGAGGACAAGATTGTTATTTTAAATAGGGTTGTCAAATCAGACTCACTGAGAAGGTGAGATTTGAGCAGAGACTTGAAGCAGAGGAGGGAAGGAGTCAAGTGGCCTCTGGAGGAAGACCTTCTAGGCAAAGAATGTAGCCAGTGCAAAGCCCAGAAGAGGGGACAGGCCTGGTATGTTTAAAGAAGAGCAGGAAGACCAGTGTGGCCCAAGAAGAGTGAGCAAGGGCAAGTATCAGGAGAGGAAAGAGAGGAAGACAAAGAATTAAGGGAAGGAGGCATGCAGATGCTTTTCTTCAAGAGTGGGATAATATATGACCATGGTGTGGTGGGGTGAGAGTAGTCCTGTCTTTGGGAAAGAGGAAAAAGGGCTTTCTGGGAGTGGATGGACAGGCAGCAAGCTGCTGTGTAGGGGAAGCAGGTAAGAGGAGAAAGGCATAGAAAGCAGCAGATTACAAATGCTCACACAGATCCCTCAAAGCACATCTGTTATTTCAGAGTGTGGTGACTGTTTCAACAAGTCAACTGCCATAGCCAGCTTCTCAGCAAGCTGTTTCACTCCAGTGCTCTCTAGTTCCTTCTTAATTCTGCTGTCTTTTATACCAGTTCTCTCCTCCTTTTCTTCTTCACCATCCCCTATGTAATTTTTGGGGCTGGAAAGAAACTTTTGAGATCAACCTTACATGTGATGCATGATTTGCCCCAAATCATCCTCAGAAAATGTGGTCAGCCAACCTCTGCTTGAATAACTTCTCTGTGGGGGAGGGGTGAGTTCTCATTCAATCTGTCAATCAAACCATCAGCCAATCAACAAGCTCTCATTCATACCGTTTCTACTCATTAATTTAACAAATATTTGTTGAGCATTTGTGATTTTCCAGGCTTTATTCTAAGCCACGAATATGCAGTAGAGAGTAAGACAAAGTCACTCTTCTCATGGACCCTATATTCTAGTGGGTGGCAAAGAGACCAATAGATAGATAAACAAATAGAATTTCAGATAAGGAGTAAGTACAAAAAAAGAGAAAGAAAACAAGGCAAGGAGAAGTGATGGGAGAATGGCAGATGGACCTATCTTAGATCTGAGTGAAGTGAGGCAGCAAAACTTTCAGAAGTCTAGAGAATAATATTCTAGGCAAAGAGAACAGCAAGTGCAAAGATTCAGAGTCAATAAATTAATAAGATTTTAGCATGTACCAGGCCTTGTATTTCACAGTGGGACAGTGGTTCTTGACTCGTAATGTACATCAGCACCCCTCTGGAACAATTCAGGACTTCGAAGGAGCCTGGTAAAACCACCTAAATCAAAATCTCTGGTGATGGGAGTTAAATATGCCTATTTTTTCATAAGGCTCCGCCGGATGTTCATCCACATTTAACAACCATTATACTAGTGATCCAGCCATGAACACAGCAAATATTTTCTCTGTCCTTATGGAACTGTGTAGGTGAGCTCCCAATGCTAGGAACTTGTTTATATATATGTTCATTCAAAACCCATTTCCCTGTGACTCCCTGTCCTTTGCCCTTATGTCCTCTGGAACCACAAAAAAGTTCAGTAGCACTTGCATGGGGCGGTCCTTCAGATATTTGAAGACAACACCTTTTTTTTGATCCCTCTGTATAAAAGAGGATATCTTTATCATCCCAGTCACTCTCATTTAAACATGCTCCAAGTGCTCACATTCCTTTTTAAGTGCAGTGCCCAGAATTAACACAACATTGCCCATGGCCATGGAGGCAGCATCTGTTCATCTCCAGGCACCTGTTTTCCACATATATTCATACATTTCACACAGTGTTCAACACACCCCCTTGCAAATTTTTCTTTTTAATGCACTTTAGGATGTACTGTGATACTTGCGTTATTTTCTTCATTATCTTATGCATTTACCATTTATATTGTTCAGTTCTCTTTCATAATTCTGCCCTTTGGGCCTACTGTTTTCCCCAAAGCCTGGTTAAATGCATCTGGTTTGCCTTATGAAACCCCTCCCATTGATTCAGCCTCTCCTCCTCCTGTTTTCCTGCACTATTGATGTCAACATCTTCTATCAATCCATAAATAATATTATCCAGAAAAATGTTGATTGACCCAATTAACTGGAACACTCAATCAGTGGCATTCCACTTTTAGAATAAAAAGCAAAATTTGAAATAAACGAGCGAGTAACTGAGAGTTTAATTAGGAAGAACTTTCAAGGTATGTTTCAGGGTCAGTTCACATTAGCTATACTCCAAAAATGTTTGCAATGTCTCTAATCTAAATTGTGGTACAGGTTGCAATTATCAAAACACATCTAGTCTTTTACATGACACTTAATACCAAGGCAGGCAAGCCCTTCCCTAATGCTGGGTCCTGGAGCAAAAATGCAAATGGAGACTCATAAAAGATATATATTTTAAAGCTACAAATCAAGCTTTTAAAAAATGTCTATCCTCTAACTTATAAAATTATTTTTTAAAGGCCTTGAAGCCAAGTGTGAATTAAAATTCTTGAATACGTCAGAGTTCTGTGCCAGAATATGGTGATGTTGAGAACTGAATCCTGGATCCTGCCTCATAGCTCATCCCTCTCCTCTTTCCACACTTCGCTTTGTCTCATAGCACAAGCAGCCTTCTGAACACATGTGTAGATACCACGGCCCACGTGTCCAAGATCCATACATACTCCCCATAAACAGTTGTCTCTTGTCTACTGCCTGGGTTTAGGAATACACACACCTGAGACATGGCCTACCCTCCAAAGAATGGACTGGGAAGGAAGCCCAGGCAGAGCCTGGGAGCAGACTAGGAGCTATTTGGGCAGGGGATTTGGGAGTTCTGTATACATAGAGCATGGCTTAGAAGGTTGTGGGGTAGATACTGGATGCAGGAAGGCATGCCCCATTAGTCCCATGGATTCCTTGTCTCATGAGAAGGATAACAGCCAGAGAAGGGCCAGAATAGAGCCTGCTGAAATGGAAGACCCACATCAGGGGATTCCCTAGCCTGGCTCTAAGTGCAGTACAGAACTAACAGAGAAGAAGTAGAATTTTATGTTTTAGAAGGATTTTAGTTGCAAGGACTAAATTAAAATGGGTTTCTAGCTAACATCAATTTGATCCAACATTTATTCATGCATAACTTCTAATGCAGTTTTTTTTTAAGTATTGTATTCCCCTATTATACCTTCCTAAGAGACTTAATGAAGAATTCTAGAGAACAATAGCAACAGAAAATTTGTCCTACTTAATCAGCCTAGGTAATGTTCAATGAAATAATCTTTCAGAATTGCCTTCCACCCAAACCCAAAATGAGGAAATGTCTTCACTCTTTCTAAAAGGCTAAGTGACTTTAGATAAGCTGCTTTCTCCCTCTAGCAAATGAGAGGCAGCGCTGCTTGGGCAATCTGTAAGCTTCCTTTCAATTTTAACATCGTCTTTGCCATACTTATACATTCACTGTTCTAGAGCCATATAGAACAAGTCCATTGACATTTCATTTTGGCTGAGAATTTTAGTCAAGGCCAAAAAATTCAAATTAAGAAAGAACAAAACTTTATTATCTCTTGCTAATGTGAAACTGAATCAGGTTTCCTGGAGATTCCAGGAAAGCAGCATGGCTACCCTATACAATTCAGTTGGTAAATGTTTAATAAATACCTCATACCAGTCACCTTGCTAGATATGGGACAGAAAACAGAGAAGACAGGTGTCAGGAATAGAAACACAGATCAGTTTAGATAGTGCCCCTCTCCTGAAGAAGTTCCAAGACAGATAATGCTGAAACCTATTATGATACTATGTAGTGTGGGTTTTAAAGTAAAAATGAAAAAAAAATACTCTGAATATTTTAGAAGGTGTTTTTTTGTTTGTTTGTTTGTTTTTTGTGACTCACGAGGAACATGACATTCAGACTTCTTCTAGAAAGCTAAGTAGACGTTTACTGAGTGGAAAAGGAAGAAAAGGCCATTCCAGGCAGAAGATACAATATAAGACATGGAAGCATGATGTGTTCAGTAAATAGTATAAATGTTCTGTAAAATAGAAGATGATTATGATAATAGTAATAGCCAATGGAATATATTGGGCACATACTATATATCAGAAATATAGTTAGCACTTCACATAGATTATCTCAGTTAAGACTTACAGAGGAGTGATATTGGCAAGATGACAGAATAAGAAGTCCCAACCCTTGTTTTGCCCCACAGAAACACTGATTTAACTATAATATATGAACCAAAATACCTTTCTGAGAATTCCAGAATCCAATTAAGAAGTTTCAGTACCCCAAGTGAGCACAAAGCCAAAAGCAGTGGCATTGAAACAGATAAGAAGAGTAATTTTATCTGCATCAGCCCTTCCCCCAAGCTGACCCAGCTCTGCTCTAGGAGAGAATGCACCACCTTGCTACTTCTCCCTCGGGGGAATGAGAAGAATATAGTATGTGTCCAATGTTCCATCTTGTTAGAGGTCTGCCTGAGGGACTAGTTTCTGTTTTGCTCCACCTAAAGTGCTGATAGAACAGACATGGTTTGGATGCCTGAGGGCCACTGAGAATAAAGGGTGGGAGGGGTGTCTTGCTGTGGCTGGCACAGCTCATCATGATTGGGAGAAAGCACCAACTCAAGACTTCTCCTTTGTGAGGGAAGCAGAGGAGTGGAGCATATGTCCAGCATTCCAGCTTTTTGGAGGGATGTTTGCAGGACTAATATCTGTCCTGACTCTGGGTGTTGATGGGAACCAGCTGACTTTAGATGCCTGGTGGCTGCTGACTATAAACTCCTGGGGGTGGGCATGGGGGAGTGAAAAACAGCATGTCTCTCTAATTGTGAAATTGAATACACAAACTCAGAAATGTTGAAACCTCCCAAAAAAGGTTTCAGAGGTCCCCAGAATCTCTAGCTGGGCTGATTGGTGAGGATCTTCCCTTGTACAAAGCCATTCCATAAAGACTGGAAAGGGTAGATGTTTTTTCAAATTTCAGATCACAAGGCAAAGTTAGAGACACACAAAGAAGCTAGGAAACATATCCCAGTAAAAGGAACAAAATAAATCTCCAGAAATTGATCCTAAAGAAGTGAAGATATATTAACTTCCTGGCAAAGAATTAAAAATAACCATCATAAAGATTTTCTACAACCTGAAGAAAACAACGTATGGACAAGATAAGAATATTAACAAAGAGATAGAAAATATAAAAAGATACGAACAGAAAGTTTGGAGCTGAAAAGTAATTGAATTGAAAAATTTGCTAGGGGGGTTCAACAGCAGGCTTGGTCAAGCAGAAGAATCAGCCAACTCAAAGATAGGTCATTTGAAATTAACCAGTTGGAGGAACAGCAACAAAAAAGAAGAATAAAGAAAGTCTAGGGGCTTCCCTGGTGGCGCAGTGGTTGAGAGTCCGCCTGCTGATGCAGGGGACACGGGTTCGTGCCCCACTCTGGGAAGATCCCACATGCCGCAGAGCGGCTGGGCCTGTGAGCCATGGCCGCTGAGCCTGCGCATCCAGAGCCTGTGCTCCGCAACGGGAGAGGCCACAACAGTGAGAGGCCCGCGTACCACGAAAAAAAAAAAAAAATGAAAGTCTAATGGACTTACAGGGTACCATAAAGCAGACCAATATTTGCATTATGGGAATCCCAGAAGGAGAAGAGAAAAAGGAGCAGAAAGCTTATTTTAAAAATAATGGCTGAAAACTTCCCAAATCTGGGGAAGGAAATGAATACCCAAATTCAAACCTAACAGAGTCTACCTGGGAAGAACTCAAAAGAATCTACACCAATACAAACTACAATGAAATGGTCAAAAGTTAGAGACAAAAAGAGAATTTTGATAGCAGCAAGAGAAAAGCAACTTGTCATATACAAGGAAACACCCATAAGACTATTGGTGAATTTCTAACATAAGCCCTGCAGACCAAAAGGAAATGGGATAATATATTCAAAGTACTGAAAGAAAAAAACTGCCCACCAATAATTCTGTATCTAGCAAAACTACCCTTCAAAAATGAAGGCAAAATAAAGACTTTCCCAGGAAAACAAAACCTGAGGGAATTCATCACCATTAGACTTAAAAAAAAAGCTAAAATGAGTACTTCAAGTGGAAATGAGAGAACACTAAACAGCAACACATAAACATGTGAAAGTATAAATTTTGCTGGTAAAGATAAATATATAGTTAAATACAGGATATTGTAATGCTGTAATGGGGGTGCGTAAATCATTCTTACTTCTGGTATAAAAAGAAAACAAGCAAAAGTGTAAAAAACAACTATAATATAATAACTATAAAAATAATGGGTACGTAATATATAGAGATGTACTTTCTGACATCAATAACATTAAGTAATTAAGTGTGTGGAGGGAGAGAAGCAAAATTGTAGAGAATTTATATTCAATTGTAGTTAATTTTTTATCAGCTAAAATAGATTATTATAACTATAAGATATTTTATGAAATCCCCATGGTGACCATAAAGAAAACATGTATAGAAGATACACACACACAAAAAAAAAAAAATTAGGAAAGGAGTCAAAGCATAAAAAAAAAAAAATCAATGAAACACAGAGAGCAAAAGAGTAAAAGAGGGAAAAAAGTGCTACAAGACAGATAGAAAACAATTAACAAAATGGCAATAGTAGGCTCTTCCCTGTCAACAATTACTTTAAATGTAAATGGATTAAACTTCAATCAAAAGACAGAGTGGCTGAGTGTATAAAAAGGCAAGATTCAACAACATGCTGTCTATGAGGGATCCACTTTAGATTTAAGGAAATGACTGAAAGTGAAAGGATGGAAAAATATATTTCATGCAGATGGTAACCAAAAGAGAGCAGGGATGGCTATATTTATATCAGATAAAATAAACTTTAAGTCAAAAATGGTCAAAAGAGGGGCTTCCCTGGTGGCACAGTGGTTGAGAATCTGCCTGCCAATGCAGGGGACGCGGGTTCGAGCCCTGGTCTGGGAAGATCACACATGCCGCAGAGCAACTGGGCCCGTGAGCCACAACTACTGAGCCTGTGTGTCTGGAGCCTGTGCTCCGCAACAAGAGAGGCCACGACAGTGAGAGGCCCGTGCACTGCGATGAAGAGTGGCCCCCACTCGCCGCAACGAGAGAAAGCCCAAGTGCAGCAAAGAAGACCCAACGCAGCCAAAAATAAATAAATAAATAAAATAAATTTATTTAAAAAAAAAACGGTCAAAAGAGACAAAGAACATTATATAATGATAAAAGAGTCAATTCACTGGGAAGATATAATAATTATAAATACATAAGCACCCAGCATCAGAGCACTCAAATATATGAAGCAAACATTGATAGAACTGAATGGAGAAATAGTCAGCAACACAATAATAGTAGGGGATTTCAATATCTCACTTTCAGCAGTGGATAAAACATCCAGACAAAAGATCAAGAGGGAAACAGAAGAGCTGAAAAACATTGTAGAACAAATGACCTAACAGATATATATCAATAGAACATTCTGCCCAACAGCAGTAGAATACACATTCTTCTCATGCACACAAGGAACATACCTGAGGATAGATCACATGTTAGATCACAAAACAGTCTTAACAAATTTAAGATCTACTACATAGCAAATAAATAAATTAATTAAAATGGACATATCTCCAAGAAAAACTAATGGCCAAGATGTATATAAAAAGATGCTCAACATTATTAACTGTCAAAATCACAATGAGGTATCACCTCATGCTTACATGCCTATTAGGATGGCTACTATAAACAAAACAAAACAAAGCTGAAAATAACAAATGTTGGAGAGGATGTGGAGAAATGGGGAACCTGTGCACTGTTGGTGGAAATGTAAATTGGTGTAGCCAATTTGGAAAACAGTGTGGAGGTTCCTCAAACAATTAAAACTAGAACTACCATATGATCCAGTAATCTCACTTCTGGGTAGGTATCCAAAAGAATTGAAATCAAGGTCTCTAAGAGATATTTGCACTCCCATGTTCATTACAGTAATATTCATAATAGACAAGAGGTGGAAACAATCTAATGTCCATCGATGGTTGAATGGATAAAGAAAATGTGACATATACGTACAATGGGACATTATTCAGCCATGAAAAAGAAGGAAATCCTGACACATGCTGCAACATTGTTGAACCTTGTGGCCATTTTGCTATGTGAAATAAGCCAGTTACAGAAGGACAAGTACTGCATTGCTCCAATTACATGAGGCACCTAAAGTAGTCAGATCCATAGAAGCAGAAAATCCAGTTGACCCTTGAACACCACAGGGGTTACGTGCACTGACACTCTATGTAGTCAAAAATCTACTTGTAACTTACAGTCAACTCTCTATATACATGGTCCTTCTGTATCCACAGTTCTGTATCCACAGATTCAACCAATCATGAATCATGTAGTACTGTAGTCTTTACTATTGAAAAAAGTCCCTGTAAAGTGGAACCATGCTGTTCAAACCCATGTTTTTCTAGGGCCAACTGTAGAATAGTGGTTGCCAGTGGCTGGGGGAAGGGAGAAATGGAAGTGTTGCTATTCAATGAATATATCAGTAGTTTCCATCATGCAAGATGAAAATGTTCTAGAGAGCTGCTGTACAACAGTGTGCTTATAGTTAACGCTACTCTAAAAAGACTTATGATGACCCTGCAAATAACTGTTACTATCTTTAATTTGGCAGATGAGAATTCTGAGGCTTAGGCGAAATTTTTACAGGGTCTCATAGCTAGCAAGTGATGAAGTTGGGATCTAAACCCAGTTAGTCTCCAGGGTACTTTAGACTACTATGCTATTCTTTTCTCTTTCTTTTAAATGACTTTTTAAAAATATGTTAGGAAACCTCTCATATACCTCCCTAAGGAGTTTGCATTTTTCCAGAATCATTGACTCTTCAGGTTGAAGCAGACTTAACTGATATACGTGTGTGTATGTGTGTGTGTATCAAGAGAGAGAGCATTATACATAATATATATGAAAGAGACATTTTTATTTTTCAGGAATAAATGATTATAGTACATTCAATTTTTTAATCTCAGATCTGACCACTCCAGAGAATCCACCAACTTCGATCTATATCAGAACCTACCTCTTGCAACCTGGGGTTTCTGTGGAAATTGAATGAATGGAAAAAAATAACAAAATCTGCTTTGTAGCATTTTCAGGTGCAAGAAAGAAAGAAGTAAACAAAGGAGATGCTAACTATTCACATCTCAGACATCCCATTCACACTCATTCACAGATATATACCACATATAGCCATACATAAACACACACACACACACAAAAACCCACAACAGCCCTCTAGAATTCAGACACACACACACACACACACACACACACACACACCCCTCATGTGCATACTTAACCCACAACAGCCCTCTATAATTGTAGTAAAAAACAAAGTGTTGGCCAGCAGAACTCTGGCCTTTTATGAGGCAGTTATATTCTTCTTTCTGAGCTGGTCTGGTCAAGCTACTTTAACTATATGTATTTTTGAGTCTGGTAAGCACAACAAAGAAAGGTCACCTGCAACATTTTCCCTCAAGGCTAAACTAACCCAGGTGTATAGAAACACGATTCAGAATGGATCGTGTTGGAATTTAATTTCTAGATTCAGAAAGCTAAATGTAGAATGTCCTATTGACAACCCAGCATCAAGCAGGACAGTTGGGAAAAAAAAATAGCAGAATTTTTCAAGTGCTGTGTGGTGTGTCCTACAGGAAGTAGGGAAGCATCAGCTCTTCTGGGGCAGATAATTCACCTCTTCTCACCTATCCTGGGAGATGGTGTAGATTGTGTTAAGATTGTGATATTAAATTAGATAATGCATGTAAGGTGTTTAACACTATGGTTGACGTGTAGAAAGCACTAAATAATTGGTATCTGTTATCTAATCTGGTTAAATTTAACTCATTCCAAACTACATTTGAGGCAGTTAAGAGTACCCACCCCTATCTCCTTGAGCTATAAGCACCATAGAAATAGGGACGGAATGCTGTCTTTTGGAATCTTGTCCCAAATCTAAAAGTAAAGCCATGTGGGAATTTACTCTGAGCAAAGCAACCACTGGCAGTTCCTCATCATCCAGCCAAAGCCACAGTCAGGGCCAGAATAATTGCTGCGACTGTGGGGCAGCTCCTGTGCCTTTCATCACAGCCATGCCAGTCGATGACTGATGTAGGTAGGAGTCTTGGCCAGACACAAAATAAAAAGCCCTCCCCCACACCTCAAAATTCAGCAGGCTATCCTAAGAGGTTATCATGATCTCAGAAAGTGTCCCTTGAATGATTGAATCGAGATTTGTTTAACTAAAGGAACACATAATTTCATACCAGATAACATCATTTCTCAGCTTTGAGAGAAATCTTTGAGCATTTAATTTCACTTGGCAATTTTTTTTTGCCATGGCCAGGAAGAATAATCCCCAACCTTTGCATTGCTTGGAATAACGTGATCTTATCCTAGACCTGTGCTGGTAATGTTCCTACATAAGAATCCACCAACAGACCTGGGGTCTTAATGGCACTCAAAGAATAAAACTGCTTCTTTGTCCCCTGCTAAGAGTCAATGAGCACTGACCTGAATGATCAGAGAGGTGGTGAGGTCAGCAGATAGAAATGTGTAGTTGAACTTGACCACTGCCCACAGCCACAGTGTTAGCTGCAGGTTCTGCTTTGCTTCTTTTGCAGCTTTCACTGAACAGTCCTTGTATTTTGAAGATTTCATCAGTTTGGAACAGGAGATGCTCTTAGGAAATAATAATATGTAATTAAAACCCCGCTGATAAACAGAGATAATTTTTATATTGAGGGAAGTTGCCAAGGCAGCAGATTTTTAGTCATTAGCATATTTGCAAGGTTAATATACCATACTTAATAAAATAAATAGTTTTATAAATGTTCAGGCAAATTGTAAAAATGGGAAAAGTGAAGAAAATTTCATTCCATTTTGAATATCCAATAAACACCAAACTAACCCTTTTTCCTACTGGGGATACTATTCTTATTCAAAACAAGCTTTCAGATATCTAGTAGTTATGATGAACATGAAAAATGTATTCACTAGATTAAAGGAGTGCTTAGTAGAAGGAGAAGGAATGGAAAAAATATATGAAAAAAATATAGTGACCTTTAGGGATGGTGCAAAACAAAGAAACATGGGTTATGCAGTTTTCAAGGATGGGAAAAAACAAAGGGTGATATGTTTTAGAAGTATCAGGAAGGAAGAGAGGGTGGTGATAGCACAGCATGCAAGCTACCTCTGGAAAAATGATGAAGAAGAAATCACTGAGAGACTGGTCCTGTTGCTAAGATCCCTGGAGTGAAGTGTTTTATTTCAGAAGGCAGCAACAATATATGAGCAAAGGCAAGTAATAAACAATCAGCTAAAGTGGTGGAACCAAAGGTTTGGTTGCAAGTTAGAAGTACGGAAGCAAGTGTCCAGGGATTGCCCAGGGCTACTGAACATTTTTTAATGTCCTAGTTCAACCCTCACCTTAATGTTTTATTTTTCTCTTAAGTTTTCCAACCTGAGAAATATCTGAAACCATCCACACTACGTTACTGTGTGCCCTGGGATGCAATCATTTCCTTCTTCCCAGCTGCAAGCCCCAGGCAAGCTTCAGGAAATCATTAGAAGAGCCCCTTGTTCCTCTATTCAGTATTTGGCAGAACTATGAGTCTCTTATTTAGACTTTTTAATAATATACATGTTGGGGATCTCATTCATAGAAAAGTAAAGCTACCGTTTATAAGGCGAATATTACCACTTTTTTCTATCTCTCTACTTTCTATCCTTATCCTCCCCAGGTCTCCAGAAATATAAAGATACACATGCAATGCAAGGTGTATAATGCTTTGATGACAGACAGACCTGGATATAGCTTCTGTCCTTGGGCAACTGACTTACAATCTCAGAGCTTTAGTTTTCCCATCTGCAGTATGAGAATAGCATGTCCTTCCTAAGATTGTTGTCATGAGAAATAAATGAAATTACATTCATTCTTTTCCTCATCCTAGAAATATTTTTAAGTTCCTACTATTACCTAAAATGCCTGGAAAATTGGATTTTAAAGGAATGAATGGATGAATGAATGAAATTAATGTAAGAGAATGAAAGTCACTAAAAGAGTAAATCTTAAATGTTCGCACCATAATGACAACAAACTGGTGACTATGTTAGGTGAAGGATGTTAACTAACCTTATTGTGGTAATCATTTCACAATATATGTGTATCAAATCATCACACTGTATTACAAAATATTCTATGTCAATTATATCTCAATAAAGGTGGGGGAAAAAAAGAACATATGTTAAACAAAAATGAAATTAGTGTAAGGTAAAAAAGATTACCACTCAACACTGTAGAGATTTTCCTTAGTTTGATACATCTTATACACCAGTCTTATAAATGATTGAATGGCCTTTATGCTCTTGATCTGAGCTATACAGAACAATTAAGATCTGTTAGATGATAGGAATTTATACTTGAGAGGAAGTGGTGATATATGACAGACATGTTATAGAAAGTTAAATTTCTGCATGCTTATTGTATATTTCAGATGTTTCAGCTTCCATATAGTGAACATCTGTTTACTTTGTCTCTTGGCTGTTGAGCCACTTGAAGCTCCTCATGTCTTTTCCATTCTGAATCCCTACAGTTCAAGCCCCAGCTGATGAAGTAGTGGGCTTTGAAGAGAAGAAGCAGGTGGGAGGCATCCCTGTGAGCAGGGCCAAGCATCCTCTGTGGCCTCTTGCATTTGCTTGTATCTACTTCTCTGTTGGATGATTGGTGTTGGACCTTAAGCTTTAATATTCTACATTTCAGATGTGCTTAATTCATCTATAAAGTGAAAACAAACCAAAAAGCCAAAAAAATCCCACATCTCGTTCATTCCCTGTCAAATGAGAATGACTGGAAACATGATGGTCTTCCCAAGGTATTTCTGGTGACTTGTATTTTAACCACCCTCCCTTCTGGGCCAGAGTTAGCATAATATTCTAGGGGTTGTATCTAGCACAAGGTTATCTCATCACCAGATGACTTCCCAAGACTAACATTTAAAGGCTTCAGCAAGGTGACCTTAGAAGTTTTTCACATAGTGATGGAGAAGAAAAAGCTGGGAGTGAGAAAACTTAGATTCAAGATCTACCCCAGCCATTAATCAGCTGGATGATCTAAGTCATATTGTTTCACCTCTTTAAACTTCTTTTTCCTCATCCATAAAATAAGGGAGGAGTTGACCTAGTTGATCTTAAAGGTCTTTTCCAGGAGCAAAATTCTGTAGTCAGCCAAACCACTTAGAAGTAGACAAGCAGACACTGCAGAAACACCGTCTCATTTCTCCACTTCTAAATGTATCACTTGAGTCGTAAACAAGGCATTGCCCAGTATAAGGGAGCTGAGTTAGCCATAATTAGTAGCATAATAGTTGGCTCAGCCAACTTAGGGACGTCAAACTTTCATTCAGGTGTTTGGTCACAGCTGAAGAAAACCAGAGAATGGAAAGGTGCAACGAATCCTGGGTGTCCCAATTCCAGCTTCACTTACATAACAGCAAGGAAAGGGTGAGAAGACATCCCTTTTCAGACAGTTTCTTTCTTTTTTTTTTTTAATTTTTTAATTTAATTTAATTTATTTTTTTATACAGCAGGTCCTTATTAGTCATCAATTTTATACACGTCAGTGTATACATGTCAATCCCAATCGCCCAATTCATCACACCACCACCACCACCCCCCTGCCGCTTTCCCCCCTTGGTGTCCATACGTTTGTTCTCTACATCTGTGTTTCAATTTCTGCCCTGCAAACCGGTTCATCTGTACCATTTTTCTAGGTTCCACATATATGCGTTAATATACGATATTTGTTTTTCTCTTTCTGACTTACTTCATTCTGTATGACAGTCTCTAGATCCATCCACGTCTCTACAAATGACCCAATTTCGTTCCTTTTTATGGCTGAGTAATATTCCATTGTATATATGTACCACTTCTTCTTCATCCATTCGTCTGTCGTTGGGCATTTCGGTTGCTTCCATGACCTGGCTATTGTAAATAGTGCTGTAATGAACATTGGGGTGCATGTGTCTTTTTGAATTATGGTTTTCTTTGGGTATATGCCCAGTAGTGGGATTGCTGAATCATATGGTAATTCTATTTTTATTTTTTTAAGGAACTTCCATTCTGTTCTCCATAGTGGCTGTATCAATTTACATTCCCACCAACAGTGCAAGAGGGTTCCCTTTTCTCCACACCCTCTACAGCATTTGTTGTTTGTAGATTTTCTGATGATGGCCATTCTAACTGCTGTGAGGTGACAGTTTATTGTAGTTTTGATTTGCATTTCTCTAATAATTACTGATGTTGAGCAGCTTTTCATGTGCTTCTTGGCCATCTGTATGTCTTCTATGGAGAAATGTCTATTTACGTCTTCTGCCCATTTTTAGACTGGGTTGTTTGCTTTTTTAATATTGAGCTGCATGAGCTGTTTATATATTTTGGAGATTAACCCTTTGTCTGTTGATTCATTTGCAAATATTTTCTCCCATTCTGAGGGTTATCTTTTCGTCTTGTTTGTGGTTTCCTTTGCTGTGCAAAAGCTTTGAAGTTTCATTAGGTCCCATTTGTTTATTTTTGTTTTTATTTCCATCACTTTAAGAGGTGGATCAAAAAAGATCTTGCTATGACTTAAGTCAAAGAGTGTTCTTCCTATGTTTTCCTCTAAGAGTTTTATAGTGTCCAGTCTTACATTTAGGTACCTAATCGATTTTGAGTTTATTTTTGTGTATGGTATTAGGGAGTGTTCTAATTTCATTCTTTTACATGTAGCTGTCCAGTTTTCCCAGCACCATTTATTGAAGAGACTGTCTTTTCTCCATTGTATATCCCTGCATCCTTTGTTATAGATTAGTTGACCATAGGTACGTGGGTTTATCTCTGGGCTTTCTATCTTGTTCCATTGGTCTATGTTTCTGTTTTTGTGCCAGTACCGCATTGTCTTGATGACTGTAGCTTTGTACTACAGTCTGAAGTCAGGGAGTCTGATTCCTCCAGCTCTGTTTTTTTCCCTCAAGACTGCTTTGGCTATTTGGGGTCTTTTGTGTCTCCATACAAATTTTAAGATATTTTGTTCTAGTTCTGTAAAAAATGCCATTGGTAATTTGATAGGGATTGCATTGAATCTGTAGATTTCTTTGGGTAGTATAGTCATTTTCACAATATTGATTCTTCCAATCCAAGAACATGGTGTATCTCTCCATCTGTTGGTATCATCTTTAATTTCTTTCATCAGTGTCGTATACTTTTCTTTTGTCTCCCTAGGTAGGTTTATTCCTAGGTATTTTATTCTTTTTGTTGCAGTGGTAAATGGGAGTGTTCCCTTAATTTCTCTTTCAGATTTTTCATGGTTAGTGTATAGGGATGCAAGAGATTCCTGTGCATTAATGTTGTATCCTGCAACTTTACCAGATTCATTGATTAGCTCTAGTAGTTTTCTGGTGGCATCTTTAGGATTCTCTATGTATAGTATCATGTCATCTGCAAACAGTGACAGCTTTACTTCTTCTTTTCCGATTTGGATTCCTTTTTCTTCTCTGATTTCTGTGGCTAAAGCTTCCAAAACTATGTTGAATAAGAGTGGTGAGAGTAGGCAACCTTGTCTTGTTCCTGATCTTAGTGGAAATGCTTTCAGTTTTTCACCATTGAGGATGATGTTGGCTGTGGGTTTGTCATATATGGCCTTTATTATGTTGAGGAAAATTCCCTCTATGCTTACTTTCTGCAGGGTTTTTATCATAAATGGGTATTGAATTTGGTCAAAAGCTTTTTCTGCATCTATTGAGATGATCATATGGTTTTTATTCTTCAATTTGTTAATACGGTGTCTCACATTGATTGATTTACGTATATTGAAGAATCCTTGCATCCCTGGGATAAATCCCACTTGATCATGGTATATGATCCTTTAAATGTGTTGTTGGATTCTGTTTGCTAGTATTTTGTTGAGGATTTTTGCATCTATATTCATCAGTGATATTCATCTATAATTTGCTTTTTTTGTAGTATCTTTGTCTGGTTTTGGTATCACGGTGATGGTGCCCTCATAGAATGAGTTTGGGAGTGTTCCTTCCTCTGCAATTTTTTGGAAGAGTTTGAAAAGGATGGGTGTTAGCTCTTCTGTAAATGTTTGATAGAATTCACCTGTGAAGCCATCCGGTCCTGGACTTCTGATTTTTGGAAGATTTTTAATCACAGTTTCAATTTCATTACTTGTGATTGGTCTGTTCATATTTTCTATTTCTTCCTGGTTCAGTCTTGGAAGGTTATACCTTTCTAAGAATTTTTCCATTTCTTCCAAGTTGTCCATTTTATTGGCATAGAGTTGCTGGTAGTAGTCTCTTAGGATGCTTTATATTTCTGTGGTGTCTGTTTTAAGTTTTCCTTTTTCATTTCTAATTTTATTGATTTGAGTCCTCTCCCTCTTTTTCTTGATGAGTCTGCCTAATGGTTTATCAATTTTCTTTATCTTCTCAAAGAACCAGCTTTTAGTTTTATTGATCTTTGCTATTGTTTTCTTTGTTTCTATTTCATTTATTTCTGCTCTGATCTTTATGATTTCTTTCCTTCTCCTAACTTTGGGCTTTGTTTGTTTTCCTTTCTGTAGTTCCCTTGGGTGTAAGGTTAGATTGTTTATCTGAGATTTTTCTTGTTTCTAGAGGTAGGCTTGTATAGCTCTAAACTTCCCTCTTAGAACTGCTTTTGCTACATCCCGTAGGTTTTGGATTATCGTGTTTTCATTGTCATTTGTCTCTAGGTATTTTTTGATTGCCTCTTTGATTTCTTCAGTGATCTCTTGGTTATTTAGTAACGCATTGTTTAGCCTCCATCTGTTTGTGTATTTTACGTTTTTTCCCTGTAATTCATTTTTAATCTCAAAGCGTTGTGGTCAGAAAAGATGCTTGATATGATTTCAATTCTCTTAAATTTACTGTAGCTTGATTTGTGACCCAAGATGATCTATCCTGTAGAATGTTCCGTGCGCACTTGAGAAGAAAGTGTAATCTGCTGTTTCTGGATGGAATGTCCTATAAATATCAATTAAATCTATCTGGTCTATTGTGTCATTTAAAGCTTCTGTTTCCTTATTTATTTTCATTTTGGATGATCTGTCCATTGGTGTAAGTGAGGTGTTAAAGTCCCCCACTATTATTGTGTTACTGTCAATTTTCTCTTTTAGAGCTGTTAGCAGTTGCCTTATGTATTGAGGTGCTCCTATGTTGGGTTCATATATATTTACAATTTTTATATCTTCTTCTTGGATTGATCGCTTGATCATTATGTAGTGTCCTTCCTTGTCTCTTGTAACTTTCTTTATTTTAAGGTCTATTTTATCTGATATAAGTATTGCTACTGCAGCTTTCTTTTGATTTCCATTTGCATGGAATATCTTTTTCCATCCCCTCACTTTCAGCCTGTATGTGTCCCTAGGTCTGAAGTGGGTCTCTTGTAGACAGCATATATATGGATCTTTTTTTTGTATCCATTCAGCAAGCCTGTGTCTTTTGGTTGAGGCATTTAATCCATTTACGTTTAAGGTAATTATCGATATGCATGTTCCTATGACCATTTTCTTTATTGTTTTGGGTTTGTTTTTGTAGGTCTTTTTCTTCTCTTGTGTTTCCGACTTAGAGAAGTTCCTTTAGCATTTGTGGTAGAGCTGGTTTGTTGGTGCTGAATTCTCTTAGCTTTTGCTTGTCTGTAAAGCTTTTGATTTCTCCATCGAATCTGAATGAGATCCTAGCCGGGTAGAGTAATCTTGGTTGTAGGTTCTTCCCTTTCATCACTTTAAGTGCCACTCCCTTCTGGCTTGTAGAGTTTCTGCTGAGAAATCAGCTGTTAACCTTATGGGAGTTCCCTTGTATGTTATTTGTCATTTTTCTCTTACTGCTTTCAATAATTTTTCTTTGTCTTTAATTTTTGCCAGTTTGATTACTATGTGTCTTGGCGTGATTCTCTTTATGTTTATCCTGCCTGGGACTCTCTGCACTTCCTGGACTTGGGTGGCTATTTCCTTTCCCAGTTTAGGGAAGTTTTCAACTATAATCTCTTCAAATATTTTCTCAGGTCCTTTCTCTCTCTTTTCTCCTTCTGGGACCCCTATAGTGCGAATGTTGTTGCGTTTAATGTTGTCCCAGAGGTCTCTTAGGCTGTCTTCATTTCTTTTCATTCTTTTTGCTTTATTCTGTTCCTCAGCAGTGAATTCCACCATTCTGTCTTCCAGGTCACTTATCCATTCTTCTGCCTCAGTTATTCTGCTATTTATTCCTTCTAGTGTAGTTTTCATTTCAGTTATTGTATTGTTCATCTCTGTTTGTTCTTTAATTTTTCTAGGTCTTTGTTGAACATTTCTTGCATGTTCTTGATCTTTGCCTCCATTCTTTTTCCTAGGTCCTGGATCATCTTCACTATCATTATTCTGAATTATTTTTCTGGACAGTTGCCTATCTCCACTTCATTTAGTTGTTTTTCTGGGGTTTTATCTGGTTCCTTCATCTGGTATATAGCCCTCTGCCTTTTCATCTTGTCTATCTTTCTGTGAATGTGGTTTTTGTTCCACAGCCTGCAGGATTGTAGTTCTTCTTGCTTCTGCTGTCTGCCCTCTGGTGTATGAGGCTATCTAAGAGGCTTGTGCAAATTTCCTGATGGGAGGGACTGGTGGTGGGTAGAGCTGACTCTTGCTCTGGTTGGCAGAACTCAGTAAAACTTTAATCCACTTGACTGCTGATGGGTTGGGCTGGGTTCCCTCCCTGTTGGTTGTTTGGCCTGAGGCGACCCAACGCTGGAGCCTACCTGGGCTCTTTGGTGGGGCTAATGGAGGACCCAGGGAGGGCTCACTCCAAGGATTACTTCCCAGAACTTCTGCTGCCAGTGTCCTTGTCCCCATGGTGACACAGCCACCACCTGCCTCTTCAGGAGACCCTCCAACGCTAGCTGGTAGGCCTGGTTCAGTCTTCCCTGGGGTGACTGCTCCTTCCCCTGGGTCCCGATGCGCACACTACTTTGTGTGTGCCCTCCAAGAGTGGAGTTTCTGTTTCCCCCAATCCTATTGAAGTCCTGCAGTCAAATCCCACTAGCTTTCAAAGTCTGATTCTCTAGGAATTTCTCCTCCCGTTGCCAGACCCCCTGGTTGGGAAGCCTGACGTGGGGTCAGAACCTCACTCCAGTGGGTGGACTTCTGTGGTATAAGTGTTCTCCAGTCTGTGAGTCACACACCCAGCAGTTATGGGATTTGATTTTACTGTGTTTGCGCCCCTCCTACCATCTCATTGTGGCTTCTCCTTTGTCTTTGGATGTGAGGTGTCTTTTTTGGTGAGTTCCAGTGTCTTCCTGTTGGTGATTGTCCAGCAGCTAGTTGTGATTCTGGTGTTCTCGCAAGAGAGAGTGAGAGCACGTCCTTCTACTCTGCCATCTTGATTCCAGGACCCAGACAGTTTCTATATCACAGCAAGGCACCAAACTCTTGCTGCTCTCTGGCTTCCTGGTAAATAAAAGAAATAAACAGTCCCCACCTTCTGCACCGCTCCCCTACTTTGACCCTTTCAAGGTGATTTTTGTCTCACCCCATTTTGAGTCAAACCCAGGATATAGTCCTTTCAAGAATAAAAATAAACTTCCTAGTTTCAACTTGCCAGCAGTGCAGAAGAATCCTAAGAGCCTAAGAAAGAAAAATGAAGAAGTTTTGAGTCTCTGTGCCTGTGCCCCATTCTCCCAAACATTATACGTCAGGTTTTATGTGGTATGCAGCTAAAAAGCACAGATCTAGAGGTAGCTATAAGAGAATGCTTATCTCTTCAATTTGTCCAAGTTTAGGGGTAATAAAAAGAAATAAGAGAGAGAAGCAGAAAAGAAGCTGCCTCCAAAGTTCTCCTCTAGATTTAGAGTCTGTTAAAGAAAAACTTATTCTGATATTGTTAAAATGGTAAGGAAGACTTTGTTCAGAACTGTTGTGAAAGTGATGAAGACTACCCCAGTAAGGCACAGAGATCAAGCTTAACTTCCAGTACAACAAGAACAAGTGGGGATTTATGACCAAGGACTAAGTTGGTGCAGGGGATTGGGGGGGTGGGGTGGGTAGAGGCTAGCAGATCAAAATTACTAAGAGGTGACATCAACGTTTAAGAGGAATTTCTTAACCTTTAAATTGACTACCTGGATTCTTGCTAAAGGCAGGCCAGGATGATCAGATATCAAGGGTGGCATAGTGGGGGATAAAGAATCTGATCAGATATTGAGGGTGATCAGGATAGAGGGATTCTGGCTAAAGTGACTTAGCTAGATTCTTGCTAAAACTGGGTTATGCAGTCCCAGGAAATACAGAGGCCAAGGTTGAGGTCTTATCTAGAAGATGGCTCAGAGGAACCTGATTGAGGTATGAGCAAGGAGAGAGTGACAGAGTCTCTTGCTGATCAAACTTTGGTCAAGCTCTTCTGAGCTCACATTTTTCCAAGGCTCTGACTTTTGGGCTTCCATGTTCATCTCTGTATTGTCCAATCTTAGCAAGAATCCTGGCTAAGTCAATCAGTTAGCCAGAATCCCCCATCCTCAATATTTGATCATCCTTGACAGATCAATTCCTCATCCTCCACTGTCCCCCAGGTAATGTCTGATCACCCTGGCCTGCCTTTAGCAAGAATTCTAAAGGTTGTTTTAACCAGAATTCCCCATTGCCTCTTACTAATTTTCCATCCACTGACCCCAAACCTGCTCCTTGTCTATAAATTCCCACTTTTCCTTGTTGTATTCAGAGTAGAGCCCAATCTCTCTCCCCTACTGCAAAACACCATAGTAATGGTCCCTACACTTATCTCGACAATCAGAATAAAGTCAGCCTTACTGTCTCTAATAAGTGTCATGAATAATTTTTTCCTTGACAAGAGTTTTTGTCAGTTCTCTGAATGTTCTTTGTCTCTGGGGCCTATATTTTTTAAATCACTAATCATTCGAACTCTTATATTTGCAGAGCTGCCTTAGTTGCACAGTGATTCTGTGAAACTTATTGGTTTAATGGTTTGTCTCTCTTTTCTTCCTTTCTTCCTTTCTTTTTTCCTTCCTTCCTTCCTTCCTTCCTTTCTTCCTTTCTTTCTTTCTTTCTTTCTTTCTTTCTTTCTTTCTTTCTTTC
This sequence comes from Delphinapterus leucas, assembly GCF_059928025.1. Taxonomy (NCBI): domain Eukaryota; kingdom Metazoa; phylum Chordata; class Mammalia; order Artiodactyla; family Monodontidae; genus Delphinapterus; species Delphinapterus leucas. The sequence goes on along the minus strand of NC_143132.1, from coordinate 62,187,344 downwards.
TTTCTTTCTTTCTTTCTTTCTTTTTATCTCTCTGCCCCCCTTTCTTTTTTTCTTTCTTCTTTTGAAATGCTTTTGGATTTATGGAGTTCAGTTCCCTGGGCATTCCCTTCTCAGTGTCTCTATGGCTTTACACATGATTGTGGCTCAATGTGACGTAGGTGGATTTTAGCCTATACTATGTGCCAGGGACCATGCTAGGAGACATATGTGAAGAAGGCACTCCTTATGGAAAAACTGATGTTTTGTGGAAGAGCCCACATTAGTTATGCATCACTCACTTTCCTCTTCAATTTCCATGTCAAAGGGAGATCCCTCATCAGTGGAATAGGGAGTTTACATAATTTTTTTTCCTTTTCTGAAGATAATACTCAGACTCAGCTTCAAAAGAGCTTTGCTGAAGAAAGGCATTTCTAGGGTAGTTTTTTAACCTAAAACACCTGTGCACCCTTCAGCTGTCTGACAGTCCTTGCTCTAGGGAGGCTGAAGGGCAAAGGACACTGGCTGCTGCTAGCCTGCTAAGCACCTAGCACAGGTCTCTGCCCCTGGGGACATTCAGTAAATATTTGTAGACTGACAGAAACCTGTAAGTCAGTAAGGATGTGGCTTTGTCATGCTGCCAATGAGCTGGAGATGTCAGTACAACCAACTGAGTGGGATGGAGAAAAAACATGGGAAAACGAGTTGCTATCAGTCTAGAGGACTATAAAGTCAGAGAGAAAAAAATGGTATCAATTATATTCTCTGCCCTAGAGGTCATTAAATGGGTAATTACTCAACTGATGAAGATTAGTTTTTCTCTCTCATTTTTTAATCATCAACATGAAAATCCTGCAATTTATTGAAGCATCTGTCCTCCATATATTTTTGTGCTGTGGACTTTGAAGAACATATTAAAATAATACAGCTTGGCTGCCCGAATAAACATGACATATTTTCTAAACCATCAAGTTCTACTTTAAAATCAAATTGAGGTACATCCACTTCTGGAAAGATGGAGTAGACTTATTTATCCCTATTCCTCCAACAGAATAGAATTACAAAGTCCTACATATTACATATAAAACAAACACAGAAGACTCTAAAAATTGGAGAGAAGAGGCAAACTAGGTCAGGACCTTGGGATGCAGGAAACAACATGGTCGTAAGTTCCCTGTGGTTTTGTTTTTGTTTTTTTTTTATAAATCCCAGATTGGAGTTGCAGAAACTGGCAACCTGGAAATGCCAATGGATGTAGACCAAAAAGGCCTCAACAAAAGCCTGCTCTCTCTAACTAAAGGACCAAGAACGGGGCTTAAATATAAAATATGAAACTGTAAAGTTTTAGAGAAAACAAATCTTCACAACCTAGGGGCTAGACAAAGTTTTCTTAGACTTGACACCAAATGCATAATCCATAAAAAGAAAAAAAAGATAAATTTGACTTCATCAAAATTAAAAACTTATGCCCTGAAAAATAAAAACCTCTTAAAAGGATGAAAAAAATTAGAGAGTGGGAGAAGCTACTTATTTGACAAAGGACTAATATCTAGAATATATAAGGGACCCTCAGTACTCAACAGTAAAAAATAAACAAACAAAAAAAACCAACTCAGAAAAATGAACAAAAGAAATGAGCAGACATTTCACTGAAGAGGATGTATAGATGGCAAATAAGCATGAAAAGATGTTCAACATCATTAACAATTAGGGAAATGCAAATTAAAGCCACAATGAGGTATCACTATATACCTATCTAAATGGCTAAAATAAAAAATATTGAAATACCAAATGATGGTGAAGATGTGGAGAAACTGAATTACTCATACATTGCTATTGGGAGTGTAAAATGGTATAGCCACTCTGGAAAAAATTTGGCATTTTCTTAAAAAATTAAACACACAACTACCATATGCCCCAGTGAGCATACTCCTAGGCATTTATCCCAGAGAAATGAAAAGTTATATTCACATAAAATCCTGTACACAAATGTTTATAGCAAATTTATTTAAAATAACCCCAAACCAGAAACAACCCAGATGTCCTTCAATGGGCAAATAGTTAAACTGTGATATATCCATTCCATGGAACACAACTCAGCAATAAAAAGGAATAAACTATTGATACAGACAGCAACACAGATGATTCTCCAGTAAATTATACTGACTGAAAAAAGCCAACACCAAAGGTTATATACTCTACAATTTCATTTATATAACACTCTTAAAAGGACAAAATTATAGAAATGAAGAACATACTAGTGTTTTCCAGGGCTAAGGAAGAGGTGGGGACAGGTAGGCAGTATTATGGCCATAAAAGAGGAACATGAGGGATCCTTGTGGTGGTGGAATGTTTAATATCTTTAACTGTATCAATGTCAACATCCTGACTGTGGTATTGTGCCATATTTTTACCACTGGGGGAAACTAGGTAGAAGGGATTTCTGCATTATTTCTTACAACTACATGTGACTTTACAATTAACTCAAAATTTAAAAGTTTAATTAAAAAATCAAATGGGAGGGTGGTACAGTTAGAGGAGGCATTGCTTACATTAAAACACATGCTGATGTATTACAGAGAGAATGCAAATTTTGCCTGAATTTTTATAAAAGATGAAACATAAAAGACGTTTTACATTTGCAGTAGACTTTTGAAACTATGTTGTAGACCCTTAGGAAGAAGAATCTGCATGACTCTGCTTCCCAGTGTACTTGAGTGAAAAGCCTTGAGAAGTGCTGGGTGGAGAGAAGGAGGATTTAGAGAAATACCTGGATTTCACTTTTTACTAGCCCTGGGACTCGAAATATTTTACTTAATTTCTCTGAGCTTCTGTAAACTGAGAATAATAAAAATGTTTTCTTACTTTCTTCCCAGGGTTATAATAAGATCAAATGAGACAACATGGATCTGTAATGTGAAAAGTATTGTTATTATTAAGACAAACACTAATATGAGCACAAAGAATCAAGGATTTAGATGTGTCTTTACAAGCAAAAAATAACTAACCTAAACATAGTAGTGCAAACAGGAGGATAAATATATTTGTGTTGGCTTTTTAGAAGAGTAAAACATAAGTACTAGAAATTTACGTAGAACAAGCTAAATGAAAGCAAAATTATCTCCTCTCTAATATAGCAAATTTTTCATTAAAAGTGTATTTATCTTGACTAATGTCTTCCTACTTTTGTCCCAGAACTGATGGAATGCAGATGGTATCTCTTTAGCTATTAGAACATTTTAAGTTTTACCCTTGTGGCACCATCTCCCCAAAATCAAACACACTGAGGCCTTCAACCTACTGAGCAGATACAGCCCATCCTAAGAAGTGATGCATTTCTAAATTTAAAAAGGTAGGAAATAGAAACTGACAGATTGAGTCAACACCTAGAAATAGGAGTTTCCAAGACAAGGTGTATTTATAGGAGGTGCAGGGGGTGGAAATCTTATATTGCTCCTGAAATAAAAACAAGAACTTTTGTAAGCTAGGTGAGTGACTATACCAAGGGAACAGAAATAAACACCTGGCCACTTAACACTTGAATCATTCATCTGGAAATCTTTCAGCTGGTTTTACACTCATATGTCATGACAGAGACAAGCCAAAAGGACCACTTTCATAACTGTGCAGACTCAGAGAAGCCAAGATGGGGAACTAGCAGAAATATGAGATCTGGCAAGTGAGCAGAGAATCAGAAATCTAGAACCAAGATGCTTGGAATTCCTGAATGCAGTTGGCATCAGAAATCTGTGTTATTGGGATGGCAAAAGAGAGATCAAGGGTAAGGAAGGATGCATTGAGTAGATGGTCTAAAATAAGGTCACTCCCCAGTCCTAGACAGATACTGAATCTAGACAGCCATTAGGATAGGGAAAGTGTATATAGAACAACACAAGAATCCAGTTTTTACCGGAATTAGGGTTTAAGTTGAGACTTTCGGGAAAAGGTTAAAATTATACTATTTATATTTAAGTACAAGGTCATGGGAGACAAAACAAACAGCAAGGATGACTTGGTTTGGAATCCTAAAGAATGAATTAGAACATCTTATGTCACTCTTGACTGTGGGCCTGAGGGATTCAGTGCCTGGGTCAAGGTTGGTCTTCTAGGTATGTTGGACGTGAAGACAGGCACGCTGTAAGTGGAGAGGACTTCAGAAAGGAAGCTGTAAAGTCTCTGATGTAGATTTATTTCCTGCAAATTCCTTGTCTAAGATGACTCAAAAATAATGCTTTTTTTGCACTAAAAGACATAAATTAACAGCAATCAGCATAGTAATGCTGTCTCTTGTCCTTTGATTTTTATATTTCTCTTTTGTGTTCTGGTCATAGTAGAAATAAATTCTATATAAATATCAGAGGCTGAATATCTGAAAAATTATAGAAAAAAGGTCAAGCTATGAGCAACTTCAAAGTTAGGCTTATGGAAGATCTAAACAGGAGTTCATCTCATCCTTCGCTTTGATAAATACCAAGGTCGGTCCCTGGGTTCAAGTTTTGCAAATCTGTCCGTCTGCAATGTTTTATTCTGATCCTTACAGATGGGCAGATTATACTAGAGATTTCATGTTAGCAAGATGATAGTAAGATAAAGGATAAGTCTGTAATTGACTAAGCTTGGTACAGCATAATTTTCTAAGGTATGGAGTAACCTAAAATCATTAGATTCGATGTGCGGGGGTAGGTTTTGAGTGATGGTTCTTTTTCTTAAGAAAATATAAGGAAAGCTTTCTTATCTTCCCTTTTTGGTTAACACCAAGATTTCATAGACTGGCCTCAAATCTCTCCATGAATTAAGTATAGGTCACTAGCACTCTTTTAACATTAAAGATCCATCTACAGACAGTTGAAGTCAGCAGTGACATGAGGCAAACTATGTTGTCTGAGTGGAAACTGCCCAGCAAGTGTCGTGGTGATCTTCAGAATACGAAGGCTTTGAGTGGCCCCCCAAATGTCCTGTCTTATCCAGCAGCAGCTGGACCTACACCTTTCCTTTTCCTCGGCAAAATGCTTCGGATACAAATCTGTGATTTTGCTTTGATTACAAGCTAAATCATTTCACTGAAAAACCTTTTTACTGTTAAGTTTCTATAATACTCACAAACAGGTTCCCAATTATTTGGGAACTACCTTTTGTTATTTTACTCTTCCCTGTGAATTTTCTTTCATGTGGAGTCAGGCAGACCTGATTGGGGAAGTAGCCTACAGTGAGCCTGAGGGAGAGCAGAAAGTCAGAAGATGGATAAGATAGAGAAAGAGGAATGAAAACTGGAGCCAAGGTCATAAACTAAAGAGGAAATTGATCCAAGTGGGAGCAAGCTGGAAGCAAGCAACAAGACTTGAGGGTGACTGTAGCAAATTCCATTGGGTGTGTTGGCATTAACAGTACAGGATGGAGATGGGAAACCAACCCACTGGTGCAGTTTTTGAAGGAAAGGGAGTTTGTTTTACATATTACAATTATTCTGATTTGGTACTAACATCAAATTATTAAGCTTATTGTTTACCTCTTTACCTGGGTTTCTGTAGGTGGAACCTTACTAAGAATTCAAATCAGCCCCAAAAAGGTATTTTGCTCATTCTTTGATATCAAACTAGCAAAGGTATAATTAGCTGACTCTACTTCAGTTTAATATGTAATACCTGATTATTGGACCACATCTTATCTCTGAGCTTTCTTGGAAAAGCATGTCTAAAATAAGGAAGACGACTTACCATGCAAGGAGCACCTGCTGTGTGCCAAAAACTGTGCCGAACTCTTTATACATAGTAATTTATTTAAAGCCTTCAGCAAACAAAGCTATTAGCTTTACTTTACAGATGAATAAATTAAGGCTTTGATGGTTGAAGTGACTTGCTCCTGGATATGCAGCTAAAAGGAGAGAGAAATGGGATTCCAAAGTTAAAGCTCTTTCTGCTCTTCCATGCTGCTTCCCTCTTTGGATTACAGAGCTGTGAACTGCTTGCTCTTTGAAGTTTACTCTGCAGATAGCTACGTGTTGCAATAACTATGATAACATCTAATAATAAAGTTGATCTTGTGGCAGTACCTACACCCAGACAACATCTGATTCATTTAAGTAATTTGCTCTCCAGTGCAATGTTATTTTCCCCAAGACTTACATGAAAAAACAATAAAAGAAGACTGAGGGGAAATCAAGCGTAATCTCAGTACCATGCTTAATAAATGCTGGTCTCAGATAGATGAAATAGAATAAATAAAAGTAACTTCGCTTAGTTACCTCTTCTCTCCCAAAGGCAAAGTGACACATGTTATAAATGGCAGAACTCCATCATTGAATGCATTTCTGGCATAATACTGAAGGAGAGCCACAGAGTGAAATTCCCTGGGCTGGTAACCTCATCAGCTCTTTTTTCCTTTTGACATTGGCAAAAGCCTATAGTCTGGATGGGAGCTCTAATTGCTTTCCATAAGGTTTCAGCACCTGTTTCCAGGGTCCAGTGGTCAGATGAACAGACTGAATGCCAAAAGTCGTGTTTGCTGTTTCCAGTTCCACCATAGCCTCATGACCTGGGAATTCTGGCTGACCTCACCTCCCCAGCATTTTGCAAAACAGGAGTACCCAGTATTTTCTCATTCCCAGAACCCCTCATAAAGATTCTGTAGGCTCTTGACTTTCTGACACCCTAGAATGAGAGATGATCCTGAGGGGCAGCCAGGATGAAACTTTCTCTTTTGCTGAGAACTACAAGTGCCAATGCAGCTGAGGGAAACGAGCATCTTGGCATCTTCTGCCGGGTTCTCATGCCAGGCCTTTGATGTACTGTAAACATCTGACTTCTCTATGTAGGGCTGTATTTTCTATAGTACATGTTCCCAAGTAAGCCCTACACAGCTGCACAGCCTGTGACTTTAATAACTCTCAAAGCCTCTTCCAGGTTTTGTGTTACTGACTCACTAGCAAAGGATCGATTTATATTAAAGGGCAAATATTAAAAATTCTAGGGAGGACTCTGGAGTACCTATTTTGGAATTTAATTGAAATCAGTGTAATATTCACAGATGAAAAACCGAACAGGTGTATTTTGGAGGCTTGTAATGATAGCCCTGTATTGTGAAGTGAAACCCAGCAGGGAGGAAGGTAAAACATTGATTTTTTTCAGGATGCCATGTGTCTGTGCACTAAAGAATGCTTCCCAATGTCATCAGTATCTCCTATTAGAGCACCTGTGAGCTTCCTGTCTTTTGAAGTACTTAGGAGAGAAAGATGATGCTTTTATTGTCTCCTCATATCCCAAACTTTTGGGAAACTTTTCATAACTAATAGAGATAATCCCAACCTACAGATACAAATGGGTTGTATTCCAAAAGTGCATTTTCGATTTTTCTTTGTACCCTGGAATATACTTTCCCACAGAAATAAGGTTCTACTTGATGATTAAATTGCAAAACAAGCCATACAGAAAAGCATTTCATCCATGATATGCTGAAATATGCCAGTCATGTGCTGAGCCCTGAAGACCCACAAATTCCCTTAATAAATTCACATTATCGTGAAAAAGACAAACTATTATCGAAAGCAGGATTCAATATGGTTAGGTAGGTGCTGTGAAGAAGACATACAAAACTGCTCTGGGGGGATCCAAAGTAGGGACCAGCTGAATCTAGTTTTGAAAGACAAGAATGTGAAGTCAGAGAGTGTTTGAGTGAAGAAGCAGAGAAGTGCAAAAATACGGCATCTTTGGAAAAGTGCAACAAAAATGCATGGGGAATGATGAATGATGAGGTTAGAGAGGCAGGCGAGAGATGAGATGAATGAGGAGACAGGATACCAGAGGAAGGAGCTTTGATGGTTTAGCCTGATGGTAATGAGAAACCATTGAAAGAGTGTCCCCAAAGGATCGGCACGATCAGATTTCCATTTTAGAAAAATCATGCTGAGAATGAAGGTTAGATCTGGGAGAAGTGAGAGGGGAGACTAGGACACAGATTTGGAAATAATTTCAAAGTTTTTCTAGCCTAATAAAATTACTTGTAAAGCATTTCATATGTTTATAAATGCAGTAGTGGTAAGATAAATTTGGATTGTTTTTCTAAATCAGTTTTGATAAGTTACATTGTTTGGAATTTTAAAAATCCATGTAAAATTTTTTAAAGCATTTGACATAAATTTTTCTAATTTCCCAATAAATAGTTCTGAAAATATGTATAATAGTTCATCATCTTTTTCATCTGTAGTGACATTCAATTTTTGACTTAACATCTGTAGCTCTATCTACTTTTTTATTCCTAATATTTATTTGTTTCTTTTCTCTTTTTCTTTTTTTTTGACCACTCTTGACAGAGACTTGATAATTTTTAATTTAAGAACCAACTTACAGTTTTGTTGATCTTTTCTATGTTTATGTCCTATTGTTCCATTTTATAATAATTTAGGGTCTTATCTATGTTATTATTTTCTTCTACCTTCTATGAGTTTATTATGTTGTTCTTTTGGTAACTTCTAAATGTATATGCTGAGCTCATTAATCTTCAACATGTTTTTCTTTATAACATAAACCCTTAATGTCATAGGTCACCCTCTAAGAACTGTTTTAACTGAAACCCAGAGGAGTTGGTTTGTGTATTTTTATTATCATTCATTCTTATTTTATTATGATTTATACTGTTGCCCTTGAGTTATTTAGAATTTCTAAATGGACAGGGTTTTTTTTCCCTAGTTAAATTTTGTCACCGATTTATAATTCTAATTGCATTTTGACCAGAGATTGTGATCCGTAAATAACAGTCCTGTTTATTGAGACTTGCTTTTTTATTCCTGAATGTGTCCAGTTTTTGCAAATGACCCATATGTATTTAGGAGAATTTGTGTTCTCCACTTGTTAGGTATGATATTCTGTATATCCTGTAAAACTAATTTTAGTAGAAATTAGTTGCCTTAATGAGATAAGATAACGTGTTCAACTAAGGCCATGGTGATGGAGAAATGAAGAAGATGTATCGGAGCTATATTTAGATTTTACTTAATAGTTAATTGGATGTTGATATTATGGAAATTGAAAACTTAGGATGATTTAACAATATTCTGACTTGGGTTATTGAGGGAATTTAGATGCCATACATTGAGAGAGGAAATACAGGGGGATAAGCTGGTTTGTGACAATAGGATGAAAAGTCAAGCTCTGACACGTTGCTTTTGAAATGCTGGTGTGACATCCAGGTTAATATGTAGAAAATAGTTGAAAATATGTATCTGTAGCTCAGCAGAGAGATCTGGCCTTGAAACACTATTTTGGAAGGCATCCACATCAGGGGAGTAATTGCAGCCCAAATGAAGTAAGTAGAAGGAGAAGAGAAGGCAGCCAAGGACACACCTCAAAACCTATAAAAATGTATTATTATACATACGCCTTCCTATCTAGTATTTTGCTGCTAAATTGGCAAAAGGCAGTGATTATGTAAGTTACTCTTAGCTGCCATCGCTGACAGTTTAAACCCAGATGCTCAGACCCAGAATGTTTCTTGTAGCAGAGACTCCAAAGGTTTGTCCAGAGAAGCCATAAATGTGCTCCGGCTGCTTCAGTTTTCTCACTAAGCCTTTAAAGAGGAGCTTGCTACTCATGACAAGAGCAAAATTGAACACAAGGGAGTGGGGAGAATATGTGTGGGTGGGAGATACAGAAATTTTTTTTTTGCCTTGTCAAAATTAGGAGAGGAAAAAGTAAAAATTTCAGTAAAGAAGAAATCTTTCAAATAAATAAGAAAATAGTGTATACTACACTAGACATTTTTGACCCCAGGATCTATAGCCATAAGCCAAAATCAGCCGTTTACACCTTGATGCAGAACCCACTGCATTAGTGCCATGGGCCCAGGAAGCACCTAACAAGAGAATATTATTTTTTTCTAGCTCACCATCGTTATTTTACTGTCAGTTTTTCCCTTAATACTGAAGATAAAAAACAGGAGTCAAGTCACTGGGGCAGACAACTTCTCTCCTGGTTGTACATCTGCTCTTTTACCCTTCCAACTCATCTCTATGCAGAAAATTAGTAAATGTAGATGATCCTCAAATCTTTGGGATTTAGGGTCAGAGTTTGTAGGAAATGCCAGCTCTGATATCAAATAGCAATTTGAGTTTAGATGAAGGTCTTACTCTTGTCCCGCTTCAGTTTTCTCATCTGTAGAATTTGGGTTTAGAAAGTAGCATCTCTAAGATCACAACCCACACTGAAATTCTCTAATCTGTCAAGCTTAGGGAAGAGTAGTCATGAAACAGATATCCTCAGGGTAAATATTTAAGTATAATTCCACATCCAAATTGTTTATCATGCTTAGAGCGCCATTGTGAGGAAGTAAAGGATTATAATATATATATATATAGCAGTCCTTCATTGTCTTTCTGCCTTTCACATTTTAAGAAAGCAGGACATTCCTATTGGTCATCAGGAAGACCATATTTCAGTTTGGAAACTGGGTCTGTCCCTCTGAAATAAATTAGATGTGAATAAATATAGACTCCAGCGCCATTTTTAGAGAATCCTGTTGTCGATAGTAAGCACAATTTAAAATGGAGCCAGATGCCATGTCCCCTTCTTGGGATGTTTAAGAATCTAGATTGTTGCTGACTGTGCAAAGTGGATGTTTGGACTATGTATAGAGATAGATACCAGATCATTCTAATCAACAGAATAAAACAACATCACATTTAGATTTCATGGCAATTTGACAAATAAGATTTAGTGGATGTGCCAGACTGAGTTATTGAAATAGTTCACTCTTCACCTTTTATTGAATACTCATTGTGTTCCAAGGACATGGTTTAAAAATAGGCATCAGACAGTTATGCACACAAGGGTAATCACAGCTCTCCTAGTAATAATGTTTTAAAAGCACCTTTCTCTTAGTCACCAAGGAAAGTAGACTCAGTGATTTATAGGAACTGTGAATGCACTGCTCGGCCTCTTCTTTCCAGAGTAAGGCATCCTCCCTTTATGTAATCCCTTTTCTGGAGTGTTTCCTAGGCAGGCTGTACCCTCTGAAACAAACAGGTGTTAAAGTAAATCTGATGCAAATAAAGACTCCTGCTGTCACAGAGACATGCTTTGTACCTATATAAATGCATTTCTCAGAAAGCTCTTACTGTTGAGAAAGACTGAAAGGAAGCCGAGGCTAGCTAAAAATGTTAGTCTTTGTACTCTGAACATATCTGCTTCGGCTTCAGACTGGCTGCCTTAGATATGTGTTTTGTGTTTAACATATTAAATGAGGCTTCTTTTTTCCTTTTCCATGATTTCAGCACAATTCTGTCCTTTGGGTTCTAGATACTGAACTACTTTGTCTACATTTATATTGTGGTGCCATCTGAGATGCCCATGGCTGTCCATGTCAATGCATGCCTTCAAATGACCATTACCTGACAGCCCCTTGGCCTCTGTAGCCCACACTCAAAGTGCACTCTGAGTGGCCAAAGAGAACTTTACACACACTAGTTCCTCTCTTGCCCTGCTTGAGCTCCCTTTATGTCTGTTTAGTGGGGTGGTCATCATTGCAAATTTCTCACAGTTTTCAAATAAGAAAACATCATGTTCCCCACGTCTTGAACTTTCTTCTAAGTGAGGTCTGCCTGATTCAGGCACAGTGAGGGAGGATGGACCATTAGCTGGTTACTAGGTGGGTCTCAATCTATTTGTATCTTATTAAGCTCTCCCTTTTGGGTACCTGAATGTATACAGCAACCTGCAGAGCCTAGGACAAATTTAGAGAATCATATATTGGCACTAGAGTGGTCTGAGATGCAACCTAAATAGTTTTGTTCAGACTGAAATGGAATCCTTAGCTCCATTTCCTTGGCTCTTCTGGGAACTCAGCTCTCCCTAGAAAATCCTTAGGAAGCCTAAGCCAAAAAGAAAAGTCTGTAGGTGGTCCTAGAACAATATTCTCCAAAGTGTGCCTTGTGCCTTGTCCTGTTAAACACTCTGAAAAACAGTTCCATGGTCAAACAAATTTGAGGAATACACTGCCTTTACCTTCTGGAAATTCACAATACATGTTAACATATTAAATGTTTTAGGAACTTATACATTTAAAATAAGCTGTTATTGTTTTTTTTAATCCAGGGTGTCCCAAAGTTATTTTGCCAGAAAAACTATTTTTTGCATAACAGTTATCATCATTCAAAATTGAGGTAATGCAGCCTCAGAACACTCATAGAGCGAAGAGCTCCCCCTCACCCCAGGTTCCCGAACGTAAGTCCGTAAGCCGGTGGTTTTTCTTGAATTTATCTAAATCCCTAGGACATCCTCAGGAGGAATATGATGGGACAGAGACTTGGATCTGGAGTGACATTTGAATCTAGGGTGGAAGACCAAGCTGCTCAGAGCTGGACACTCACACACTGCTCCCACGTGAAGTGGTACTTTGCCTACCAGCATGGTTTCCTGGCTTTGTTCCTCTCATAAACCAAATTTGCCCTCCTAATTTAATTAATGTAAGAAATCAGAGGTGGAAAAGCCAGAGATTTTTGCCAGAGGAACTTCTGAATCTATTCCAGCAGGCAGTGAGTCAGGTCTCATCTTTTCACTTTAAAGAAAGTCCAGACACTCTTAAAACGTGTTCTGTTTCTAACAAAACACTATTAAACTGTCACATACTCTTCTTCTGTTTTCTTCTCCACTGCTGCTGATGGTGACCAAGATATTTGTATGGGAATAAAAGCTGTGTCTTTTATATTCAACTGACATGTCTACTTCCCTGATATTATTATTTTGCATTTCTATAGCCTTTTTCTTTCAAAAGGCTTTACAATCATTCATTAGTTATTCCTCACAGCCTCCCTATTAGGTAGAACACTATGATTTGCCACTTTTACCATTTTATCTTCCTCTACTCAGTCCCTCCCCTCTTACACAGGGCCTACTGTGTGTCAGGCTTTTATATCATGTAATCACCATAATCCCTGGGAGTGGTAATATTTCTAGATGAGGTTGAATTAGATTCATGCTGCTCTGCCCTCCTCCCTCCAAGTTTGCAGCAGAGAAAATTATATGCAACAGTAACACCGACCAAATGAGGGAAAAATTATTGGCTTTATAAATGGCTGGACAAGCATCTGAGGAATACCCCTCCACCACCCCCTCTGCCCCCCACACACACCATAGTCCAGCCCTATGCAGTTCAGGGTTTCTCAGGTAAGAGGCATCAGTGGGATGCTCAGACTTGGAGTCATAAGTAAGACTTCTTACTCATTCCCTTCCTATCCTACCCGCACCCACCCACATACACATATATCTAAAACTCTAGGTCTGCATTTACCCAACCAGTGGCAGAGGCAAGGAGTGGGAATAGAAGCAGACATGGAGGTCCAAACCCAGATGGCAGGCCTTGCTCAGGATCTGTTTCCAGGGAATGCAAGAGGCCCCCCCATGCATGAGCGCAGAAGAACCAGGTTGAACTGAGGAAGCCACCTTCAGAATATAGAAACTCTGCACTCGTAAATCATAACCATCAAGGACTGAGGTGCTGTTCCTTTAGAAGATCCTTCCATTGAGACTAATGAGGTGTGGATCACATGGAAAAATAGACGACACTGAATCCTTTATGAACAGTTTAGAAAAATGACAGCAGCAGAAATATTCCTCATTTCCCAAAAGTGGTATTAATTATCAATATCATTTTACAAATGAGAAAACCAAGACACAAGGTGATGAAATGAATGGTAATACATCGTATAAGCTGGTGAATGGCAGACCAGATGATCTCTCTATACACTGTTTCTGACGGCCCCAGTGTCTACTGTCCCTTGGACCCAGAATCACCTACCCTACAGATACTGGTCCCGTGTTTTTCTACCTTCCTTTCTACCAAGATAATTTTTACCTCAGGCACCACTGTGTATATATCCAGAGGCAGAATATTACATCTTACATTTCAACCTGGGTTAGATAAGTGCCCGCCTTATAACCATACCTAGCTGGTACTAGCTAGCAGTCAATTTGAGTAGAATATCTATGTGGCAACTATTTGGACAGCTTATGGTCATTTTTTTTTTTTTTTTAGCTGTTAATGCACTTTCTTCATAGGAGAATCCATTAGGACCTTAATATGGGGCTCTTTTAAATTTCACATAGTCCTAAGAGCTGAATTTAGTGCCTTGCTGTCTTATTTTTAAACCTTAGGAGATAAGGAGAAACAAATTGAAGGGAGAAAGAATTTTGGAAAAATTAGAAAAGAGGAAGAAAGAAAGCAGTTAATAGCCTGACCAGGAGAAGACAGAAAAACAAAAGCAGATGTGAAAATTGAAAACTCAGAGCATCATAGAGATAATATTTAGTGTAAGGGCAAATAGTCCAACAGATCCATCAGTGAATTTTAAAGATATCAAAATCTATTATAATAGATGCTCATGATTATAACCCTGGCTCTTCAAGGAAAGAAGTTGAATGAATAGCAGAGTTTTCTGTTTAAAATGGTAGGAATATATGTGCAACACATTAAGAAAGATTTCCATCCAAAGAAGTTAAAATGTAAAATATCTTACTACTTAAAGATGGAACTACCCAGCTATTAAGAAACAAACAAACAAAATACTTGGCTCTCCAGAAGTAATCATTTCCAAAGAGTCTTGGATAAATATGGTCTTACAGATAGATTTTTATTCTGCCAGGAATAAATATACTGAAAGGGAATTACAAGTTTGTCATATGTCCTTATCATGTATTAAACACATGCATCCCTTCTCATGTTACTTCCATCCACCTGCTCCTCCCACATTCCATAGATCCATTCAAAGAAACGTACTGCCTCTTGATACACTCCCAGAAAAGGGGTTTTATATAAAACGTGATGCGTTACTTATCTGAAATTCAAATTTAGCTGAGCATCCTGTATTTTTATTTTCTAAATCTGGAAACTGCACTCAGGAAGTTCTAATGTTCAGCCAGTTTGTGTAACCAATGGAGGTTCTGCTGTTCCTGCCAAGACACCTTGCTCCCAGTACTCGGAACTTGCTAGGAGTCATCCGACTCCATCTGTCCGGTCCTTTGAAGAGCATTTGGTCTCTTGACTGTCAGTAGAAATCTTTGACCAACAACATCAAAATGGTACATCCC
Source organism: Delphinapterus leucas (assembly GCF_059928025.1). Taxonomy (NCBI): domain Eukaryota; kingdom Metazoa; phylum Chordata; class Mammalia; order Artiodactyla; family Monodontidae; genus Delphinapterus; species Delphinapterus leucas. Next base: position 62,172,297 of record NC_143132.1, on the reverse strand, counting down.
CAAAGTTCTTAGGGATGGTCCTACCCGGCCTCTAATACCCAGACCCTGTAATTCACATTCAAGAGATTGGACTGCTTTGATGTCAAGAGCTGTTGCTTGTGAAATAGAAAAGAGGACCACAGAAGAACAATCTGATAGTTAAAGCCTGTATTTATGCCTGATGATCCTGGGAATTGTCACTGGGAAGAAGCATAGCACAGATTTTTAAAGGCCATGAATAAACACGGTTCTCCTTTTTTTTTTTTTTTTACATTTTTCTGAATTTAGCAAGGTGTATTAACCCTTAATTTGCCTTCCTTTTCATTCTTTTCTATCCATCTGCATTTGGTTCTCTTGAGAATAATGAAAGGAAATCAAAGTGCCTTTGTGAGTTTTGACAGCCAAGTGCAAATAGATTGATTAAAAACATGGTGTTTCTTTTTTTAATTTAAATAGAGGAAAGATTTGTGCGTAATATGCATAATATGTGTTCGCTGGTAACAAGCTAGCAGTGGTAAGAGGGAGAAAATATGGAGGCACCATCAGTGTTGTTCTGCTTTTAAGCACGAGATTGATTTTAAATTTTTCCTGCATGTTAGTTCCATTACAGGCAAATTGATCCTTCTTTCAGTAACTTGAGACTTTTTTCTAAACTCCTTTTGGGAAAAAAATACGTATCAACGGTTTTCATTTTTCATGAACAGTGAATTAAATCCGAATGCTGAGTTGGTGATCCTAACTCAGAAGATGGTAATTTTAAATAAGGTGGTCTGCCAAAGAAGCCCCTTACTTTTTACTTTATTGTGTTCTCTGTCTCCCTAAATTCCAGCATAAACGTAGAAAGCTCAGAATAAGCTCACTCTCTCTCCTTACTCATATAACGTTTCAATGTGAGGATATTCTTTCATCCAAAGGGTCCTGGATAGGCTCATGTATGGTTAGCACATACTTTCTTTCCCAGCTTCTCACCTTTGCTCTTAGGTGCTCTTAGGGACAAAGTGGAAGTGCAGAAGGGAGTATTAGGGTATAGACAGCGGCCAGAGGCAAGGGATTGTAGGTGGTGAGGAAAATGGTTAGGATCAGCTGGATGAATCAGAGATCTGGATATGATTGCCCTACGTGAAGTAGCTGCATCATAGACCTTTGTCCGATTGCACTAGAAGAGAGATGTCTAAATTCTTGGGCTAGGGCTGGTGCAATAAAGAGGTATCCATGCATACTTTAATTCAGATTACAGTACATAATGGGTCTAAATTAAGAATAAGAAAGAACAGAAAGGGAAAGTAGGAAAGGAGAAAAGACCTGACTGACCCGCAGCATAGGAGGAGTTAGAAGGAGGAAGGGGGTTTGAAGCAATGACATCCTGCCTGGCAGGAGACAACCCTGCAATTAGGGCACATAGCTATGGAATATGCTTGGTGATTCCCAGCATGAGCCTCTGGGTTCTGTAGGGCTTAAAAGTTCCATAACTTGGGAGTCCTCTTGAAAAGAAAGAATACAGTTTGGTTATAAAAGTCAACTTTTATTTAAAGTAAAAGTAGGTGTTGCAATAAATTATACACTAAAAAAACTGGTACATACTATAAACATAACAAAATCAAGAGAATATCATCATTTTATTAACTGCTGATATACATCTAATACTTTTATCCCTCCTTTTTCTGGTTGTATATATTTTGATGGCTTCTTTATAAGACTATATGTTTGTAATATTTTCTATAGACTATGTATAAAGACAATTTAATTTCTCCTTTGCTACCAATGATCAAAGTTTGTATAATACTATTGATAATTTTAAAAATGCCTTTGAGTTTCACAACTGTTATTGGCAATATCATGCAAATGTTTCAGAATGTTTTCAATTTGGAAAAAAGGAAACCTCTATTGGGATCCTCTTATCTTTGAGCTATAAGATATAAAGGCATTTCAAGTTTTCTTATACAGTGACTACTCTTAAATATTCTTTGAGTTGACAACAATCTTTAACCAGAGTGTTGCCAATGTTTTCATTCTAGTGGCAAACTAAGAGATTTATGTTATCTTTGTTGGTTTTAATGTTTTGCATAAAGTTGACAAGAAGTTTAAGTATTTCTTGATTCAGCGATATGGTGGGATTTTATAGACAAGCTTCCCATACCACCATACCCAATATTTCTAGTAATGTGATGGATTACTTTCCTAAAAAGAAGAATGCTGATAAATGCCTCCAGTTTACATAAAAAATAAAATATATGATTTATATATATAATAAACATGATTATATGCACTGCATCATCAATATATTCCTAAAAGGAAAAGTTTTCCATCTTGGTGATAGCTGAATCTCCTGTTTACAATATTTCAAATATTTCATTAAGGTAGAAACATGAAAAGTACCCCTTTCATATTTGTATGACTCAATGAGCTTTCACAAATATACTTCCATGAAATAGATCAAGAAATAGAGCACTATTGTAACCGGAGCATATGTTCTTGTCTCATCACAGAAAGAATTCAGAGATGAGACATAGAGGTCAAGAGAACAAAAATGAAAGATTTATTAAGCAATAGTACACTCTCAGGGGGAGAGCGGACAGTCTCAGTTGAGCAGCTGTCCTGAGTTTCTTTGGCAAGCTGGTTATGTGCGGTGTGAAAATGAATAAGTGGAATATTCATTGAGGAGGGAGGGGTTTGAGGTCGTATCTCCTGATTCTTATCCCATCTCCACCTTCCCAAGGGGAGGAGGGATTTTCATCCTCATTTAGCCTTGATCAGAAGTGTCATGGCGCCGGTGCAGGATGGGTACTTCTTATCTGCAAGGCTAATTTTATTGTAGTGAGGGCATAATGAGCAAAAGGTTACAACCAGATGCCAGAGATTCCTGCCTTTTCCCACCTTTCTTTGCCTGCCACCAGGACCCTTGTTGCCCCAAATGCATGGTTTCCTGTCAGTCTGGAGGTTCCTGCTTTTCTTTGTCCGTGCAAAGTCCCCCACTCTTCATAAGATGCATGGTTTCTTGCCATTTGGCCCATGCCCCGCTTTCTCTGCTCACATCTAGCTATCTGCCTGCTCTAACACTATCAACACTCCTCTTGGCTTCCTCCAGCCACTACTACCCCCACAAGAGTAGCCACTGTTTGTCTGCTTTTGTATATTACATAAATGGAATCCCTATAATACTCTTTTTTGTGTTTGGTTTCATTCCCTTAATGTGTTTGTAACATACACGTAGTTTAGACAGTATGCTTATGCCATAGAGGTTTCCAATGTTTGGACATACCACGATTTTTAAATTTTTATTTGTTTATTTATTGATGGACATTGGACAGCTTCTAGTTTGGGGCTATTGTAAATAGTTCTGCTGAGAACATTCTCCTATATTTCATTTAACAAAGATGCGAACCCATTTCTGTTGACTATGTTTTAGGAGTGGAATTTTATGGTTATGTTGGTTATGTTTTTTGGACTGGGTTCTAGGGTAGGCAAATATTCTGCTTTAGTAGATTCTGCCAAATAGTTTTCATAAGAGGCTGATCTACTCTGCTTAAAGTTTACAGGTCTGATGTTTGGAAGAATTTTCCATTCACTATCTTTTGGCTTTGAACACTTTAAACTTTGTCCTTCACTACTCATGTAATTCTGGTATTGGGTGATATAAGTTATGTTCATATTATGCTACAACCTTTGTCCCTACAATACTGTGTAAGACAGTACAGTGGGAAGAAGATACATTCTTACACTAGGGTGCTAATAATAACTTACCTATTCAAGGAATCAGCTGTGAACCTCATAAACATGTCCCATTCAACCTACCTATAGGCAGCACCAACTCAATTTCTCTTTAGCAAGATTCCCAAGATGACTGAAGCCACTACAATACCACCCACAACTAGGAGAAGTGTGATGGAGAAGAGGGGTGAAAGGAGGAAACAGTTGTAACCTGCTGTGATTAAAATATCATATTTTTGCAAATTTTACAAAATATCTGGCCAAATTGAACACACAGCTAAAACCTCTCCGACAGGCTTAGAAAGGGACCTTGGCAAGTAAGAGACCCTGAAACTTAAGCTTCATTAGCCTATCCATTATCTGTTGCTTGAATACTGCTATATGAAAAAGAGCCACAACTCAGCAACATTCAACAATAAGCCTATTTGCTCATGTGTGTGGGGTAATTGGCAAAGTGGTTCTGCTGATATTGGCTGAGATCACTTGTATGTTGAGGGGATCAACTGATTTAAGAAGGCTTTGACTGGCATGACTTGGGATCACTCAGCTCTTCTCATGTCCCTCACCTTTCATCGTGCCAACCCAGGCATGTTTCTTCTCATGGCAGTAGCAAAAGGCATGAGCAGAACAAGCCCCAATGTGCATCATGTTTGCTAAATCTCAATGGTCAAAGCAAGTCACCTGGCTGAGCCCAGAGTCAGAAGTGGGAGGGGCCTAAAAAAATTCATAGCAACATAGCAATGAGTGTGGATAAATGAAAGAAGGAAGATTGGGTCCATTCCTGCCACCATTACATAACAGTTAGCTTGCCAGTAAATCCACCTCTCGTTCCTGGCCTTCCCTCCACACACAACTGGGAGTGTCTTTAGGAGTAAGGCAGGGTTGGATGAGAAAAGTATACAGAGGGCACACGGTGGTATAACTTGTGTCATGATGGAAACACCCCTTCCCCTTCCCAAAAGTCTACCTTTGTCCTAACTGAGCTTCCCACAAACTCTTCACATCAAGAAATGCATGGAAAATGATGATATATTTACAGCTTACTAGACTGGGCTGCTCATGATGAGGGAGGAATTGGGTAGGTTCTCTGAGGGCTAAGGGGCTCCATATCTCTGCATACCTGGAACCAGTTCTTATCACATTTGTGTGATCCAGCACACTAGTTGAAAAGGACTTCATTAGAGGACTAAGGCTGCTCAGGCTCACACCACTAGATACTTATCCCTTTGGTGTGTGAAACTCTTTGCATATGGAAGCATCTCTGGGGAGATGTAATTCAATAAGCCTCATCACTCATTTACACACGAGGACATAAAGACTTAATCGCTATACCTTTTACTGAAATTTCATTTTTGTTTGTTTGTTGTATGGGAACAAGAAAAGATAGACTGGTGAAAGGCTTTACACAGGCAAGAGCAGGATACGTGCTCTGGAAATATAGAAAGGAAACAGTAGAGGGAATTCCCTGAGGGTCCACTGCTTAGGACTCTTGCTTTCACTGCCGAGGGCCCGGGTTCAATCCCTGGTTCAGCAACTAAGATCCCACAAATCATGCAGCGCAGTGTGGCCAAAAAAATAAAAACAAACAAACAAAAACAAACAATAGAGAGGAAGCAAGAGGGCTCCCTCATAATTTGGATTCAACCTCCTCTACCTGGGATAACATCTTAACCTTTATTGGAAAAGTGAGGCATATTCTCATGCCAAACTACTAATGTACCCTGGAAGAGATGCCTAACCTGAGCTACTAGTGTCATGTTGTTTCACAGAGAGTTTAGATATAGTAGGAAAGTAAATCGTTCTTGGTGGATTATCAAGTAGAGTTATATGACCGTTAATCTGGAAAGTCATTAATAATTATGGAGCATTATGGGTGGATGCTCCATACCCTGTCTACAAGTTCAGGGAATTATTTGCAGAATGACCCAGAGAGAGAGCGCATTAACGTTTTCTGCATCGGTCCTGTCTATAGAGCTATGGATGCTTTTAAGACTTAGAAATTCAGGTAGAATCTTATTATAACCAACTTGAAGAGAGATCAAAATCTCTGTGTTGAATCCAAATCTCATTAAAATTGAAGTGTACTGCTACAGAGTGTGAAGGAATATACTGTTTATTGAGTTTTTAAAATTTGTTTACATAAAACAAGTGTTAGGTATGCACTAAGTCTACAAACAATAACAAATGGGAAAAATGCAAAAAAGGATGTTCTTGCCAGTTCCAAGGGAGTACCTAAACTTATCTCTTCTACTGTAACTATATTTAAATGCAATATAAGATGCCTTTAATATGATTTGTATGTTTTTCACATTGTTTTAGTAGCGATGGAAACGTGGACAGAGTTTCTCTCATGGTGTTCAATTTTTAGGAGTGTGTCTTAGGCAATAGCCTGGTAGAGATGCCTAAACAGAATTACTGGTGTTATATTGTTTATAGAGTTCAGATATAATAAGTTATTCTTATAGGATTATCATATAGAGTTATAGAATACTAATCCCTAAGCCCATTGCCAGTTTTCACTCTCATTTCACCCTCTAAGGCCTTTTCATAGATACTCTAATGCCACTTTATCCATTTATGAGTTACATCTAATTGGGGGCCAAACCAGAGCTGGAAATCACGCCTTCTGAGACTTAATTCAATGATGTGTTCATATGAGAAATATCAGTTTTTCTGGGACTTGGATCTACACCCAGTCTTTGTAGTTTGACTCCCTCTGAAGTTCCTAGACCTCATCTAAATATAACCCCAGTCTGAGCACTGGAATCCAAGTTTCATTTCTTAATAACCATGACACACACACACACACACACACACACACATGCACACCTAGCAGTGCACAGGACTCTGAAAAATTCACCAACACAACATCTGGCATTAAGGATATTTAGATTATACCGCTATTCAACCTCATAGTTTACACTTAATTTCAAAAGAGCAAGATTTCCATTAAGTAGAATGACAGCTAACTTCAATACAGTTTTCAACACAGGGAATGTTGCCCATCCTCAAAAGCAACCTTTCAATTCCAACTTACTGTAGGCAGAGTGGAAAGGAGGACCTGTTTATTCATTCTGTGTGCTGGAAGGCAGAGTCTAGCCCTGAGAGGGACTGACACCCTTAGTGCTCAGAAGGCTGGTGTGGAGTGGCTGTCTCTTGTTCTCCCACATTCACTCATTCCAGCCAGAGTTAGGACAAAACTTCCATTCCAAATAACCTCAGCAATCCCATTGTGCCACAGAGAGTTGACTCTCCTCTTTTCTAAACTTATCATACTTCCCAACAGCCTGAGATAAGGGTGGTAGAGAAGGGACTGTGAAGGAAATAGAAATCTGTTCAACCTGTGCATTCTTTGCTTGAACTTTTCAAAATACCAACAGGAAAGATGGTGAGCTTCAAGAGACCAGGCAGTAAGCATGTAAGTCTTGTTCTCAAGGAGAGCAGGGTTTCAGCGGAACAGTGGATCAGGGATTGGAGTGGATGAGGATCAGTTTGAGTATATCCCCTGCTTCTCTTTAAGTGTATTAGGAAGATATGGATTTGAGAGCGAAAATGGGGAGATGTGGAACTCTGAAGAACAGAAGGGATTTATACCAGAAGACACTGAGACACTGGCATAAGGTCAGATGTTGTGTAGAGGAGCAGAGAGATGTTAAAGAGATGATTAACAACTATCTTCTAAATAAAAGCTAGGTTTTGGAACAGATGGGACTAGAAGTAGCAGAAAAGGCCCGGGGTGGTGATAGGAAGATAAACACAAATGTATTCAGAGAAGTAGCGCATATCACGGCTAAGTCAATGGCAAGATAATTAATTGGCACTTAAGAGCTTCTACTTCTTTTAAGTCTTGTTGTGGTATTTCATAGTTTATGAGAAAAAAATGGAATAAGGATTTTTATGCTGCTTTCTAAATCAACAGGATTGTGTGTATAAATAGCCGTGTACTCATCCCCGCACATACATGTATTTTGAGTGAGAATACGAAAGGATAAATTTTTTTCTTTCCTATTCATCAGTGCCTAATCTAAATCCAATCAAATGACAAGATGAATGTCACTGTACTTTCCTAAGAGAATGTCTCCCATTTAACCCGTGATTGCTTCAGTCGATTCAGGCTCAATACTTGTGTCAGTTCTTGGCACAATAATACTGTGTAACAAACCACCTTCTAACTCTGACCTTTCAAAAATAGGCGTTCACTCTCCTATTCATAGACTTTCAAAATAACCACGTCTCAGCTGATCTAGGTGAGGCTCAACTGTGTGAATATGCATCAGGCTGCAAGTCAGGTGGGCTTAGCTTCTGGCTGCAGTTTGGGTTCAAGTCAGATTTACATGTGTTCAGACTGGAGCCCAGGCTTCAGGAACAAGACGTTATTCTCAGGGCAAGTGGAAGGAGCCCAGGAGAGTGAGTTGAAACACGTGAAGACTACATGTATAAAAGTGCTTAGAGTAGTACACAGCATGGATTAAGCAGAGCAAGAACTCTTTACAAGCTTAATACAGGCATACCTCATTTTATTGTGCTTCGCTTTATTGCATTTTTTTTTTACAGACTGAAAGTTTGTGGCAACCCTACTTTGAGCAAGTGTATCGGCGCCATTTTTCCAGCAACATTTGCTCGCTTCATGTCTCTGTGTAGCATTTTGTTAATTCTCACAATATTTAAAACTTTTTCATTATTATATATTTGGGGTTTTTAAAATAAATTTATTTATTTATTTATTTAATTTATTTTTGGCTGCGTTGGGTCTTCGTTGCTGCACACGGGCTTTCTCTAGTTGCAGCGAGCAGGGGCTACTCTTCCTTGCTGTGCATGGGCTTCTCATTGTGGTGGCTTCTCTTGTTACGGAGCACGGGCTCTAGACATGTGGGCTTCAGTAGTTGTGGCTCATGGGCTCAGTAGTTGTGGCTCACAGGCTTTAGAGTGCAGGCTCAGTAGTTGTGGCGCACGGGCTTAGTTGCTCCACATCATGTGGGATCTTCCTAGACCAGGGCTCAAACCCACGTCCCCTGCATTGGCAAGTGGATTCTTAACAACCGCTCCACCAGGGAAGCCCAGTATATTTGTTATGATAATCTGTGGTCCGTGATTTTTGATGTTACTATTGCAAAAAATTACAACTCACTGAAGTCTCAGATGATAGTTAGCGATTTTTAGCAATAAAATGTTTAATTAAAGTACGTACACTGCTTTTTTAGACACAATGCTGTTACATACTTAATAGACTACAGTATAGTGTAAAATAACTTTTATATTTGCTTTATTGCAGTAGTTTGGAATTGAACCCATAATATCTCTGAAGTACACCTGTATACTTTTATAAGTATTTGGTACTTACCATTAAATTCTTAATAGGATTGGCTGTATGTTTTTCATATGTCCACTCTTTAATCTAAATACAGTATAGAGGGCTTCCCTGGTGGCGCAGTGGTTGAGAGTCCGCCTGCCAATGCAGGGGACACGGGTTCGATCCCTGGTCTGGGAAGATCCCACGTGCCGCGGAGCAGCTAAGCCCGTGCGCCACAACTGCTGAGCCCGCGTGCCGCAACTACTGAAGCCCGCGCGCCTAGAGCCCGTGCTCCGCAACAAGAGAAGCCACCACAATGAGAAGCCCCCGCTCGCCGCAACTGGAGAAAGCCAGTGTGCAGCAACAAAGACCCAATGCAGCCAAAAATAAATAAATAAATTTAAATAAATAAATAAATAAATACAGTATAGAATTTTTTTGATTCAGTGAACTGCCTAATAATCACATTCTAATTTCCAATGTGTTATTATGATTTTCTCTGGGTTTGGTACAGTCACCCTACATATCATGAGGATTCATGGCCCTTTGCCTCAGATAAAATTTGTAACATTAATGAAGAGCAATCAGTATCTTTTACCTTACCACAGCCCTCTCGGCATCAGAGGGCTGAAGCTGTAAGCAAAAAAGATGCCAGAAAAAAATTCTGGTCTGTGGGGCCTTAAGGCCTTAAGTGTTTCCTCCATGTAGAGCGAAGACCCTTGAGACATGTGATATGTGGCTTCCCTTACTGCCCATGAAATAGGTCAAGATTTTAGATTCAATGGAAAAAGGGTGTCTTATGGTACTTGCTGCATGATAAATATCACTCAACACTTCACTCTGTGGTTTCCGTGCACGATTAAGCTTACTGCCAGATGAAGCAGGTTTTAGTTCACCTGCGATTCGCAAAGCAGAGTACATAATTTGCCAGTCTCTCTGTGGTCACCTACTCTAAATTCCTGTTTTCTAGCCACTGTCTCCTTTGTCACTTAAAATATTGTGGATATGTACAGATACCAAATGCTTACTGACCTGATGATTCATTAAATTTCATTGGCCTCAGCTTCTGTCCCTGGCTCTGAAAAACGTAACACATCCTATCCCTACCCCCCAAAACTGGTTGTAGTTTGGAGAAATGGGTTAAAAATATTTGAAATATTTATCTTCCTACATGAATTTATTTAATATAATTGTTCCACTTAATGAAAAAGCAGAAGGGCAACATCTGAGTTAAATGAAATTATTCGATGGTGATATTTATTAAAGCATCTCATTCATTTTATCAAGAGCAGTGAAGTGGTTTTAATATATGCAGAACTTTGCTTTTTGCTATTTATTAAAATAAAATCTATCTTTACTTTGATTTATATTCTAAGATAAAAATCAACAAGCTGTTCTTAGACTTTCTGATACTTGCATAAATGTATGGACATAATAAAATTATACTAATAATATACATAATGGAAAGGAGGAAGGTAGCTCTCATATAGTCACCATGCTAATCATAGTCAGCTCTACCATAGAGTATGTATTCAATATTGGAAAGCATTAACAGCTACTTAAAAACTAATTTGCTGAAAGTTTGATAAAAAAATTTATTTGGGTTCTTATGAAAGCCATTCCTGTCTATGTAAGCTATTACTTTGCTCCATGTTTTAAGGTCAAAGTGGTTCAAAGAAAACCTGTTGTTCTAATATCAAGAACATATAAAATTCCTTGTATGTTAATTATTGCTGATTCTGGCTTGGTATTTGTATTAGGCCTTAGTCATGGGAGAATGGTTTTTAAAAAATGATTAAGGTTGAGCATATTTATCTGAGGGAGCATTATTGCTGAACTCTGTTTACATAGACAATGAAACATTCAGCAATTCAAGCAAAAAAGTTGACTTGCTATCTAAAGGTGGTTTCCAATTTCCAAAATACATAAGAAAGGATAATGCATTGTTAAACTGCAAATGACATCCCATCCTTTGAGACAACTGCTCCATTTTATTCTGGGTCATAAATGAAGTGGGTTTGTGGAGATGAAGCTTTAGCCTATTCAGCCAGTGCCATTTGCCCACTTTGTTTCCGACAACCACTCAGAAAGGGATTAGGAATAGACTAGTTAGACACTGAAAGTCACAACTGAAAGCAGCATTAACAGTTTTGTTTGGGGAAAATCCAGCTAATATTTCAAGTGAGAGGGAAAAAATGGAGAATTTAGAGTTGAATTTTGGACCTTCATTTACTTGGACATTTACTTCATCTTTCCACTCTAAACCCATCTTTGGCTGTTCTAGTTTCAAATGGTGCATGTTGTCATTTACATTACTGCTACTCAAAGTGTGGTCCATGAACCAGTGTCAGCTGGTAAAATGTTCACTGTCTATGAATATGCATTGTACTTATATAAATATGTATATATTTGTGAGATAAATATAGAAATAGAGAGTAAATGTTTGGATAAGGATACTTACCTGGTGAACGAGTAAAAAAATCCACAGATCACATTTGGAGTAGTAGTGATGATTAGCATGTAGTTTAAGAGAAAAACTGCAAAGCAATAGGTGTCTGAATATTTAAATTTTAATTGGAGCTACTGTCAACTACTAACTTCACCTTCTGGTCTCAGTTATCTCAAATGTAAAATAAGGACTTAAATTAAATCTTTAAGGTCCCTTCCATAATTAACATTCTATGATTCTATTGAATATGCTTTTGACTTTTGAATATGCTTTTGTAATATTTCACCTTAACTTTTCTTCATTCATTTATCCATACTAACCTTTTAAGTTGATGCCTGCAAGACATCACAAAACATATCATAAACAGCAAATATCTGAATTACCAACATTTTGCCTGCTGTTTGTTAAAATAAGGTTCTCCTTTACCTTTCCTTTTGTTTTATAAGGAAGAAATTAATAAGCTGTCTTATAGTTTTCATTTTAATATTTTAATATATGGACCTAGTAATGTTATAAAATATTCAATAAAAATAAGGAAGGAATGGGAAGATATTGTATATTCACCCTGATATTCATGTTCAACAGTAACTCCTTTGTTCTCTTTTAAATAGTTCCTTTACCAAGAGAGATTGAGTCAAAGGAGAAGACTTAGAAAGGATCTGTGCTCTCAAAAAATAAATTTCCACCAGAAACTAAAAGACATAAAGAATAAATTTCTGCCAAAGACTTAGAAAAACCAGTCCTCCATTAAAAGCCATATTTAGGCAGACAAAGCCTTGTTTCAAATTAAAACTCCAAAGTTACTCTTTACTGGGTACTTTAAGAACTCAGTGTTTACTTTGTAGTTGAGGGCGAGCTTTATGGGATGACAGGGCAACCTTGTCTTCAGGCCCTCAGGCATAGTGGGAGCTCTCCATGGTACTGCTTCAGATCCTGGCAGCATCAGCCTGAATGATTCTTGGTTCTAACTTGGGCCTTCCTTTTCTAAGTTGCTTCCAATATCCTGTTTGATCAAAAGAACCTAAATGAGATAAAGGAGTATCTTGCGTTACATGGCAGATAGTTGCCCCCCCAAAATGTTGTTATACCTTCCAGACTTGACCTGTGCCATTTACCACATAACTCCTTTATGAGTACAGCCTTGATTTTGACCAGCCACTCATTCCTATAGCTGGTGTTAAACCTATCTTCTTCAATCCACTTTTTATTTCCTTGGTCGGTATAGCCTCACATCCCCTCTAGTCTTCTAGTCTTTTCTTTAGAACTGAAAACCATGGAATTGTAACATAGAGAAGGGAATTGTAACATAGAGAAGAGAATTGTAATTATCTCACCCAACCACTTAATCTCATAATCATAATGGATCTTGGATCTCTGCCCACTCTACTGTTCTTTCTACAATACGACATTTACAACTTCTAAAATTCTTGAATACAAGGCAGATTCTGTTGTATATAAATCTCTCTCCCAAAGAAGAGTAAAACACTGGAGAACAGGAACAGATGAATACAAATTCTGCTTTATCTACTTACTTATTATTTATATATTTATTTATTTCAGAACACGAATCACATTGCACTGCACATTGCAGACGTTAAATTTGAGTACTTGTTGAATTGAGTTTGCAACATTCTTACAGCTTCTGCATCTCAGTTTTTGCTCTTCTGTAAATTTCCTCATTTTTGTATATTTGGATCATAAAGATATTCAGTTCAATTTTGCATGTTTCATATACTTATTTTTGAGCCTTTCTTAGTATTTTTCACATACTACGTGTTACATAACATTTCTTTTTTTATTCAATTTTCCTGTGTTGTATCTACAAGCACCTCTCTGACCTTTGAAGTGTGCTTCCTTATGCTCAGCATCTAAAAGAACAGCTCTTTGTCTATATTTGCTGTACTCAGAATACACTTGTGTTTCTTATAATCATTCATACTTGTTTTCTTTTTCAGTGTTGCTGATTTCCAGGTTCATATCTTCTTATTGAATAAATGTGTCTTTTAGATTGTTTTCCCTTCTGCTGGAACATTTATGTTTTTCCAAACTCAATCTTATTTTAGCTGCTTTCTGTCTATATTTGTAAGTGTGTTTTATTTATCTTCTGTTCTCTGATATTTGCAATATTTTTAAATCTATGTCATCTTTAATTTCTCCAAAGTCATTCTTGTATACAATGATGAAGCTTATAATACCCTCTAGAAAGAGATCATCAAAACTAGTTCTCTGGTTATCCATGATAAATCTTTACTAATTGACAAACTAATAGCATTAAATTCAGACTGAATTTGAATTGAATTAAAATCTTTGCTATCTATTTCATATTTATTGTAATTGAACCAATGAATTGTCCTGCGTTGACTTTTTTTACTTGCTTATGATTCCATCCACCATAAAGCTATCAGAAATGATGTCCACCATTTCTTCTTCTCAAGATAATATTGCTTACCTGTCATCTTGATGTTTAAGATTGTTCTCTATGAACATCTGTTCCTTTTAAAAACTGCTTAAGTCAGCCTCTGAAATCATTCTCTGTACCCATTATGGAGATGATTTCCATTCATCCATTATTACTACATCTTTTGGACATACATAGAGCTCTCTCTGTTCTTCATACATTTGCAAAAATCAAATTCAATCACTGTGACACTCATCAAGTCAACTGTAGGCATCATATACCCAGAGTCACTGATTTGTTAATGTTCAAATCTTCCAATTATTCCATTGTCTGCTTTTAGGAGCTGCTTTTGCAGAAACTTAATTATATCCTAATCATACACAGTAATTGTTTTCTTATTAAAACAAGATTTAAGAAATTAATTGAGTCTCTCAGCCATTTGGACTTATCATTAATGTCATGTCCCTCATTTATATTTGACTTCATTCACTCAGTTATTTTCTCCATCCTTATATCCCCTCATGAGGTTTCAAAAGTACTTCGTTTTATCTTTAACCATTTGTGCCGACCCTGACTCATTCTTCTTTTGTAGTATTATTTTTTTCACTTCTAAGTAACAATATCCTACCATTTCTTTATGTGAACAGTGGCTTAATAGTCAGTAAATAGAGAATAGCCAGGATTACTACCCCACACTTGATTCAGATCCAAAATTTCTACAGAGCCCCAGACGTGGACTCAGTGCTTGCTCGGGGACCTAATCAGCTACACTTTGGACATGATTTCTATGCATACACTATCCCCATACACTACCAATGCTATCTACACTACAGGCCCAATCATATGCCCATCCCCTGCCCATGGGGTACACACACAGTCCTGTGATGAGTATTTCCCAGCCCTAGTTCCTTCAAGGTACAATCACATCACGACTCTCTTCTCCCAACCACTTTTCTTTCATTTACCTTTCTAATTATCCTCTTGCCTCCTGACCTTCATACTTCTCATCTTTTTGAATCACTTCTCTATTCTTTTACCCAAATTCAGTCTAATAGACTACAGCGTAAAAATGTCCTGTGTTTAATCAAGATATTCCTAAGTCCTAGCCAGTGGTCTTCTTGTTTCCAGTGGCAATTTATGAAAGAGGGTTTTAGGAACCGAAAAATTGTGAATAATCCTTTGGAATTTAGTGAAATAGGAGTTAACTTTGGTTCTCTTCCTCATTCAGTCTCTACCTTATTCTTCTTATATCATGCACAAATTCTTGCTTATAGCCATTCCACCCACATGCCCAGCATAAAGAAATAAGGGAAAAGAGCTGGATTTGATCAGCATAAGGTAATCTCAGCAGGATGGAAGCATTGGGGCCAATATATTACAACCATAAAAAACATTTGGAATGGGAGTCCAAATGTAAGAATGGGGAGTGGAGGGGGGGAGGGGGGGAGAAACCATCAGTAAATTCCTTTGGTATTAATACATTACCCAGTAAAGCAGTACCTTCTTTATATTAATGTGATATAATGGAATTCAAATTTCAAAGTAGAGAAATTTCATGATTATTCAATTTGTGAAGGGATTAACAATAATGCTTTTAATTGCATACCCCCCTATGCCACTTCAAATATGCCTCTATTTAGAGAAATTCTATGACATGATGTTTTAGGAACATGGGTCTTGATTAAAGTAAGTTGTATCAAGAAGGTATTGATTCAGAAAAACAGGAAATTGTGAACCAAGAAAATCATTTATTTGGACTTCCCTGGCAGTCCAGTGGTTAAGACTCCATGCTTCCACTGCAGGGGGCACAGGTTCGATCCCTGTTTGGGAACTAAGATACTGCATGCCACACAGCATGGCTGGCCAAAAAGAGAAAAAAATTAAAAAAGAAAATCACTTATTGGATCAGCAATTATTGGACCAGAATGTGTTTGGAGAAATTCATAGAAGAAATAAACCTTAAGTACTTGGGGGTAAGGGACAATGTCTTATTCAAATGTTTAGCCATAGTACCTGGCACAAAGTAGGTGATTGCCTTAGGTCAGATTCCTTAGGCACAGAGCCTAAGACAGGGATTTAGGGTTATGTGATTTGTTGAGGAGTGTTCCTCAGGAAAAACCTATAAGAAGGAGGAAAGTGAGATAAGGAAGGGGAAAATCCAAAAAGAATAGTGCCTGAAGAAAGCTCTCACCTTGTCCTGGTCTGTGGTGAGGCTCTGGATTGTGAATAGTATTGCAGTGTTTTCCCACTTTGAGACAGAAGGGCTAGGCTTAATCCTGAATCAGTACGTCATTAATCACTTGGGAGTAGATACGTTGCAACCCCAAAATTTCTGGACATCTTAGTTCCCATCCACCAGAAATTCTCCAGAGAAGGCCACAGCTATAAGCTGGTAACCATAGTTCTCACAGCAGCTAGGAAATAGTTACACCCTTTGGAAAGGGAATCTGGACTAGCTACCTAAAGCACAGACTGCAGTAATCAATAAATATTTATTAGGTGAGTGAAGAGATGAGCATGGCCCAATCTGACTCTAACTTCACATTTTACAGGAATTGAATATTTTTCCAATTTTTCTTTATGGCCATTAATTTCATTCAGCATACTACACATGTCCCATCTGGCTTAATCAGTGTCATTTTAGAACTCACGTTTAAGTAGCAAGTGAATATAAACAACTACCAAGTCCAAGCACACAAGTCAAGAAGCAGTAAAAGAAGAATGTTTGCTCTTAAGATAGCTCTCATTGGCAGGGTAAAGGCAACAAGATTCACAAGCAGCTGGATGGGTGAGATCATAAATAAGGTGAGCAGAAGACATACTAGCAGAGCACATTAATGCAAGGTCCCAAACAATGCAGAAAGGCTCTATAATTCTGGGTAAAAAGAATAATTGGAAATGCAGGGGAGGCAAGTGATACCCAGATCACTTGGGTGTATGGATTGCTCTTTCTACGTAGCCCTAATGCAGGGCCTCAGATGATAGAAGGCAGAGGGGTGACAACTTAACTTACTGACCCTGGGGAAGTTTTCAAGGATGCCCAGGCTGACAAAGAGTGATGGTTATGTGTTAATCCTTTACCAGAACACCGGTATACAGCCACCTTTAGCAACAACATCTGTGAATGAAAATGGTAAGACTATTACTAAAATGTTACTTGTTCAAGTATGGCATTAATAACTTTAGGTGTAAGGGTGATGCAGTCTCACTGGAAATGGCACATAAAGCACTATGTACATTATTTTAACACAGCAGATTTCAAAAGTTTAGGCTTCAATCTGACCATGATCATTTTTTTCTAAATATTTATTTGGTTACCCCAGGTCTTAGTTGTAGCAGGTGGGCTCCTTAGTTGTGGCTTGCAGGCTTCTTAGTTGCAGCTTGCCGGCTCCTTAGTTGTGGTACATGGGCTCCTTAGTTGTGGCATGCAAACTCTTGGTTGCAGCATGCATGTGGGATCTAGTTCCCTGACCAGGGATCGAACCCAGGCCCCCTGCATTGAGAGTTCAGAGTCTTAACCACTGCACCACCAGGGAAGTCCCCTGACCATAATCTTTTAATGTGATTTTCTAACACAAAAAAATATTCTCTGTTTACTAATAAATGATTACATAAATTTTACTCATAGTCCTGACCTTAGATTATCCTAATGATTTAGAAGTTTTGGTGAGTAAACAGAATTGTCAGTGTGGCCCTTTATTTTGTAGAGACTCTGAGTATCTTATGAGGAAAAGTTGGTTGTTGAGTATTTTTCTCTGTTAATGTTCTTCAGTGGTCAGCAACAGAAACTAACTGACCTAACAGGACAAAGCAGAATTTATTAGAAATTTTCAGGAATAAATCTAGACTTGAAGGAAAAGGTGAAAATACGTCTGTGGTAAAAAGGCCATAGTGTACTCTTGCAGATTGTATTCTGTTAGGGCTGGCTGGTTTCAGGTTTATCCCACTGCCACATGCACACACACACACACACACACACACACACACACACACACACACACACAGTCATGCTGTACCATGACCAATGGAGCAGACTTCATGTTGGAACATGGCCTCATGGGCAGATGCTGTTGGAAATGAAAGAAGTCTTGAAGGTGACTTTGGTACAGTTTGATCTCCATTTTACAGATGACAAAACAAGACCAAGAGATACAGCTATTTTTGCAAAATCAAATTTATTGAAGGCTGACCAAAAAAGAAAATATGTCCTTGGTAAAGCAAAAATAAAGTGACTCTTAAACAGAAGGTGTTTGGGGGCTTTCTCTGTAGCATGATGCCATCAATGAAACATCTCATTCTGAGACTCTCCATTCAAGTTTCACATTTCCAGGAGAGAGTTTATTAGTCTAGCCTAAGTCATTTCCCCCCCTGGAATCAGTCAGCCTGTCCAGAGACTGGTGACACAGAAATGGTCACCAGAGAAATCACTGATGTCCAGGCAGCCATCCAGTTTATGTTGGCTTAAGCATTAGAGTTTGTCCCTTGATATCTGTGGTCATCAGTGTGTTCAGATCTGTAAGAGCTTTTAAATTTATTTTTATTTACGTGTTCCTTTAATGGGTCTAAATGTTTACAACTAATGAGGACTTTTTTAAAATGTAGAATTAAATAAATTTAAATTCACATGTACCAAGATTGTGTTTAATGCTAGCATCTTAAATTCAAATTAAGCATTTGATCTGTGATACAGGGACTGCTATAAATACCTCTTTAATGAAGGATCAGAAAAAAAAAAAAAAGATTGTATTTGTGGTGTCCGGTGCTCATATGCAATGGCTCTTAGTTTTACCTGGGCTTTCTTTTTGAAAAGTTGGCCTCTTTCTCAGTGAGTTGCCATTATTTCTCATCTACACATTGGCTTAGCCAGTCAGCCAAATCAGTTGCTCAAGGCTTGCTGTCTAGTCTGAAAATTGTCACAGACGTGAGCCCCAGGAGGACAGGAGCCCTGCGCTCCATCTGTATAGCCCCATGCTTAGTGGAGCATATTACAAGTACTAATGTTGTGTTTGCTGAATGAGTGAGTGAATGAATGACTGCATCTCCTCTTCCTACTTTATAATG
Source organism: Delphinapterus leucas (assembly GCF_059928025.1). Taxonomy (NCBI): domain Eukaryota; kingdom Metazoa; phylum Chordata; class Mammalia; order Artiodactyla; family Monodontidae; genus Delphinapterus; species Delphinapterus leucas. The sequence goes on along the minus strand of NC_143132.1, from coordinate 62,153,412 downwards.
TCAGCTTTTATTTATTATTAGCAATATAAACTAGTGTGTACAAGCTCTAAAAGGTATATAAAACCCACATTGGTCAGATTTTCCACCTGATAGTAACTAATAAATGCCTCAGTGATGGAGGTGGAATTTGAAATTTTTTAGCCGTATAAAGTTTGAGTTTTATCTTTGGGTTTCATTTACTCATTTATCTTCTCTAAGCATCCAATGGCTTGGGTAATTTGAAATTGACAATTTCCATTAATTTTGTTAAATGCACACACTTGTGGACCTGCATCATGGGCAGCAGAAAAGGGTAGAATAGTGTATCCTCACAATAAATCTGAACCCACTTAACCTGCTTGGCTGGACTTGTACTTCTTGGATCATAAAATTTGCCCTCTGTAAGCCCAAGGAATAGTAATAATGATGAAAACTTGACTGAACTTACAACCCCAAATGCATGAGAGTTGTTATTTAGGGCCTATCATAAATACAATGTCATGTAGCTTTCATCAAAACTTTGAGAAATGGGTACCACAGATTTGGAGTAATGTCTTCAACTTTTAGATAGTGCAAATACCAAGGCTTCAGAAGCATCAGTCTCTACTACTCAATTTGACCCTGTAATTCACCAAAGCTATTTGGGTTCACCAAATCCTTTTCAGCTGCCACACTTGGAGATCCATCCCCAAGTAATTCTCACTTACTTCTGGAGTTGGTGACGTGTGCCACCATCGTTATTATTATTACAATTCTGTTATAGAATAACTTGTTCTCAAAGTATCAAGTAAATCTTTTATTGGTTAATGAGGAAGGTGAATTCTTTTGCCTCTCTCTTGTTTGTCACTCTTTATAACCAGAAAAAAAATGCTTCCTCATTGCGTTTTATTTTATTTTTTGATACACAGTTGTATCCCATGACTGATGAAGGCA